>NC_079190.1:25685269-26339175 GCF_029499605.1 Hyla sarda | reverse complement strand
AAGTAGGTAAGTAATGATGCTGTACACATTGCATTTACTGAGCTGGGCACTCAGTGTATTTTACAGGAACAGGGACTCCTGTTAACAGAAGTACCTGCTCACTTTGTGGGCAATCTCAGGGCAATCGGGGCACTTCTGAACCTCAGTCAGGATCCGAAATGAATCTGAGTCAGATTCGCCAAATCGGACTCAAATTTTTTTTTTTAGAGATTTCCTTATCTCTATTCAGGATCCACAGCTATACAGGATAGACGAGAGATACTCAACCCACTTCATAGCAGGGCGACCAGAAGGGTGAGGTAATCTGAGGTAACACAGGTTGTGCAACATTTTGGGATTTTGTAATTAAGCGTATCCCCTGGAAAATGAGTAAATAGCAGCATCTTCTGCCAGTTGAAATGTACAAGTCACTTCACATTTGGAAAGCTGCCAGTGAAAAATTAGGAAAAAAAAAAGTATAAATATGCATAAAATGTGAAGATAACAGCAATGAATATTGATGTGGTTGATGACTAATGGTTCTGCAAGACTAAAGCAAAGTCAGTGCGCAGACGAAAGGTTGTGCGCTCTGCAGTCATCATTTGTTGGGCACCTGGAGGTCAATTGAAGACAAGTCCAATAATTAAAAGGAAAAAATTGTCTCCATGGTGCAACCGGCCCCGAGACTGAAGGATTAACACCGAGGAGATTCCTCCCATACTGATGACTTTCTGAAACCGCATAGAACATACGGAGGATGTCACTCGGGAGTGTCAATAGGACATATGGGACATCTACATACTGAGGCTTATAACAACAGTATCAGGGATCCTCATACCAGATCCAACTAGAGTCCCAAACTCCAGCCCAACCCACAGTAATAGGGTATGCAAAAAATAAGGACAATCCCTTTTTGTCAGGGTGTAAAACCTCCCTTATTTTTTTTATTTTTTTTTTGTAACATGGGAAAAAAGGGTGATTTTATTTTTTATTAGAGGAGGGTATTTTATATCATTTAAAAAAATGATTCTACACTTAGCCCCATAGGTCACTTTTATAAGCAATCGGTAGATTGCATTCACTGTTTGACGCTATACTATTGCATAGCATTGAACAGTGAGATCGGTGCTCTACTGATACAGCCTAGCTCTGCCTGGCTGCATCATCAGAGCATCTATCTCAGGGGCAGGTAAGGGGACTCTCTGCTGCCATTTTAGCTAATCAGACCCCTGCAATCACGTAGTGGGGGTCTGATGACCTCCCTGATCTAACCGGCATCTGTAACTGAAAACTTTAGATCGCTATTAATCTTGGCATCTAAACAATTAATGATCGTCAAGGGATATTTCCTGTCAATAGCGCTGAGTGTCTGGCTCCTGCACTCGCTTCATAGTCATGTAACACTCCAGTGCAAAAATTTACGTCCTGGTGCGTTTAAAGGGTTCTCCGCCCCTTGACATCAAAAGGATAGGGAATAAGATGTCTGATCCCAGGGGTCCCGCCACTGGAAACCCCGCGATCTCTCCTGCAGCACCCCGTGTCCTCTGCGAACTTCGCTTCGTGCCTCATGATGAGCGATACAAGGGCCGGAGTATCATGATGTCACGGCCCCGCCCCCTCATTACAAGTGTATGGGAGTGGGCATGACGGTCACCACACCCCCTCCCATAGACTTGCATTAAGGGGACGGGCCGTAACATCATGAGGGGGTGGGGCTGTAACGTCCTGCAGCAGATGACATGGGGTGCTGCAGGAGAGATTGCTGGGGTTCCCTGCAGCGGTCCCCCCGTGATCAGACATCTTATCCCCTATCCTTTGGATAGGGGATAAGATGTCTAGAGGCGGAGTACCCCTTTAAGTCCCAGATGGCAATGGTGTACATTTAATCCATGCGTCATCTAGAGGTTAAATGCATACCTATGGTTACATGCCTGTCTGACTAAGTATGCTTAACATTTGCCTATTTTGACCCCCTATAACTTTCCTATTTTTCTGTACGAGGGCTAATTTTTTGCGCCAGGGTCTGTAGATTTTATTGATACCTCTTTTGAATTTTGTGGCCTGACAATTTGAGCGAGACCATCTAAAGTGTAAAATAGCCCAATGTAGTGGTCGGCTAACCTGGCGGCAAACTGTGCATGACAAAGAATACAAGATAGGTAGGAGATCGGCCATACATAATACTGTCCAAGAAGAAGAAAAACCCCTCCGATAGGATATCCCTAGACCAATTGAGATATTGTATGATTAAATAATTTTAGGACAGCCCCTTTAGTAGCCTAGGTGAATTTTAAAGGGTTACTCCACCCCTAGACATCTTATCCCCTATCCAAAGGATAAGGGATAAGATGTCTGATCTTGTTGGTCCCCAGCTGCACCCGGCATTCGTTTAGAGTGTCAGGTGCAGCGCCAGAGGCTCGTGACGTCACATCCGTGCCCGGCTTGTCACGTCACGGCCCCGCCCCCTCAATGCAAGTCTATGGAAGGGGGCATGATGGCCGTCACACCCCCTTCGATAGACTTGCATTGAGGGGGCATGGCCATGATTTCACGAGTGGGGGTGACCGTCACATCACGAGCCTCCGCCCCGCATTGCTAGTCATCCGGCACGGAGCGAAGTCCGCTCAGTGCACCAAATTTCTGGAGTGCCGCAGCATGGGTCAGTGACAGGACCCCCATCATCAGCCATCCATTGGATAGGGGATAAGATGTCTAGGGGCGGAGTACCCCTTTAAGGGGTTAAGGTAGATGGGTGGAGTACCCCTTTAAATAGCATACACAGCACATGAGCGCTATGGAGTCCATGTAGAGGTCTAGTTGGTCCTTCCACTTTTGTTACAGGATGAGGTGATCCTTTGCAGGACAAAGAAGCACAAGCCTCATTTACCATAATTTTGGGCCCATTTTGACCTTTTCTATGGGGCCCCCTCCATTCCGTGAACACCATTGGAGGCAGGAGGTTAATACTTTAATCCAAATGTAAAGCTAAGAATATAATAGTCCTCAAACTTGCCATGTGAAGTGCAGTAATGGGTTATTTTTCAAGGTAAGAACGCGGTTCCCTATTAATTTCTTGTTATCGTCGGCGAGGCACAAACAGAATTGCTAGCTGTCAAGTAAGCTGTCATCCCTCCGCGCGGCCCACAACCTGTTTATTTCACACATATTAATTGTTACACTTTTTCTTCTTTTTTACTTCTCGCATATGTTTTGCTTTTCTTCTTTTCAAGGAATAATTTACAAATATATATATATATATATATATATATATTTTTTTTTTTTCCCCGCACAGATATACATATTTGTTTGTTTTTAAATTTGAGATTCTCTCTTCAAAAAACATCACATGATCTAAATCTACCAGCACTAGACTGGGAAAGTCTATTGCAATGTTCCTTAGGGTATGATCACATGTACCAATTTTTTTTTTTTTCTTTTGCTTATATAGTTTCTATGGAAATGTCTAAAATAAAAATGTAATAGCGGCAGAACCATGTTTTTTATACAGATGTAGCCAACCTCATCTTGATCCCTGGTGGGTTAAGATATCGTACCGCGCTCCTGAGGTTGAGATAAGTTATCAGACGCTTTGCACAAAGCTCATTTTAACATTACTTCTCAATTACTGGTCTTATGGTTGTCTCTGGTGTTGGGTTAAAGGGGTACTAAGGTGGGAAAAAAATGTTTTAAAATCAACTGGTGCCAGAAAGTTATACAGATTTGTAAATTACTTCTATATAAAAAATCTTAATCCTTCCAGTACTTATCAGCTGCTGTATGCTCCAGAGAAAGCTGTGTAGTTCTTTTCAGTCTGACCACAGTGCTCTCTACTGACATCTCTGTCTGTAACGGTCCGGACAGGTGACTGGAGGTGGATCCACTGGACCAGGGGAGTGATGGCGTGGGCCGTACCCAGGGAACAGAATCTAAGGAGCTACTGGTCTTCACCAGAGCCCGCCGCAAAGCAGGATGGTCTTGCTGCGGCAGGTAGCCCCCAGGTCGTTCCACCAGATAGTGACTCAACCCCTCTGGTTGCTGAGATAGGCACGGTACAGGAGGAACAAGCAGAAGCGTAGTCAGACGTAGCAAAGGTCAGGGCAGGCGGCACAGGATCAGATGCGGTAGTCACTAGCAACAGGTCTAGGCAAGCAGCACAGGTTCAGAGGCGGTGGTCACGGTCAAGGGTCGGCAACAGGCAGGGAACACTTTAATAATATGGAACGCTTTCTCTTGGCATGAGGCACAAAGATTCGGCAAGGACAGGAAGGGGCAGGAAACATTTATAGGAGACTTTGGGTCAGGCACCAATTAATGGTGTGCTGGCCCTTTAAATTTAATGAAGCCGGTGCGTGGGCGCCCTAGAGAGCAGGGCCGCGCGCGCCGGGACACAGAGGAGCGACGTGGAGCCGCAGAAGGTAGGGGACAGTGTCGGGATGTGGCGCGTGAGCAGGAACCTCCCGCCACACTAACCGCATCCCCGTCAGGGATAACTCTGCGCTCCCGGTCAGCATGTCTGACCGGGAAGCACAGGGACGCTGCTGATCGGTACAGGGGCAGTGACCGGAGCGCACACTGTAACAGTACCCCCCCCTTAGGCCTCCCCCTCTTCTTGGTGCTCAGAAACCTGAGGATAAGGTTGGGGTCCAAGATGTTCTCCTCCGGTTCCCAAGACCTCTCCTCAGGACCGCAGCCTTCCCAGTCGACCAAAAAAAAAAATTTCTCCTCCAGATCAACTTGGAAGCCAGGATTTCTTTGACAGAGAAAATGTCCGATGTGCCGGCCACTGGGCTAGGAGAGGTGACCTTGGGGGAGAACCGGTTAAAGATAGCTGGCTTGAGGAGGGAGACATGGAATGAGTTAGGGATCCTAAGAGTGGAGGGAAGATGAAGCTGGTACGCCACACGCCAATTTTTCTTTTAATCTTGTAGGGACCCAAGTAACGAGGTCCTAGTTTGTAACTTGGGACCCTAAAATGGGAGCCATACTCTCTCACCTAGAGAAAACACTGGAGGAGCCCTGCGTTTCTTGTCCGCTTGGGATTTCATGCGGGCCGAGGCTTTAAGAAGAGTGGTGCGAGTCTCTCTCCAAATGGAGGAAAAATCCTGAATGAGCCCATCAACTGAAGGAACAGAAGAAGAGGAAGACAACGGCAGAGGGGGTAGAGGATGGCGACCGTAGACCACGAAAAACGGTGATTTGTTGGAGGCGGAGGAGTTCCTGTAGTTGTAGGAGAATTCCGCCCAAGGAAGAAGATCAGCCCAATCATCATGACGTGAAGATACAAAATGGCGTAGATATTCCCCCAAGACTTGGTTTACGCGTTCCACTTGGCCGTTAGTTTGGGGGTGATGAGAGGATGAGAAATCTAATTTCACTTTGAACCGTCCACACAGAGCTCTCCAGAATTTAGAAACAAATTGCACCCCACGATCAGAAACAATATGCAGAGGAAGACCATGAAGGTGAAAAATGTGCAGGAAAAAATGTTTCGCCAGCAGAGGCGCAGAAGGTAATCCTGGTAGGGGTACAAAGTGGCCCATTTTAGAGAAATGGTCAACAACGACCCAAATGACCGTCATACCCTGGGAAGGAGGAAGGTCAGTCACAAAGTCCATGGCGATGTGAGACCATGGGGTCTCAGGAACAGGAAGAGGTTGGAACAGCCCAGCCGGCTTCTGACGAGGCGACTTGTCCCGTGCGCAGACTGTACAGGCTTGAACAAACTCAAACACATCCTTAGCCATAGTGGGCCACAATATCTTCGGGAGATTAGTTGAAGGGTCTTTTGGACACCTGGATGACCCGCCAGCAAGGAAGAGTGCCCCCACTTAAGGACTTCCATCTGTTGGCTAGGAGGTACATAGGATTTGCCCGGAGGGAGAAGACAAAGATCCACAGGTGCCACAGCAATAAGGCGCTCAGGTGGAATTATATGTTGTGGAGTAACCTCTTCACCCACTACATCAGAAGAGCGGGAGAGGGCATCTGCCCTGCTGTTCTTGCTAGCTGGACGGAAGTGGATCTCAAAGTTGAAGCGAGCAAAGAACAGGGACCAACGAGCTTGTCGTGGGTTGAGCCTCTGTGCAGCCTGGAGATAGGCAAGATTTTTGTGGTCCGTATAAATGCAAAAAGGAAGAATGGAGCCCTCGAGAAGATGCCTCCACTCTTCGAGTGCCAATTTGATGGCCAACAACTCCCTGTCTCCAATGGAATAGTTTCTCTCGGCTGGGGTGAAGGTCTTAGAGAAATAACCGCAAGTTAAGGCTTGCCCTTAGATGATTTCTCGGTGATAACAGCTCCAGAGGAGTGATGGCGTGGGTGGTACCCGGGGAACGGAATCTAAGGAGCTACTGGTCTTCACCAGAGCCCGCCGCAAAGCGGGATGGTCTTGCTGCGGCAGGTAGCCCCCAGGTCGTTCCACCAGATAGCAACTCAACCCCTCTGTTGCTGAGATAGGCGCGGTACAGGAGGAACAGGCAGAAGCATAGTCAGACGTAGCAAAGGTCAGGGCAGGAGGCACAGGGAGCGACGTGGAGCCGCAGAGGGTAGGGGACAGTGTCGGGATGCGGCGCGTGAGCGGGAACCGCCACGCTAACTGCATTCCCTTCAGGGATAACTCTGCCCTCCCAGTCAGCGTGTCTGACCGGGACGCGCAGGGACACTGCGGACCAGCACAGGGGCAGTGAGCGCTCCGGTCCAGGAGCGGGGACCGGAGTGCACACTGTAACACTGTCCATGTCAAGAACTGTCCAGAGCAGGAGCAAATCCCCATAGCAAAACTCTCCTGCTCTGGACAGTTCCTGACATGAACAGAGTTGTCAGCAGAGAGCACTGTGATCAGATTGGAAAGAACTACACAGCTGCCTCTGGAGCATACAGCAGCTGATAAGTACTGGAAGGATTAAGATTTTTTTTTAAGAAGTAATTTACAAATCTGTATAACTTTCTGGCACCAGTTGATTTGAAAAATTATGCTATCTCTGACTTTTGATCCTATTTATGCCCCCCTGATGAACCCAACTACCACATGGGGGGAAACACGTTGGGATAAGGTATAAAAAGATTATGGGAAGTACTTCAAGAGCCACAGTTGCTCACATGGGATGTGCATTTGATGTATCTGGCTTGTTTTTTCTGTACATCCCCCGGTGTGTATTGGTTATTATCTGGTGCATGAAATCACGGCATCTTTTGGGTTTTTCCTGACTTTTTGGGGGCTTGTTCGGGTATATCTATTTTTAACCATATTCAATAAAAGTTCTACCTTAGCAAAGAGTGTTTTCTGTCCTGTGAGATGCATTATATAAGTGGTCCTCTGGTTTATTCCCAGCATGAGGATCTGGGCTATAGTGCAGAGGACTACCAGGTCACTACATGTAGGAGTAGTCCTTGTGTAAGCCAATAGATTACAGAAAAGGAGTCTGGGTACTAACCAAGGTCTGGACTGGTAGTTTCATTCATAGTCAATGGACAGACAGGTTAGGTCGGGCACAGGAGATATAGTGGAGGGTATGCAGAGAGGAGGAT
Organism: Hyla sarda; assembly: GCF_029499605.1. NCBI lineage: Eukaryota > Metazoa > Chordata > Amphibia > Anura > Hylidae > Hyla > Hyla sarda. Next base: position 26,331,669 of record NC_079190.1, on the reverse strand, counting down.
AGGTAACAAGATGGTATCATACACAGTAAAGGAATTTGAATACATGGGAATAACTGGACTGAGGTCTTATTCTGGTTACTGTGGAAACACCCTGTTCTCTGGATGGTCAGCTGACCTTGTTTGCTTTTCACCTGCTTACTTAGCTCCTTATTTAAACCCTCAGTATTCATCCAGGCATCACCTGCGAAAGAGCTCATACTCCTAGCTAGCTTTTGTACTGTATCTTGTTTTTCTGCCTTATTTGACCCATTGGTTCCGTCCTCTGACTCTTCTTCTGTTTCTGCGATTTGGCATTTCTGTAATCTTAGTACTGACTCGGCTTGTGGACTGTGACATATTGTGTGTGTGTGTTTAGTTATTATTTCTGTTAGTGTGCGTGATTCCATACAGTGTCCCGACCTCCGTCTGTACTGTAAGTTTATTTTGTTGACGTTTTACTCCCTGCACTTATTCAGGCAGGGACTGTCACCGTGGTTGTGGACCCGTCGCCTAGGGCAGGTATGCAAGTAGGCAGGGCAAGTGGGAGCGGGTGAGTTCAGGGCTTCACTCTTCCCTGCCCATATGTGACAGTCAGATACCAGAAAGCAGAATACAATTCACAACTAGCTACAGAAAATAATTTTTTCACTTGCAAAGGTGCATAGCCAGTGAAGGCTTAACCCCTTACAGATGCAGGGCGTACAGGTACATCCTTGTGTCCAGGTACTTAAGAACGCAGGGCATACCTGTACGCCATGGTCGCGTTACCGGGCATTAAAGCGTTCTCACGAGCGGAGAATGCTTCAAACCCAATGGGTCCTGACTGCTATCAGCATCCAGGACCCAAGGTTAATGTCGATTGGGCCGATGCCCGGCATTAACCCTTTAGACACCGCAATCAAAGTTGATTGCGGCATCTAAAACTAAACTAAAATGATCCTGGCAGCTCAGCGAAGCTGATCGGGACTATCACGGTAAAACCTTGATGTTCCGATCATCTGATGGGACGGCGGAAGGGCCCTTACCTGCCTCCTTTCCATCCAATCGGTGATCTGCTGCTCCAGGAAGCTTCAGCAGGCTGGAGCAGCAGAGCACTGATAACACTGATCAATGCTATGCTATGGCATAGCATTGATCAGTATATGCAATCAAAAGATTTTGTGTTGTAACCCCATATGAGGGCTAAAAAATAATAATAATAATAATAATAATAAAGTGTTAAAAAATAAGTTAATTAACGCCTTCCTAATAAAAGTTTGAATCCCCCCCCCCTTTCCCATTGTTAAAATAAAATAATGTAATAAAAATAATCATGGGGTACCGCCGCATGCGTAAATATTTAAACTATTGAAATATAAGGTTATCTAAACTGCACGGTCATTGGCGTAAAAAATAACATAAAAAAAATACCAAAGTCCAAAATTGTGCATTTTTGGTCACTTCACATATCATAAAAATTTTTATAAAAAGTGCAGCAGATGACACGGGGTGCTATAGGAGAGATCGCGGAGGTTCCCAGCAGCGGGACCCCCCGTGATCAGACAAAATGAGCTGGGTCCTTAAGGGGTTAAATAGCCAGCTAAACAGGTGTGGTCACACCAAGTATCTGATAGGTTGGTGAGACAAAACCACGATAGGTCAGGGTGTAACCACAACAACCTAACATAAGCTAACCCAGATACAAGAAAACTTTAACCCTTCGGACCAGACTAGGACATTACAGTGCCTACACTATTTTCAGGTAGAAACAGGAATATACAAGAAATGTGCTCACATAATTTACAAGGAGAGACGTAGAGGCATCTATTTTTGTGCTTACACTATTTTCTGGTAGAGACAGGGAGGCAGTACTATCTGTGCCTACATAAAATTCTGTCTCCTGAATTTACAAAAATGTATATATTTTCTATTATCTGTATGCATTGTAAAAGTGTTGTATATTATTCCACATGCATATTCCTTCCCCATTATAGCTGTTTGCTGTATGCAAGCAAACACAAATGGCCCAGCTGTCTGCTGCTTACACAAGGAGCTTTGTAATATTTTTGTTCCCAAAGGCATGAATACCAATATGTCATTCATTAACTTCCTAGATAAGAGCTAAGCAATCCATTTATATTCTTATTGGTTCCTTCATTATTGCTGGCATGCCGCTTTTGATTGAAAAACATACAAAATTGGCAAAAAAAAACATCTCAGTATTTTAGTAGATTAGGAATTATGGGTTATTCGGCAGAACATGCTAGTGGATTATCTTGTGTCACTCATCATAATATCTACTTCATAATGGAGGTTTTCTTACTTTGATGTATTTGTGGACTTTTTTGTGCTGTCACAAGGTTATATATTATCCACTTAGCGAATGTTTAGCTTCTCAGGTGCGGGTCAGTGCACAGGGCCACCTGGGTCCCTATAATTTCATTTTATATAAATTGAATGTATAAGAGGGGGTAGATGAGTAGGGTAAGAAAAATGGAGGAGAAAAGAGAAGTAGGGTAAAAGAAATGGAGGAGGTAAGAGAATGAGGAGAAAAGAAAGAGAAAGAAAGAGGAGGAAAGAGAGGTAGGGCGAAAGAAATGGAGGAGGAAAAAAAGAGGAAGGAAATGGAGGAGGAAAAAGAAAAAGGAGGAAGGAAATGGAGGAGGACAAAGAAAAAGGAGGAAGGAAATAGAGGAGGAAAGAGAATGGGGAGAAAAGAAAATGGGGAAGAAGATAGAGGAGGAAAGAGAAGTAGGGTAAAAGAAATGGAGGAGGAAAAAATAAAAAAGGAGGAAGTAAATGGAGGAGGAAAGAGAAGGAGGTTAAAAGAAATGGAGGAGGAAAGAGAATGGGGAGAAAAGAAAATGGAGAAGAAGATAGAGGAGGAAGCAGAGTGAAAAAAATGAAAGAAGAAAGAGTAGGGTGAATAAAAAGGAGGAGGATAGAGAATGGAGAGAAAAGAAAAAGGAGGGGAAAAAGAGGAGGAAAGAGAATAAGGGGGGAAGAAATGGAGGAGGAAAAAAAGTAGAGTGAATAAAATTGAGGAGGAAAGAGAAGAGGGGAAATTGAGGAGTACCGTAAATAGAAGTAGATTGAAAGAAATAAAGGAGGAAAGAGAAAGAAGAGGAAGGAAAAGAAGGAGGAAAGAGAATGGAGGAAAGAAATGGAAAATAAAATAGGGTGAAAGAAATGAAGGAGGAAGAAAGAAATGGAAGAGGGAATAGAATAGGAAAGAAAAATAGGAGGAAGGAAATAGAGGAGGAAAAAGAATGAGGAAACATAAGGGGGGAAAAGAAATTGTGGAGAAAAAAGAAAGAAGGAAAGAGAAGTAGGATTAAAGAAATTGGGGAGGAAAGAGCAGGAGGAAATAAAATTAGAGTGAGAGAAATGGAGGAGGAGAAGTCAGATGAAAGAAATGAAGGAGGGAAGAATATGAGGAAGGAGAAAGAGGAGGAAGGACATTGAGGCGGAAAAAGAAAGAGGATGAAAGAAATGGAGGAGAAAAGAGAATGAGGAAAAAGGATCAGGAGGAATGAAAATGAGGAAAGAGAATGGAGGTTTTCTTACTTGTATTCATGGACTTTTTTGTGCTGTCACAGGGTTATATATTATCCACTTAGGGAATGTTTAGCTTCTCAGGTGCGGGTCAGTGCACAGGGCGAGCGGGTCACCTGGGTCACTATGGATGCTGGATTCTGATATCAGTCACAAGTCATATTATTTAATTGTATATAAGCTGAAAGGATGAAGGGAAAAGGGAGAGGAAAGAGAAAGAGGAGGAAAGAGAAAGAGGAGGAAAGAAATGGAAGAAGGAAGAGAAAGATGAGGAAGGAAAATGTGGAAAGAGAAAGATGAAGAAGGAAATAGAGGAGGAAAGAGAATGAGAAAAGAGAAGGAATTGGAAAGACACTGGGACAAATATGGAGCTAATAAAAGGGGAGGGAAGAGAAGGCGTAGAAAGGGGGAAGGAAAGAAGTATGGATGTGCTATTTGGAGCAGTGTTGACCATGGTATCTCCTGACTATGGCTACTTGAGCTTTTTATACTGTCATATTTCCCATACAGGGAGCTCTGGTATATAAAAAGGGTGAGGACCTGGTGTGAAGGCTAGAATTGAAAACCTAGGTCATTACTTTGGGTTAGGGTCTCTATGGCTGTATCCATACAATGGCAGCCACCACTATGTGTTGCTTACAAGAGGACCCTGAAGAGTAGATGTTACATGTTCCTGATAACCCTCATAGGGTACAATAAATGAAGATGTTTACTACAGTAATTTTACCATTGCAGTACTTCGTATTAGTATTATTTATTGTTGGTATAGGTGCAATGTACATATGACTATTACACCATTATACTTGATCCCCCATTACATGACGATTCTGCCTGGTGAAATAACATTGTTGACTTTTTGTATCTGCAGGATCTATATTGATGGACCCTTCGGGAGCCCATCAGAAGAAGCTTTGAATTATGAAGTCAGCCTTTGTATTGCAGGAGGGATCGGAGTCACCCCATATGCTTCCATATTTAACCAGTTATTGTACGTAGACCAATGCTATGATTTATATATGTTCTAACAATTATGTTATATAAGAAAGTATTTGTTTGATTGTGCTAAACCTATATGCGGAAGTGGTTACTATTTAGTACATTTAGGGTAGCTGTAGAGAAATGACTGAGCACCTTGTGGGATGAAGATGAACCGTATTCCCGTTATAGCCTTTGGAGCATATTTAGCATAGTATACAGTAGAAAACTGGTAAAAACTCAATTTCTCATTCTAACTATCCATTCCTTAATACCTGGGTGTAATGCATCTACAGCAACCCACATTGAGTGCATTGGTGATGGAGGAGCTGTTGGGACGTGTAGGTGGATGAATGATGAGCGTTGTAGTCCTCAGTTGTCATGGTGGCTGCATTGCTTCTATCAGACCTTCCACAGTCCTTAGACTAGTGCAGTGAAGAGGGGTTATACTGAGATGAAAGTGGTCGTGATCTTCTAGGGCATTCCCTCTCTAAGTCTCCTTGAAGGTGATACTTTGGATGTCCTTAAAAGCGTACTCCGCTGTTCAGCGTTTGGAACAAACTGTTTCGAACTCTGGAGCCGGCGGCGGGAGCTTGTGATGTCATAGCCCCGCCCCCTCATGATGTCACACCCTGCCCCCCTCAATGCAAGTCTATGGGAGGGGGCGTGACAGCTGTCACGCCCCCTCCCATAGACTTGCATTGAGGGGCAGGGCTTGACATCATGAGTGGGCGGGGCTATGATGTCATGAGCTCCTGGCGCCGGCTCCAGCGTTTGGAACAGTTTGTTCAAAACGCTGAGCAGCGGAGTACCCCTTTAATGGTAAAATGCATATACCCAGCCAAAGACGGTATCTCACAGTTCTCTTCTCTTGATAAACAAGTAATCTCTGAGATGGAGGTGTAGTCTTTTTGCAGAGTATTTAGACAAGCTTTGCATTGGCTAGAGATGGGTTTCAAAATAACTATAAACAGTAGCCTTCTTTAGCTCTTTCTCTAGCCTTTTGTAGTCAGCTTCTTAGATACAGGAATATAACTGCTCCCAGTCCTGGGGTAAACAAACTTTTGTACCACAATTCCCAGCTGCAGGGTGCAATGCTTTACGATATACATGACCTGACAGCCCACAAGTGCACTAGGCTTGACCCAAAGCTTAAGAGTTCTAGTTTGGAAGTGTGAGGCTCTTGTACAACTTATCCTCACAGAATGCTCTTTTTCTGGCTCCCTTCTCTGCTGAATCCTGTCTCCTCCTAAAAATAGGCTGAAATAGCTAAACCTTGGAATTTCTTATTGAAGATGCAGTTTTAGAGTGGTATTAGAATGGGGTAACCCTTAATAGCCTTAACACTGTCTGGTTACATAGCAGAGTTGCAATGTAAAACATTGTGTAGCATGAAAGAGAATATAACAATACAAAACATCAATAATGTACACATAACATCTAACAAAAAGTTTGGTCATGAGTGCCCCTCTTTCCGTTTCCCTCTATAGAAGTAAAAAATGCTTAGCTGTTTCTGAAATTCCCTTACATTGGTTTTCAGGGTCTTTTGCATTAAAGGGGTACTCCGCCCCTAGACATCTTATCCCCTATCCAAAGGATAGGGGATAAGATGTCAGATTGCGGGGGTCCAGCCGCTGGGGAGCACCCACCTTTAGCGGCTTCCGAAACCGCTGGAGGTCCTTGGGCTGAGTCCATCTCGACCAAGAGGACAGAGCATAGTGACATCACGGCTCCGCCCCCTCAATGCAAGTCTATTGGAGGGACGTGACAGCTGTCACGCCCCCTCCCATAGGCTTGCATTGAGGGGGCGGAGCGTGATGTCACACGGGGGCAGAGCCGTGACATCACTATGCTCCGTCCCCCTGATCGCCAGTAATGAGACCCGGAGCGAACACGCTCCGGGGACTGATTCTAACGGGGTGCGGCGTGGAAGATCACGGGGGTCCCCAGCGGCAGGACCCCCACGATCAGGCATCTTATCCCCTATCCTTTGTATAGGGGATAAGATGTCTTAGCACCAGAGTACCCCTTTAAAGTCGGGGAAACTTTGGGCTTCAGGTTAACAGCTATAAAACTTTATAGGCATGTGGAGCTGTCCCTCTTTCTTGGTACTCAGCAGCAGTGGATCTTTCCCTACACCATCGAGAATAAGTGTGCTGGTGTACCCACTAGACAAACTGTCCCTGAACTCTTATTCACTTTATACTGCAGACCTTTACATAACGTGACCCACACTCATAGCTACAGTGAACAAATGCACAGTCTAGACTGTCCAGGGACATTTCCTTCTTGAATTCTCCCACACACTTTTGATATATTTTATATTAATGAATGTTGAATAACTTTCCAGTAGCATGTTCATGCAAACTATGCCTCTTTCTATTGTATTTTTCCCGATCAGTCCTGTCAGCAAGCATTTCTGACTCATGCTGGAGTCCTAAACACTCAGAGCTGCCAGCCTGCTTTGTTCACAGCCAAACAGGCTGTGAACAAAGCAGGCTGGCAGCTCTGAGTGTTCTCCTTTGTGAACAAAGCAGACTGGCAGCTCGTAGTGTTTAGGACTCCAGCATGAGTCTGAAATGCTTGCTGCCAGGACTTTTAGGGAGACCCCTAGTGGTCATTTCTTCAAAGTGGAACATTAAATAGAAAGAAGCATATTTTTTAATAACATGCAATTGTAAATTTATTCTGCATACATTAATCTATAATATATCAAAAGTTTTTTTGATGAGAGGTACCCTTTAATTGAGAAATAATTTTGAAAGCGTACAAGTGATATGAAATAAAACCTACTACATATGAAAATAATAAAGTATAATAAAACACTCTAGTACTACAAAGTTCAGCTTGCCCTTCTTCACATCATATGTTCTCCTGGACATAACCCTGGGTCTACTCTGCCCTGGTAGTCATGACTTAGACATGTTGGTTTCCTATGGTATCGATGCTATGATGGATTTTAATATGACTAAATACAGAAGAAAGTTTTAGTCTCCAAGTTCACTGGTTGTTTCGTTTGAAGTTTAAAACACTATTTAAAAAAAAAAAAAAAAAAAACACTCTTTCCCTAAGTTACTGTGCCTAATGTAGAAATGAAGAAAAAGGCACTGGATGGTGCTGAATCCGTGATGGTCCCATACAGAACGCAGAGTTCAGATGTAATGGTAAAGAATCAATCCTTTTATTAATACTTGAATAAAATAATAAAAAGGCAATAACGCATTTCGGAGGTTGAATCCCCCTTCTTCAGATTAGCATGAGCACAAGGTGTTACATACAATCTTTTATATACAGATGAAAATGGCGCCATTAGTTTTCGTCCTATAGGACGCACCGGCGTATAAGACACACCCAATTTTTAGGGGCAAAATCTAAAAAGTTAAGATTTTGAACCCAACAGTGGTCTTTAACCTGCGGACCTCCAGATGTTGCAAAACTACAACTCCCAGCATGCCCGGACAGCCATTGGGAGTTGTAGTTTTGCAACATCTGGAGGTCCGCAGATTGAAGACCACTGCAGGAGGAGGTAATACTCACGTGTCCCCGCCGCTCCGGACCCGTCACCGCTGCCCTGGATGTCGCTCCATCGCTGTCGCCGTGTCCCCGTCGCTCCGGAACGTCTCTGCTGCCGGCAGGGTATCCTCGCTCTCCGTCGCCGCCATCACGTCATTACGCACGCCGATGCATGTACGCGACGACGTGATGACGAGGAAGGAGAGCGCCGGCCATACAGGGGATCCCTGAAAGGAGAAGACACCGAGGAGGCAGGTAAGGTCCCTCCCGGTGTCCTGTAAGCACTAACCCGGCTATTCAGTCGGGCTGTTCGGGACCGCCGCGGTGAAATCGCGGCGGTCCCGAACAGCCCGACTGAACAGCCGGGTTAGTGTCACTTTCCCTTCAGATGCGGCGGTCAGCTTTGATCGCCGCGTCTGAAGGGTTAATACAGGGCATCACCGCGATTGGTGATGTCCTGTATTAGCCGCGGGTCCTGGCCGTTGATGGCCGCATGGACCGCCGCGATAGGTGTGTATTCGCCGTATAAGCGCACCGACTTTTTCCCCCTAGTTTTGGGGAAGAAAAAGTGCTTCTTATACGGCGAAAATTACGGTAAGTGGGTGGGATTTTAGGGTCACTCAAGGACACTCCCATCCATAGCATAAAACATTGAATAATAGTAAAAACATATAGTGAACAATAAAATCATTCTCATTTGGAAAACTTCAACCAGCAAAAATAAATCCTAAATTAGAATTGAATAAAATCAGAAAAAGAACTTCGGATTCTGTGGTGGAGCGTTCGCGGGACATAGTGCGACCCGGCAGTACAAGTCAGATAGAGGCTGACATAATGTAAGCATAAACAGAGCGTGATCTGTCAGTAGTGTGGTGCACTACTGCTTGCATGTACAAAACATCGCTAGGGTGAGCGAGGACGTGTCCTGGGTCACGTGTTCGCATCCAGACCAATAGCAAGCATGAGGGCGTGTCTTTGTTCGAATCAATGAACGGCTGGTATCATGGTGCATGATGTGTATGGCAGTCTGAAAGTATCTATATCCTTCTGGAGATACGGCCTCCAGTACTGCACACAATACTCCAAGTGAGGTCTCACCAGTGTTCTGTACAGCGGCATGTGCACTTCTCTCTTTCTACTGCTTATACCTCTCCCTATACATCCAAGCATTCTGCTAGTGTTTCCTGCTGCTCTATTAAATTGTCTTCCTACCTTTAGGTCTTCTGAAATAATTGCTGCTAAATCCCTCTCCTCAGATACTGAGGTCAGGACTGTGTCAAATATTCTATATACTGCCCGAGGGTTTTTACGCCCCAGGTGCATTATCTTGCACTTATCCACATAAAGTTTCAGTTGCCAGAGTTCTGACCATTCTTCTAGTTTTCCTAAATCCTTTTCCATTTAGTGGATCCCTCCAGGAACATCAACCCTGATACATATCTTTGTGTTCCCTATCTTCATTGCTCTGGGTTGTTTTATAATTACTAAATGCTAGCTTTTTGTTTTTTATGATTTTGGCCACTTCTGTTGAGTACCACAGTGGTCTCTTCCTTTTTCTGATGCAATTTTCTGTTGCCTTCAATAATGCTTCTTTTAAGTAGTCCCATTTCTCCTGGACTCCATGTAATCCATTCCAGTCTGATAGGGACTCATTTATGACTAATCTCATTTTTGAAAAGTCTGTTTTTCTAAAATCTAAAACTTTTGTTTTTGTGTGGTGTGACTCCTTCACTGTTCTCATATTAAACCACACTGACTGGTGATCACTAGATCCCAAGCTTTTGCCCACAATAACATCATATACAAAATCCCCATTTGTGAATACCAAATCCAAAATGGCCTCCTTCCGCGTTGGCTCCTCAACCACTTCTTGTAGAGATAATCCCAGTAGGGAATTTAGAATATCTGTACTCCTGGCAGAACTTGCTTTTTTGGTTTTCCAGTTTATATCCAGAAGATTGAAGTCTCCCATAATGATAACTTCTCCTTTCATTGTCATTTTAGCTCTTTCTTCAACTAGTAGATCATCTAATTCTTTAACTTGGCCAGGTGGTCTGTATATCACATCTACACGAGTTACTGCATGATTACCAAACTGCAACATAACCCAAACTGACTCCATGTTGGCCTCACTAACTTATCTTAGGTTAGATTTTATGTTATATTTCACATATAGGGCCACTCCTCCTCCTTTCTTGCCTTCTCTGTCTCTTCTGTATAAAGAGTACCCTGGTATGGATATGTCCCAGTCATTACTTTCATTAAACCATGTCTCAGTAACAGCCAATAAATCTACATTTTCAGATTCCATTATTGACCCAAGTTCATTGATTTTATTACCTAGACTGCAGATATTTGTAGACAGGACTCTGAGCTTGTCATTTCTTAACCTCTGTGCTACCGACATGTTCTGGCATTGTTTCAGGGGGCAATTGCACTCATGGATTTTCACTCTTACCCCCCCCCCCCCCTCCCTCCCCCTTCCTAGTTTAAATACTCCTTAGCAAATTCTAGGAATTCTTCTCTGAGTACATTTGTTCCTTTGAGAAAAAGATGCAAACCATCTTTTATATACAGTTCCTTTCTATTCCAAGTAGAGCTATCATGAGACACAAAGCCAAATCCTTGCTCTTGACACCATTTACTAAGACATAAGTTGAACACCTTAATGCGGCTCTGCCTATCATTCTGAACGTTATGCACAGGCAAAACTTCAGAAAATGAAACAGTGGTTGCAAAATCCTGTACATCATTAACAAGTGTGATAAAATATTCCTTCACCTCTGAAACTTAATTGCAAGCCAGGTCATTTGTCCCTAGATGGACAAGAACATCCACATCCTGCTTTGCCTGCTTAACAATATTAAGAATACAATCACTTCTGAACTCTGCGTTCTGTATGTGACCATCACGGATTCAGTACCATCCAGTGCCTTTTTCTTCATTTCCTCTGACGGGTTCCTGCCAAGGATACCAGCATTCGCACTGACGGGCTGCAGATCCACGCTTCTACAGTACCCCTTTTTTAGGGGTGATATGCATGCACCCAAGGGCGTTAGAAGGTGAGAGATGAGCTTTCTAACACACCCTTATCCACAGAATTAAATGAGGCGCCATCCTCCTTCCTTTTTCTTTTATTTCTACTTTAATACTGTGCTTAATGTGTCAGAGGAAGTGGTCAGTCCTGCTTCAGCTGACATCGTGTGAACTACAGAAGGACATCATTACTTACCAGATCATTCTTGCTATCTCCAGACTCCTCCCGCCCTGATATGTAAACTCCTGCTATCTCTATGTGATCAAGATATATAGTAGTTATACACCTCCCCTCCAGCTCTATCTGTATACTGCTGCTGCTATGTCTATGAGATCAGGATATATAGTAGTCATACATCTCTTCTCCAGCTCTATTTATACACTGGCTGTCTGTGTGAGATCAGGATATATTGTAGTTTTACACCTCTCCTCCAGCTCTATCTGTATACTGCTGCTATCTTTATGGGATCAGGATATATAGTAGTTTTACATCTCCACACCAGTTCTATCTGTATACTGCTGCTGCTATCTCTATGGGATCAGTTTATATAGTAGTTATACACCTCCCCTACAGCTCTATCTGTATACTGCAGCTGCTATCTGGTATTAGTTATATATCTTTTCTGAGGCTGAGTTCACACATTGTGTTTTTGCTTTATTTTTATTGATATAAACATAATTTTCCTACATTGTGTCAAAAATGGTGATATTTCACCACAATTGTGCAAATCACGGTGAAAACAATCTGGGTAAACTCTAGCACCAGCAGCCTAATTTGATGACTAGTTGTATTGATCAAACACCACACCCCAAAGCCAGAGGATTCATGAGAAATGAAGGCGGCATTACACAACCACTTCAGTAATTGAATTGCAACACAACATGGAGCCTATCTCATGCCTGCCATGTCAGCCACAGCAGGTGAGCACAAGCATATACAAGAACCTCTTTAAGATTCATCTGTAATACCCTATGTTGCACTATATAAGCAAACAAAAAAAAATTCCGATGCTACTTTAAACATTATTATTCTATTTGTCCATCTTAATGTCCTGGTCACAGTCCTCCATTATTGCACCCTCACTTCTAGGGGACACTACACGGGTGAGAGCAGTGTTACGGTCACTCAGTGTAGTGTTCATTTACAGCCAGAAGCCAAGACCCAGAGCTCATGATTAGTGATGAGCGGCATAGGCATAGGCCATATTCGAATTCGCGATATTTCATGAATATATGGACGAATATTAGTCTCATATTCGCGAAAATTTGCATTGTCGATATATTCACGGTTATTTTCGCTTTGCGCATGCGGATATCTATCTACCCATCTATATTATCTATCTATTTATATTATCTATCTCATATCTATCTATCTATTTCATATCTATCTCATATCTATCTATCTCATATCTATCTATCTATCTATCTCATATCTATCTATCTCATATCTATCTATCTATCTATCTCATATCTATCTAGCTCATATCTATCTATCTCATATCTATCTCATATCTATCTATCTATTTATCTCATATCTGTCTATCTATATTATCTATCTCTCTCACATCTATCTATCTATCTACAGACAAAGAATAAGTCAGCCAGCACTTTAGTTGATACCAAACTATTATATGGACCTGGCCTACAGGTGCACGCTACTAGGCTAGATATACAGCAAGAGAAGAATGCAGCAGCACACTGCCAGCACAAAGATATAGATGAAACATGAATATGCAGATAAAACATGGAGAGCTATACAGCTATGGTGTAATAGATGCACATGTGAAACTATGAAATAGTGAGGCACTTAGCTCGCAAATTTGTCTCCGCCGGCGGTCAAATAGCTTGGACCGTCCCACCGCGATAAGGTGGCCTCCTTGGGACGGACCCTACACTGTGTATATGCCTCTGTATGAACAGTTCAGTAAGCATGGCAGGGTCTGGAACATCCAAGACACCTTATATACACACCTGATAGAGGTGGGTGGGGTGCAAGGCCAACATGGAGGTAGCCACTCCCCCGTATGTGCAAATACAGACAAAGAATAAGTCAGCCAGTACTTTAGTTGATACCAAACTATTGTATGGACCTGGCCTACAGGTGCACACTACTAGGCTGCTGCATTCTTCTGTTGCTATCTATCTATCTATCTATCTATCTTTCTATCGCATATCTATCTATCTCATATCTATCCATCTCATATCTATCTATTTATCTCATATCTATCTATCTATCTATCTATCTATCTATCGCATATCTATCTATCTATCTATCTCATATCTATCTATATATCTATCTCATATCTATCCATCTCATATCTATCTATTTATCTCATATCTTTCTATCTATTTATCTCATATCTATCTATCTATCTCATATCTATCTATCTATTTATCTCATATCTATCTATCTATATTATCTATCTCTCTCATATCTATCTATCGCATATCTATCTATCTATCCATCTCATATCTATCTATAGTATCTATCTATCTATCTATCTATCTATATATATATATATATATATATATATATATATATATTATCTATCTATCTATCTCTCATATCTATTTCATATCTATCTATATTATCTATCTATCTCATATCTATCTATCAATCTATCTCATATCTATCTATCAATCTATCTATCTATATTATCTCTCTATATTATCTATCTATCTCCTAATATTCTTGGTCTATACAGAATTGATAATGGGTCTATGACATTTTTCATTTTGAATATTGTCATGTCATATTCGCAAATATCGTCACTATCTACCTATCTAATTTTAGTGACAATATTTGTGAATATGAGGATGTTCGCGAATATGGGGATATTCGCAAATATTTGCGTATTCGCATATTCTCATATTCGCTCTCCAGTCTAATACAGTAAATAGTATAGGAGCCTTCTTTAGACCACAAGCAGGGAGGGATGAGATCACTTTGATGTGTTCTGTGGGGTAAAAAAAAAACTCCACAGTACTCAACACTACTCATGATAATATACCGAAACCTAAGTGCCACCTCGGATGTGACTATAAGACATGATGGTATTCAAGATACTAGAAAATAAAATATCTGTGCAATATTGCCTGTCACCGCAACATACGTCTTCTTTGTAGACTTGTAGGACTTTGTAGGACATAGATATATATATACACATACACACACATATATATATTCTCATTATTGTGCTTGTGTTATACAATACATCTCACAGGTAGGTGGTTGTCTTGATGGCAGATACAGGGTTTGAAGTAGTAGACATGTAAAGTCTGACCGCCTGGCCCACTTCATTATCTCTCTTCTCAAATGTCATATTGGGGTTAGGCTGAGGACACGAATTCCGAAGAGAATTGGATGTCACTCTCTTCGCTTGCCATCTACTTTATTAAATGGATTCCCTTGAGTTTGGCCTTAGCTGCTTATCCAGATTATGTGGGGTCAGTCGGAGGCAGCAGACTCGATAGCCGGCCGGCTTAGACGCATTGTATTTACTTATCTTATCGATTGCGCTCTTAGTTAGGAAATGTTATTATCAGCTGAAGATCCGGAAATAGCACCTAGGGCTGAGGGGGTCTTACATCTAGAATATATGAGCTTCCCTAAATTCCCGGCAAAGGAAGAGGCTTGATAAGGATCTGTCCCGAAAAACACTTGATACTAACTCCCTAAAGTGAGTGTCTGCAAATAAAGATTATTCATTTACACAATTTTCCTTCACATTATATATGAATGGCACAGCGGCACAGCGCTTATCACCAGAGCCTGCTCTACCTATAGGCAAAATAGGCAGTCGCCTAGAGCGCCCTCTTGATGGGGGGCACCACTCTGTCTAAGAAATTTAGACAACCAGCATCCGAACCACTCACTCAACCAGGAGCATGAGGAGGAGGTTTGTTACAGTGTGTCACTCCAGAAGTAAGGTGGGGCATGTCTAAGGGCGGGCCAATGGGGAGGCAATATTAGCTTTTGCCTAGGATGGCAAAAATCTTTGCACTAGCCTTGGTTATTTATCACTGTTGTCCTGCAGCACTGAAGCACCGGATTTGAATCCAACCAAGGACAACACCTATATTGGGATTTTATGTTTTCCCCGTTTTTACTTAGGTTTCCTACATGTTCTTCGGATTCATCCCACATTCCAAAAAATATACTAGCAGCTTAAAGGGAACCTGTCCCCAGTTTTATGCTGCCCAAATTGGTTGACTCTTCATGGGGCGTGTATATTTTCCAAGACTGGAAAAGCCAGAGGGTTATCCAGGTTTGGAAAAAAAAAATAGCTGCTTTCTTCCAGGAACAGCGCCACTCACAGGATAGGTGATAAATATCTGACAAGTGGACTTCCAAAAACTGGGGCCCCAATTGATTACAAGAAAGGAGGGACTTGTCCTCCGAATAAATGGAGCTGCAGAGCATGGTTGACCAATTTACCCTTGGTTATGGCAGTGTTTCCCAAGCAGGGTGCCACAGGCTGTTGCAAAACTACAACTCCTAGATTGCCCGGACAGCCGAAGGCTGTTCGGGCATGCTAGGAGTTGTAGTTTTACAATAGCCCATGGCACCCTGCTTGGGGAAACACTGTGCTAAGGGACTGGCATAGCCAATCTCCATCAGTCCTGTAGAGAGTGAATGCAGTGGCAACGCCCATGCTCGACCACCGATTCATTCATATGGGGAGACAGTAGACCTCCATTCTCATGATCAAGGGGTTGCCAGTGGTTGGAACAGGGGACCTCTATTCTCATGATCATGGGGGTGCCAGTGGTTGAAACAGGGGGCCTCCATTTTCATCATCAAGGAGGGGGGGCAGTGTTTAAAGCAGGGGACCTCCATTTTCATGATCATGGTTGTGCCAGTGGTTGAAACAGGGGACCTCCATTCTGATGATCAAGGGGGTGCCAGTGGTTGAAACAGGGGACCTCCATTCTCATGATCAAGGGGGTGCCAGTGGTTGAAACAGATGACCTCCATTCTCATGATCAAGGGGGTGCCAGTGGTTGAAACAGATGACCTCCATTCTCATGATCAAGGGGGTGCCAGTGGTTGAAACAGATGACCTCCATTCTCATGATCATGGGGGTGCCAGTGGTTGGAACAGGGGACCTCTATTCTCATTATCATGGTGGTGCCAGTGGTTGAAACAGGGGACCTCCATTCTCATGATCATCGGGGGGCCAGTGGTTGAAGCAGGGGACCTCCTTTCTCATTATCATGGGGGTGCCAGTGGTTGGATCTCCAACAATCAGATACTTTACATAGTTAGTATGGTTGAAAAAAGACATACGTCCATCAAGTCCAACCAGGGGATTGAAGGGAAGGATGTAAGGGGATAAGGGAAAGGGATGTAGTTTTATAATTCTGCATAAGCATTAATGTTATTTTGTTCCAGGAATGTATCTAACCCTGCTTTAAAGCTGTTAATTGTTCCTGCTGTGACCAGTTCCTGAGGTAGACCGTTCCATAAATTCACAGTCCTCACGGTAAAGAAGGCGTGCCGCCCCTTTAGACTAAACCTTTTCTTCTCCAGACGGAGGGAGTGCCCCCTCGTCCTTTGGGGGGGTTTAACCTGGAACAGTTTTTCTCCATATTTTTTGTATGGGCCATTTATATACTTATATACGTTTATCATATCCCCCCTTAAACGTCTCTTCTCAAGACTAAACAATTGTAACTCCTTTAATCGCTCCTCATAGCTAAGATGTTCCATGCCCCATATTAGTTTAGTCGCGCGTCTCTGCACCCTTTCCAACTCCGCAGTGTCCCTTTTATGAACAGGCGACCAAAACTGAACAGCATATTCCAGGTGAGGCCGCACCAATGCTTTATAAAGGGGGAGTATTATGTCCCTGTCCCTTGAGTCCATGCCTCTTTTGATACATGACAATATCCTGCCGGCTTTGGAAGCAGCAGCCTGACATTGCATGCTATTTTGTAGTCTGTGATCTACAAGTACACCCAGATCCTTCTCTACCAGTGACTCTGCCAGTTTAATCCCCCCTAAGACATACGACGCATGCAGGTTATTAGTACCCAGATGCATAACTTTACATTTATCCACATTGAACCTCATTTGCCAAGTGGATGCCCAGACACTTAGTCTATCCAAGTCATCTTGTAACTTATGCACATCCTCTATAGACTGTACCGTGCTACAAAGCTTGGTGTCATCTGCAAAGATAGAAACAGAGCTGTTAATACCATCCTCTATATCATTGATAAATAAATTAAACAGCAGCGGGCCCAGTACTGAACCTTGGGGTACACCACTAATAACCGGGGACCAATCAGAGTACGAATCATTTACCACCACTCTCTGGGTACGATCCATGAGCCAGTGTTCAATCCAGTTACAAACTAAAGTTTCCAAGCCCAAGGACCTTAACTTACCTGTCAGATGTCTGTGAGGGACAGTATCAAATGCTTTGGCAAAATCCAGAAACACTATATCCACAGCCATTCCTCTGTCAAGGCTTCTACTCACCTCTTCATAAAAGCAAATTAGATTGGTTTGACAACTTCTATCCTTAGTAAACCCATGCTGGCTATCACTTATAATACTATTATCCCCTATGTATTCCTGTATGTAATCCCTTATAAGTCCTTCAAACAATTTACCCACAATGCACGTTAGACTTACCGGTCTATAATTGCCTGGCGAAGACCTAGAGCCCTTCTTGAAGATTGGTACCACATTAGCCTTGCGCCAGTCCCTTGGCACAATACCAGACACCAGAGAATCTCTAAATATCATGAACAAGGGTACAGATATTACTGAACTTACCTCTCTAAGAACTCTTGGGTGTAGTCCATCCGGCCCTGGAGATTTGCTTACATTTACTTTACTTAACTTACCTTGTACCATCTCTACATTAAGCCAGTTCAATACATTATATGATGTGTTACCAGCACTGACCTGACCAATGTCAGCTCCTTCTTCCATAGTATATACAGAACTAAAGAACCCATTCAGTAGCTCCGCCTTCTCTTGATCGCCCGTGACAACCTCCCCATTATCATTATTAAGGGGTCCTACATGCTCTGTCCTTGGTTTTTTTGCATTTATATATCTAAAAAAATATTTAGGATTAGTTTTGCTTTCTTCGGCCACCTGTGTCTCATTTTGAATTTTTGCTGTTTTTATTACATTTTTGCAGATTTTATTAAGCTCTTTGTACTGTTTAAATGTTATAGCTGACCCATCAGATTTGTATTTTTTGAAGGCTATTTTTTTGTTGTTTATTGCTCTTTTAACCTCATTTGTCAGCCATGTAGGATTTAGTTTTAATCGTTTATATTTGTTCCCCTTTGGTATATATTTAGCTGTATAGTTATTTAGAGTTGATTTAAAGATGTCCCATTTACCTTCTGTATCAGTATTTGACAACACCTCCCCCCAGTCTATGTCCTGTAGTGCAGCCCTCAGCCCAGGGAAATTTGCCTTTTTAAAGTTATATGTTTTTGCTTTCCCCGTCTGTCTTTGTTTTCTACATTTTAAGTCAAAAGTAACTATATTGTGGTCGCTATTACCAAGGTTTTCCCGCACAGTTACATTACCAACCAGCTCTGCGTTGTTGGAAATGATCAGATCCAACAAGGCATCACTTCTTGTTGGGTCCTCCACAAACTGGCCCATAAAATTATCCTGCAATAAATTTAGGAATTTTCTCCCCTTTGTAGTTTTAGCCAACCCCCGGCCCCAATCTATATCTGGATAGTTAAAATCTCCCATTATTACCACTGTACCTGCCCGGGCGGCCCTCTCTATATTTGTTTATGCAGCCGACCTTCTATCTCTTCAGTGATATTAGGGGGTCTGTAGATTACCCCAAATATTATTTTTTCAGTATTTCCCTCCTTTTGTAATTCTACCCACAGTGATTCCACATCCTCAGAATCATCACACACTATGGCATCGTTCACACTGACTTTCATACCACTTCTTACATACAGACAGACTCCACCACCTTTTCTGTTCATTCTATCCTTGCGAAACAATGTAAACCCCTGCAGATTGACAGCCCAGTCATGCGAGGAGTCCAGCCATGTCTCAGTGACCCCAACTATATCAATATGTTCCTCCAGTATCAAGGCCTCAAGCTCCCCCATTTTATTTGCTAGGCTTCTGGCATTTGTGAACATACACTTTACATTTCCATTAAGTTTTACACATATAGTCTCACTAATGGGATTTTCAGAGTTATTGGGGTTAATGTCATTTTTTGAGTTATAAGGGCTAATTGTACTATTTAAGTTATTGGGGCTAATGGGATTTTTTGAGTTATTGGGTCTAACGTTATTATTTAAGTTATTGGGGCTAATGGGATTTTTTGCGTTATTGCGTCTAACGTTGTTATTTAAGTTATTGGGGCTAATGGTATTTTTTGAGTTAATGGGGCTTATTGTAGTTATTGAGTTATTGGGGCTAATGGAATTTTTTGAATTATTGGGATTACAATTTTTCGGGCTACATTTATTTTTACAGCTGGTTTGTAACGCATGAATCTCCTTATCCACTGTTCTTAACCTCCCCCCACAGGACTCCTCTCCACCCGCCATTATGTCCTGACCCCTCTCTAACCTATCCATCCCACTGTCTGCTTTCTTTGCTTTATTATCCTCCCCCCACTCACCTAGTTTAAATACTCAGCCACCCCTTCCAGGATTCTCTCCCCCAGCACAGCAGACCCCCTTCCATTCAGGTGCAAATTATCCGTAGAATAGAGTTTGTACCCCAATGAAAAGTCAGCCCAGTGCTCTAAAAACCCAAACCCTTCCCCCTCACACCACGACTTAAGCCATGCATTTAACTCCCTAAGCTCCCGCTGTCTTTCCTGCGATGCGCATGGCACAGGAAGTATTCCAGAGAACACAACCTTAGAGGTCCTTCCCTTCAGCTTGGCACCTAGTTCCTTGTAATTATTCTTCAAGGACCTCCACCTACCATGTATTCTGTCGTTGGTTCCCACATGGACCACGACAGCTGGGTCATCCCCAGCCCCCCCTAGTAATTTGTCCACCCTTTCCACCACATGCCGAACCCTGGCACCAGGGAGACAGCAAACCATTCGGTTGAGGTGGTCTTGGCGACAAATTATTCTATCCGTCTTCCTGATTATAGAGTCCCCTACCACAACTAACTGTCTTGGCCCACCTGCGTTACCATCCCCCACACTACTAGTTGAGCTGTTCCCCCGGCTGTTAGGGAGACCAGTATCCACTAGGGTTGCCATCTCTGATACTGAGGCCCTCGCATCATCGCCCAACTTGGCAATTTTACTTGGGAGATCAGAAGCAGAAGTGGCCTTCCTTTCCCTTGCCCCCTTTCCAGTCCCTCTAACTACATTAACCCAGCTCCCTACTTGGGCCTCCTGGCTAGTTTCTCCAACCTCCATTTCTGCCCCACTAACTGCTTGCTCTGTAAGATTGTCAATCGCCCTCAATGTTGCATTTTGCTCCTCTAGATCTCTAATACGAGCTTCCAGGTGGGCAACATGCTCACATTTGTCACAGCGGTATTCACCCTGAAGCTGCTGCTCCAGAGATGTATACATGTGGCACAATGTGCACTGAAGAAAACCTCCAATCCTGCTGTCCATATCCTTGGTGACAAACAGCTGTTATTAACTATTAAGAAAAACTACTTTTATCAAGGGAGTGTAATACTTACAGTTACAGTGGGTCCTGCTTACAACTCCTGCTTTCTAAACTTCTGCTTATAAAACTTCTCAAATGTAACACTTAATAATACCACACTTTAGAATACAGACCCAGCTTCAGCTAGACTCAGTCAGAGCAGGGCTCACAGAGTTTCCCAGTTAGTTTTATACACCTGAGAGCAGTTAATCAATTAACCCCTCCCCCAGGTGTGCTACAGACAGGAGGAAAAAAAAAAAAAAAAAACTTCTCAGTTTTAATCATGGGATCACCCCCGATAAGCTTTATTTACATAAAACCGGTGAACCAGTGCCGCCTATGTGACGGCACTTTATGGGGGCCCCCCGGAGTCATTCTAATTATGTTCTCATTTTACGTTATTTCCATAGGGAGAAGTGGAAAGACTACAAACTGCAGAGGTTGTACTTTGTGTGGATATGTAGAGACATCCAGGCGTTCCTCTGGTTCGCTGATTTACTGTGTCTCCTCTATAAAAAGGTAATTTAATGTTTGTCACCATAGACTCTGCTCACCAAAGCTTATCTAATGGAGCCAATTACTTTACCCTTCCATTCTAAAGGCCGGGACTATAGATTTTGCTCGGGTCCTTTTCATTCTTTGCTCGGCCTGTGCTCTTTCATTATTCTTATCCCACAAAAGTCTCTTGGAAATCCTATTACCGCCTCTGAATTGTTACATTGTAATCGCATCATTTCCTATACACTGTTATATTACGGCTCTGGTAATGCTCTATAATTCTCCCTGTTAACTGCAATGTACTTGTGTATATAGAAATGTAACAATTACTTGGAGGATAATAAATACAAACCATAGAAAGACCAAGAATAGCTTAAGATGAGTCCCAGCCCACACTGGGCAACATGGATGTGTTACAGATGTCTTCTGGTGTTTATTCTGATTTTATCAAAAACTGTCTTCCTACCTAAACCTTGTGGCAGAGGAAATTCAATAATGGTGCTCCCACCGACCGCATATCCCGTCCTCATATCCTGACCTAATATCCAATTCTAATATCCCAACCCCATATCCTATCCTCTTATCCTGACCTTACATCCTTACCCCATATCTCGTCCTCATATCCCGACCTCATATTCTGTCCTAATATCCTGTCTTCATATCCCAACTTTATATCTGACCCTCATATCTCCCCTCATATCCCGTCCTTATATCTACACCTCATATCCCAACCTCTTATCCCGTCTTCACATCTGCACTGCATATCCCAACCTCTTATCCCATCCACATACCCTGTTCTCATATTTCCCCTCATATCCCATCCTCTTATCCCCCTCACACCCCGTCCTCATATCCCAACATTTTATCCCACCCTTATACCCTGTTCTCATATCTCCCCTCATGTCGCGACCTCCTATCCCATCCTCCTATCCTGACCTCCTATCATGTCTTAATACCTCATTTTAATATTCTATCCTCATATCCCAACCTCATATCCCAACCTCATATCCCAACCTCATATGCCATGCTCATATCCTGTTCTTATATCCCATCCTCATATATCCCCTCATATCCCACCCTCATATCCTGTCCTTATATCACAATCTCATATCACAACCTCATATCCTATCCTCTGGAATGGTACATACAGGAGCAGGAACTCTTGTTAAAGGCAGTTAAAGTCCCTGCTCCTGTACACTGAGTGGTGAGGCATACACTATACCTAGCTGCTTAGTTAACATCCCCTTTGTTGGGTGAGTGTCAACTTTGATGTGGCCACTGAAGACTAGTCACTGCTCAGTCTTGTCAGGTAAAGAACACTGTAACCCCAGGACATGTACAGGAGCAGGGACTCTTGTTAAAGGCAGGAGTCCCTGCTCCTATACACAGAGTGGTGAGCCATACAGTGTATACCTGGCTTGGCTTGCCACAGTACTTACATTTCTGCAACTATCATTAAGGGTTCCCATTTCTCGCGATACAATATTTTTTTATTGTTGGATAAATGTCTACTTTAATGTGGTCACCAAAGTACTTAGAAGTGCATATATTCACCTTTTACCAAAATAAAGAACACTGTCTTATACTAGCCAAAGCAGATTCTACTCCAAAAAGAACATTTACCTTTCTGTAGCTGTTTTAGGGGTTCTATCTTTGAGGAACGTGCTCTCGAATCACCGAAAGTGCAAGAAAAAGTGCAAAACGTGTTACACAAAAAAAGCCGATAGGAGAGAGGCCCCCAACAAGCCTCCGGACCAAAAGGTACCTGCGAGGTTCCAAGTTCGATGTCCCTTTTCGCCAAAGCTACTAAGGGATCCCCCTTGGCGTTAGCCAAGGTATCTGCCCGCAGAGCCGTAAACGGTCGGTACCCGAGCATGCAGGAGTACCCGGGGTTTTTGCTTGGAAGTGTGGAACCTAATGGCCACACACACCTCCCCTAGACGGCTAGGTGGGACACCCAGAAGGGCTACCGCATGCTAACAATCCTGTGGACACACAACACGTAAAAAGTGACACAGTGAGACAAAAATAAATAAATAGGTGAATGTGCGCAGATATACTGCCCGAACATCAGGCCGGATCTATAAACATTTCTCTGATCCTAGCCAGAAGGTCGGGAATCAAGAGGTGAGTGCCACAAAGGTGAAGAGAGAGAGAGGGGTACTCCAAAGATGTCTGATCGCGGGGATCCCGCCAATGGAAACCCCCGTATCTTGGCTGCGGCACCCCAGACATCTGGTGCACGGAGCGCATGACTGGCGATGCGAGGCGGAGGCTTGTGATGTCATGGCCACACCCCCTCAATTCAAGTCTATGGGAGGGGGCATGACGGCCGTTAAGGAGGCGAGCGGGGCACGGCCGTGATGTCACAAGCTCCTACACTAAACAAACGCCGGGTGCGGCAGGGAGATCGCGGGGGTTCCCAGCAGCGAGACCCCTGCGATCAGAAATCTTTACCCCTATCCTGTGGATAGTGGATAACATGTCTAGTGGTGGAGTACCCCTTTAATGCTTGTCTCATTCTATTTTTCTGTTTGTTTCAGTTTTGGCAAGAAAACCGACCGGATTATCTGAACATCCAGCTGTACCTGAGCCAAGCAGATGGGATACAGGTAGGTTGCGAAGAGTCCTCCCTCATTTCAGCGCTGTTGCTCATATAGTTTCAGAATTACATCTGAGAAGACCATTACGGCCTTGTGTGATGTTCCGCGTCTAACCTCCTGGGGAAAAGCAATTATCCTCTACACGCCTGACCACGTCTTCGAATGTTTTCATCATTAACGCTTATTTTCCTTAAAACAAAAATGGAAAACAGCATCTGATTATCAAATGTGATGGAACAAGGTGAGGTGTGAAACAGTGTTCTGGGTAAGGACAAATGAGGGCAAAATGAGGACATATCATGAGCCCTCGTCACTGGAAGGTAGATAGACATTTAAAGGGGTATTCCAGGAAAAAAACTTTTCTTTATATATCAACTGGCTCCAGAAAGTTAAACAGATTTGTAAATTACTTCTATAAAAAAAATCTTAATCCTTTCAGTACTTATGAGCTTCTGAAGTTAAGGTTGTTCTTTTCTGTCTAAGTGCTCTCTGATGACGTGTGCCTCGGGAACCACCCAGTTTAGAAGAGGTTTGCTATGGGGATTTGCTTCTAAACTGGGTGGTTCCCGAGACACGTGTCATCAGAGAGCACTTAGACAGAAAAGAACAACCTTAACTTCAGAAGCTCATAAGTACTGAAAGGATTAAGATTTTTTAAAAGAAGTAATTTACAAATCTGTTTAACTTTCTGGAGCCAGTTGATATATAAAAAAAAAAGTTTTTTTCCTGGATAACCCCTTTAACGCTACCTGATGTTGGTCCTCACTTCCTGACCTGGGGATATAGGGGTCTACTATTCATACCCCAAAAGGGCCTTATTACCTCTAATCCAGTGGTTTCAAACTGTGGCCCTCCAGATGTTGCAAAACTTCAACTCCCAGCATGCCCGGACAGCCGTTGGCTGTCCGGGTATGCTGGGAGTTGAAGTTTTGCAACATCTGAAGGGCCACAGTTTGAGAACACTGGCCCTACGCCCATCAGCTTTGGCTTTTTTGGGGGGGAATACAGTAATGCTAAGATTGGAAAAGTCCCACATGGATACATAAAAGTTAAAGGGGTACTTGGCTGGAAAACATTTTAAATTTTTTTTTTTTAAATCAACTGGTGCCAGAAAGTTAAACAGATTTGTAAATTTCTTCTATTTAAAAATCTTAACCCTTCCAGTACTTATCAGCTGCTGTATGCTCCAGAGGAAGTTTTTTTTTTTTTTTAAATATCCTTTCAGTCTGACCGCAGTGCTCTCTGCTGACACCTCTGTCCGTGTCAGGAAATGTCCAGAGCAGGAGCAAATCCCCATAGCAAACCGCAAACCTATCCTGCTCTGGACAGTTCCTGATATGGACAGAGTTGTCAGCAGCAGAGAGCACTGTGGTCAGACAGAAAATAACTACACAACTTCCTCTGTAGTATACAGCAGCTGATAAGTACTAGAAGGATTAAGATTTTTAAATAGAAGTAATTTCCAAATCTGTTTAACTTTCTGGCACCAGTTGATTTGAAAACATTTGTTTTCCATTGTTTCCACCAGAGTACCCCTTTAAGTCAACTGGAGCTTGGTCTTTACCCTCCAAAGGACCTAATTGAGCCATTGGGCCTGTCACAATGCTACACACACAAAGCTACATTTTGCAGACAGTGGTGAGACAAACTCTCTCGGTAGGTATACAATTTAGGGGTATTAGGTGGAGAAGTATGATAGCTATTGGATGGACAATTAGACAACTGTGACTCCTCCTTCTTGACCTTCCCACAAATCCATAAGGTTCTTATTTAAGATACATACTCCACATTTTCCCCACCCCCATCTCTTACATACATGCACAGTTGTTAATGCAGGGCCCACTCTGCCTTATATCTATAATAGGGTCCACCGGCTTCTACCCTTCCTACACCTTATCCTGCCCCCGTGTGCAATAGTCAATTGCTCTTGATGGAGGTGCCATCTGCAGACGTGTCCTTCTCTTGGCTCAGCATATCCTTAGATGAATCTTAAAGGGGTACTACCGTGCTGACAACTTATCCCCTATCTAAAGGATAGGGATAAGTTGCCTGATCGCGCGGGGTCCCGCCGCTGGGGACCCCCGCAATCTCGCTCCGGATCTGATGACTGCCGATCACGGGGCCGGAGTATCGTGCAGCGGCGGGACCCCGTGCAATCAGGCAACTTATCCCCTATCCTTTAGATAGGGGATAAGTTGTCAGCACGGTAGTACCCCTTTAAAGGGGTACTCCGCTGCTCCGCGTTTGGAACAAACTGTTCCGAATGCTGGAGACGGGCAGCTTGTGATGTCATAGCCCCGCCCCCTCAAGACGTCACATCCTGCCCCCTCATGACGTCACACCCTGCCCCCTCAATGCAAGTCTATGGGAGGGGGTGTGACAGGCATGCTGGGAGTTGTAGTTTTGCAACATCTGGAGGTCCGTAGGTTAAAGATCACTGTTGGGTGCAGAATCTTTTCTAGATTTTGCACCTTTAAAATTGGGTGCGTCTTATATCCCGATGCGTCCTATAGGGCGAAAAAATCTCATCCTCCATCATTTTATCCTCATATGTTAATAATAGGTTGGCACCTCAGGACTGATTATATATATCTAATTGTGTATACTGCTCTTTTCTACATATATTAGTATATTGGAGCTGTTTTTATCTGTTTACTTACATAGGAATTAAAGGGGTTATCCAGGAAAAAACTTTTTTTTTATATATATCAACTGGCTCCAGAAAGTACTTATGAGCTGCTGAAGTGCTCTCTGATGACACCTGTCTCGGGAACCGCCCAGTTTAGAAGCAAATCCCCATAGCAAACCTCTTCTACTCTGTGCAGTTCCCAAGACAAGCAGAGATGTCAGCAGAGAGCACTGTTGCCAGATAGAAAACAACAACTCAACTTCAACAGCTGATAAATATTGGAAGGATTAATATTTTTTAATAGAAGCAATTTACAAATCTGTTTAACTTTCTGGAGCCATTTGATTTATAAAAAAAAAGTTTTTCCATGGAATACCCCATTAACCTCTTAAGGACCCATGACGTATGCGTACGTCATGAGTCCCGGTCCTGCGATATAACGCGGGGTCACACGGTGACCCCACATCATATCGCGGCGGGCCCGGCGTCATAGTGAAGCCGGGACCTGCCTCTAATAGCGCGCGGCACTGATCGCTGTGCCGTGCGCTATTAACCCTTTAGCCGCGCGCTCAAAGCTGAGCCGCGGCTAAAAACGAAAGTAAAAGTGCCCGGCTAGCTCAGGGAGCTGTTCGGGATCGCCGCGGTATAATCGCGGCATTCCGAACAGCTGTAGCACAGGAGGAGGTCTTCTTACCTTCTCCTGTGCTGTCCGATCGACCGAGATCCAGGCTTGAGCATTCAATCGCCGAAAACACTGATTGATCCATTCCTATGGAGATGCATCAATCAGTGTAAAAGATCAGTAAATGCAATGTTATAGCCCCCCCTATAGGAGCTATAATATTGCATAAGAAAAGTGTAAAAAAATCATTAACCCTTTCAATTATCCCTTCCCCTAATAAAAGTTTGAATCACCCAGCATTTCCAAAAATAAAAAAAACATTATGTAAATAATAATAAAAATAAACATATGTGGTATCGCCGCGTGCGGAAATTTCCGAATTATAAAAATATACCACTTTTTAAACCGCTCGTTCAATGGCGTACGCGCAAAAAAATTCCAAAGTCCAAAATAGCGCATTTTTGATAACTTTTTATACCACAAAAAAGTGAATAAAAAGTGATCAAAAAGTCTGATCAGAACAAAAATGGTACCGCTAAAAACTTAAGATGACGGCGCAAAAAATTAGCCCTCATAGCGCCCTGATCACAGAAAAATAAAAAAGTTATAGGGGTCAAAAGATTACCATTTTAAACGTATACATTTTCCTGCATGTATTCATGATTTTTTTCGGAAGTGATACAAATTCAAACCTATATAAGTAGGGTATCATTTTAACCGTATGGACCTACAGAATAAAGATAAGGTGTCATTTTTGACAAAAAATGTACTGCGTAAAAACAGAAGCCCCCAAAACTTACAAAATAGTGTTTTTTCATCAATTTTGTCGCACATTGATTTTTTTTCCCGTTTCACCGTAGATTTTTGGTTAAAATGACTAATGTCATTACAAAGTAGAATTAGTGACGCAAAAATTAAGCCATTATATATAATTTTAGGTGAAAATTTTTAAGAGTTATGATTTTTTAAAGTTAAGAAGGAAAAATTGAAAATGAAAAAACGGAAAAAGCCCGGGTCCTTAAGGGGTTAAAGCAGCACCACTTCTGTTCATGAATCAAGTCTGGCATTGCAGTTTAGTTTCATTAATGTAAATGTGGCTGAGTTGCAGTACCTCAAAGTGTGGGGCTGTTTTTAGTAGAAAACCATGTTTTTCTAATCATTGAACAAGGGGGTTCATGGGCTGTCACGCCCCCTCCCATAGACTTGCATTGAGGGGGGGACGCGTGACGTCATGAGGGGGCAGGGCTATGACGTCATGAGCTCACATCTAGACCCATATAGCATAAACACCTGCTAGTAGAGTATCAAAAAAATATTATTATTATTTTTTTTTTATATTTTTTTTTTTCAAAGCTGGTTTTCTTGCACCACATAACTTGGAATATTTCCAGCGGAAAGTTAAAGAGTACCCGTCACCAAATTAAACTTTTAATATATTGTCCCTTGTGAAATTATAAGACACTTTGCTATTTACTTACTGTTAAAATTCTCAACCTTTATACGTTTTTAATTTGATTGAAAAAACGGCCACTAGGTGGCTCTGTTCTGTTCCCTGCCACAAGTCAAACAGTTAGTTTGGTCTCCTCCCGGCCTGTCAGGAGACCAAACTTAGAAAGTACGTGCGGGGCATGGGGTGGCACAGTTCTCGCAGGCTTCAGTGACATCGCGCCTGCTGGGGAACGCCCACTTTCTCCTGCCGGGAGCTCACACAATGTGAGCGAGGGAAAAGGTATGATACAGAGCTTTTTACAGCTCGAAAAAAATGTTTAAGTACAGTAGGGGTGTTAGGAGTAGTTAGGGAATATAATCTGAGTTAGTTTCAAAACTATGGTTTGATGACAGGTACTCGGAAGGACACATCTGTAGGTCACCTTGGGACTACCCGAAATGCCACCAATGATGTTATGCATTTTATACATGGAAAGAGGAAAATCAGCAGCCTACAGAATCCTGTACACAGGGTTAAAGATGTGAATTAACTCATCGTTTTATTCATATAAATGGCCTCAAGTCACTGTCTGCCTCGTGGAAGAATCATATTAACTGTTGCCCCCCCATTGGGTCCTCCTTAAAGACAGGAACACAGGCGCAGCGGAGATACGAGTGAATGTTATCAGAGCCGTACACAACGTGTAATCCCTCAGTTCACAAATTCTTATGGATCCCACTGTGCCATTTCTTGCAGAAAATAATTGGTGAAAAATACCAGGCTTTGAACTCTCGGCTTATTATCGGACGCCCTCGATGGAAACTTTTGTTTGATGAGATTGCCAAGTCTAACAGACAGTAAGTACTATTCTGAAGTATTGTTCAATGATCAGGAGGGACGGCAATCGCCACGCATTTTCGACAGGTTAATAGCTATTTGTTTGCATCTTTGTGAGACTGTATCTAAGGCAGAAAAAGTCGGAGCCTCTGATGTCACGTGTAATTCCCTCCGTAATGCTTTCCCGGCTCTGAGTAGTCACAAAAATCCTTTTCAGTTTGGGCAGTGGAAAAAGGGGTCGTTTCCCAAAAGGGACCAATAGCCGAGTTAAAATCTGACATTTAAAAAAAAAAAGTCATAAAAAACTTCGCAGGTTGTGTGAGGTATTTTTATTGTCCGCCTTAATGGGGCTGAGCGGCAATACCTGACACAACCCATGGGTGGAGCTGTTTCTGGAAGAAAGCAGCTGTGTTGTTTTATAACCCTTATGGCTCTATAAAGCTATGTTCACAGGAAAAGCGGAGCCCCCTATCAAGAAGGCGCTCTAGGCGGCTGCCTATGTTGCCTATAGGCAGAGCCAGCCCTGTAAGAAGATAGCGCATCTCTGAGCGGTCCTAGTGCTGCATAAACAAGCAACTGCGCGGAATGTCTCCCCATGTTTTCTGGGTGGACATTCTGCACATATGCTTGAACATAGCCTAAACGAGTCTAGTCTAGAAACCTCACACTAAGGTAAGTCATCCAATGCAGATATCCAACTAGGCGGATAAGAACCATTCGGCCCATCTGGTCTGCCCAGTATCAGAAAGATGGTGTATGGTAAGCTATAAACTGCATGGACATTCAGGCATACAAATGACTGGGGGACGTTGACTCCTCAGGATTGGTGACATAAGAAAAGGTGGTCCAAAGTATAATAAAAAATTAAACAAATAAGAGGTTGCACTGTTATGACAACTCTTGCCCTGGTAGAGCATAAAATACATTAGGGGGGGGGGGTTATCCCCAAATTTAGGACTCGACCCCCCCCCTCCCCCCTCCCCGTGTGCTCAGCTGTTTCTCATGCTTGATCACTGCTACATTGAAACTTGTGATCTCGCAACCAGTTCTGGTGAAGCTGGGGGACCCAGCAATCGAGCCCCACCAATCTAGCAACTATGACATATCCAGTGGACATATGATGAGTGCTTCTGGCTGGAATATTTCATTAAGCCTCATATTGGGTGTAGTTGACTAAGCCAATCAGCCAATCTGATCATTCTTCATCACCGCTTCCTGTAACCCCTTAGGGACTCGTTCAGGGAGCTTTTAATACTTCCATAAGGATGTCGGCCAAGCTTTCCTAGAATGAGGACTTGGATTATTTGCTATGAATAACAATATCTTTGTTATTTCTTAGGAAACCAGTCGGAGTGTTCTGCTGTGGACCCAAAGGTCTTTCGAGAGATCTCCATAAACTGTGCAACCGGCCCAATGCCTATGGGACCAGATTTGAATACAACAAGGAATCCTTCAGCTGAAAGGAAATGTAGGAACAAGAGACCAAAGTGCAAATAACACAAACCAAAGAACATTCATTCTCTCGAGATTCAGACGGGAGCAATTCACTTCTATGCACATTGGAGCCATGTGATGAAGACATAGGGGAAGATTTATCAAAACCTGTCAAGAGGAAAAGGGAAAGTTGCTGAGTTGCCCATAGCAACCAATCAGATCGCTCCTTTTATTTCTTTCAAAGGCCTCTGAAAAATGAAAGAAGCGATCTGATTGGTTGCTATGTACTCAGCAGCTTTTCCTCTTGACAGGTTTTGATAAATCTTCCCCTATTCACTGTGACATATGAATAGACTCATGTCGTACTGAGTTTCTCTCATATATGAAGCCACCTGAGATGGTGTTTCTATGCAGTCCACATCATGTCTAGATAAAAAATGTTCAATATTTTACTATACTTAATATATTATCCCAACTAAGATGTTTTATTGTGTTTTTACTATAGTACACTATACACGGGCTTCAGGGTGAACTTGAATGTTTTTTCTTATTAAAGAGGTACTCCACTGGGAGAAAA
Organism: Hyla sarda; assembly: GCF_029499605.1. Classification (NCBI taxonomy): domain Eukaryota; kingdom Metazoa; phylum Chordata; class Amphibia; order Anura; family Hylidae; genus Hyla; species Hyla sarda. The sequence continues at coordinate 26,300,363 of NC_079190.1, read as the reverse complement.
AAAAATGTAATCAACCAGTGCCAGAAAGTTAAACGGATTTGTAAATTACTTTTATTAATAAATCTTAATCCTTCCAGTACTTATCAGCTGCTGTTATGATCCACAGGAAGTTCTTTTCTTTTCTGTTCTTCCTTTCTGTCTGACCACAGTGCTCCCTGCTGACACCTCTGTCCATTTTAGGAACTGTCCGAGCAGGATAGGTTTTCTATGGGGATTTGCTCCTACTCTGGACAGTTCCTAAAATGGGCAGAAGTGTCAGCAGAGAGCGCTGTGGTCAGACAGAAAGGAAATTCAAAAAGAAAAGAACTTCCTATGGATCATAACAGCAGCTGATAAGTACTGGAAGGATTAAGATTTTTTTTAATAGAAGTAATTTACAAATCTGTTTAACTTCTGGCACCAGTTGATTTAAAAAAAATGTTTTTCAGTGTAGTACCCCTTTAATGTTATTTTTAAAATTATTGTCTCTGGACCTTATTCTGAGATCTGTCATTGAATTAAATAAACCCTTCACGCAAAACTAAAGACTAGATTTCTTAAAAAGAGAGAGTTGTATGATATGATGATTCCGCAAACACCCACCCTATGTCATGCTCCACCCCTCAAGGGGTGGAGCATGACACAGGGTGGGTGTTTGCAGTATCATCATATCATACAACTCTCTTTCAGAAATCCAGTCTTCGTGTTTTACCTTTCTTTAGGCTATGTTCACACAGTTTTTTTAGCCTTATTTTCAGCCAAATATTCTCCTACATAGGAAAAAAAAAAAGCTTAAATATTAGGGTCTAAGACCTAATATAAGACTTGTACTTTTGTCAGCAGTTTTCCCCTCTGGAGCCTTCTTTGCTAATTTTCAGTTGTCTTTCAGCTTGTGGGTGTAGACTAGCTGCTATGGCGTCTCCCATATACTGCAAACATACACAAAAGAGAGATCCTGCTCCTGTACATCTCTATGGCACACCCTCAACAGCAGGAGACTTGCTGCTATGATGTTTCTTATACACTACACATACAGAAGAGGAGATCCTGCTCCACTATATATCTATAGGACACCATCAGAAGCAGGAGACTAGCTGCTATGATGTCTCTTATACACTACACATACAGAAGAGGAGATCCTGCTCCACTATATATCTATAGCACACCCTCAACAGCAGGAGACTAGCTGCTATGATGTCTCTTATACACTACACATACAGAAGAGGAGATCCTGCTCCACTATATATCTATAGGACACCCTCAGAAGCAGGAGACTAATTGCTTTGATGTATCCATACAGATGCATGCAGATAAGATCGGACCCTGTTCCCCTATATCTTTATAGCACACACAGAAGAGGAGACCCTGCTCCCCTATATCTTTATAGCACACCCTCAGAAGTAGGAAACTAGATGTGATGATGTCTTCCATACACTGCACACACAGAAGAGGGGATCCTGCTCCTCTATATATTTATAACACACCCTGAGAAGAAGGAGACTAATTGCTTTGATGTCTCCTATTCACAGCACACATAGAAGAGAGGATCATGCTTCCCTAAATCTAAATAGTACACCTTAAGAAGCAGCAACATGGAGGATATTATAGAGCAGTACCTAGCAGTGTAAGCTGTGAATCCAGTACTGGGCAAAATATAACATTTACTAGTGCTTCAGAATCTTCTCTGTGTCTCTTTGTCTACGTCTCAATAAGTTCACTCCTCTCTTTGCCCTCTCCCATTTCTTAAGACTTCTAAGGGCAGCATCAAACCCAAACCTTCAGTGACATGATAGTCCTTGTCTCTCAAGATAGATTTTATTTATTTAAAGGTAAATTTTCCTGCAATTCTATTGAGAATCAGAAATAATGTACCAGGCTGTCATGTCCCATGGTGTCAATAACAGCCACAAATTGGAGATCACTATATTAAACTAAGCCATCCCACCCATCACACAAGTTGGGCCGGAGGGCTACAGAACAACTCAATTCTAAAGGTAGGGTTCATAGTAGTTGTTGCTTTACATGGATGTAAATGAAAAAGAATATCTTCATGGCCAGTAGCTTCATGGTATCAAAACTGGACTAATTCTCGGACCTTGAACACAATTCAGGCATTATATAACATTTTGTTATGATGTTTTTATGTTTGCACTATTTTATATTATGTTTTTATTGGTGTTTTAGGAGCCTATTGTTTCTTGTGGGAAGGTATGGCTGTAATGGAAATGGTGTTCGTCATAAAAAAACTGCTTTCAATTGGCAGCATGATTCCATTGAGGAATGCCAACTGGGAATGTAATACCTGATATCATGTAGCTCAGAGGTCTATGTCTAGTGGTCTCCAGCTGATGCAAAACTACATTTGCCCCTCTCTGACATTCTTTGTCTATAAGAGGATTCTTGGAGTTGGAGTTTCAGAACAGCTGGAGAGCTTCAGGTTAGAGTTCACCGCAATATACTTGACCATTTCACCCAACATTGCCTCCATGTAACAATATGGCAATAGCTCTTGGTGAGAAAGTCCATAAAGTTGTCAGTCCCACCAAATAGTAAAGGGGGTAGGACCTCTTTTCACTAGGATGGAAGAACTGGACAGTCTTCCAGATTAAGCAATTGGAGCCAGATGGCTTCATGGTACCAATTGGGACCAAAGTCTGGACTGAAGACTGTTTGGGTATACTAGGAGCTCTATAGTTGGAGGAGACCACTGCAATTTATAGATGTATCCTTACCTCTCCTTTTGGCTATGCATTTGCCAATATGAATGGTGGAGATGACCAGATTTGAATAAAACATGATTTTACTATACTGTGTTGAGTTTTTTTACTCTAAACGTCTGTTTGTGGCCACTCAACAATTATGATGGGGGTTGCACTCTGTCTAAATGGACGGGTGGTCGGTGGGATCTTGTGAAGGGTGTTGTTGCTCTGCTGCAACTGGATTTTCTTAGGCCCGTCCTCGTGTGGTGAGGTACAGGTACACAGCAGAGGTCTAGAGGTGACCTCTGTACATTTACCCCTCTGATGCCGTGATCAATACAGATCATGGCATCTGCGGCATTGCGGTACTTTCAATGGATGATCGGATCATCCAGCATGGTGGCCGGAGGTCCCCTCACCTGGCTCCGGCCGTCTCCCGGGGTCTTCTGCTCTGGTCTGAGATCGAGCAGACCAGAGCAGAAGATCACCGATAATACTGAGCAGTGCTGTGTCCTATACATAGCACTGCACAGTATTAGCAATCAAACGATTGCTATAGATAGTCCCCTATGGGGACATAAAAAGTGTAAAAAAAACAGTTGAAAAATGTAAAGATAAAGAGTAAAAAAAAATTTGAAAAATCCCCTCCCCCAATAAAAATGAAAATTGTCCGTTTTTCTCCATTTTACCCCCAAAAAAGCTAATTTAAAAAAAAAATAAACATATTTGGTATCGCCGCATTTGTAAATGTCCGTACTATCAAAATACAATGTTAATGATCCCGTACGGTGAATGGCGTAAACGTAAAAAATAAAAAAAAAGTCCAAAATGCTGCTTTTTTGTCACACTTTATTCAAAAAAATTAATTTAAAAAAATGATCTAAAAGTTTTATATACGCAAATGTGGTATCTAAAAAAAAGTACAGATGACGGCGCAAACAATGAGCCCTCATACCACCCTATATACGGAAAAATGAAAAAATTATAGGTGGTCAAAATAGGGCGATTTTAGATTACAGATTTTGTACATAAAGTTTTAGATTTTTTTTAAGCGGTACAAAAATATAAAAGTATCTAGCCATGGGTATCATTTTAATCGGATTGACCCACAGAATAAAGAACACATATCATTTTTACCATAAATTGTACAGTGTGAAAACGAACCCCTCCAAAACTGTTTGTAGGTCACTCAAATCATGCTGGTATTTCCCAAGATGTACAGATGTCGCCGCCACCAAACACATGGCAGTGACGCAACATCACTTGGCCGCTTGGCATCAGGCAGGTAAAATACGGAGAGGCCTGCATGATCGGTGATGCATACACATGGATTGCTGCTGACTGTACGCACCTAAAAAATAGTGTACAGGAGCTGGAAGTCCAGTCAAAGGCAGTAGTCCCAGCTCATGCGCACTAAGCAGAGAAGCATACACTGAATGCCTTACTTCTCAGTTAACATTCGCTATGCCCAGAGGTAAGCAGTGATTCCATATACTAGATACAGAGATGGGAGCTCTACATAAAATACTTAAATGAGGACCCAGGCTGAGGATACTGCGTTGCAAACACCCGATGTGCCTATAGATACTAATAATTAACAATAAACGGAGCAGTCCTACTAGGCTAGGGGAAAAAAGGTTATAGAAATCAGAAGAACTGAAATAATAGGAGAGAAAAAGAGGTTTGTGTCAAATATTGGACATTTATTTAAAATAACAATGATACTCTTGATGACTTAATGGTGATGTCCTTGGCAGGGCCCTTGCTTTGGACACCACACAATATAATACAGATGATATATAAAACGTAAAATACATAAAAACACAATTGCTAGCTAAAATTGCACTAATGAGGTGGCTGGGACACAGGGTCTGTGCTATAGTAAGCACAGTGGGACATTTGTTATAGGTGATGATTGGTGTGAATTGTAGTCTCATTGAGGGTATTTAGGGCAAATAGTGCTGAAAGATTAAATTCAGTGTTGGCCGTAGTTGCAGCGCTCGACAGCGCTGGAGACTCCCGGTGCTGAGCCCACTCTCCCTGTCTGTAGAATAGGCAGATGCGCGTGGTAGCGCTGAAGCTGCACCAAGTTTCACATAGTATCAAGAAGTTACTCCTTCTATACCCCGACAGCACGGGGACAAGATAAAGAAGGTGATAAAGGATAGGCACTATGTGCCTCTTACCAGCTCTTCAAATGCCCGGTGTTCTGTGCGTATCTGCGTTGGAAGTCCTCCGGGCTCTGCCTTCTATACCCCAGCGGCACGGGGAGGATAAGCAAGAAGGACAGAGGTCCAAGGCTGAATGCCGGTGCTAGCTGCGGCTAGTTAGTAATGCAAGTCTCGGACTCTGCTGGGGTAGCCGAGTGTTAGGCTCTGCTGGGATAGCCGAGTGTCAGGCTCTGCTGGGATAGCCGAGCGTCCCTGTTAAGTCCCAATCTTTGTGCAGCGAAACAGTCTATGACCAGACGCGTTTCGGGGGGCCACGTCCCCTTTTTCAATGGTGAGGGTAAGAAGACTGAGTGTACATGGCTATGAGATTGCAGTCTTATATAGCCTAACCAATTACTACATTGTCATACAGGTGGAACAGAAGCTCTGGTTTTGGATTTCTCCCGGGAGCTTCTTAATTACTTAAACCAAGTACAGCTGTTTAGACACAAGAAAGAAAGACATGGAGAAACAGATACAAGAAAGAGGGAAAAGAAGAATCAGAATGATGTCAGGAAATGTAATGAGAAATTGAAGGGTTAAATGCTATTGAGATGAGATATTTGGCAAGTGTATAGATATGCGAAACTTACTAGACATAATCTTTGTGTCATATATAATATGACATTTTACTACAAGGGAAAAGATGCAGTGTATTAGATATGTTAAATTTTATTCTATGTAACAGTGGATATATTACAATGTGACAAGGTGTCCAATTGTGTAGAGGGTTATCTTACTTTTTGAACTGTTAGTTAGGGGTGTATATATATATATATATATATATTATAAAGAATATATAAAAAATATATAAAGAATATATAAAGAATATCTAAAAAGAATACCGTATATACTCGAGTATAAGCCGAGTTTTTCAGCACGATTTTTCGTGCTGAAAACACCCCCCTCGGCTTATACTCGAGTGAACTCCCCCACCCGCAGTGGTCTTCAACCTGCGGACCTCCAGAGGTTTCAAAACTACAACTCCCAGCAAGCCCGGGCAGCCATCGGCTGTCCGGGCTTGCTGGGAGTTGTAGTTTTGAAACCTCCGGAGGTCCGCAGGTTGAAGACCACTGCGGCCTTCAACATCATCCAGCCCCCTCTCACCCCCTTTAGTTCTGAGTACTCACCTCCGCTCGGCGCTGGTCCGGTCCTGCAGGACTGTCCGGTGAGGAGGTCGTCCGGTGGGATAGTGGTTCCGGGCTGCTATCTTCACCGGGGAGGCCTCTTCTAAGCGCTTCGGGCCCGGCCTCAGAATAGTCACGTTGCCGTGACAACGACGCAGAGGTGCGTTCATTGCCAAGGTACTTCTGCGTCATTGTCAAGGCAACGCCTCTATTCCGGGCCGGAAGCGCGGAGAAGAGGCGCCCCCAGTGAAGATAGCAGCCCGGACCACCTCCTCATCGGACCACCTCCTCACCGGACAGCCCTGCAGGACCGGACCAGCGCCTAGCGGAGGTGAGTACTCAGAACTAAAGGGGGTGAGAGGGGGGCTGGATGATGTTGAAGGCCGCAGTGGTCTTCAACCTGCGGACCTCCGGAGGTTTCAAAACTACAACTCCCAGCAAGCCCGGACAGCCGATGGCTGCCCGGGCTTGCTGGGAGTTGTAGTTTTGAAACCTCTGGAGGTCCGCAGGTTGAAGACCACTGAGGGCGAATGATGAGAAGAGGATGATGAAGGGGGGGTGTGGGGATGATGAAGGGGGGTGGGGATGATGAAGGGGGGTGGGGATGATGAAGGGGGGGGGTGTGGGATGATTACAAGGGGATGATGAAGGGGGGATGTGTGGGATGATAAGGGGATGATGAAGGGGGGATGTGTGGGATGATAAGGGGATGATGAAGGGGGGATGTGCGGGATGATAAGGGGATGATGAAGGGGGGATGTGTGGGATGATGACAAGGGGATGATGAAGGGGGGATGTGTGGGATGATAAGGGGATGATGAAGGGGGGATGTGTGGGATGATGACAAGGGGATGATGATGACAAGGGGATGATGAGGATGTTAATGACGGGTCTGGATGATGACAGGGGGGGATGAGGTATTTCCCACCCTAGGCTTATACTCGAGTCAATAACTTTTCCTGGGATTTTGGGTTGAAATTAGGGGTCTCGGCTTATACTCGGGTCGGCTTATACTCGAGTATATACGGTATATAAAAAAAATATATACAGAGATATAAACATTCTTTCTTTTTTTTTTCTTTCAATAAAAAATAAACGTTTCTCAAAAAATTCCTCTAAAAAACGTATTACATAAAACCAAATAATTCAATTTCCGCATTAAGGCCCCTGGGTTCGAGGCTCCCAAATTCGTAAATTTTTCTAGCCTCTGCTCTGGACATTTGTTGAACATAATTTCCTCCCCTCAAATTTCTTTTGACAATTTGAATCGCTGCAAATGTAAGATCTGATGGGTCTGAGTTATGATGAGTATGGAAATGAGCCTATAGGGGGTATTTGTCACTACTTTTTATAATATTGTACATGTGTTCCGCTATTCTGGTTTTAAGTTTGCGTTTAGTTCTTCCGATGTACTGCTTACAAGTCAGGAGTTGTTTTATGTCCCAATGAAAATTATTCGAAGTTGAAATCACTTTTTCTGTCTTATTAGGGAATTTTGTAGCTTTACAACATGAGCAGCTACCGCACCGAAAAAAAACCTCTGGCGGATAGCCATGTGCTTGTGTTTTCCTCCTGTTTGGTGCGTATGGTCGGGGCTACTTGGATGCTGAGTTTGGGTACTTTTGTAAATACAATCGGTGGAGTGTTGGGTAATGATGATCCTATAAGTTTTCTGTGAGTTTTCTGTGATCCTGATTAAATGGGAAAATCAGGCGTGGTGTGTTATCGGTAGTTGATAATTGTACACGGTCTTGGAAAAATTATTTTCTGTCTAGTTTTTTAATTTTTTCTTTAGCGGTCACTAAGGTTTTGTTCGGATAGTTCTTTTCTTAAATTTTTTTTGTAAGAACCTGTGCCTCTACCTGGTACTGTTTGTTATTCGTGCAATTCCTTTTCAATCTCCTGTATTGGCTGGTGGGGATGTTAAGGAGCCACCTAGGTAAATGGCAACTAGAAAACAGTATGAAACTATTCCTCGCCGTCAGCTTATTGAATAATAATGCATAATAATTTAGTTGGGGTGGATGTGACTTAAAGGTCGAGGAATTCAACTGATGTATTGCTTATATGTGGGGTAAAATTGAGGTTCCAGGAGTTACTATTCAAATTACTAATAAAAGAGTTCCTCTGGAGACCTATACCAAATTAAAAAGATATCATCAATATACCGTCGCCAGAGTACCAGGCCCGCACCAAGCTTGGGAGTTATGTTGAAATGTTCCCAGTAGGACATAAATAGATTTGCATAACTCGGTGCGAACCTGGTACCCATAGCTGTACCGTTAATCTGTAAAAAAAAATATTCTCCCTCAAAATAAAATAATTGTGTGTTAAAATATATTGGATAGCTTCCAAGATAAAAGATATTTGATCGGGTAAAATATTAGCTTTTAGAAGATGATGTTCTACTGCAGTGAGTCCTAAATTATGTTTGATTACCGTATATAAGCAGCTGACATCTAAGGTGGCTAGTGTGTATGAAGGGTCCCAGGGGAACTGCTCAATAAATTGGACTATTTGAGTGGTGTCTTTTAGATAGTACGGGGTGGTTTGGACATGTGGTTGAAGGAACTTATCTATGTACTGGAACAGGTTGGAAGTTAATGAGCCTATACCGGAGATAATTGGGCGACCAGTGGGGTGTGTTGGGTTCTTATGTATTTTTGGGATACAGTGAAAGATGGGTAATTTCTCCTGAGTCCCCAAAATGAATCTGGCTTCTTTATCTGTTAAAATCGCTTTCTCTTGGGTGCGATTGCATAGTTTTTTAAGTTCTCTGGAAAACAATGGTAATGGGTTCCTTTGGAGTTTCAAATATGTGTTCTGGTCTGTTAATTGTTTTGAACATCCCCCCCCCACCCCCCTTTGTCGTCAGGTCGGATGGGGATTTGTGCATTTTGCTGCAGCTCGGAGATGGACATTCTTTCTTTATAGGTTAGATTAGATTAGTTTTTCTGTCTAGTTTGTAGGTGTGACAGTTCGCTTTCAACTGCATGTTTAAAGGCGGTCAATGCCGGGCCTGCCTCTTGCCTGGGATAAAAATTGGATGTGAGTGATTCTATATATGCACTGCCTCTTAGTTAATACATATGCGTGGCTGTAGGCTCTGCTGATCAACTTATAGACTTTGCTGATCAACATATAGAAGCAGGGACTTCTGCCTTTGACAGGAGTCCCTGCTCCTGTACATACTTTAAGTGGTACCCTACACCAGTAAAGCAGGGCACCACAGAGGGTACGTACAGGTGTAGGGACTCCTGGCTTTCACATAATTTCCAAGGTGTGCAATACCAATAACATAGGCCCAGATTCATCAAACTGTGTGAGAATAAAACATTTAGTGATTTTCCCCCAGCAACAAATTACAGCTCAGCTAACGAGCTCTGGTAAAGTGAAACCTGAGCTGTGATTGGTTCTTGTGGGAAAATCCCTCCACTTTTTTTTGCCCCCACTAAGGAGCAAATCCCCATAGCAAACCTCTCCTGCTCTGGACAGTTCCTGACATGGACAGATGTGTCAGCAGAGAGCACTGTGGTCAGACAGAAAGGAAATTCAAAAAGAAAATTACTTCCTGTGTATTATACAGCAGCGGATAAGCACTGAAAGTATTAAGATTTTTAAATAGAATTCATTTACAAATCTGTTTAACTTTCTGGCACCAGATGATTTGAAAAAAATTTAAATTTCCACCGGAGTAACCCTTTAATAACACACAAAACCAATTACAGGGGTAATGCTATTTTTGGAAGAAATTAGCTCTGTTTTTCTATTCTTGGATAACCCTTTAGGCCATGTTCATGCAACAGAATTATCAAGCGAAATCAGGCAGAAAAATTCAGCTTGGAAATTCTGTTGCGGCAGAGTCCCATTGTATTTTATAGGATTCCACTGCGGATATATCTGCCATGGAAATTCTGGTTCTGCTCTCCGCATAAAGATTTGACTTGGCAATTATTTCTGTGGAATCTGCTTGGAAATGCATTTCAAAGCGTCCCTTTTGCCGGCAGGTCCTGTGGCACCCACTGTCTGTGGAAAGTCAGCCTGGAAATTTTCTGGACGAGCATTCCACCATGTGAACATAGCCTTAATGCCTATAGAACAAAAGAAATCAAACTGTCCTCGCTGCTGTGCTAAAGCCTCATGGGATCGGTGGCAAGGCACGTAGGCTGGAATCGGCTATATAAGAGCCCCCCTCTTTATTCTGCACAGACTTGTTTTAGGTCCCTCCTACTCAAGCAGCAGAAAGCAAAAGAACAGAGCAAGAGAAACAATACAAACATAGCACCAAGGCTTTAGGCTTTGAAACAACAACTATTGGTAGAGTTAAAATACAATAAAAAAAAAAAAAAAAAAACGTGTATAAAAATTTTCTAAATATAAACCACATGGACTCTTCAGCGCTTTCAGTGCATGTTGTCTCATCTACGCACCGTGTAGTTTTGTGTGCATCTCCGGCGTCACGTAATAAATACAGCCGACTCTCCAGGCGATTCTCCATTAATTCCACAACGTCCAGATAATTACCAGCAATCAGCCGCCTCTGAAATCCGTTTGTCCGCCATTAACTTTCCCAGCCCAGGTATCTATCTTCATTGTTTCTGTAACTTTTTTTTATTTTTTTTATATTTATTAAATTGTATTTATTTATATTTAATTGTATTTATCTATATTATTTATTTATTTATTTAATTTTATTTATTTACTTTTATTTAAATGTATTTTTTTATTTTTTTATTTATATGTATTTATTTATTTATTTGATTTATTGACATTTAATTTTATTTATTAAATTTTATCTAAAATTTATTTATTTAATTTTATTTAAATGTATTTATTTATTTAAATCTATTTGTATTTAATGTTATTTATTTCATTTTATATAAAGTTCTTTTTTTTTAATGGATATAATTATTATTATTATTTATTTATATATTTAGCTTTTTTTTTTTTTTTTCAGTTCTCCACTGAACTGGGAAAGCAGAAAATTCTTTCTCTTACATATCTCTCACCGTACAATATATACGATGCCTCCACCTCGTTGCCCGTTCTATAAATAATTCCTGCAATCTAAAGAGAGCTAATTCTTCTGACAGAAGCTATTGATCGTAGGCTTTACAGTCGGAGCACATACAATTGTTTATGTTCTAAAGCAAGAGAAGGGCGACCGGGAAAACTAGTCAGTGACTAATGCATGAAAGAGATGGGATAGCGTTCCTAAGGCTAGGATTCCACTTGTTTTTTTTTCCTGCGTTTTTTTCACTGAAAAACACACCAGAAAAAAACGCCAGTGCAATTTCTTGCGTCTGACGTTTTTTCTAGCATTTTTGCATTTGAGTGAAAATTGCATTTTTTGCCCCTTTTGGCATTTTTTTTTTTATGTGTAGGGTACCCAAAAAAAAAAAAGGAAAAAAAGGTTGCAGTAGGGGAGGGAAAAAATTTATTTAAAATGTATTTTTAATAATGTTAGTGTTCGACGATTTTTTTTCTCTTTTTCTAATTTTTTTTAGGTAGTACTACTACTCCCAGCATGGAACCGACTGTTCCATGATGGGAGTAGTAGTACCTGTACTAATAGACATATTGCCGGATGCAATCGTCGATAATATAGCAGAGATGCGGAGCAGCTCTTTACAGCGTTCGCATCTCTGCTCTGTACTCCGGCCAGTGATGTGAAAAGAACATCACTCATTCATATTTTCTGCCCAGAGTGGGGAATTGGCCGGATGGTTGCAGCCAATCACTGCTCTGAGGGAAATATGAATGAGTGATGTTCTATTCATATCATTGGCCGGAAAACAGAGAAGAGATGTGGAGCGCAGGAGAAAGACGCTCCATCTCTGCTATAGATAGGATGATTGCATCAGGAGTGACACCTGCTGTTATCTGTCCTTAACTGCAGGTACTACTACTCCCAACATGAAGCACACTCTGCTCCATGCTGGGATCTGTAGTACCTGAATTAGTAGACAGAGCGCAGCGAGTGTCACTTCTGACACCTGTTGCGATCTGTCTATTAATGCAGGTACTACAGCTCCCAGAATGTCACTCCTGACAGCCGCTGTGATCCTCCTGTATAATGTATAGATGCGGCGGCCGCTCTTCTCTGGTCTCCTGCACTGACGTATATATACACATATTCATATTTCCCACGGAGAGTTGTGACTGGCTGGAATCATCTTGCCAATCACAGCTCTCTGCGGGAAATATGAATATGTGTATATATTTATATTTATTGTCGGCTACATTTTTAGTGCCCTATGTCGACTACATAAATTGATCCCTGTTTAAAAATTATTTAAAATGTTGTTATAAAAAAAGATAAATTTTGTTTAATACAATTTTTTCCATCACTACTGTATCTTTTTTATTATTTTTTTTTAATAGTACCGTATATACTCGAATATAAGCCGAGTTTTTCAGCACGATTTTTCGTGCTGAAAACGCCCCCCCTCGGCTTATACTCGAGTGAACTCTCCGCCTCTCAATCCCTTTCAGTGGTCTTCAACCTGCGGACCTCTAGATGTTGCAAAACTACAGCTCCCAGCATGCCGGGACAGCCATCGGCTGTCCGGGCATGCTGGGAGTTGTAGTTTTGAAACATCTGGAGCTCTGCAGGTTGAAGACCACTGCAGCCTTTGTCATCATCCAGACCCCATTTTAGTTTTCTACTCACCTTCCCTCGGTGGGAAGGAAGGGTGAGCTGGTCCGGGCCATCTATGCTGCAGGGACCGTCCAGTGGGGAGGATTAGTCGTTCCGGGTTGTCCATCTTCACCGAGAGGCCCTCCTCTCCGCTCCGGGCCCGGCCCCGGACTAGTGATGTTGCCTTGATGACGACGCACAGGGACGTCACTAGTCTGGGCCCGGAGCAGAGAAGAGGGAAGCAGTGAAGATGGACAGCACGGAACGACTAATCCTCCCCACCGGACGGTCCCTGCAGCATAGATGGCCCGGACCAGCTCACCCTTCCTTCCCAATGAGGGGAGGTGAGTAGAAAACTAAAGGGGGGTCTGGATGATGACGAAGCGCAGTTGCCTTCAACCTGTGGACCTCCAGATGCTTCAAAACTACAACTCCAAGCATGCCCGGACAGCCAATGGCTGTCCGGGCATGCTGAGAGTTGTAGTTTTGCAACATCTGGAGGTCCGCAGGTTGAAGACCAGTGATTGAAGGGATTGACAGGCGGTGATGATGAAGGGGGGGGATGATGACAGAGGTGATGATGACGGGGGTCTGGATGATGACAGGGTGATGATGACAGGGTGATGATGACAGGGGTCTGGATGATGATGGGGGTCTGGATGATGACGGGCGTCTGGATGATGACAGGGTGATGATGACGGGGGTCTGGATGATGACGGGGGTCTGGATGATGACAGGCGGTGATGATGACGGGGGTCTGGATGATGACAGGATGATGATGACGGGGGTCTGGATGATGACTGGGTGATGATGACGGGGGTCTGGATGATGACAGGGTGATGATGATGGGGGTCTGGATGATGACGGGGTCTGGATGATGACAGGCGGTGATAATGACGGGGGTCTGGATGATGACATGGGGGGGATGATGTATTTCCCACCCTAGGCTTATAGTCGAGTCAATAACTTTTCCTGGGTTTTTGGGGTAAAATTCGGTGCCTCGGCTTATATTCGGGTCGGCTTATACTCGAGTATATACGGCAACTCCATCACTTTTTGTCCAAAAAAGAATAAAACCCACCTGCAAAAACGCCAAAGTTAAAACCCACATGGCGTTTTTCTTGGCGTTTTTTTACTCCCATAAACTTCTATGGGAGAAAACCGCCACGATTTCAGGGAAAAAAACGCCATAGGCTCAACATGCTGCGATTTTGCAAAACTGCCAAGGAGCTGAGAAAGAGTGAAAAAACGCCAAAAGGATAATAAAAAATGCCAAACTGAAAAACGGCAAGTGGAAAAAGAATTTTATGTATTTTCATTGATTTACAGCTAACATCTGGCCGCAGCATTTTTCTTGGCGTTTTTCCCGTTTTTTCTTGGGCATGCTGGAAGTTGTAGTTTTGTAACAGCTGGAGGCGCTCTGGCTGGCAAACACTGCCGAATGTATGCTGAAAAGCACAAACAACACCCCATTGTTTTAAATGAAAATATGCACCAAAGTTCACACTCATATATATTTATTTTAATTTAAAAAAAAAAAACATTGTTGTGTGCATTTTAATATATACAATAAATACAAATAGTTGCGTAGTACTAGTAATAAAAGTACCTCCCGAAATGAGTTTAGGGAGATTCTTGAGATTCTTGCTAATGTCGGCTGCCAAATTTGCTTTAGGTTAGACAGCTAATTCGGATTGGGTCCAGGACAATGGAGTGTAAGTGTTAAAAGGGGTATTCCAGTATCAGAAAATTGTATATAAATAAAACTTGATATATATATAACTTACTATTATAGTGTTATCACAAATTGTACTGGCTCCAGCATGCTTTTGTTTAAAAAAAAAAAAAAACCTGACAGGAAGTTGTGTAGTTCTTTCACTGTTAGCGTGGTGGTGTTCTAGCAGCTCTCCAGCTCATCACTCTCTCTGACAGAAAGCTGTGTAGTCCTTTCATTGTCAGTGTGGTGTTGTCTCAGCAGCTTTCCGGCTCTGCTCTCTCCTCACTCTCTCTTCCCTGACAGAAAGTTGTGTAGTCCTCTCATTGTCAGTGTGGTGTTGTCTCAGCAGCTCCACAGCACCTCCCTCTCTCCTGACAGGAAGTTGTGTAGTCCTCTCAATGTCAGTGTGATGTTGTCTCAGCAGCTCCCTGGCTCCATCCTCTCTCCTGAGACAATGCATCATCCTCTGCTATCTCAGGAGGTGTTGCTGGATCTTGTCTCTGAGCTTTTAGCCACGCCCCTTGAGTGATGTCACCACTTCTTACCAGCCCCTCCAGCCTACATTCTCATTATCCTTTCATATACACATATAGATATAGGACATTAAAGGGGGGGGGGGGGGATGAGGTGTAGTTACAGCATGCTGCCTTGTGCTGAGCAATTGCCCAGGTAGAGGAACAGACAGGGAATAAATACAGCAGGTGCTGCAGATTTAATGACTGCATAGCAATACAGAAATGTGTACAGAAATGTTCTGCAGAAACTCTGGGTGGGGAACAGGCAGGATTGACATGATAGGGGAGTAGGTATGGTGGGAGAGCTGCGCTGAAGCTGAAAGTAATGCATTCTGGGTACTGAGCAACTGGTTAAATTGTAGTGAGAGGACATGGTAGGGAAGAAGATATAGCCACAAAACACAGTTTTTTTGTGATTTCAGAACTGGAGCAGACAGGTAAGCAATGCTCTATGCTTCTGCTGCAGTTTTTATGTTAGAGTAAATTTTTAAGTGGCAATGCAGAGCGTCAACACTTACCTCCTTGGGCCAGACAGTAAAAAGTGATGAAATGCATACTGTAGAGGAGCCAGGACTAATAATACAATAACACTTTATCCATACCATGAACCCCCTTATTGGGCTTTCAATGATAAGAAAAACATGGTTTTCTACTAAAACAGCACCACACTTGTCCCCAGGTTGTTTGAGGTATTGCAGTTAAGCCACATTTACGTTAATGAAACTTAACTGCAATGCCAGACTTGATCCATGAGCAGAAGTGGTGTTGCTTTAAAGGGGTATTCCAGGGAAAAACTTTTTTTTATATATATATCAACTGGCTCCAGAAAGTTAAACAGATTTGTAAATTACTTCTATTAAAAAATCTTAATCCATCCAGTACGTATCAGCTGCTGAAGTTGAGTTGTTCTTTTCTGTCTAACTGCTCTCTGAGGACACGTGTCTTGGGAGCTGTCCAGTGTAGGAGTGAATCCCTGTCACGATGCCGGCTGGCAGGAGGTGGATCCTCTGTGCCAGAGAGGGATTGGCGTGGACCGTGCTAGTGGACCGGTTCTAAGTCACTACTGGTTTTCACCAGAGCCCGCCGCAAAGCGGGATGGTCTTGCTGCGGCGGTAGTGACCAGGTCGTATCCACTAGCAACGGCTCAACCTCTCTGACTGCTGAAGATAGGCGCGGTACAAGGGAGTAGACAAGAGCAAGGTCGGACGTAGCAGAAGGTCGGGGCAGGCAGCAAGGATCGTAGTCAGGGGCAACGGCAGGAGGTCTGGAACACAGGCTAGGAACACACAAGGAAACGCTTTCACTGGCACAATGGCAACAAGATCCGGCGAGGGAGTGCAGGGGAAGTGAGGTATACATAGGGAGTGCACAGGTGAACACACTAATTAGAACCACTTGCGCCAATCAGCGGCGCAGTGGCCCTTTAAATCGCAGAGACCCGGCGCGCGCGCGCCCTAGGGAGCGGGGCCGCGCGCGCCGGGACAGGACCGACGGAGAGCGAGTCAGGTACGGGAGCCGGGGTGCGCATCGCGAGCGGGCGCCACCCGCATCGCGAATCGCATCCCGGCTGGAGGCGGTATCGCAGCGCACCGGGTCAGTGGATCTGACCGGAGCGCTGCAGTAGCGAGAGTGTAGCGAGCGCTCCGGGGAGGAGCGGGGACCCGGAGCGCTCGGCGTAACAATCCCCTTAGAAAACCTCTTATGTTCCGTACAGTTCCTGAGACAGACAGATGTGTCAGCAGAGAGCGCTGTTGTCAGACAGAAAAGAACAACTCAACTTCAGCAGCTGATAAGTATTGGAAGGATTAAGATTTTTTTAATAGAAGTAATTTACAAATCTGTTTAACTTTCTGGAGCCAATTGATATATATATATAAAAACAAATTCTTGGAATACTCCTTTAACTTACGATTCCGAAATAGTAAATAACGAAAAGTACATAACATAACACATAACGTTGCTGTACATTGCAATTGATTCCTGTCTCCATTTGGTCTCACAATCTTATCCTATCAGTATGTGTGGGAGGAAACCGGAGTACCCGGAGGAAACCCACGAAAACATGCAGAGAACATACAAACTCTTTGCGGGTGTTGTCCTTGGTGGGATTGGAACCAAAGACCCCAGCTCTGCAAGACAACAGTACTAAAAAAAAAGTCCCCATAGACTTCCGTATAGAGGCAGCAGCGCTTGTATTTACATTCTTTCCAAGGATTAAGATTTATTTAAATATTTTTTCCATGCCGAAATTTTGTCCTTATATTATAGATGGGAATAATCTATGTATTCGCGGTTACATTTTCCCTTCCTTTGGCTCGGTGAGCTGTAAGCCGCTTATATTGATGTTTGTCGAACTTGTTGCTCGATAACCTCTGGCACCTTGCGATAAATCTTTCGTTTAATCTCTCCCGGATCAAAGGTTTGGTAAACGAAAAGCTATTTAACAAAAAAAAAAAAGAGAGAATAGTAACCGTGAGTTAGTGGAATATTGTGAACACAGATTTAGAGGGAATTTTTATATTTTAACATAATTCTATCAAATAAAAGAAAAAAAAACACGTTTTAAAGGGAACCTGTCATCAATTTCACGCTGTCCGATCGACTGCCTAGTCTGATTAAGGAAGAAATACTACGGACGATAGTCAAAAAGTAGTCAAAAAACAAAGTGCATATACTAAATCTACCAGATGAGGAGACATTTTTGCCACGTGTTGGAAAATAAAATGTATTCATATTTGAACAACAATAGGAGACGTAGGTGCACTCACCACAAAGTTAAGACTGTCGCATCTCGGTGTCGGGTAGCCGGGTCACGGCATTCGGCGCTGGTATCTTGTGGCGCTCAGAGGCCTCTGAGCGCCACAAGATACCAGCGCCGAATGCTGTGACCCGGCTACCCGACAGCGAGATGCGACAGTCTTAACTTTGCGGTGAGTGCACCTACGTCTCCTATTGTTGTTCTAGTTGATACTTCATATCTTGTACGTGCACCCCGCAGGAGACTGGAATCGGAGGTCACCGCGGACCTTGCTGCAGACGCCATTAGGTGATATTGTTCCCCATGTGTGCTCTCCCTGCACCTCTACCTTGATATTATTCATATTTGACCTGAAGTTTTTTTTTTTTTTTTTTACAAAGGCCGTAAATCTGAATTTATTCTGCCCATTGGAATAGATGGATTTCTACTTAAAGGGGTACACCAGTGAAAAACAATTTTTTTCATATAAACTGGCTCCAGAAAGTTAAACCGATTTGTAAATGACTTCTATTAAAAAATCTTAATCCTTCCAGTACTTAATCAGCTGCTGAAATTGAGTTGTTCTTTTCTGTCTGACCACAGTGCTCTCTGCTGACACCTCTGTCTGTCTCAGGAACTGTCCAGAGTAGGAGCAAATCCCCATGGCAAACTTCTCCTGCTCTGGACAGTTCCTGACATGGACAGAGGTGTCAGCAGAGAGCACTGTAGTCAGATAGAAAAGAACAACTCAACTTCAGCAGCTAATAATTACTGGAAGGATTAAGATTTTTTTTAATAGAAGTAATTTACAAATCTGTTAAACTTTCTGGAGCCAGTTGATATAAAAAAAAGTTTTTTTTTCTGGAATACCCCTTTAAGAACACAATTGGTTTTATGTGGGATAAGTAAATGCTACACATACAAAATCCTACAAACAGTTGAGTAAGTGGAGCGGAACCATCTGAGAAGCTTTATGGACTATGGAGACGTCAATCAAAGAGACCAAAACAACAGAAGGAAATCCTCTTAAACCTCAGCAGCACATGTACATTGTATTGTCAGGTGTGATTCCTCCAAAGAAAACGAACGCTGCGGAGTTAACCATTTAGGGATTGTAATGGATGGGAAGACAACCTTCTCCCAATAACCCTACATATAGAAGCCCTAGCTTTATCCTCCATCACTTAAACCCTTAACACCTTAAGGACCCGGCCATTTTTTGAACATCTGACCACTGTCACTTCAAGCATTAATAACTCTGGAATGCTTTAACTTTTCATTCTGATTCCGAGATTGTTTTTTCGTGACATATTCTACTTTATGTTAGTGGTAACATTTTGTCAATACTTGTTTAATTTCTTGGTGAAAAATTCAAAAATTTGATGAAAAAATTTAAAATTTTGCATTTTTTTTACTTAGCTCTCTGCGTATAAGGAAAATAGACATTCCAAATAGATTATAAATTGATACACATACACAATATGTCTAGTTTATGTTTGCCTCATAAAATTTACATGTTTTTACTTTTGGAAGACATCAGAGGGCTTCAAAGTTCAGCAGCAATTTTCCAATTTTTCACAAAATTTTCAAAATCAGAATTTTTCAGGGACCAGTTCAGTTTTGAAGTGGATTTAAAGGGCCTTCATATTAGAAGTACCCCACAAATGATCCAATTATAAAAAATGCACCCTCAAAGTATCCAAAATGACATTCAGTAAGTTTGTTAACCCTTTAGATGTTTCACAGGAATAGATGCAAAGTGAAGGAGAAAATTCACAATCTTCATTTTTTACATTCGCATGTTCTTGGAAACCCAGTTTTTGAATTTTTACAAGGGGTAAAAGGAGAGAAATGTTCCCAAAATGTGTAACCCAATTTCTCTCGAGTAAGGAAATACCTCATATGTGTATGTCAAGTGTTCGGCGGGCGCAGTAGAGGGCTCAGAAGGGAAGGAGCGACAATGGGATTTTGAAGAGCGAGTTTTTCTGAAATGGTTTTTGTCACATTTAAGAAGCCCCTATGGTTCCAGAACAGCAAAAAAAAAAAAAACATGTCATACTATTTTGGAAACTACACCCCTCAAGGAACGTAACAAGGGGTACAGTGAGCCTTAACACCCCACAGGTGTTTGACGACTTTTCGTTAAATTTGGATGTGTAAATGAAAAAAAAAAAATGTTTCACTAAAATGCTGGATTTCCCCCAAATTTTACATTTTTACAAGGGGTAATAGGAGAAAATGCACCCCAAAATTTGTAACCCCATCTCTTCTGAGTATGGTGATACCCCATGAGTGTACGTCAAGTGCACTGCGGGCGCACTACAATGCTCAGAAGGAGCATTTGGGAAGGAGTCACATTTGGCTTTTGGAAAGCACATTTTGCTGAAATGGTTTTTCTAGGGCATGTGGCATTTAGGAAGCCCCTATGGTGCCAAAACAGTAAAAAAAAAAAAAACACATGGCATACTATTTTGGAAACTACACTCCTCAAGGAATGTAACAAGGGGTACAGTGGGCCTTAACACCCCACAGCTGTTTGACGACTTTTCGTTAAAGTTGGATGTGTAAATGAAAAAAAAAAAATTTTTCACAAAAATGCTGGTTTTCCCCAACATTTTACATTTTTACAAGGGGTAATAGGAGAAAATGCCCCCCAAAATCTGTAACCCCATCTCTTCTGAGTATGGTAATACCCCATGTGTGGATAACAAGTGCAATGCGGGCGCACTACAATGCTCAGAAGAGAAGGAGTCACATTTGGCTTTTGGAAAGCACATTTTGCAGAAATGGTTTTTGGGTGGCATGTCGCATTTAGGGAGCCCCTATGGTGCCAGAACAGCAAAAAAAAAAACACATGGCATACTATTTTGGAAACTACACCCCTCAAGGAATGTAACAAGGGGTCCAGTGAGCCTTACCTCCCCACAGGTGTTTGACTACTTTGGATGTGTACATTTTTTTTTTTTTTTTACTAAAATGCTGTTTTTTCCCCAAATTTTAGATTTTTAGAAGGGATAATAGGAGAAAATGCCCCCCCCCCCCCCCAAATGTGTAACCTCATCTTTTCTGAGTAGAGTATGGTAAAACCCCATGTGTGGACGTCAAGTGCACTGCGGGCGCACTACAATGCTCAGAAGAGAAGGAGTCACATTTGCAAATTTTGCTGAAATGGGGGGGGGGGGGGGGGGGCATGTCGCATTTAGTGCCAGAACAGCAAAAAAAAATTTCATTAAATTTCATTTGTAAATACATTTCTTTGGAATAAGTACATACCTCATATCTGGACCGGTCACAGAAGAACAGGAGTGCAGTCAGGGGCCTTGAGCTTCGAAATCGCTGCCTGTGGAGCCAGAGCAGTGGGACACCCCTCAAGGGGCATTACATGGGGTAATTAATAAACGTTACATGGGGTAAGTTACTAAAATGGGGTACAGTGGGACATAAAATTATAAAACAGGTTATGTTCCCAGAATGATGACCCAGAGCATAGCCAAAACTAAAGAATATGCTCACCCCAAACCCTATGCTCTGAATCATCATTCTGGGAATGTGATGTGTGTGGCCGTCCCTAACCTGTTGCCTCAAATGCGCACCCTCTCAGGTGGAGAGAGAGCGCTGGGGGTTAAAATTTGGAATGTACTCTGGACTTGGTACATTGGGGTCAAATTAAGGAAAATTTTAATGAAAAGGGAAAATTTTGTACCGCATGGAAGTGTGATACTCCCTGAAGCAGTTTTTAATGCAGAGGCCCGGATGATCGGGGCAAGTGTCACATTGAGTGGTGGTGTCCTTCCGTATCCCCCTCCTGTGACACACTCTGCATTTTTTCTGGGTTCGTCCCTTCTTTTCAGTGTGGGGGACTTCACCTGGAAAGTGTTGGCCTGGGACGATCCTGGCACCTTTAACTTCAGTTCCTACTGAACTCCGGCCTGATCTTTCCAGGTCAGCAAAGATGAGGGCCTTTAGGTCTTCTTCTTGGAACTGGAGGAATGTCCCTGTGCTGCCAGCGTTCTGGTACAGTACAAAAGAGTTGTACATGGCAACCTGTACCTGTACATGTGTTTTCCGCATGGCGTTATATGGCTTCAGGATTTGATCAGAAAGATCAACTTCCCCCATATACTGATTGTAGTCCAGAATACAATTCAGCTTGAGGACCGGTGTTGTGGTACCTCGCACAGGGACAGGTGAGCTGCCGTTGCCATGAATAGTGGTGAGTATAAGGACATCCCTCTTATCCTTATACCTGACCAGCAACAGGTTTTCATCGGCAAGGGCACGGGACTCACCCTTGGGCATAGGTGTCTGCAGAAAATTTAGAGGGAGGCCTCTCTGATTCTTCCGCACGGTCCCACAAGCGGACGTGGATCTGGCGGCAAGGGATGTGAAGAGAGGGATACTGGTATAAAAGTTGTCCACGTACATGTGGTAACCCTTATCCAGCAATCGGTACATAAGGTTCCAAATGATTTTCCCGCTAACACCCAGAGTGGGGGAACAATCTGGGGGTTCAATACGGGAATCTCATCCCTCATACACCCTAAACTTGTAAGTGTACCCGTAGGTACTCTCGCAAAGTTTATAAAGCTTCACGCCATACCGTGCCCGCTTCGAGGGAATATACTGGCGGAAGTGTCTCCCCTTAAAAACTGATAAGAGACTCATCAACCGAGAGGTCCCTGAGCGGTACGTAGGCCTCCAAAAATTTGGCCCTAAAGTGATCGATGACCGGCCTCACTTTGTAAAGCCGGTCATAGGCGGGATCACCTCGGGGTGGACATGCCACATTATCTGCATAATGAAGGCATTTCTGAATGGCCTCGAACCGCTTCCGTGCCATGGCCATACTGTACAGCGGGGTCTGGTATAGGATGTCCCCGCTCCAGTACTGCCTGACACTTGGCTTTTTGACCAGGCCCATGTGCAGCACGAGGCCCCAAAATGTCCTCATTTCGGCTGCACTGACGGCATACCATTCATTGGACCTGGCCAAAAAGAACTAGGGTGGTGGGCGATGAACTGCCTGGCATACAGATTCGTCTGCTCCACCATGTGATTGACCATAACTGATAAAGTCAAATTCAGTGAACCCAACCGTGTCAGTCCGGATTCCGGAGTCGCCAACAAACTCCGGAACCCGTGGCTGATAACCCTCTGGGGGTCTCCATACAGGTTCACCGGAAGGGGGCTCCGGTAAAATCGCCTGGGGGGTCGGACTCCTAGTACGAGCAGCATTGTTGCTCGTACTAGTGCCGGCCACTGGGCCACTTTCATGGGAGGTGCGTGGCCTCGCCTGGCGGCGTCTCCGCCGCCGTGCAGGGGGCTCATCATCACTGCTAGATGAGGAGGAGGACGATGAAGAACACAGGAATGTTGGATCTTCATCGTCCTCACTGACAGATTCGGAGTCGGAAGCAAAAAAAGCGTATGCCTCCGCTGCCGAAAATGCCCGGTGAGCCATCGCCTTTTTCTATGGTGGCGGGGGGGGGGGGGGGGGTCGGTGGCGAGGAGGGTGTGTGTGTGTGAGGGGGGGGGGCGGGGATGTATGTAGTGTGCGTGCTTGGTGTAACTATTAGATATAACGGTGTGTGATTAGAGATCACACACCGTTATATAAGGGAGGGAAAAAAATTGCGGACAAAAAAAACAAATGGGGGGGCAAATGCAGCGCCCTGAACCCCTAATAGGGCCCGGGTCACAATGAAATTTTTTTTTTTTACTTTTTTACACTCACCCTACACACCCTACCTTGCCCTGGAGTGTATTCTTTCCCTGTTCTGTCCCTGTAGATCTTCTTCCCTGAGGGGGCTCTGATCGCACAGAGGGGGGTCCCTGGCATCTTCGAGCAGTTTTGCTCACTGACTGAACTCAGTTAACGGGCAGAGCTGCAAGAAGCTGCAAGAAGATGCAGTTAACCCCTCCCCTGCCGGCTGCTATCGTCCAGCCAATAGCAGCGCTCCTGGGGGGTGACAAAATCCCCACCTCCCCATAGATACAGTGGGTGATAGGGGGTGTATTGTACACCCCCGATCACCTTGTATCTCCGGGTCACACGTGACCCGTATGACCCGAATCACGGCAGATCATTAGTGTGAATTCACTAACGATCTGCCGCGATCGCCGACACAGGGGGGGGGGGCATTTGCACGGGATGCCTGCTGAACGATATCAGCAGGCATCCCGGTGCGGTCCCTGCCCGGCGTGCGGCAGGGACCGAAATTCCCACGGGCATATGGATACGTCCTGGGTCCTTAAGTACCAGAAAGCCAGGGCATATCCATACGCCCTAGGTCCTTAAGGGGTTAAGGACCAAGCCCATTTTCACCTTAAGGACCAGGCCAATTTCATTTTTGCGTTTTCGTTTTTTCCTCCTCGCCTTCTAAAATCCATAACTCATTTATATTTCCATCTACAGACCCATATAAGGACTTATTTTTTTGCGTGACCAATTGTACTTTGTAATGAAACCTCTGATTTTACCATAAAATGTACGGCGAACCCAAAACATTTTTTTTTAGGGAGGAAATTTAAATGAAAACCACAATTTTGCACATTTTGGAGGGTTTCGTTTTCACACAGTACAATTTATGGTAAAAATGATGTGCTCTTTATTCTGTGGGTCAATACGAATAAAATGATACCCATGGCTAGATACTTTTATATTTTTGTACTGCTTAAAAAAAATCTAAAACTTTTTGTACAAAATCAGTAATCTAAAATCGCCCCATTTTGACCACCTATAACTTTTTCATTTTTCCTTATATAGGGCGGTATGAGGGCTAATTTTTTGTGCCGTCATCTGTTCTTTGATTGATACCACATTTACATATATAAGCCTTTTATATCTTTTTTATAAAAAAGTTTTTAAATAAAATGTGACAATAAAAAGCAGCATTTTTGGACTTTTATTTTTTACGTTTACGCCATTCACCGTACGGGATCATTAAAATGATATTTTGATAGTCTGGACATTTACGCACGCGGCAATACCAAATATACAAAATATTAATTTAAAAATGTATGCTTTTTGGGGGTAAAATTGGAAAAACGAACATTTTCATTTTTATTGGGGGAGGGGATTTTTCACCTTTTTTTTACTTTTTATTTTTACATTTTTCAACTTTTTTTTTTACACTTTTTATGTCCCCATACGGGACTATCTATAGCAAACATTTGATTGCTAATACTGTTCAGTGCTATGCATAGGACACAGCACTAATCAGTATTATCGGTGATCTTCTGCTCTGGTCTACTCCATCTCATACCAGAGCAGGAGATGCCGGGAGAAAGAAGATCAGATCGCCGCGGCAGTGCTGCGGGCGATCCGATCATCTATTTTATCATGCGCATTGCTGCAGATGCTGTGATCTGTACAGGTCACGGCATCTCAGGGGTTAATGGCGGAAATCCGTCCGATCGCGGATGTCGGCCATTACGACTGGTCCCCAGCAGCCGGAATCTGCCGTGTTTGACGCGAGCACTGCTCCGATGCTTGCGGTCATACACAGGACGCAAATGTACGTCCTGGTGCGCAAAGCACTGCCAAACTAGGACGTAGATTTACATCCGTAGTCATTAAGGGGGGTACTACGCTGCTCAGCGTTTGGAAAAAACTGTTCCGAATGCTGGAGCCAGCGCCGAGAGCTTGTGATGTCATAGCCCTGCCCCCTCATGATGTCACGCCCCGTCCGCTCAATGCAAGTCTATGGGAGGGGGCCTGACAGCTGTCAGTTTGTTCCAAACGATGAGCAGCCCTTTAAAGCTAGGATTACACTGCGACATTTTGTAGCACTACAGATTGATTTTGATTTTGTGGATTGCAGCTGTCACCTAAGAGTTAAAATCAACTTGTAGCGCTACAAAAGGTTGCAAAGTGGCTCTGGCCTAAAGGAGTCTAACTATGTAGATTACAGTGCAGTCATATCTGTCTTCTGTTCCACTCGTAGGCCACAGACAGCTTCTTCCTGCAGCCACTAGAGGAAGGGAACTCCTCTACCTTGGGAATGTGCACTATGACGTCACTCATTTTGCTTGTCCTAAAAAGATGAGATGCTCCCGCTGATGATGCTGCCTGCACCCTAGAGACCTCAAAGCCCAGGATGCGCTAAGCCACAGGCATCCTAGCGCAACCAGATGGATGGATGAGTTTTGTTATGTTCAGGGCAGGTGTGGACCTACCAAACAGTACAGTATGTGCAACCTGTGCAGCTGCATAGGGGCCTAGCAAGTTAGGAGGCACCGTCACCCTAAAAACACCTTCATACTGTTATTTAAAGGGGTAGTCAAGTGCTGAAAAACTTATCCCCTATCCTGAGGATAGGGGATAAGTTTCAGATTGCGGGGGGCCCTGGCTCGCTGGCCAGATAGCGGGTTTTGACCACCACACGAAGCGATGGCTGACACGCCCCCTCAATACATCACCATGGCAGAGCCGGAGATTGCCGAAGGCAGTACTCCGGCTCTGCCACAGAGTTGTATTGAGGGGGTGTGTCAGCCGACGCTTCGTGCGGTGATCAACACGCCCCCTTCCCGCAGGCTGCCGGGGGCCCCATACAGGAGATCGCGGGAGCCCCAGCGGTCGGACCCCCAGCGATCTGAAACGTATCCCCTATCCTTAGGATAGGGGATACGTTTTTCAGCAGATACATCTCATACATAAACTCTCGATTACTGTTGGATCAGAAGTATTAAGCTACTGCTAAAGTATTGAAAAGTCTTGGGCTCATATACAGTGCTTCGTTAGGGGCCCCCAACTTTCCTTGTGTGCCCGGATGTACCAACCGCTTTAAAGGGGTACTCCATTGCTCCGAACGCTTTTTGTTCCGAACGCTGGGTGTGGGCTGTGGGGGTCGTGACATCCTAGTCACATCCCCTTGTGGCATCATGCCACGCCCCCTCAATGCAACTCTATGGGAGGGGGCGTGGCATCTGATGCCACGCCCCCTCCCATACACTTGCATTGAGGGGGCGTGGCATGACATCACGACCCCCCGCAGCCTGCACCCAGCTTTTGGAACAAGATGTTCCGAAAGCTGGGGCAGTGGAGTACCCCTTTAAGAGATCTCGGCGATAAGTGTCCCCTAACGTTGTACTCAACTATCTTCATGGGGCCCATAGAGTTGAATGGGGCAGCAGTGTGCATATCGGACTGCCACTTTATTTAACCACAGGTGACACGGGTCCCCTGTCTTTGGGATCGGATATTCGTGCCCTTTTCTTACGTGTATTATGGACAAACTTCCAAGGAACGATAATATTTCAGCTACGACAAGCGAGAGGCCAATATTACAAGCGGTCAAGATGTAAAATATTATTTGACAATTTGATATGTTTCGTTTCAGGGCCTTACATATCTATGAATAAGGATATCCTGAGCAGATACGTGATGTCGTACAGTCACTCATCCTTCATAAAAGAAAGATTTGTACTCGGGGCTACAAACTCGAGCTCGTGGCTACAACGTTGCATACCGACTTGTATGAATACATGACTAGGGGAGATTCTAGCTGCCTGTCCCTGACTATACAATAATAATAATATAAGGGTGGGATGGGCAGGTTCCGCAAAAACATCACGTACGCCCCGCCTTAGGGTACAGGTAGTGTTATATACTCACGTCCCCCCTGCCCTGACTCCTGTAACCCCGCCTAGAGGTGGAATACTCACGCCTCTCTCACAAATACAGCCTTACGGTAGGGTCACACATAATGGATCCGCAGCGTATTTTACGCTGCAGATCTGCTGGTGACCCAACCCATTTTGTGCCTCCAGCTGTTGCCCCCCCCCCCCCCGTTCCTCTGCTACAAGCAGCCACATTGGGGACCTGCGAGTCTGTGCAGTGTACTCAGACATCGTGGCTGCTCCGCTGCAAGCAGGCCAAGGGCGAGGCGAAGGAACGGGGGTGGCAACAGCTGGAGGCCCTACTCTTAACAGGCTTAAAGGGGTACTCCGCTGCTCAGCGTTTGGAACAAACTGTTCCGAATGGGAGTTCGTGATGTCATATCCCCGCCCCTCATAATGTCACACCCCGCTCCCTCAATGCAAGTCTATGGAAGGGGGCGTGACATTATGAGGGGCGGGGCTATGAAGTCAAGAGCTCCCAGCGCCGGCTCCAGCTTTCGGAGCAGTTTGTTCCAAATGCTGAGCAGCGGAGTACCCCTTTAATACTTATGATTTATGAACCGCACTGTGTAGCCATCTGCTGGTCTGTATGCACCCCATTTTGGAAACTACACCCCTCACAGAACGTGACAAGGGGTAAAGTGAGCCTTAACACCCCACAGGTGTTTGACGAATTTTCATTAAAGTTGGACGTGAAAATGAAAAATTTAATTTTTCATTTGCACAGCCCACTGTTCCAAAGATCTATCAAATGCCAGTGGGGTGTAAATACTCACTGCACCCCTTATTAAATTCTGTGAGGGGTGTAGTTTCCAAAAAGGGTTCACATGTGGGGGGTCCACAGTCCTGGCACCACGGGGGGCTTTGTAAACGCACATGGCCCCCGACTTCCATTCCAAACAAATTCTCTTTCCAAAAGCTCAATGGCGCTCCTCCTCTTCTGAGCTTTGTAGTTTGCCAGCAGAGCACTTGACGTCCACACGTGGGGTATTTCCATACTCAGAAGAAATGGGGTTACAAATTTTGGGGGACATTTTCTCCTATTACCCTTTGTAAAAATGTAACATTTGGGGAAAAATCTGCATATTAGTGGAAATTTTTTTTTTTTCAATTACACATCCGACTTTCACAGTTGTCAAACACCTGTGGGGTGTTAAGGCTCACTGTACCCCTTGTTACGTTCCTTGAGGGGTGTAGTTTCCAAAATAGTATGCCATGTGTTTTTTTTTGCTGTTCTGGCACCATAGGGGCTTCCTAAAGGCGACATGCCCCCCAAAAACCATTTCAGCAAATTTGCTTTCCAAAAGCCAAATGTGACTTCTTCTCTTCTGAGCATTGTAGTTCGCCCGCAGAGCATTTTAAGTCCTAACATTGGGTATTCATATACTCAGAAGAGATGGGGTTACAAATTTAGGGGGGCATTTTCTCCCATTACCCTTTGTAAAAATGATAAATTTGGGGGAAAAACTGCACTTTAGTGAAAAATTTTTTTTTTCATTTACACATCTGACTTTAACGAAAAGTCGTCAAACACCTGTGGGGTGTTAAGGCTCACTGGACCCTTTGTTACATGCCTTGAGGGGTGTAGTTTCCAAAATGGTATGCCATGTGGGATTTTCTGCAGTTCTGGCACCATAGGGGCTTCCTAAATGCGACATGCCCCCCAAAGACCATTTCAGCAAAATTCACTCTCCAAAATCCCATTGTCGCTCCTTCCCTTCTTAGCCCTCTACTGAGCCCGCCGAAAACTTGACATACACATATGAGGTATTTCCTTATTCGAGAGAAATTGGGTTACAAATTTTGGGGGGCTTTTTTTTCTAGTATCCCTTGTAAAAATTCAAAAACTAGGTCTACAAGAACATGCGAGTGTAAAAAAATGAAGATTTTGAATTTTCTCCTTCACTTTGCTGCTATTCCTGTGAAACACTTAAAGGGTTAACAAACTTTCTGAATGTCATTTTGAATACTTTGAGGGGTGCAGTTTTTATAATGGGGGTCATTTATGGGGTATTTTTTAATAAGAAAGCCCTTCAAATTCGCTTCAAATCTAAACTGGTTCATGAAAAATTACGATTTTGAAAATTTTGTGAAAAATTGGAAAATTGCTGCTGAACTTTGAAGCCCTCTGGTGTCTTCCAAAAGTAAAAACACGTCAACTTTATGATGCAAACATTAAGTAGACATATTGTATATGTGAATCAATATATAATGTATTTGGAATGTCTGTTTTCCTTACAAGCAGAGAGCTTCAAAGTTAGAAAAATGCAACATTTTCAATTTTTTCCTCAAATTTTTGAATTTTTCACCAAGAAATGATTCAAGTATCGACAAAATTTTACCACTAAAAAAGTATAATATGTCACGAAAAAACAATCTCGGAATCAGAATGAAAGGTCAAAGCATCACAGAGTTACTAATGCTTAAAGTGACAGTGGTCAGATGTTCAAAAAATGGCCGGGTCCTTAAGGTATAAATTTTTTGGTCACGTCAGGCTGTTACTGTTTGGTTGGTATTTGGCTGAGAATAAAAATAGGGGGACCCTCTGCGTTTTTTTTAAATATATTTAATTATTTATTTAAAAAAAAACGCATAGGGTCCCCCCTATTTTCATTCTCAGCCAAATACCAACCAAACAGTAACAGCCTGACGTTCCCAGGGTGGGCGAGGACCATTGTTACTGGCCCCCCCCAGCCTAAATAACGCCAGCCTGTTACCGCCTAGGCCCAGGAGCGCCATTTTTTACGCTCCAGGCCTGTTGGTACCGGCTCTTCCCGGCACCCCTGTGGCGTTGGTTACCGGGTAATAATAGGGGGTTAGCGCTAGCTGTTTTTGTGGCAAACGCTAAGCCCAGCTTAGTAATGGACTCCGTCTATAAGACAGCTTCCACTACTAAGCCTGTCTAGTAAAGTAAGAAAAAAACACAACAGGTTTTAAAAAAATTTTATTACAAAAAACACTCCCCCACAAGCCCTCATTAACCATTTTATTAAAATCAAACAAAGAAAAACACTGGTCATCGAAGTAGTCCACCGAATCCGAAGGAGTCCACAGGATACACGGATCTGAAATGAGAAGAAAACAAAAAAAATGGGTTGGTACATTTATTATCACCTGCTCACACATCTCCCGCCCCGCACGACTACAACTGCCAGCATGCCCTTACAGTAAGGACATGCTGGGAGTTGTAGTTGTGTGGTGCAGGAGATGTGTGGGCAAGTGACAAGCTTGTCCCATGCCCCCAGCTGCAGGACTACAACTCCCAGCATGCCCTTACAGTAAGGTGGGGCGGAGGCCGGGCACAGTGTTTCCCAACCTGGGACTTGTAGTTTTGCAACATCTGGAGGCACCCTGGTTGGGAAACACTGTTTTAGGCCAGTGTTTCCCAGCCAGGTTGCCACCAGATGTTGCAAAACTACAAGTCCCAGCATGCCTGGACAGTCAAAGGCTGTCCAGGCATGCTGGGAGTTGTAGTTTTGCAACATCTGGAGGCACCCTGGTTGGGAAACACTGTTTTAGGCCAGTGTTTCCCAGCCAGGTTGCCTCCAGATGTTGCAAAACTAACAGTCAAAGGCATGCTGGGAGTTGTAGTCTTGCAACATCTGGAGGCACCCTGGTTGGGAAACACTGGCCTAAAACAGTGTTTCCCAACCAAGGTGCCTCCAGATGTTGCAAAACTACAACTCCCAGCATGCCTGGACAGCTAAAGGCTGTCCAGGCATGCTGGGAGTTGTAGTCTTGCAACATCTGGAGGCACCCTGGTTGGGAAGCTTGGGCAACTTACCGGCTTCCGTAGGATCCAGCGCTGCACGACACTGCCGCGCGACGATCTCCGTCAGCGATTGTCGCTGGAGCCTCGGAAGGGTAAGTGAACGTCTTCGCCGATCCCCTTCAGCTGTTAAGTTTTGCAACAGCTGGAGGACTACAGTTTACAGACCACAAACCAGTGGTCTGCAAACTGTGGCCCTCCAGCTGTTGCAAAACTATAACTCCCAGCATGCCTGGACAGCTAATGGCTGTCCAGGCATGCTGGGAGTTGTAGTCTTGCAACATCTGGAGGCACCCTGGTTGGGAAACACTGTTTTAGGCCAGTGTTTCCCAACAAGGATGCCTCCAGCTGTTGCAAAACTACAACTCCCAGCATGCCTGGACAGCCAAAGGGTGTCCAGGCATGCTGGGAGTTGTAGTCTTGCAACATTTGGTGGCACCCTGGTTGGGAAGCTTGGGCAACTTACCGGCTTCCGTAGGATCCAGCGCTGCATGACACTGCCGCGCGACGATCTCCGTCAGCGATCGTCGCTGGAGCCTCGGAAGGGTAAGTGATCGTCTTCGCCGGTCCCCTTCAGCTGTTTAGTTTTGCAACAGCTGGAGGACTACAGTTTACAGACCACACTCCAGTGGTCTGCAAACTGTGGCCCTCCAGCTGTTGCAAAACTACAACACCCAGCATGCCCTGACAGCCAAAGCCTTTGGCTCTCAGGGCAGGAGCCCGGGCTGAGATTACAGTGCAGCTGCCCGGGCTCCTCATACGGTCTCCCCGCTACCCCCCCCCCCCCTTGTCTCCCACCCGGGCTCTTCATACGGCCTCCCCGCTACCCCCTCCCCTCCTTGTCTCCCACCCGCGCCGCTCAGCTCCCGCTGCTACAAGACTACAACTCCCAGCGTGTCCTCACTGTAAGGGCATGCTGGGACTTGTAGTCTTGCAACAGCAGACAGATGGGAGTTGTGTGGCGCTGGCAGGTGAGAGGGGGGGATGTAAATCACTGTAGTGTCCCGGTAGTGAGGGCAGCGGGGAGAAAGTATGTCGGAGCCCGGGCGGCAGTAGCTTTTCCTGCTCCATGTTGGAGCTGGAGTAAATTTAGTCAATTTTTATGGCCGTTGAGACAGTTTATTGTGCAACTGCGACTGTCTCAGTTAATAAATTCCTGACCACTGCAAGTAAAAACTGAAAACTTGCGTAAATTAAGCGGGAAAAAAAAATTTGACTTTCTAGCTCTTGCTAGAGAAAGTCGCACAAAAAATAGGGTAGGCGCAATTGCGACAATTTTGCGCCAAAAAGAGTAAAAAAAAAATGACTAAACCCCTTAGTAAATGCCCCTCATTGTGATTAGAGATGAGCGAACTTACAGTAAATTCGATTCGTCACGAACTTCTCAGCTCGGCAGTTGATGACTTATCCTGCATAAATTAGTTCAGCTTTCAGGTGCTCCGGTGGGCTGGAAAAGGTGGATACAGTCCTAGGAAAGAGTCTCCTAGGACTGTATCAACCTTTTCACCCACCGGAGCACCTGAAAGTTGAACTCATTTATACAGGAAAAGTCATCAACTGCCGAGCCGAGAAGTTCGTGACGAATCAAATTTACTGTAAGTTTGCTCATCTCTAATTGTTATGCGTACTGTGAAAAAAAAACGAAAAAAAAAAACGAATGTTCGTCATAACGAATATATTTTGCTATATTCTTATTATTTGCGAAATCATGAAGTGCCGATATTCGCGATAAAAATTTCGCTATTCGAATATTCGCGTTCAACACTAAACCCTACTACAGAACAATGCTATTTGACAGTATTAGGGCCATACCTACCTATTTCCGAGATATTACATTCGGAAAAGAACGCATGTTGCACCTAAATTCCAGTCATATGCCACACCAAAAATAGCTGGCACCCCCAAAAGCCACTTCCCAGGATTTCCATCACTCACAATTTTCTACCCCATCCCACCGGCTCGCTCCTTGGCGGCTGGATATGATGTGGTAATTGAAAAAAATTAAAGGGCTATTCCAGGAAAAAAAAAAAATTCATATATCAACTGGCTCCAGAAAGTTAAACAGATTTGTAAATTACTTCTATTAAAAAATCTTAATCCTTTCAGTAGTTATGAGCTTCTGAAGTTAAGGTTGTTCTTTTCTGTCTAAATCCTCTCTGATGACACCTGTCTCGGGAAACGCCCAGTTTAGAAGCAAATCCTCATAGCAAACCTCTTCTAAACTGGGCGTTTCCCGAGACACGTGTCATCAGAGAGCACTTAGACAGAAAAAAACAACTCAACTTCAGAAGCTCATAAGTACTGAAAGGATTAAGATTTTTTTAAAAGTTTTTTTTTTTTTTTTTTTTTCAACTGTAAATTTTTATTATATTCAGACAGGAAAATACACACCAGTAGGAATGATCGGGGTGACGTACCCCACAGTAAGTGAGAAATGCAAGCAAGTAATAATTCAAATCACAACAATCAAGTCAGGTAGTCACAACTGTGACCCAGTAATGTTATAGTTAACAACCGCACATTTGGATCAAGTAGTCCAA
Organism: Hyla sarda; assembly: GCF_029499605.1. Classification (NCBI taxonomy): domain Eukaryota; kingdom Metazoa; phylum Chordata; class Amphibia; order Anura; family Hylidae; genus Hyla; species Hyla sarda. Next base: position 26,266,809 of record NC_079190.1, on the reverse strand, counting down.
GACATGAGGGGGGGGGGGGGGGTGGGTAACTAAGACAACAACGTCAAACAGAGGGGCAAGGGAACAGAAAAGGGAACGTAAAAAGAAATAGGAAAGTGGGTTGAGAGAAGCAAGAAGAGAGGAAAAGGTCCAAAAGGAGCTAATAGATCAGGGAGGTTGCCTATCCGTGAATCTGTCCCATGGGTCCCATACTGAAAGAAATTGTGAGATAGTGTTATTCATAGAGGCAGTAAGAGATTCCATAGAGCGAATCTCACGGACCCGGGCCAGGAGTTCACCCTCAGACGGGGGGGAAGTCTGTTTCCAATGTTTTGCAATGAGGGTTTTTGCTGCTAGGATGATGTGTAGAAATAGCTTAAATGGTCGACCAGACAAGGCCCTAGTCGACAAGTGTAAGAGATAGATTAAAGGGTCTAGGGGCACCCCGACTCCCAATATGTCACGGATAAGCCGCTGCACCATTACCCAAAATTGAGAGATCAGCGGACAGGACCAGAATATATGGTAAGTGTCCCCCAGTCCCACACCACAACGCCAACATTGCGGGGGGATGTCAGGGTTCAATTTATTGAGGAGGACAGGGGTATGGTACCAACCCATGAGCAATTTGTATTGTGTCTCTTTGTAAGCTGTACATATGGAGGCCCGAGAAGCCCTATCCCAAATTACCCTCCACTGAGGAATTGTAATAGAAGTGTTAAGGACTTCCTCCCAGCGATTCATATAACGATGGGAGGGAAGGGTTCCGTCCGCAGGGGAGATTAGAAGGGAGTAAATACTCGAGAGCAGTCCCTTCGTCTGTGGTCCACTCCTACACAACCTCTCAAAACTCGTAGGGAGCGAAACCACTAGCGAGCCCCTCCGAGAGGATAGGTAATGTCGGAGCTGGGTATAGTGAGTGAACGCAGAGGCTGGGAGTTCCCAACGAGATTTCAGGTCATCAAAAGACAGAAGGGTCCGAGTAATAGGATGTACCACATCAGCCCAGCAGAACAAACCTCTCGAGCCCCATTCCCGAACCATAAGTGAGGTGCCTCCAGGAGGGAAGTCAGGGTGGTAGAGGAAAGACTGCATTGGGGAGAAAGGGGACAGGAGTCGGAATCGCCTGGAACAATAAGTCCAGACATATCTCGTGAAAGACATAGGACCTAAAAGGGTGCATGCAGGGGACGGAAGCGGAAAGGACCATAGGAAAGAATTAGGGTGGACAGGTGCCAACCACAATTTTTCAAGTTCCATCCACTTGCTATAAGCAAAGTGAGTAGACCATGCAGCTAGGTGACGGAGGTGTGCGGCCCAATAATATTTTGTGACATCTGGGACCCCCAGACCTCCAGAAACTCGGTTCGCCATCATGACCGTCATAGGGAGCCTATGTCTTTTAGCGTCCCAAATGAACCGGAAAATAGCCGACTGAAAGGACCGTAGCATAGCCAACGGAACCCGTACCGGTAACGTTTCGAAAAAATAAAGTAATTTAGGAAGGATAGTCATTTTAACCGCAGCAATTCGCCCGAAAAAGGATATGTATTGCGATTTCCATTTTTCTAGCAAAGAACGTAGCTCTCTGAACAAAGTAGGGAAATTTGCAGAATAGAGCGAGGCATATGTAGGGGTGATGGAGACTCCAAGATATTTAATGGCAGAGGGAGACCAGCGGAAAGAATAGTTAGAACGAAGTAGGGAGACCAGAGAGGGTGGGAGATTTACAGACATTGCTTCAGATTTAGAAAGGTTGACTTTGTAGCCCGATACCAAGCCATATTCATGCAAGAGTTTGTACAGCGCAGGCAAGGACAAGAGAGGGTTAGTGAGGGTAAGTAAAACGTCATCTGCAAAAAGGCAAATCTTAAAGGTCTTCCCATGAAGGGAGATTCCAGAGACATCCGAACTCCCCCGGATCAGAGCCGCCAGCGGCTCTATGCAAAGGGCAAAAATCAGTGGGGACAACGGACATCCCTGTCTAGTGCCGTTATAAAGGGTAAAGGGAGGGGAGGAGTCAGTCGGGAGTTTGAGAGAGGCAGTAGGGGAGGAGTAGAGACCCCGCAGCGCAGTGAGGAAGTCACCAGTGATCCCAAATTTCTGTAGAGTGGCGAACATGAATGGCCAGCCTAATCTATCAAAAGCCTTTTCGGCATCCAAGCTCAATATTAAAGCCTGTTCAGATCGTTTGTTAACAATATCTATAAGATTGACAACCCTCCTAGTATTATCGCCTCCCTGACGACAGGGGATGAAACCCACTTGGTCCTTATGAATAAGGGCGGGGAGGAAACAACAGAGACGAGCTGCCAAAATCTTAGAGAACAACTTCAGATCCGAGTTCAACAGGGCTATGGGCCTAAAGCTGGAGCAATCATGTGGGTCTTTATTAGGTTTAGGAATCAACGTAATCAAGGAATGCAAAAAGGACTGCGGAATCCCCTCCCCCAGCAGAAAAGAATTGAACAGGGGGACCAGTCGAGGGAGAAGGACAGACGAGTAGGTTTTATAGTATAAATAGGTGAATCCGTCAGGTCCTGGAGAGCGCCCAGATGGGAGAGACTTGAGAATTTCAGTGAGTTCCTCCAATACAATGGGAGCGTTCAGGGACTCCCTGTCAGACGCAGAGAGAGTCGGAAGGCTGCACCTGGACAGGAACGTCTCCAACACAGCGTCACGCCCTCCCGGATCCGAGGGGAGTTGTGAGGGTAGAGAGTACAATTTGGAGTAATAGTCATGGAGGAGGCGGGAGATGGTGTTAGGGTGGTAGTGTAATGTCCCCGCAGCATCCTTCAGGGCAGAAGGAGACTGAGCAGCCGCACGATCCCTTAAACGTCTAGCCAGCATTGTATGGGCCTTATTGCCCTTTTCATAAAACCTCTGTTTGGCATAAAGCAATTGACGTTCAACTTTATGAAGGGCCAAGTCACCCAATTGGGACCGTGCAACTACCAGCCGTCTCAGTACCGGGAGGGAAGGGTTAGTTAGTAAGAGAGCTTCCAGGGCAGAAATTTGATCCTTAAGTTCCCGGGAGCGGGCCAGGGCATCTCGCTTCAGTCTAGAGCCCAATGCAATACAATGGCCTCTGACCACCGCTTTATGTGCCTCCCATAGTACAGCCTGGGAGGACACAGAGCCTTCATTTTCCGCAAAGTAAGTAGTTATGTTATGCAGGATCGAGTCCCGGGAAGAAGGAGTTTTAAGCAAGGAGTCATTGAGACGCCAATGACAACGGCGGGAGAAAGAAGTGAAAGGAGAAAAAGACACAAGAACAGGGCCATGATCAGACCAGGAGATAGGTTCCATGGAAGCAGAGGAGAGCATACGCAGCATTGGGAGGTTCCCGAAAAAATAGTCAATTCGCGTATGGAGTTTATGAGGGTGGGAATAAAAAGAAAAAGAGCGATCGGATGGATGATTAATACGCCAGAGGTCATAGAGCCCTGCCGAACAAACCAACCGACGAAAAAACGTAGAGAGACGCAACTGAGGGGCAGGTGGTGGGGAGTCCGTTAGGGAGTAGCGATCGGCAGAGGGAGAAAAAACCAAGTTAAAGTCCCCGCCCAGCAGCCAGGCGGAGGTTGGGTATGCAGACAATCGCTTCAAGACCCGTCGGAGGAAGGGGATTTGTGCAGAGTTCGGGGCATAAACATTACAAAGTAGCAGAGGTTTCCCCCCAAGGGTGCCACATAAAATTACAAACCGCCCTGAGGGGTCAGCAAAGGAGGAGGAAACCTGCAAGGGGCAGTGTCGTGAGACTAGGATAGCTACTCCCGCTACCTTCCTGTCCGAGGAGGCCATGTATACCTGAGGGTAAAGGTGTTGTAGGAAGTGAAAGGAGCCCGTCTTGTCAAAGTGCGTCTCCTGAACATAGACAATATCCGCCTTGAGACCCACCAGCTCCCGTTGTAGGAGACGCCTTTTAGAGAGGGAGTTAAGGCCTTTCACGTTCAGGGAAACGCACTTAGCCATGAGGGGTAGGTGTGGTGCAAGGAAGGTGCCATGGTAAGTACTCACTCAGAGAAGTAGAAAACGCATCAGCGGGCCAGCCCGAGTCCAAAGACCACCATCGTTCAGTACTGGACCTAAAAGAAGAGCAGAGACAAAGAACAGGAGGAGACTCAGAAAGAGAGGGGAAGAGCAGGACACAAAAGGGGGGAGACAAAAGGGAAAGACAAACAGGGATACAAAACGGTAAACAAACCACTGGCACTAGAGCCAGAGAGGAGACCTTAGTAAAACATATCAATAATGCAAGAAGAATGAACAACAGCGTTACTATATTTGTCATGGCCTCATTGGGAGAAGTGGAAGTACGCATCAGAGGGAGGTCACACCAAAGAATAGAAACCCCTTCCACCCAAAGGCCATGCCAAATCCCTACTGTACAAAGGGAGCCAGAAGGGCACCCGTTATTTTAAAGACAGCAGTAAAAGACAACTATAGTAAATTGCAAGTAAAAGAACACAGCACCCCGCCAGATGAAATGAGAACCAAACAAGTAGTCACAGAACGTGTGGGCCCAGAACTTAGTTCCAGTATATCCTTCAGGTAGGGTCATGACGTGATCCAGATGTGGATTGAGCAGGCCGGCCCCCACCACCTCCACGACGTTTCCCTCTAACTGGCTGCCATACAGGAGGAGGCGGAGGGGGAAGGGGTTGTAGAGCCCAGTCAGGAAGCTTCGGAATTTGGAGATCAAAGGCTGCACAGAACTCCGGGATGTCAGCATGTGAACGTAGAACTGCAGAGCGTCCGTCCCGACGGGCTTGGAGAGCAAACGGGAAGGACCATCTGTAGGGAATCTGTGCCGAGCGTAGAGATGACAGGAGAGGTTGCAACATCCTGCGCTTACGTAGGGTAATCCAGGAAAGATCCTGGAACAGCTGGATAGGTGCCCCATCAAAATCAAAGTCCCGAAGGGTGCGTGATTTAGCCATAATTCTCTCCTTCAGTTGAAAGTCATTGACACAACAAATCACATCCCTTGGAGGGCCAGAGGTAGGGCGAGGGCGGAGGGCCCGGTGGGCTCGATCCAGTGCAATCCTGTGGGACGAGGGTTCACCCAGGATCAAGTTGAAGATAGCTTCCAGAGTAGCATGAAGATCTTCGTCCCGGGTAGCCTCAGGCAATCCACGGACCCTAATATTATTTCTCCTACCCCTGTTGTCAAGGTCTTCCACATGCGAATGCAGGTCACCCAGAAATGCAGATTGAGCAGAGACGGTTTCATGCAGGTTAGCAATGTAGGACCTAGTAGAGTCATGAGCTTCCTCTAAGTCGTCCACTCGGCCTGAGACATGTTGGAGATCTTGGCGCATATCTGCTATTTCGGCCCTGCAGGCCTCTCTGACTTCAGCAATAAGAACCTTGAAGTCCCCCTTTGTCGGCAATTGAGAAAGCAATAGAGAGAGGTCAGGGGTAGCCGGGATAGGAGCAGGGACCCCCGAACACTCCAACTCAGAATCCAGGCCATCCTCCCAGCCACCGGGCGTTACAGACAAAGAAGGAGCCTCCTGAGGCTGTGTGAGTGTGTTCCGAGGGGTGGGAGCCCCAGGGCGCCCAGCCGAGCTCCTGGAGGCAGACATAGTCCTCTGCGGTTTAGGAGAGGTGCAAGGGATAAGGGCCTCAGGGGGATCAGTCCCAGTAACTTCAGCTACAAGGTTGTCAGAACCTGGAACTCCAGCAGAGGGCCCAGGCACGAGAGGAGCCGAGAAGGAGGCCAAGGGGACTGTAGGTGACAAGCCCTGTGTCTGGGTATGGGGGAGGAACTGAGGTGATGGCCCTTTAAACAGCACAGCTCCAGGCGAATGCTCTGAGTCCCTGGGGTCCGGGCCTAGCAGGGCCGAGGCTGTTATGAGGGGGTCCAGAGGAGGAGAGGCAGTCCCAGATGGAGGTATGGGGTGAAACAGGGCCGGAGAGGCACCTACCTCCACAGTGCAGCAATCCACAGGAATGGAGCCCAGGTCCCCCGCAGACACCCCCACCTCAGGGGGAGAGGAAGATGGCGGGCAGACTGTCCCTCCAGGCAGCACACCAAGGTCCGGAGCAGTCAGCGGCAGCAAAGGTGATGGTGCAGGGGTCCCCGTAGAGTCAGGAGGGTAGCCGGGCAGGACCGATCTAATAGCAGAGCGCACCACCGCAGGGCCGACTGAGCGGGAACGGAGCGCGCGCTCGTGGCCTGGTGATGCCGGAGGAGAGGCCGGGGCTGAGGCAGAGACTTGGCGCAGGTATCGTGTGATGGCCCCAGAGAGCTGTTGAGGGTCTGTGCAGGATGGCGGGGTCTTCCGGCGCCGGCGGGTGCCCCTCGGCATGAGAGCACAGGCTGGGAGTGCAAATTAAGCAAATGAATGGCCTCAGGGTTTACGGAGCTCACAGCTCAGGCGGCCATCTCTGTTCGCGGCAAGCCACGCCCCAGGATTAAGATTTTTTTAATAGAAGTAATTTACAAATCTGTTTAACTTTCTGGAGCCAGTTGATATATATAAAAAAGTTTTTTCCTGGAATACCCCTTTAATAGCGACAACCTGAAAGTATTCTTCTATTGCAGTCGTCTTCAACCTGCGGACCCCCAGATGTTGCAAAACTACAACTCCCAGCATACCCGGACAGCCATCGGCTGTCCGGGCATGCTGGGAGTTGTAGTTTTGAAATATCTGGAGGTCAGCAGGTTGAAGACCACTGTTCTATTGGGTGTACTAGGTGTACTCGCTGTGCTAGGCATCAAACACTGACCAACCTACTGGTTCACACCACGTTTATGCAGTACAGTTCCCGTATCAGGTTTTTGATTAAAAAAAAACTGATTCCTCAAAACTGTATCAAAAAGTGTGTACGAATTTTAATCTGTATACGGTTTGAAAAATGATGTCCGGTTGCATCGTTTTTTTTTAAGAAAAAAATGTATATGTTTTTAATTTTTCACCCCATTATAAATAAAGTTTCACTTGTTTGATTGAAATTCCAAGAAAAAAACTATGCAAAGTCCAAAACCGGATGGAACCGTACACGCATACAGTTCTGTACGGTTCTCATTGACTCCCATGTTAAAAATAAAAACATATACGTTTCAATACAGTTTTTCACCCGGACCAAAAACCGTGGTAGGCTACAGTTTTGGGTACGGGGAAAAACAATGGACAAAACATGATGCAAAACGGACACAACCGGATGCATCGATAGGCATACGGTTTTCAATGGAGAGTCAATGCATACGGTTTTTAATTCGGTTCCATACAGTTTTCACATTGAAAACGTATCTGGGACCTATATTGGAAAAACGTGGTGCGAACCCGGCCTAACATTGGGCGGCGCTCCAGTGCCATATCCACAATCACAAGGCCCTTAGTACAATGGCCCGGTAGGCTGCCACCTCCTGTAAGATGACTACAGGGCTATGCCAACAAACAGGGGCGTAGTTGGAAACCACAGGGTCCCGAGGACCAGACAGCCTTTGGCATGCTGAGAGTTATGGTTTTTCTGGAGGCATCCTGGGTGGGAAACACTGGGCATTGAGCGGGACAGTACCATTTTCAGGGTCATGTCCCGCTGTCCCGGAACGGCCCTCTTCTGTCCCGCTTGTAAGCAGGCAAAGCTCACCACATAGACATATAAGGCAGCTGAGGAGGTTTGTTACAGTGTGTCACTCCAGTATTAAGGAGATTACAGGAGGAGGTTTGTTACAGTGTGTCACCCCAGTAGTAAGGAGATTACATGAGGAGGGGGTTTGTTTATAATAATAAAAACACTCCAACAACTGATAACCTTTATTGGACGTGGGGGTCGGCCACAGCTTTTATTTAGGTATATCACTCTTAACATGTTAACCCAAATTGCCCAACCAGGGGAAGCCCACAGCCAGCCGCAACCGACGGGCCTAACAGCCTTCCACCTCCACTTCTCCATGGATTTCTCTCCTTTACCGCCAGCTGCGACTAAACATAAAAGAAAGACAAAACCATCCACAAAAACATAACAACAAGGGAAAATGAAAGATTTTATTTTTATTTTTTTTACATTTTTCTTACTGATTTCACTGTTTCTCCAGTTGGGGGACCTACTGCTTAGGGCCATGGCCTATAGAAGTGGGTCCTGGACCAGAGGAGCAATGGGGAACAGAAAAGTATATGGCTACCAGGGGGGGTCAATCATCTTTCTTGAAGCGGTCACCGGATCCGGCCGGGAAATGTCAAAACTGGGCGCTCTCATATCCCAGCTGACCCCGCCCCCATCTGATTCATTAGAATGAGCCGACTGAAGTCAGATAGTGACTCCGGTCGGCTAATGTTTGCCCCATGTCCGGTATCCCCATACCCCAGTTTTCAGTCCAGCCACTATCTAACTCCAGTCTGTTCATTCAAATAATTCAGATGGGGGTCAGGTCAAGCTGGGATATGAGAGCGCCCGGTTTTGACATTTCACAACCGGATCCAGTAACCCTTTAACTGCCTGTCGGTTTTCCATTTTTGCACCTTTGTTTTTTCCTCCTTGCCTTTAAAAAATCATAACTCTTTCAATTTTGCACCATATTATGGCTTATTTTTTTGCGACACCAATTCTACTTTTACCCAAAAATCTACAGCAAAACGGAAAAAATAAATGATTGTGCGACAAAATTGAAGAAAAAACGCAATTTTTTAACTTTTGGGGGCTTCCGTTGGGGGCTACGTAGTACATTTTTCGGTAAAAATAACACCTTCTCTTTACTCTGTAGGTCCATACAATTAAAATGATACCCTACTTGAAATTGTTATCTTCTGACCCCTATAACTTTTACATTTTTCTGCGTACGGGTGGTATGAGGGCTAATTTTTTGCGCTGTGATCTGAAGTTTTTAGCGGTACCATGTTTGTATTGATTGAACTTTTTGATCACTTTTTATAAATTTTTTCATGATATAAAAAGTGACGAAAAATACGCAATTCTGGACTTTGGAAATTTTTTGCGCGTACGCCATTGACCGGTTTAATTAATGATATATTTTTATAATTCGGACGGGGCGATACCACATATGTTTATTTTTATTTACACTTTTTTTAAATGGGAAAAGGGGGGTGATTCTTACTTTTATTAGGGAAGGGGTTAAATGATCTTTATTAACTTTTTTTCCCCCTTTGTTTTATGCAGTGTTATAGCTCCAATAGGGAGCTATAACACTGCACACATTGATCTTTTACATTGATCATCGTCATCCCATAGGATAACATTGATCAATGATCCTGCCGCTTGACTGCTCATGCCTGGATCTTAGGCACGAAGCAGTCATTCGGTGATCGGACATGCAGGACGAAGGTAGGTGACCCTCCTTGTGTCCTCCAGCTGTTCTGGACGCCGCGACGGTCCCGAACAGCCCACTGTACCGGTCGTCAAAGGGTTAAAGAAAACGTGGTGTAAATGCACCTTTAAATATGTATTTCCATTCTGAATGTACAGGCGTGGTCAGGGGTGAGGCTGAGGGAGTTGTTAGGGGTGTGGTTGGGGGTGCAGTTAGGGGTGTGGCTTGTCCCTCTTTTCTCTCAACAAAAGTTGGGAGGTATGTGCTGTCATGCCCCCTCCCATAGACTTGCATTGAGGGGGTGGGGCATGACATCATGAGAAGGTAATGCTATGACATCATGACATCACAAACGCTGAGCAGCGGAGTACCCCTTTAAGTGACTGGATAAGGAGACACAGCAAAGCAGACTCAGGGAGGAAGTGAATGCATGGTCAGTGAGGGCGGGCTCAGTGCTTGCCCTGGGCACACCCCTTTCTGAGCAGTGGATGGCAGAATGAGTGAGCAGCAGAACAGAGGAATTTGTGAGCCAAATACATTGGCTGAACAAAAAAGACATCTAAAGTATCTGCATGACCTAGTGAGTAACATATAGAAGCATTTTGTTCCTGTAATATGACAGGTACACTTTAAATGCAACTTTGTGTTATTTATAATTTTTTTAACCCATATTCAGTTGAATGGACACAAAATACTTGACCCCCTTTTAGTGTACAAATGGTATGTAATGCTTTTTTAACCATAAACGGAGGGAGATCTGGGAAATAACAAAAGCTGAATATGAAAATGTCACAGAAATATGGGTCACAGCTCAGAAAAGCCACGAAATAATTGAACGTAGGTCATAAGCCTGGTGGATCTGTACAAGTGTTAAAGTGGAAAGGAATGGTGACAGCTTACACTCGCCCGCAGCTAAAGGAACTTGACGCGGCTACATTACATGACAACATCCAAGGAAAAACACATCACGACAGACGCATCCGCGGTAACAAAATGCATCGTACATGGAAATGACTTTAATAGAAGGTCAGAGCTCTGCTATATCAACATCAAATGGAATAACTCATGTCTATGACAATGGGATCATTTAAAGGGACGTACAGAAAAAGTACAGATTTCAAGAAAAAAAATTGTCCAATATTTAAATAAAAAATTTGGGAATTCGAGGGACACTAAATCTAGACATGAATAATACAGGTAATAAAAAATACTTGACCATAGTGTTTGACTGTCTCTAAGATTTCTTGAAAAAAATTTAAGACTTGTGGGACTTGTTTAAGGAGGCGGAGCTTAGCACTCCTGGTCTCCCATTGCAGATAGAAACATAGAATGTGTCGGCAGATAAGAGCCATTTGGCCCATCTAGTCTGCCCAATATTCTGAATCCTATGATTAGTCCCTGACCCCATCTTATAAGGAGGATAGCCTTATGCCTATCTCTATCTTATATGAAGGATAGTCTTATACCTATATCTTATATGAAGGATAACCTTATGCCTATCTCTATCTTATATGAAAGATAGCCTTATGTCCATCCCTATCTTATATGAAGGATAGCCTTATGCCTATCTTATATGGAGGATAGCCTTATACCTGTCTCTATCTTATATGAAGGATAGCCTTATATCTATCCCTATCTTTTATGAAGGATAGCCTTATACCTATCTCTATCTTATATGAAGAATAGCCTTATACCTATACCTATCTTATATGGAGGATAGCCTTATACCTATCTCTATCTTATATGAAGGATAGACTTATACCTGACTATATCTTATATGAAGGATAGCCTTATATCAATACCTATCTTTTATGAAGGATAGCCTTATACCTATCTCTATCTTATATGAAGGATAGCCTTATTCCTATCCCTATCTTATATGAAGGATATCCTTATACCTATCTCTATCTTATATGCAGGATAGCCTTATTCCTATCCCTATCTTTTATTAAGGATAGCCTTATACCTATACCTATCTTATATGGAGGATAGCCTTATACCTATCTCTATCTTATATGAAGGATAGACTTATACCTGACTATCTTATATGAAGGATAGCCTTATACCTATCTCTATCTTATATGAAGGATAGCCTTATTCCTATCCCTATCTTATATGAAGGATATCCTTATACCTATCTCTATCTTATATGCAGGATAGCCTTCTTCCTATCCCTATCTTATATGAAGGATATCCTTATACCTATCTCTATCTTATATGCAGGATAGCCTTATTCCCATCCCTATCTTTTATTAAGGATAGCCTTATACCTATACCTATCTTATATAGAGGATAGCCTTATACCTGTCTCTATCTTATATGAAGGATAGCCTTATACCTATCCCTATCTTATATGAAGGATAGCCTTATACCTATCCCTATCTTATATGAAGGATAGCCTTATACCTATACCTATCTTATATGAAGGATGGCCTTATATCTATCCCTATCTTTTATGAAGGATAGCCTTATGCCTATCCCATCCTTGCTTAAACTCCATCACTGTATTTGCAGCTACCACATCTGCAGGAGGACTATTCCATGCATCCATCACTATCTCAGTAAAGTTATACTCATACAGTGAAATCTCCCTTAGTGGACACCTCCCATTAGGGGACACCTCCCAATAGCGGACAGTTAAAGGGGTACTCCAGTGAAAATCTTTTTTCTTTTAAATCAACTGGTGGCAGAAAGTTAAACATATTTGTAAATTACTTCTATTAAAAAATCTTAATTCTTCCTGTACTTATTAGCTGCTGAATACTACAGAGGAAATTCTTTTCTTCTTGGAATGCTCTCTGATGACATCACGAGCACAGTTCTCTCTGCTGACGTTGTTATAATAATAATAACTCTTTATTTATTGTTGTCCTTAGTGGGATTTGAACCCAAGTCCCCAGCACTGCAAGGCAGCAGTGCTAACCACTGAGCCACCATGCTGCCCTTAGCATACATCTGCTATGCATGGTTGCTAAAATGGACAGAGATTTCAGCAGAGAGCACTGTGCTCGTGATGTCATCAGTGTTCCAAAAAGAAAGGAATTTCCTCTGTAGCATTCAGCAGCTAATAAGGATTAAGATTTTTTAATAGAAGTAATTTACAAATATGTTTAACGTTCTGCCACCAGTTGATTAAAAAGAAAAAAGGTTTTCACCGGAGTACCCCTTTAATAATTCCCCGGCAGGGTCCCAAAGGACAATGTATGTGCACCCTCAAAATACGGGACATTCCCAATAGCGGTCGTGGACACACCCAATAAGGGACAAAACATTCCCAATAGGCGACAAAACATTCACAAGAGAGGGCAAAACACACCCAGTAGGGGACAAAACACACCCAAAAGTGCCAAATCATCCCCCCTGTGCCAAATCATCCCCCCATGCCAAATCATTCCCTCATCACCTTGCCAAATCCTCTCCCCCATTCCCTCATACCCTTGCTGTGAGCTGTGAAGTATCTTAAAGGACCCTATGTTATAGGCATAAATGTGCAAATCTTGTTCCTAGCATGGCACTGTGGTGACCCAGTAGAGAATCACGTGTTCTTCTGTACTCCTGCCCATCCTGTGTGGCAGATGCTGGTCAATGTCAGTCATGGGTCCCCTCTCCTCAGAAGTCTCTATAATGTACTATGTAATATACTGTCAGATAAGGATTAATGTATTGTATTATCTATGTACTTGGAGAGGAGAACATGTGACTTATCTGGCCAATGGGAAGGCTCTAAATTGTCCCCTTATATACTGTAGCCATAGTTCAGTTCTCTCTTGAGTCCTTGCTGAGGTACAGTTTGGTGAGGAGTGAAGTCTGTCTGTGAGGTGGATCTGAAAGGAGGTCTGAGGTCTAGTCCAGCAACCACGCATCTACTACAAGTTAACCCCACTACCAAGGTGAAAGTCAAAGCCTTGTGGTAAGCCTACAGTAGACATGTGCAATTTGTTTATTAAGAAACTAGTTTTTGTCCAAATTGTTCATATTTCGTACATTCGGATTGATCCGAATGTACAAAATATTTACATCCGAATGAATCCGAATTCGTAACAAAACGAATTGTACATGCTTACGAAATTGTGAAAAACGTATTATTATTATTTTTAACTACATTTTTTTTTGTTTTGAAGCAGGGGACCATTATGGAGAGTGGGTGCACGGAAAAGATGAGTGCCGCGGAGATTGGAACATTGAAAGACAGGTAAGATAATGTATAATATTATGTGATTTATAAATACCAGATGTAATGTTGAATGAATGAATGAATTAATTAATGCTGCATGAATGATGTGTTTGATTTACGGGTGTTTTATGTATAACTTGTCATGTTGGTTATTTTTATTTCATTTTTTATGTAGATATTTATAGTAAAATATGTGATTTTAATATATACTCATTGTTAATACATACATTTTTAATGTAATGTGTATTTTTTTTGAACATGTAAAATAAGTTAGATAAGTGTTTTACACTTGCGCTAACTCAGTGTTTGTTTCCCCAATGAACCAGGGTGCCTCCAGCTGTTGCAAAACTACAACTCCCAGTATACCCGGACAGCCAAAGGCTGTCCGGGCATGCTGGGAGTTGTAGTTTTGCAACAGCAGGAGGCACTCTGGTTCATTGGGAAACATTGCGCTAACCTATTTCTGTTTTTTCTTTTTTACATTTCCCTCTCCCTTTATTGAACTGGTTTAATAGGTTAATGAAATGCATAGTTAAATGCCATGGGAAATTTTTTTTTATTGACAAAGCCACAGACATAATTTGATAATTGCCCTTTAGAACGTTTGTGGCTTTATCAATTAAAAAAAAAATTCCCACGGTAATTAACTATGCATTCCATTAACCTACTGACCATTCAGTGAAGGGAGAGGGAAATTTAAAAAAGAACAAACAAAAATAGGTTAGCGCAGTGTTTCCCAACAAACCAGGGTGCCTCCTGCTGTTGCAAAACTACAACTCCCAGCATGCACGGACAGCCTCTGGGTGTTGCAGTTGTGCAACAGCTGGAGGCACCCTGGTTCGTTGGGAAACAGAAACACTGGGTAAGCACAAGTGTAAAACACGTATCTAACATATTTTACATGTTCAAAAAAATACACATTACATAAAAATTAATGTATTAACAATAAGTATATATTAAAATCACATATTTTACTATAAATATTTACCAAAAAAATAACCAACATGACACGTTATACACAAATCACTGGTCAATCAAACACTTTAAACACATCAATCATTCAAGCAGCATTCATTCATTCAACATTACATTATGTATTAATAAATCACATAAAATTAAACACCATCTTACCTGCCTTCTAATGTTCTGATCTCTGTGGCTCCCTTCTTTTCCTGCACCCGGTCCCTATAATGGTCCCCTGCTTCTAAATAAAAAAAGAATTTCATTATCAAAAAATTAAAATTTGTTTCTCGCAATTCCCTACAGCATCTTTCTTTTTCGTGGTACCCCGGCAAAGGGGAAAAAAGAAAAGTAATGAAACAAAACTAAGTTTCTAAGTAAGGAAAAATTTATACAATACTCCGAATACCGAATGTATCCGAAAATGGTGCCCGCAGGTGAAGGGTCCAGTTATGCATATGCAGTGACCATTCCAGCACAGGTCCCAGCATGTGGCAGCCCTAGGGCCCCGGGCCCCTTACTGGGGTACCGGATGTACCCCCCTGATGGCGGCCCTGCATCTACTACAAGTCAACCCCACTACCGTGGTGAAAGTCAAAGCCTTGTGGTAAGCCTACAGTCTTGGGGATATTATACAAGTCAAGTCGGCAAGTCCAGGTCCCTAAAGTATAGGGTGGGCTGAATCAGTCATATTCAGCACAATCAACTATAAGTCCCAGCAAGCCGATAAGCTTCCCTAAGTTCACCCTGCAGCTCCTTCATGCTGATCTGAGCTGTAACGGATTCTACCATCTTTCCAACCTCAGTAAAGCAAGCCAGTTATCCGTAATCTTGCGTCAGAGTGATAATTTGCCCCTTGCCTGGTACAGGTGAAGCTGGCCTACCTCGGGTGGTGTATAGGTCAACCATGCCTTGGCGTCACGAAAAGATTAATTACACATTGCCCCATCCAACACGACAGTACCCTTCATGGATCCGCAAAATATATTGCTTGGGCCATAGAGGCATTCTATACCTCATATTATATGCCCTGCCAGATGTGGTCTTACATGCACCATTAAAACATTTCATCTGCTTGGCCACAGCTTTCTTTTACATGAGGTACATAAATAATAGCAGAATAGCTGACCACTATATAATTTATGTATATACTCGCATATAAGCCGACCCGAATATAAGCCGAGGCCCCGAATTTTACCCCAAAAACCCAGGAAAACTTATTGACTTGACTATAAGCCTAGGGTGGGAAATGCATCATCCCCCCATGTAATCATCCAGACCCCCGTCATCATCCCCCCCCCTTCATCATCACCGCCTGTCAATCCATTCATCAGTGGTCTTCAACCTGCTGACCTCCAGATGTTCCAAAACTACAACTCCCAGCATGCCTGGACAGCCATCGGCTGTCCAGGCACGCTGGGAGTTGTAGTTTTGAAACTTCTGGAGGTCCGCAGGTTGAAGACCACTGTGGCCTTCGTCATCATTCAGCCCCCCCCTTTGTTTTGTACTCCCCTCCCCTCGGCAGGAAGTTAGGGTGAGCTGGTCCGGGCCATCTACGCTGCAGGGACCGTCCGGTGGGGAGTCGTTGCGGGCTGTTCATTTTCACCGGGGTGGGGGGGCCCTCTTCTCCGCGCTACGGGCCCGGACTAGTGACGTTGCCTTGACGATGATGCACAGGGACATTGCGCATGAATGTCCCTGTGCGTCGTCAAGGCAACGTCACTAGTCCAGGGCTGGGCCCTAAGCGCGGAGAAGCGCCCCCCCCACCGCGGTGAAAATGAACAGCCCGCAACGACTAATCCTCCCCAACGGACGGTCCCTGCTGCATAGATGGCCCGGACCAGCCTAATATGCCGCCGAGGGGAGGGGAGTACAAAACAAAGGGGGGGGGGGGGGAGCTGGATGATGATGAAGGCCGCAGTGGTCTTCAACCTGCGGACCTCCAGAGGTTTCAAAACTACAACACCCAGCATGCCTGGCTGTCCAGGCTTGCTGGGAGTTGTAGTTTTGCAACATCTGGAGGTCCGCAGGTTGAAGACCTCTGATGAAGGGATTGACAGGCGGAGAGTATAAGCCAAGGGGGGCGTTTTTAGCACAAAAAATCGTGCTGAAAAACTCGGCTTATACTCAAGTATATACAGTATGTATGGCATTTTTCACCTGTCCCTCTAGACTCCACCTCTAACTTTCAGTTGTCCTGAAGCTAGTGGGTATTAACTAGCTACTATGATATCTCCATGCAATGCACACACAGTAAAAGGGATCTTGCTCCTCTTTCTCTATAGCACATGCTAAGAAGCAGAAGACTAGCTGCTATGATGTCCCCCATACACTGCACTTACAGAAAGAAGGAACCTACCCCCCTCTATATCTGTAACAAACCCTCAGAAACAGAAGACTGGCTGCTATAATGTCTCCCATACACTACACATACAGAAAGAAGGAACCTACCTCCTCTATATCTGTAACACACCCTCAGAAACAGAAGACTGGCTGCTATGATGTCCCCCATACACTGCACACACAGAAAGAAGGAACCTACCTCCTCTATATCTGTAACACACCCTCAGAAACAGAAGACTGGCTGCTATGATGTCCCCCATACACTGCACACACAGAAAGAGGGAACCTACCTCCTCAATATCTGTAACAAACCCTCAGAAACAGAAGACTGGCTGCTATGATGTCCCCCATACACTGCACACACAGAAAGAAGGAACCTACCTCCTCTATATCTGTAACACACCCTCAGAAACAGAAGACTGGCTGCTATGATGTCCCCCATACACTGCACACACACAAAGAAGGAACCTACCTCCTCTATATCTGTAACACACCCTCAGAAACAGAAGACTGGCTGCTATGATGTCCCCCATACACTGCACACACAGAAAGAGGGAACCTACCTCCTCTATATCTGTAACACACCCTCAGAAACAGAAGACTGGCTGCTATGATGTCCCCCATACACTGCACACACAGAAAGAGGGAACCTACCTCCTCTATATCTGTAACACACCCTCAGAAACAGAAGACTGGCTGCTATGATGTCCCCCATACACTGCACACACACAAAGAAGGAACCTACCTCCTCTATATCTGTAACACACCCTCAGAAACAGAAGACTGGCTGCTATGATGTCCCCCATACACTGCACATACAGAAAGAGGGAACCTACCTCCTCTATATCTGTAACACACCCTCAGAAACAGAAGACTGGCTGCTATGATGTCCCCCATACACTGCACACATAGAAAGAAGGAACCTACCTCCTCTATATCTGTAACACACCCTCAGAAACAGAAGACTGGCTGCTATGATGTCCCCCATACACTGCACACACAGAAAGAGGGAACCTACCTCCTCTATATCTGTAACACACCCTCAGAAACAGAAGACTGGCTGCTATGATGTCCCCATACACTGCACACACAGAAAGAAAGAGGGAACCTACCTCATCTATATCTGTAACACACCATCAGAAACAGAAGACTGGCTGCTATGATGTCTCCCATACACTGCACACACAGAAAGAAGGAACCTACCTCCTCTATATCTGTAACACACCCTCAGAAACAGAAGACTGGCTGCTATGATGTCCCCCATACACTGCACACACAGAAAGAGGGAACCTACCTCCTCTATATCTGTAACACACCCTCAGAAACAGAAGACTGGCTGCTATGATGTCCCCCATACACTGCACACACAGAAAGAAGGAACCTACCTCCTCTATCTGTAACACACCCTCAGAAACAGAAGACTGGCTGCTATGATGTCCCCCATACACTGCACACACACAAAGAAGGAACCTACCTCCTCTATATCTGTAACACACCCTCAGAAACAGAAGACTGGCTGCTATGATGTCCCCCATACACTGCACATACAGAAAGAGGGAACCTACCTCCTCTATATCTGTAACACACCCTCAGAAACAGAAGACTGGCTGCTATGATGTCCCCCATACACTGCACACATAGAAAGAAGGAACCTACCTCCTCTATATCTGTAACACACCCTCAGAAACAGAAGACTGGCTGCTATGATGTCCCCCATACACTGCACACACAGAAAGAGGGAACCTACCTCCTCTATATCTGTAACACACCCTCAGAAACAGAAGACTGGCTGCTATGATGTCCCCCATACACTGCACACACAGAAAGAAAGAGGGAACCTACCTCATCTATATCTGTAACACACCATCAGAAACAGAAGACTGGCTGCTATGATGTCTCCCATACACTGCACACACAGAAAGAAGGAACCTACCTCCTCTATATCTGTAACACACCCTCAGAAACAGAAGACTGGCTGCTATGATGTCCCCCATACACTGCACACACAGAAAGAAGGAACCTACCTCCTCTATGTCTGTAACACACCCTCAGAAACAGAAGACTGGCTGCTATGATGTCCCCCATACACTGCACACACAGAAAGAAGGAACCTACCTCCTCTATATCTGTAACACACCCTCAGAAACAGAAGACTGGCTGCTATGATGTCCCCCATACACTGCACACACAGAAAGAGGGAACCTACCTCCTCTATATCTGTAACACACCCTCAGAAACAGAAGACTGGCTGCTATGATGTCTCCCATACACTGCACACACAGAAAGAGGGAACCTACCTCCTCTATATCTGTAACACACCCTCAGAAACAGAAGACTGGCTGCTATGATGTCTCCCATACACTGCACACACAGAAAGAAGGAACCTACCGTATATACTCGAGTATAAGCCGACCCGAGTATAAGCCGAGACCCCTAATTTCAACCCAAAATCCCAGGAAAAGTTATTGACTCGAGTATAAGCCTAGGGTGGGAAATACCTCATCCCCCCATGTAATCATCCAGACCCGTCATTAACATCCTCATCATCATCCCCTTGTCATCATCCCACACATCCCCCCTTCATCATCCCCTTATCATCCCACACATCCCCCCCTTCATCATCCCCTTATCATCCCACACATCCCCCCTTCATCATCCCCTTGTAATCATCCCACACCCCCCCTTCATCATCCCCACACCCCCCCCCCTTCATCATCCTCTTCTCATCATTCGCCCTCAGTGGTCTTCAACCTGCGGACCTCCAGAGGTTTCAAAACTACAACTCCCAGTAAGCCCGGGCAGCCATCGGCTGTCCGGGCTTGCTGGGAGTTGTAGTTTTGAAACCTCCGGAGGTCCGCAGGTTGAAGACCACTGCGGCCTTCAACATCATCCAGCCCCCTCTCACCCCCTTTAGTTCTGAGTACTCACCTCTGCTCGGCGCTGGTCCGGTCCTGCAGGGCTGTCCGGTGAGGAGGTGGTCCGGGCTGCTATCTTCACCGGGGGCGCCTCTTCTCCGCGCTTCCGGCCCGGAATAGAGGCGTTGCCTTGACAATGACGCAGAAGTACGTTGGCAATGAACGCACCTCTGCGTCGTTGTCACGGCAACGTGACTATTCTGAGGCCGGGCCCGAAGCGCTTAGAAGAGGCCTCCCCGGTGAAGATAGCAGCCCGGAACCACTATCCCACCGGACCACCTCCTCTCCGGACAGTCCTGCAGGACCGGACCAGCGCCGAGCGGAGGTGAGTATTCAGAACTAAAGGGGGTGAGAGGGGGCTGGATGATGTTGAAGGCCGCAGTGGTCTTCAACCTGCGGACCTCCGGAGGTTTCAAAACTACAACTCCCAGCAAGCCCGGACAGCCGATGGCTGCCCGGGCTTGCTGGGAGATGTAGTTTTGAAACCTCTGGAAGTCCGCAGGTTGAAGACCACTGCGGGTGGGGGAGTTCACTCGAGTATAAGCCGAGGGGGGTGTTTTCAGCACGAAAAATCGTGCTGAAAAACTCGGCTTATACTCGAGTATATATGGTACCTCCTCTATATCTGTAACACACCCTCAGAAACAGAAGACTGGCTGCTATGATGTCCCCCATACACTGCACACACAGAAAGAAGGAACCTACCTCCTCTATATCTGTAACACACCCTCAGAAACAGAAGACTGGCTGCTATGATTTCCCCCATACACTGCACACACAGAAAGAAGGAACCTACCTCCTCTATATCTGTAACACACCCTCAGAAACAGAAGACTGGCTGCTATGATGTCCCCCATACACTGCACACACAGAAAGAGGGAACCTACCTCCTCTATATCTGTAACACACCCTCAGAAACAGAAGACTGGCTGCTATGATGTCTCCCATACACTGCACACACAGAAAAAAAGGAACCTACTTCCTCTATATCTGTAACACACCCTCAGAAACAGAAGACTGGCTGCTATGATGTCTCCCATACACTGCACACACAGAAAAAAAGGAACCTACTTCCTCTATATCTGTAACACACCCTTAGAAACAGAAGACTGGCTGCTATGATGTCTCCCATACACTGCACACACAGAAAGAAGGAACCTACCTCCTCTATATCTGTAACACACCCTCAGAAACAGAAGACTGGCTGCTATAATGTCTCCCATACACTACACATACAGACAAGAAAATCCTACTCCATCCCTTTAGCACACCCTCAGAATGCGATATAGCAGTAGCATGCCAGTCTAACTGATCAATGCTTTGCAAAAGCATAGCATTGATCAATAAAGGCAAACCAATAATAATAATATTAAACCCTTAAAGGGACATTAAAAATGTTTAAATATAGATATATATAATTCTAGTTGGTTTTTTTAAACACTTTTTTATAAAAAAAAAATTCATTTTCAGATAAAAAACATGTTCAGTATTTCCATATGCAGAATAGCCCAAGAATAGCCAAAAATTACTGATTTTAGGCCAATAGTATTGCCATATACAGAATTGCCCAATAATAGCCAAAATGTACAGATTTTAGGCCAATTCACAGAAAAATAAATAAATAATATTATATATATATATATATATATATATATATATATATACACACACACATATATTTGTTTGTTTTGCTGAATGAAAGGTGTCATTACAAAGTACAATTAGTCCTGTGACAAAGCAAGCCCTCATATGGCTCTATAGATCAAAAATTGAAAGGCCTTTACAATATAAAGGAGTAAAAAATAAAAATACTAAAATGAACATTGGCTGCATCATTATTAACCAATAGCTAATAAACATATGCAGTATAAAAATACTGTACTTACTGAACCATTTTTGTTGTATTAAGTTTGTGTTGCTTTCTGGGTCACGGTGAACCTTCCAGGGGCCCATAATAAGTGGGTTGATGAAATTCCCATTGTGACTGTTCAGTAGGTCGCTCACGGCTTTTAAATTCATTCTGTATTTATGTTACAATATTGAATTTTTTTTCCTAACGTTTCTTCCATTTACGCTGCTCTCAGATTTATATGATTACACGTTATTGTGTTCTTGCGCCATTGTATAATATGAATGCGGGAGCGGTTGCATAATCTGGTTCGACATTGACTAAAGTCGCCTTAAATGTTCCGGCATTTATATTTCTTAAGTTTAATAAATGCAAAAGTTTCTTTAAAGGGGTACTCCGGTGCTCCATCGTCGGAGGCTGTAATCGTGATATTACACCACGCCCCCTCCATTCATGTCTATGGGAGGGGGCGTGACATACCGACCACTGCCGCAGGAACTCAGCATTTGTTTAGAATGCCGGGTGCTGCGGGAGATCGTGGGGGGGCTCAGCAGCAGGACCCCCACGATCAGACATCTTATCCCCTTGGCAAAACATTAACTTTTCTTCTATACTCTATAAATAGAAATCGCTTTTTTTTTTTTTTGACCACTAGGGGTCCCCATACCATCCAGAATATAATCCTGTCCGGCTGCAGCATCTTTTTCCCAGATGAAGCACAGACAGGAACAAAGTCCAGAAAGTGAAGGCGGGACTAGCACTCCTCTGTGCTCACTCCTGTCCTATCAGACTGCAGCATAAAAGCAGAGAGGAGGGGGTTACAGAGCAGCCAGCAATGATTGGATGAAGAGACCCAGCACAGCAGACTCAGGGGGGGAGTGAATACATGGTGAGTGAAGGCGGGATCAGTGCTTGCCTTGGACATGCCCCTTCCTGAGCAGTGGATGTCAGAAGGAGTGAGCAGCAGAACAGAGGGATTTGTGAGCCAAATACAGAAGCTAGACATAAAGACAAGACAGTTGAGTGAACTTACAGTAAATTGGCTCGTAGTGAACCTCGCAGCTCGGCTGTTGATTACTTTAGTCTGAATAAATTAGTTCAGCTTTCCAAGGGCTTTGGTTGCCTGGAAAAGTGAGGGATGACAGTCTTAGGTCTCCTGGGTCTGTATCCACCTTTTCCAGGCGACTGGAGCCCTTGGAAAGATGAACTAATTTACGCAGACTAAAGTAATCAACAGCCGAGCTGCGAGCTTCACTACGAGCCAATTTACTGTAAGTTCGCTCAACTCTAATGACAGGAAATAACTAATCCTGTATGGCACCGGGTCTACAGAAATTGTTGGCAGCTGTTACAAAACTACAACTTCCAGCATGCCCAGACAGCCTTTGGTGTCATTCTGAAATACTGTACCTGTAGATTGGTATATTATTGGCTAAATGTACATTACTGCTGGAGAGAGCTTGGTCTCTACTTCACTTCCCTAAAATACTGAACACTGACAGACCTCATCCAAGTCAATGGGATCCATCGGGACCTGGCGGCATTAAAGGGTTCATTCGGCTCTTTTGCTTGGCACCGAATGGACCATGAACAGGACGGAGCTTGTTGGTGATGTAAATGGGGCCTAAAATTCTTTTGGAGAACATTTCTCTGTATAAGGGTGCGTTCACACTGTGGATAAGTCACGAAATTCAGCAAGCGGAGATTAAACCTGGCAGCGGTTGGACCGCAGGGCACTGCGCTGTCACCATGGACGGCTATGCAGTTCTCACTGAATTCCTCTCAAAGAATGAACATGAATCTTTCTTTGAGCGGAACAATTTCAGCGGCGGAATTGTCAGTCACTGAAATTGCTCAATGTGAACGGGTCTCGCGGAAGACAGATTCACACTGATGTTAAAGTTCACCGCAAGGAATTCTGCGGGAATTACGTAGTTTGAACACACCATTCGGGGGTTAACCAATGTGTAGCCTTCTTATAGGTTTAAAGGAGTTATCCAGGAATCAAAAAACAGATAATTTCTTCCAAAGACCACTCCCTGTCTGTCTCCAGGTTGGGTGTGGTTCTGAAGCTCAGTTCCATTGAAGTAAATGGAGCTAAGTAATAATACCACACCCAAAGTGGAGACAGACAAGGAGCGGTCTTTGAAAGAAATCTCAGTTTGGATTCCTGGATAACCACTTTAACAACAGTTTAGGTTTAAAGATATATATTATAGCCAGATCTCTCAGATATTAGAATAATTCCAGTTCAGCTGTACAGTGCAGCATTACATACACTCTACAGGGGGGGGGGGGGGGGGCTGGAGTCAGAAAAATGAATTGTGTCTCCCCGGACAAAAACGTTCCATTTTCTATGGCTCAGCATTGTAAGCAGAACCTCTCCGATGGATTAGTCTGTAGTGAGGAGATTAAGACAGCAGAAAAGCTCAGCTCTCAAAAGGGCTTTAAACTCCAGACTCCGAGGATCATTTCACATTACACAGGAAAATGAGGATAAATTGTGGGTAAATGTAACGGTAAATATACACTCAGGATAAGGCTCTCCGAGGAGGGAAACCCTATAGAGCTCTATGGAATCTTCTCTATGAATTATCCATTATAATAAAATTGAAAACGAGCCCTTAAAGAGCAGTAATTATATTCTTGTATATAGGAGCAGTATTATAGTAGTTATATTCTTGTTTATAGGAGCAGTATTATAGTAGGTATATTCTTGTATATAGGAGACAGTATTATAGTAGTTATATTCTTGTATATAGGAGCAGTATTATAGTAGTTATATTCTTGTACATAGGAGGCAGTATTATAGTAGGTATATTCTTGTACATAGGAGACAGTATTATAGTAGTTATATTCTTGTATATAGGAGGCAGTATTCTAGTAGTTATATTCTTGCATATAGGAGCAGTATTATAGTAGTTATATTCTTGTACATAGGAGACAGTATTATAGTAGTTATATTCTTGTATATAGGAGGCAGTATTATAGTAGTTATATTCTTGTACATAGGAGACAGTATTCTAGTAGTTATATTCCTGTATATAGGAGCAGTATTATAGTAGTTATATTCTTGTATATAGGAGCGGTATTATAGTAGTTATATTCTTGTATATAGGAGCAGTATTATAGTAGTTATATTCTTGTATATAGGAGCAGTATTGTAGTAGTTATATCCTTAGACATCACAGCCCACTGTCCCTATGTACGAGTACACACACGCAGTGTAATCAAACATCGCAGCCGCTCCAGTGTCTGTGAGCACAACTCGATTACTCATGGCGACTCGCAGGCAGTTTGGCTGCACTAAGCGGCGCATTGCCACTGCGAGCAGGACACGGCGGGAACCACTGTAGGCACAATATAGGGTCGGGTTATCAGCAGCAGATCCACAGCATAAAACACGCTGCAGATCTGTTTCGTGTGACTCTACCCTTAAAATTATCAACTTAAAAATTAGGATCTATGGGGGAGATTTATCAAAACCTACGTAGAGGAAACGTTGACCAGTTTCCCATAGCAACCAATCAGATCGCTTCTTTCATTTTTAACAAGGTCTCTGAAAAATTAAAGAAGAGATTTTATTGGTTGCTATGGGCAACTGGTCAACTATTCCGAGACAGGTCTTGATAAATATCCTCCTATATTTAGTCAATTAGCCGCTAAATTTAACTCCACCATAATGTGATGGCTGGAATTGCTCCCCTTTTTAGTCAGTCCGTCTTGGGGCCTCTTGCCCCTGTAGGCAGTTGTCCCCCCCTTACCGTATGCAGTTTGCCCCTGTCGGTAGGGTCATGTGTAGTTTGCCCCCAGTGTATAGGACATCATGACCTTAGCTTGCCCCTTGTACATAGGACCCTCCTGAACATGTAAAAATACAATAAATGAAACCACCACACACACACTTACCTCAGCTCCAATCTTTTTTTGGTCCTGCTCATTTTAGTGTGTCCCATAGCAAAACACCTTTCAAATTCACCCCATAATTCAGCGTTCAGTGTTAGGCTACGTTCATACACTTTTTTTTATGCTGCTTTCCTGGAGACTATTGTTTCCAAACTTGTAAAATCCCTTTTTATTTTTCTGTCAGGTGTCAATGAGGTGGGGCCAAACCACTGCCACGCCTTCACACTCACTCATTTACCAGCCTCCCTGATTGTAAGCAGTGCCCTGTACATCAGCCAAGAAGGAGCTAGAAGATGAGGGCGAGCAACAAGGAGTGCCAGGCTGTGGCACTTGAAGCTCAGCCACACCTCCTTGACACTTAGCATTTAGCACTTGAGAATAAATAAGTGAATTATTTTTTATTTCTCAAGTTTTGCCACCACCATCAGCTCCAGGAATGGTACAGCAAATACAGCTAAGAGATTCCCTTTAGCACGGTACAGTCTATAGAGGATGTGCATAAGTTACAAGATGACTTGGATAGACTAAGTGTCTGGGCATCCACTTGGCAAATGAGGTTCAATGTGGATAAATGTAAAGTTATGCATCTGGGTACTAATAACCTGCATGCGTCGTATGTCTTAGGGGGGATTAAACTGGCAGAGTCACTGGTAGAGAAGGATCTGGGTGTACTTGTAGATCACAGACTACAGAATAGCATGCAATGTCAGGCTGCTGCTTCCAAAGCCGGCAGGATATTGTCATGTATAAAAAGAGGCATGGACTCAAGGGACAGGGACATAATACTCCCCCTTTATAAAGCATTGGTACGGCCTCACCTGGAATATGCTGTTCAGTTTTGGGCACCTGTCCATAAAAGGGACACTGCGGAGTTGGAAAGGGTGCAGAGACGCGCGACTAAACTAATATGGGGAATGGAACATCTTAGCTATGAGGAGCGATTAAAGGAGTTACAATTGTTTAGTCTTGAGAAGAGACGTTTAAGGGGGGATATGATAAACGTATATAAGTATATTAATGGCCCATACAAAAAATATGGAGAAAAACTGTTCCAGGTTAAACCCCCCAAAAGGACGAGGGGGCACTCCCTCCGTCTGGAGAAGAAAAAGTTTAGTCTCATGGGGCGACACGCCTTCTTTACCGTGAGGACTGTGAATTTATGGAACAGTCTACCTCAGGAACTGGTCACAGCAGGAAAAATTAACAGCTTTAAAACAGGATTAGATACATTCCTGGAACAAAATAACATTAATGCTTATGAAGAAATATAAAATCCCATCCCTTCCACCAATATCGCGCCACACCCCTACCCCTTAATTCCCTGGTTGAACTTTATGGACATATGTCTTTTTTCGACCGTACTAACTATGTAACTAGTCAAAGTGGTAGCTCATAAATTGCTTTACTGTACTGCTGAAAATGGAACACACAACAACACACAATAACACACAGTCATGATTAGATGATGTTTCCCTTTTTTACTGTATGGGAATCAATAAATCACAGTTGACATATATGTAATACATATAATAAAGGTGTGCAGGACATGCTGCACTAGTAGTATATATCTTTAAAAAAATACATACTAAATGCACATTATTAACCCTTCCCTGTCCAAGCTAAATGACAACCCAGGCATTCTTTTTTTAAATTAAAAAAGGGTTAATATTAAAATCCTTTTATATGTCCTGCACTTTGGTTTCAACACATGGAGCTGTGTAATTTTACACACATTATCTCATGGGGGAGGGGGAGGTAAAAAAAAGTAGCTTCCGCCCCTCATAGATGGGATTGGTAAGTGCTCTGATAATCTTCGGCCTCCATGAGGAGAGGCTGGGTCTCTTCTGAGCTCACTTTCCTCCTCCGCCGGCACGCCAGGCTCACAATTGTCGCAATCACGGCCGTAATAAGGCCTCCGACCACTGCTGCTCCCACGAGCCACTGCCAGATTTGTCTGGCTTCTTCCAGATAACGCAACAAGAAATCTTCAATGGAGTCTGAGGGGAGAAAGGAAATGCGGTTAAAATAGCGACAAGAGAAATTATTTTATTGTAGGGGTTCTTTGCTTGGATAGAAGGGTCCTAGAAACATACAACCCAAGGGGAGTACTTATGGGGATTTTGTGCCCTTGGTTTTTGTGCATCATAGAAACATAGAATGTGTCGGCAGATAAAAACTATTCGGCCCATCTAGTCTGCCCAATATTCTGAATACCATCAATAGTCCTTGTCCCTACCTTATATGAAGGATAGCCTTATACCTATTAGTGTTGAGCGGCATAGGCCATATTCGAATTCGCGAATATTCGTGAATATATGGACGAATATTCGTCATATATTCGCTAAATTCGCATATTCGTAATATTCTCGTTTTATTTTCACATATGCGAAAATTCGCGTGTGCGAAAATTTACATATGCGAAAATGTGCAGATACAAAAATTAGCATAAGTAGTATTAGAGCCTTCTTTACACCACACAAGCTGGAAGCAGAGAGGGATGATGACTGTGATGTGTACTGTGGAAAAAAAAATAAAAAAAACACGAATATTCGTAATTACGAATATATAGTGCTATATTCACGAATTCACGAATATGCGATATTTGCGAATAAAATTCGCATTGCAAACATTCGCGAGCAACACTAATACCTATCCCTATCTTATATGAAGGATAGCCTTATGCCTATCTCTATCTTATATGGAGGATAACCTTATACCTATACCTATCTTATATGAAGGATAGCCTTATGCCTATCCCTATCTTATATGAAGGATAGCCTTATGCCTATCTCTATCTTATATGAAGGATAGCCTTATACCTATCTCTATCTTATATGAAGGAAAACCTTATACCTATACCTATCTTATATGAAGGATAGCCTTATGCCTATCTCTATCTTATATGAAGGATAGCCTTATGCCTATCTCTATCTTATATGGAGGATAACCTTATACCTATACCTATCTTATATGAAGGATAGCCTTATGCCTATCCCTATCTTATATGAAGGATAGCCTTATACCTATCCCTATCTTAATATGAAGGATAGCCTTATACCTATCTCTATCTTATATGAAGGAAAACCTTATACCTATACCTATCTTATATGAAGGATAGCCTTATGCCTATCTCTATCTTATATGAAGGATAGCCTTATGCCTATCTCTATCTTATATGGAGGATAACCTTATACCTATACCTATCTTATATGAAGGATAGCCTTATGCCTATCTCTATCTTATATGGAGGATAGCCTTATGCCTTTCACTATCTTATATGAAGGATAGCCTTATGCCTTTCACTATCTTATATGGAGGATAGCCTTTCACTATCTTATATGAAGGATAGCCTTATCCTTCTCCTATATTGTATCAAGGATAGCCTTATACCTATCCTATGAGTCCACTACTCTCTCAGTTAAGTAATACTTCCTCATATTACTGCAGAAGCCTTTCCCCTGTAATAAAACACTGTCCACTTGTGGTAGTTTCTCTTCTATATAAAAATCTCCTCCCCTGCTTTACTAACACATAATATATAATATATATCTCAAATATATCTATCTATCAAATATATAATCTATATCAAATATATAATATATCTATCTAATATATTATAATATATCTATCTAATATAATATAATATATCTATCTAATATAATATAATATAATATATCTAATATAATATACCGTATTTATCGGGGTATAGGGAACATGCCCTGGTATTCTGGAGTGTAATTTGAGGCGTTAAAGGGGTACTCCGGTGAAAAACTTTTTTTTTTAAATCAACTGGTGCCAGAAAGTTACGGTAAACAGATTTGTAAATTACTTCTATTAAAAAATCTTAATCCTTCCTGTACTTATTAGCTGCTGAATACTACAGTGGAAATTATTTTCCGTTTGAAACACAGAGTTTTCTGCTGACTTCACGAGCACAGTGCTCTCTGCTGACATCTCTGTCCATTTTTAGGAACTGTCCAGGGTAAAAGGAAATCCCCATAGCAAACATATGCTGTTCTGGACAGTTCCTACAATGCTCTGTGTTTCCAAATGAAAAGAATTTCCACTGTAGTATTCAGCAGCTAATAAGTACAGGAAGGATTAAGATTTTTTAATCAAAGTAATTTACAAATCTGTTTAACTTTCTGGCACCAGTTTATTTAAAAAATAAAAAATAAAGTTTTTCACCGGAGTACCCCTTTAACCCCTTAAGGACGCAGGACGTAAATGTACGTCCTGGTGAGGTGGTACTTAACGCACCAGGACGTACATTTACGTCCTAAGCATAACCGCGGGCATCGGAGCGATGCCCGTGTCATGCGCGGCTGATCCCGGCTGCTGATCGCAGCCAGGGACCCGCCGGCAATGGCCGACGCCCGCGATCTCGCGGGCGTCCGCCATTAACCCCTCAGGTGCCGGGATCAATACAGATCCCGGCATCTGCGGCAGTTCGCGATTAAAATGAACGATCGGATCGCCCGCAGCGCTGCTGCGGGGATCCGATCATTCATAACGCCGCACGGAGGTCCCCTCACCTTCCTCCGTGCGGCTCCCGGCGTCTCCTGCTCTGGTCTGTGATCGAGCAGACCAGAGCAGGAGATGACCGATAATACTGATCTGTTCTATGTCCTATACATAGAACAGATCAGTATTAGCAATCATGGTATTGCTATGAATAGTCCCCTATGGGGACTATTCAAGTGTAAAAAAAAATGTAAAAAAATGTAAAAGTAAAAGTAAAAAAAAAGTGAAAAATCCCCTCCCCCAATAAAAAAGTAAAACGTCCGTTTTTTTTCCTATTTTACCCCCAAAAAGCGTAAAAAACATTTTTTATAGACATATTTGGTATCGCCGCGTGCGTAAATGTCCGAACTATTAAAATAAAATGTTAATGATCCCGCACGGTGAACGGCGTGAACGAAAAAAATTTTAAAAAGTCCAAAATTCCTACTTTTTTAATACATTTTATTAAAAAAAAAAATTATAAAAAATGTATTAAAAGTTTTTTATATACAAATGTGGTATCAAAAAAAAGTACAGATCATGGCGCAAAAAATGAGCCCCCATACCGCCGCTTATACGGAAAAATAAAAAAGTTATAGGTCATCAAAATAAAGGGATTATAAACGTACTAATTTGGTTAAAAAGTTTGTGATTTTTTTTAAGCGCAACAATAATATAAAAGTATATAATAATGGGTATCATTTTAATCGTATTGACCCTCAGAATAAAGAACACATGTCATTTTTACCAGAAATTGTACGGCGTGAAAACAAAACCTTCCAAAATTAGCAAAATTGCGTTTTTCGTTTTAATTTCCCCACAAAAATAGTGTTTTTTGGTTGCGCCATACATTTTATGATATAATGAGTGATGTCATTACAAAGGACAACTGGTCGCGCAAAAAACAAGCCCTCATACTAGTCTGTGGATGAAAATATAAAAGAGTTATGATTTTTAGAAGGCGAGGAGGAAAAAATGAAAACGTAAAAATTAAATTGTCTGAGTCCTTAAGGCCAAAATGGGCTGAGTCCTTAAGGGGTTAAAGTCTCCCCATATTGAATTTAATGGGAAAAAAAACTGACAATTTCCATGTAATTTAATGTTATAGTTGTAAGGATACCAGTTAAAACACAATAAATAAATAAAATAATAAACAAAAACAAGTGGATATTCCAGCCTGTGTGGACAAAGCCCGAGAGATTTCATTTATTTCAGTGGTAGAAACAATTAAGCGGAAGACGTCCATCTATACTATTGTGACATAAATCCATGCTACTCATTCTATCATCTTTACATGTGGACAGGTTGTCTTTACAATGGTTACAAACATCACATTCATTGACTGATGAAATCAATCCGGGGTCATGGATACACAAAATAATTGGAAGGAATAACAGAATTATTGGAATTATTGGGACATATTTAATGTTCGGTATTGATCCCGGTTGCAGTTTTAATACCTCGTCTCTTGCTTTGTCAAAACGAACTTCCATATATCAATGCAGTCCCATAATGTAAACATCTCCTATCGACCGTCTTATTTGCAGGAGATCTGTGGCCCTAAGACCAATTATAATAGGGGTCCCCTGGGTACCTTAAAATCTCACGTTGTATGCATTCCATTTATCTTCTTTGTGTATCAATACGTATGATCTATGGGTAGTTGTCTGTATCAGCACAAACCCTATTGGATTTCACTAGAGATGAGCGAACTTACAGTAAATTCGATTCGTCACGAACTTCTCGGCTCGGCAGTTGATGACTTTTCCTGCATAAATTAGTTCAGCTTTCAGGTGCTCCCATGGGCTGGAAAAGGTGGATACATTCCTAGGAGACCCTTTCCTAGGACTGTATCCACCTTTTCCAGCCCACCGGAGCACCGGAAAGCTGAACTAATTTATGCAGGAAAAGTCATCAACTGCCGAGCCGAGAAGTTCGTGACGAATCGAATTTACTGTAAGTTCGCTCATCTCTAGATTTCACACTAAAGGGTTTCTGAAGGTGTAATAGGACTGAAAAAAAAAATATTGATAGTTATTTAGTATTAGATTTATTTACTTACAAAATTGTCAAAAAAATTGCAATAGATAAGGTATGAAACCAGAATCTCTTGGTAAAAACATTTCGGTTAAAGGCTTATGGGCCCAAATACCCTCAACCAATTAAGCTGGTCCAGTACAGAGGTTCAGTGTAGTGTTGAGCGGCATATACCATATTCGAATTAGTGATATATGGACAAATATTCGTCATGTATTCGCTAAATTAGCATATTCGTAATATTCGCGTTTTATTTTCGCATATGCGAAAATTAGCATATACAAAAATTAGCATAGGCGTAAATTCGCATATGCAAATTTTCACATATGCGAAAATGCGCACGCCAGTCTCACACAGTAGTATTAGAGCCTTCTTTACACCACACAAGCTGGAAGCAGTGAGGGATGATCACTGATGTGTACTGTGAAAAAAAATAAATAAAAATATTCGTAATTACGAATATATAGCGCTATATTGGCGAATATTCGCGAGCAACACTAGTTCAAGTGCAGTTCTTAAATATAAAAATTACCCTTAATGACCCATGACTGATCTTTTTTTCATGGCCCGCATGACAACAGATTGTGGGGGGGGGGGGGGGGGGGAGGGAAGGAAGACAAGAATCGATTTTAACAAAATAATAAAAATAAAAAAACATTTGGTATTGCCGCATATAGAATTGTCCAAACTATTAATATATAACTTTGATTCTACACGGTGCATGGTCTAAACTAGGGGGGGAAAAAAATAAAAAAAATTCTATAGTTATATTTTTTGCTACAGCTAATTTTTTTTTAATAAAAAGTGATGATAAATTTGATATACAGTACACCAAATTTGTACTGATATAAAAACAAAAAAAACTAAATTGAGCTCCCAAACAGCGCTATAGGAGGAAAAATAAAGTTATAGGGGTCAGAATAGGGCCAGTTTTAGTGTGCAATGATTTGCTTTCTATAGTTACCATTTTAGCACATGGTCAGCCTCTATGGGCACTATGCCATATAGCAGTGGTCTTCAACCTGCGGACCTCCAGATGTTGCAAAACTACAACCCCCAGCATGCCCGGACAGCCAACGGCTGTCCGGGCATGCTGGGAGTTGTAGTTTTGCAACATCTGGAGTTCCGCAGATTGAAGACCACTGCCATATAGCATACATAACATCAATTGTACCCAATTGTAGGAAAGGTTATAAAAAGTGAGAGTTGAGGAGGAGGATGATGAGAAGAAGAAAAAAAAAAAATCTATATTTTAACAGGGGGGGGGGGTAAAATAAAGTAATGAGAATTAGTAAAAAATATTTATAATTATTTTTTATTATTTTTATTATATTTTTATTATTATATTTTTATTATTATTATAATTTTTTATTATTTTATTTTTATTATATATTTATTTTATTATTATATATATTTTTTATTTTATTATTACCGTATATACTCGAGTATAAGCCGACCCGAGTATAAGCCGAGACCCCTAATTTCAACCCAAAATCCCAGGAAAAGTTATTGACTCGAGTATAAGCCTAGGGTGGGAAATACCTCATCCCCCCCTGTCATCATCCAGACCCGTCATTAACATCCTCATCATCCCCTTGTCATCATCCCACACATCCCCCCTTCATCATCCCCTTGTCATCATCCCACACATCCCCTTATCATCCCACACATCCCCCCTTCATCATCCCCTTGTCATCATCCCACACATCCCCCCTTCATCATCCCCTTGTCATCATCCCACACATCCCATTATCATCCCACACATCCCCCCTTCATCATCCCCTTGTCATCATCCCACACATCCCCTTATCATCCCACACATCCCCCCTTCATCATCCCCTTGTCATCATCCCACACATCCCCCCTTCATCATCCCCTTGTCATCATCCCACACATCCCCCCTTCATCATCCCCTTGTCATCATCCCACACATCCCCTTATCATCCCACACATCCCCCCTTCATCATCCCCTTGTCATCATCCCACACATCCCCTTATCATCCCACACATCCCCCCTTCATCATCCCCTTGTCATCATCCCACACATCCCCTTATCATCCCACACATCCCCCCTTCATCATCCCCTTGTCATCATCCCACACATCCCCTTATCCCACACATCCCCCCTTCATCATCCCCTTGTCATCATCCCACACATCCCCTTATCCCACACATCCCCCCTTCATCATCCCCTTGTCATCATCCCACACATCCCCTTATCCCACACATCCCCCCTTCATCATCCCCTTGTCATCATCCCACACATCCCCTTATCATCCCACACATCCCCCCTTCATCATCCCCTTGTCATCATCCCACACATCCCCTTATCATCCCACACATCCCCCCTTCATCATCCCCACCCCCCTTCATCATCCTCACACCCCCCCCCCCCTTCATCATCCTCTTCTCATCATTCGCCCTCAGTGGTCTTCAACCTGCGGACCTCCAGAGGTTTCAAAACTACAACTCCCAGCAAGCCCGGGCAGCCATCGGCTGTCCGGGCTTGCTGGGAGTTGTAGTTTTGAAACCTCCGGAGGTCCGCAGGTTGAAGACCACTGCGGCCTTCAACATGCGGACCTCCAGAGGTTTCAAAACTACAACTCCCAGCAAGCCCGGGCAGCCATCGGCTGTCCGGGCTTGCTGGGAGTTGTAGTTTTGAAACCTCCGGAGGTCCGCAGGTTGAAGACCACTGCGGCCTTCAACATGCGGACCTCCAGAGGTTTCAAAACTACAACTCCCAGCAAGCCCGGGCAGCCATCGGCTGTCCGGGCTTGCTGGGAGTTGTAGTTTTGAAACCTCCGGAGGTCCGCAGGTTGAAGACCACTGCGGCCTTCAACATCATCCAGCCCCCTCTCACCCCCTTTAGTTCTGAGTACTCACCTCCGCTCGGCGCTGGTCCGGTCCTGCAGGGCTGTCCGGTGAGGAGGTGGTCCGGTGAGGAGGTGGTCCGGGCTGCTATCTTCACCGGGGGCGCCTCTTCTCCGCGCTTCCGGCCCGGAATAGAGCCGTTGCCTTGACAACGACGTATCTGCGTCGTTGTCAAGGCAACGTGACTATTCTGAGGCCGGGCCCGAAGCGCTTAGAAGAGGCCTCCCCGGTGAAGATAGCAGCCCGGAACACTATCCCACCGGACTACCTCCTCACCGGACAGCCCTGCAGGACCGGACCAGCGCCGAGCGGAGGTGAGTACTCAGAACTAAAGGGGGTGAGAGGGGGCTGGATGATGTTGAAGGCCGCAGTGGTCTTCAACCTGCGGACCTCCGGAGGTTTCAAAACTACAACTCCCAGCAAGCCCGGACAGCCGATGGCTGCCCGGGCTTGCTGGGAGTTGTAGTTTTTAAACCTCTGGAGGTCCGCAGGTTGAAGACCACTGCGGGTGGGGGAGTTCACTCGAGTATAAGCCGAGGGGGGTGTTTTCAGCACGAAAAATCGTGCTGAAAAACTCGGCCTATACTCGAGTATATACGGTATATATTTATTTTATTTTATTTTTATTATTATTATATATATTTTTTATTATTATTATATATATTTTTATTATTATTTTTATTATATATTATTTTTATTATTATATATTATTTTTATTATTCTACAATAGTTGTAGTAGATGACGCGGTCAAAACCCCAACTCCTAGGCTCCTCACTCCTCTTGTGTAACAAGTAACCTAGATTTTAGAAGCCTTCAGAGCAACGTTTGTGTTTTCCAGATGAGGATTTTGTCTCCTTGTAGCAATGCGGGAGCCAGATAAGACATGTCTCTTCCCTTCAATCGCATACAAAATGAACCTCGGCAATGATATTCCGCAGATACAGCCTCATTGATATGAAGAACACGTAAAACCAGAAGCTGCTATGAAGCCTATAACATTGTAGAATTAATGGTCCCAATAAAACCAGCCATGAATAAAATAGCTGTAATTACTATTGTCCTGAGTATATAGGGCCGGTATCTTCCCCCTTCCCCCTGACCGGCTGTCAATCAAGCTTTACATGCCAAAAATATGCAAAAATGTATAAAAAGTGAGAGCGGTCTCCTGAGGAACACATAGAGCCCTTATTGGCACCAAGTGATTCTTCCCCATTAACTTGAGAGTTTCTAACCCAGAGGAAAATCTACTCGAGAGCCGCCATCCACCGGAAAGCTTCATTACAACGTGGTGAGGACCCGTAATGATACACAAGACTAAAGGCTTTAATCTAATTCAGGCAGATTGCCAGGCTACCCGCTCCCTGCAAACTCTTCAGCTAACACATGCAACTTAGAGACAAAAAAAGAAAACCATAAAAAAAAAAAAAAAATATATAATAATAATAATAATAATAATAATAATTAATATAAAAAAAAATTGGTTAGAAAAACAATTTCAAATCTGCCTATAGTAAATAGACTGATCCCTTTACAGGGACCTGCTCCACTAGCCAATGTGCATCTGGGAGGACCTGTCCTGCATTACACAGATAATTCATGATTTTATTGTGTAATACTTCTTTTCCCCTGTGGTGGTGCTGCAGGAAAACTCAACACTTTCTGTCAAGTTTTCTCAAAGATACAGCCCCTGTAATAAAAGGGGAGGGTTTACAGAGGAGACCTGTTTCAATATTTTAGTGTCAAGTGAATGCTGCCGTTTCTGAAAAGTCCATTTGAGATTTTTTTAAATCAACTGGTGCCATAAAGTTAAACAGATTTGTAAAGTATTGGAAGGATTAAGATTTTTTATTAGAAATAATTTACAAATATGTTTAACTTTCTGGCACCAGTTGATTAAAAAAAAACACAACAACAGACTGCCATATTTCCTGATCCTTCCATTCAAATATGAATGTGCGGCTTGGCCCAGCATTTATGTATTTAGAATAGGGAAAGGTAAGGAGGAGGAGGAGAGTTAAGCCTCTGACTCCTCTGGGGAGGGCTTATTCCCTTAACAGCTGGTCAGTCCCACTAAAACAAGGAGTTTCAGCCAACTTTTCCCTAATTTGTATGAGGACCTGTGCGTGAAGAACATTCTCTCACAAGGTCACTCCTAGAGTATGTTACCACACAATTATTATTATTATTTAAAAAAAAAAAAAACAAATGCATAAGTCTATTGTGATAGCCTAGGGGAGTTGGGTGTAGGGAGTATAGCTGTGCGGTGACTAAAAGGTGTCTGGTTAACCCTTTCTATTCGTGATGCCAGGGTGAGGGCTCCTCTAGAATGCTTGTCCTACCGCCACCCTTCCCAAGAGCGATAGGGAGGTATAGAATAATTGAATGTCCACTACCGGAGAGTTTGCTGAAAACAGTTGGAACTTTTACTGAAGATTTTATGCAAGCTTCACAACAGGAACAGTCTCTACAAATGCAAATTCTCTTTGAGATTGACAAAGGTTGGGACCTTAAGCAATTTTGAGTCCTTAGACTGATATGCGCTGTTCCACTGGATTTAGGGGATTTCGTTGCGGTCCAGTAGTCATGCTAGCTTTAGCGGGGGTAGTTTAGCACTCACGGTTTAGTTTAGGCTGAGGCCAGTAGGTTTTCAGGCCTAGCGTGTCTTTGAAAGTTGCACAGATCCGTCCTGCTAGTCCGCTATCCACGAGAGCAGCAACCCAAGAGAGCGATAATTGGCTACAGCTCCCTTATATGGGCAGGGGCTGGACTAACGCTAATTGGTCCAATACTTCTGTCAATCACCTTTACAAAGGGTTATGGGTAACATGTGACCCAAGGACCTCCAACATACCATAGAGGAATTAACAGTCACATAACCGAAGGTCCTGCGACGCTAACAAGGTAAGCGTACTATACATCATATTAAATATACACATTATTATTATTATTATTAAATATATACATATAAACATCACATAATTAGAATAGAGGAGAGGCGACTAGGGACTGTCCCACCTGGGGGACCCTACCTGAGTGTAGTAACTCTTCCTTTCGGGACCACCATACAAGGTACGTTATGCAATACAGTACCGGGACACAGAGGGGTAGCGTGGGGGGTGCAGGGGGGGCCGGCCGCACAGGGCGCAACATCTGGGGGGCGCGCTCATACTCCCAGCTCTCTGCCCCTGTCTGGCTCACTCACTCTCTCTGCAGTGCTGGCTGTGCAAATCCGATCCGAGCCGACGGGCGGATCCGGGACGGTGGGGGTGGACGCAACGGGGCAATTGCCCCCGACCCCCCCCCCATCGCATGGTGGAGCGGGAGCTGTCGGCTGTCCCACTCCACCACCCCTTTCTCACGCCCGTCACCTTGCTATCACACGCCGCGGCTGCTCCATTCCTGCAGTCAGTGAGAGCCAATCACGGCAGGCCGGCGCGATTACATCACATCATCGCGCTGGCGCCCGGAGATCACGTCTCCGCGGCTCTCACTGACTGGAGGAATGGAGCAGCCGTAGCGTGGGAGAAAGGTGACGGGCGTGAGAAAGGGGAGGGGGGAGCAAATTATAAGTGAGAGGGGCAAATTATGAGTAAGGGGCACATGTCAGGGGGGCATTATATGTGGGGGCACATGACAGGACCCCCCCCTGTCATGTGCCCCTCACATATAATACCCCATGTCCTGTGCCCCTCACATATAACGCCCCCCCTGACATGTGCCCCTCACATATAATGCCCCCTATCCTGCCCCCTCAGGGGGCATTATATGTGAGGGGCACATGTCAGGGGGGCATTATATGTGAGGGGCACAGGACATGGGGCATTATATGTGAGGGGCACAGGACAGGGGACATTATACGTCAGGGTCACATGTCAGGGGGGCAATATATGTGGGGGCACATGTCAGGGGGCAATTTATGTGGGGGCACATGTCAGGGGGGCATTATATGTGAGGGGCACAGGACAGGGGACATTATACGTCAGGGTCACATGTAAGGGGGGCAATATATGTGGGGGCACATGTCAGGGGGCATTATATGTGAGGGGCACATGTCAGGGGGCAATTTATGTGGGGGCACATGTCAGGGGGGCATTATATGTGAGGGGCACAGGACATGGGGCATTATGCGCGAGGGGAACATGACAGGGGCCCCCTGTCATGTGCCCATATAATGCACATATAATGCCCCCCTGACATTTGCCGCTTACTTACATCTCCAGGGTTCGGTTCCATTTTGATGTTTAGTTTTTGTTCTTGATATTTTTTGTGGTTTACGATGGTTGTGAGACGACATATAATAGCATGGCCCATGCTAGGTTACTACATTTGTAGATTTGTATTCATAGACCTGCTGAAAATGTGGAGAATGTGTAATGCATGTTCGCACTCAATAAAGTGTTTGAAAATAAACTTGTATTTAGATGCATTTTACTTTAATTACATCAGTATTTTCATAAACAATACATGTGCTTAGGGGTTTCTTTAACTAATTTAGTGGAAGAGACTCGAGTGCTAAAATCCACGGGTTAGGGGGCGCAAATTACTTGCCTGGCCCCGGGTGCTGACAACCCACGCTACGCCACTGCCGGGACACCACACTATCCTTTATATCCCCTTCAAACAGTCTTTCCACCAAGCAAACAGACCCAAACAGTTCAGTAGTCCTTGGTTTATAGTAATAATTCACATAGAGCAATCAGTTCAGCTTTCAGCATGTGATAAAACAAACTTAAAGGGGTACTCTGCCATATGACTGGCGATACGGGGAGGAGGCTCATGACGTCATGGCCACACCCCCTCAATGCAAGTCTATGGGAGGGGGCGTGATGTCCCATAGACTTGCATTGATGAGAGGGGGCGTGATGCCAGTCACGCCCCCTCCCATAGACTTGCATTGAGGGGGCATGGCCATGATGTCACAAGTAGGGCGTAGCAGTGACACTGCACCAGACACTCTAAACGAACGTCGTGTGCTGCAGGGAGATCGCGGGGGTCCCCAGCAGCGGGCATCCTTTGTATAGGGGATAAGATGTCTAGGGGTGGAGTACCACTTTAAGTTTTTACTAATCCCATTGCAAATGTCTGCAAGAATCGAGTTATTCCCGCTCATTTCAGAAGGTGGAAGCTGGAGAGCTCTGAAGCTGTGAGAGTTGCTGGGCCCCACACAGAAGATCGCTGGGGGTTCTAGTAGTCAGAAACCCCCGTAATCAGACATTCATTCCCTATCCTGTGGATAGGGAATAAGTTGACTTACCCGGGGTACCCCTTTAAAAAGGACACTAAAAAATTCAACAGATTTAAAGCGCAACTGTCGCCCCCTCTCTACCTCCTCTCTGCTCCTAGCATGGAGCGCTGCATGTCAATCTTGCTGATTCTGCATTATTGACGTGCAGCGCTTCATGCTAAGAGCAGAGAGGAGGTAGAGAGGGGGCGTGCCGCTGCTGGAGTCGGCCAGCCCATCCTACTGTGGCCCGGCATCAGAATAAAGTAAGAGTTTTCCTTTACAGACCGCGGCAAATGTGAGTAAAAGCACCCGCATTTACTGCACATTCTTCTCTATGCAATGGTAACTGCACCTCCCTACCTGTATGGTGGTGACCGTTGCGCTTTAAAAAACAGCCTGTACCTCTGTGATAAAGTCTCTCTGATTGTTAGTTGGTCTAAACATAGGATTAGACCTTATTAGTTGGCTAACTTTACTACAATATATTCGCCTACAAAGGCTTTAACAAAGTCAAACGAAAGCCACGCCCCTTTACCAGACAACATAAGAGTCTAAACCATAGGCGTGCGCACAGGGTGTGCCGGGTGTGCCCAGGCACACCCTAATCACCGCGGCCGTGGAGCAAAAGGGGCAGCTGCCCTGGGCCCTGTAATTCCTGGGGGCCCAAAAGCAGCTCGCCCCTTTTGCCCCATGGGCCCGTATTGCGCCGCACGCTACCTTTTTATGTTCGCCGCCATCGTCGTCACTCATCCCCAGGCAGCCAGTACCGCAATGGCTGTCTGGGAGATGGTCATGTGACATACGACGTCACGGGCGGCATCATAGAGAGGAGCGGAGCAGAGAGAGTCTCCCGCTCCTCTCAGTCCCCACACGGCCGCTTCCAGGATCCAGGCCGCATTAGGGGACCCACCGCCGGATATGTGAGTATGTATAATATGTGTGTGTGGGGGTATTTATTATATAGTGTGTGTGTGTGTGTGTGGGGTGGGGGGGATTTATTATATAATGTGAGGGGGGATTTATTATATAATGTGGGGGTGGGGGGGATTTATTATATAATGTGAGGGGGGATTTATTATATAATGTGAGGGGGGATTTATTATATAGTGTGGGGGGATTTATTATATAATGTGAGGGGGGATTTATTATATAATGTGGGGGTGGGGGGGATTTATTATATAATGTGAGGAGGGATTTATTATATAGTGTGGGGGGGATTTATTATATAATGTGAGGAGGGATTTATTATATAGTGTGGGGGTGGGGGGATTTATTATATAATGTGAGGGGGGATTTATTATATAGTGTGGGGGTGGGGGGATTTATTATATAATGTGAGGGGGGATTTATTATATAGTGTGGGGAGGGGATTTATTATATAGTGTGAGGAGGGGA
Organism: Hyla sarda; assembly: GCF_029499605.1. NCBI lineage: Eukaryota > Metazoa > Chordata > Amphibia > Anura > Hylidae > Hyla > Hyla sarda. The sequence continues at coordinate 26,225,375 of NC_079190.1, read as the reverse complement.
TTTATTATATAATGTGAGGAGGGATTTATTATATAGTGTGGGGGTGGGGGGGGATTTATTATATAATGTGAGGGGGGATTTATTATATAATGTGAGGAGGGATTTATTATATAATGTGAGGGGGGATTTATTATATAATGTGAGGGGGGATTTATTATATAATGTGAGGAGGGATTTATTATATAGTGTGGGGGTGGGGGGGGATTTATTATATAATGTGAGGGGGGATTTATTATATAATGTGAGGAGGGATTTATTATATAATGTGAGGAGGGATTTATTATATAATGTGAGGGGGGATTTATTATATAGTGTGGGGTGGGGGGGATTTATTATACAATGTGAGGGGGGATTTAATATATAGTGTGGGGGGGGATTTATTATATAATGTGAGGGGGGATTTAATATATAGTGTGGGGGGGGATTTATTATATAATGTGAGGGGGGATTTAATATATAATGTGGGGTGGGGGGGATTTATTATATAATGTGGGGGGGGGGGATTTATTATATAATGTGAGGGGGGATTTATTATATAGTGTGGGGTGGGGGGGATTTATTATATAATGTGAGGGGGATTTATTATATAGTGTGGGGTGGGGGGATTTATTATATAAAGTGAGGGGGGATTTAATATATAGTGTGGGGGGGGGGATTTATTATATAATGTGAGGAGGGAGGGATTTATTATATAGTGTGGGGGGGATTTATTATATAAAGTGAGGGGGGGGATTATATAATGTGAGGGGGGATTTATTATATAGTGTGGGGGGGATTTATTATATAGTGTGGGGGGGATTTATTATATAATGTGAGGGGGGATTTATTATATAATGTGAGAAGAGAGGAAATTATACATGTGAGGGGAGGATAATAGTGATTATTATAATCCTCCCCTCACATATATGTAACATCTCCCCCTCACATGTATAATCTGATAATCCCCTCCTCACACTGATTATCCCCTCACATATATAATATCATAATCAGATTATATGTGAGGGGATTATCCATGTGAGGAGGGGATTATCAGATTATACATGTGAGGGGGAGATGTTACATATATGTGAGGGGAGGATTATAATAATCACTATTATCCTCCCCTCACATGTATAATCTGATAATCCCCTCCCCCGTACGTATCCTGTACTGATCCTGAGTTATATCCTGTATTATACTCCAGAGCTGTACTCACTATTCTGCTGGTGAGGTCACTGTGTACATACATTACATTACTGATCCTGTACTGATCCCGAGTGTGTGTGGGATGGGGGTGGGGGACCGGGGGGACCAAAAAAAATAGCTTGCCCAGGGTCCAATCAAAATTAAAGACGGCCCTGTCCATTATACATGCACTCTACAGCAATCATACATCCATTATACATACACTGTACAGCAATCATACCGCCATTATACATACACTGTACAGCAATCATACATCCATTATACATACACTGTACAGCAATCATACCTCCATTATACATACACTGTACAGCAAGCATACCACCATTATACATACACTGTACAGCAATCATACATCCATTATACATACACTGTACAGCAATCATACCTCCATTATACATACACTGTACAGCAATCATACCTCCATTATACATACACTGTCTGTGACTGTACAGCAATCATACATCCAATCCATTATTAATGGATTGGATGTATGATTGCTGTACAGTCACGGTGTATGTATAATGGAGGTATGATTGCTGTACAGTGTATGTATAATGGAGGTATGATTGCTGTACAGTGTATGTATAATGGATGTATGATTGCTGTACAGTGTATGTATAATGGTGGTATGCTTGCTGTACAGTGTATGTATAATGGAGGTATGATTGCTGTACAGTGTATGTATAATGGATGTATGCTTGCTGTACAGTGTATGTATAATGGCGGTATGATTGCTGTACAGTTTATGTATAATGGCGGTATGATTGCTGTACAGTGTATGTATAATGGAGGTATGATTGCTGTACAGTGTATGTATAATGGAGGTATGATTGCTGTACAGTGTATGTATAATGGCGGTATGATTGCTGTACAGTGTATGTATAATGGCGGTATGATTGCTGTACAGTGTATGTATAATGGCGGTATGATTGCTGTACAGTGTATGTATAATGGAGGTATGATTGCTGTACAGTGTATGTATAATGGCGGTATGATTGCTGTACAGTGTATGTATAATGGAGGTATGATTGCTGTACAGTATATGTATAATGGAGCCTCCAATCCAAAAAAAAGTTTTAATAAAGTTTTTCATTTTGTTTGTATTGATATTTATGAGTGTAGGTATGTTTATGTATGTGTGCATGCAAGCAAGAGTGTGTGTGTGTGTATATATCACACACACGCGTGCGCTGCGTGAGTTTGTGCTTTAGGGTGCACACCCTAATGCAATAGGCTGCGCACGCCTATGGTCTAAACACAAATGTGGCACAAGTCACGTAAATCTGCATTTGTAATAGTAAATTTGCCCCAATGTGTATAATCTTTACCCAAGACAGAATTTTTAGTACAGTACCTGCTTCAGCCAAATAGTCATAATCGTATCCCAAATCTCTGGATGGAGCAAAGAATTCTCCATTGGTAAACAACGGGAGGAACGGAACCATGTAGTATCCACGGTTATGACCAATCGATGCATTGGCTTCTGGATAAGAATCTATTGATGGTTGATGTCTTCTAAGCCATTGCTCAAATATGCTGGGGGGGAAAAAAAAACACAAAAACATCATGTTATAATAACCGACACAACTATATGGAAGGCATTTTTATAAAAGATCACCAAGATGGGCTGTGCCAAAGTGATTGGGCTCACAGTCCGTCCTGCCTCTTATATGTAAGCCAATATCAGGTATGCAAAATACATGTTTCCATGTACTTGGTGCAACATTTGGAGAACATTACCTAAGCCAGTTGGTGGCAGACCCTATACCAGTCCAATATTGGGGAGTACCATATACTTTCAAAGGCCCACCCAATCTTAGATGTAGCAACAATGTAACTTAAAAGGGGTATTCCGCCCCTAAACGACATCTTATCCCCTTTCCAAGGGTCCCCCATGATCTCCCTGCAGCACCGTCACGCCTCCTACCATAGACTTGCATTCAGGGGGCGTGGCTGTGACTTCGAGCTTCCGTCCAACATCGCCAGTCATCTGACCCGGAGCAAAGTTTGCTCCGTGCACCAGATGTCTGGGGTGCCGCAGCCCAGATTGCAGGGATCCCCAGCAGTGGGACCCCCACGATCAGACATCTTATCCCTCATCCTTTGGATAGGGGAAAGAGGTCTAGGGGCGGAGTACACCTTTAAATAACAGGGTGCTGAATACCTATAAAACACTGTTTTACACTTTAGTGAACAGGAGGAGGTTATGCTCTCGAAACCGTTCCCTTTGCTGCAACAGTACCATCACTTTGGTTTTGAAAGGCCTTGTAGTTTGTTTTGGTGTAGCATTCCAGTACCACTCTTCGAGCTGCTATCCACAAGTATCAAGATTTTCTGAGTATATGGCATGTATGTCAGGTACTGAATAAATCTTGCAAATGTATTTTTCTCTATTGCACATAATCTAATGCATACATCGAAGGTTAATATTTCTCACATTACTGTTTTTGATGTAAACAGCCAAAATTGTCATTTGGTCACATGTCATCTCCTAACCAAGAGAAAAGTCCCTAGTTTAACCTTCCTCTTCTAGGGAATGAGAAAAATAAACCTGTTCAAACCTGTTAAGGCCTGGCTATTGCTAGTACCACATGCCTCTCCGCTCCAGCTAGTTTCGGCCCTAGTTTCCACAAGATCCACGTGTGTCCCTCAGCTTCCTCGGGAAGAGGAAGAAAGTTTAGCTCGGCCGAGCTCGTTCCACGAGCTCGGCCAAGCTCAACTTTCTTCCTCTTCCAAACCCCAACTCCTGCAGTCCATGCGACTTTTGGAATAAAGTTACTTCTTCTATGGCTTGTAACCGGGTGAGTGCGTTTATGTACTTTCTTCCTCACTGTATACCCTATATATAGGCAACATGTCTCTTGTCTAGTTTACAATAATCTTGCTGTTCCTAATCCTTGTTCCAGTCCATGCTATGAAGATGCCTTCTACTACATCTCACCCCCAAGAGGGAGAATTATAGTCTCTTTATGAAAGGAAAAGGGAGACTGTCTTACAATAATCTGTTTTTTTATCCTACGGTCAGATCAGTGCTGCCTACCTGCCATGTCAAAAAGACTTTCCTGGATGCGCCAATCCAAGTGTCACAGTACTAAGCACCAAGAGAACGTGTGTTTTAAAGTGAAATTATGTGGGGAGATTTATCAAAACCTGTCCAGAGGAAAAGTTGCTGAGTTGCCCATAGCAACCAATCAGATCGCTACTTTCATTGTTCAGAGGCCTTTTCAAAAATGAAAGAAGCGATCTGATTGGTTGCTATGGGCAACTCAGCAACTTTTCATCTGGACAGGTTTTGATAAATCTCCCCCTTTGAGTTTTAAATCAACTGATGCCAGAAAGTGAAAAAGGTTTTGAAAATTACTTCTATTTAAAAATCGTAATCCTTCCAGTACTTATCAGCTGCTGTGCTCCAGCGGAAGTTCTTTTTTTAAAATTTCTTTCCAGTCTGACCACAGTGCTCTCTGCTGACACCTCTGTCCGTTTTAGAAACTGTCCAGATTAGGAGCAAATCCCCATAGCAAACCTATCCTGCTCTGGACAGTTCTGACACAGCAGAGAGCACTGTGGTCAGACTGTAAAGAACTACACAACTTCCTCTGGAGCATACAGCAGCTGATAAGTATTGGAAGGATTAAGATTTTAAAATAGAAGTAGTAATTTACAAATCTGTTTAACTTTCTACCACCAGAATATTAATAATAATTATAAATAATTAAATAATAATTAAATAATAAATAATAATTAAATAATAAATAATTAAATAATAATAAAATAATAAAATAAATAAATAAATAATAATTAAATAATAAATAATAATTAAATAATAAATATTATAATAAATAATTATAGTAATAATAAATAATTAATTTAATTAATTATAAATAATAAATATTGTAAATAATAATCAACAATAATACATAATTATAATATTAATACATTATAATACATAATTACAATACATCAACAATTATAATAAAAAAAAAAATTATAATAATAATAATGTTTTCCAGTGGAGTACCCATTAAATATATATATTTTATACACATACATTCACGCATCCACCTATCTGCAGTAGACTTTACAGGTACGAGTGTTAAAGCCTTTGACAATTGCTGATATACATTATAACTTGTTTCAAGTTTTTTTTTACTACTGAAATGTTTTGTAACTTGTTGTAATGTTAGGCTGGTGTTCCTTGGGACCACAAGAAGAGATGGAACCCCTGGAAACAGCTTTATTCCAACCTAATCCTTGTACCCCTGATAATATAAAATTATTTCCCAGAGAAAACCAAAAAACATACAAACCATCTCACCATGTGACAGTTTTGAAAGCCAACCCCTTGGTTGCAGTCTCCATCTGCTGTGTGCGTCTTCCTTGCAGGTTGGTCTATAGCCTAGAACCATATATCTACTGCACAGAGAAATAAAAGCTCCCAATAGAGGAAACCAGAGCCGGGTCTACGTAACACTAATAGAAAAACAATTATCTTCCCTAACCGCTCATTATTTACCATATGAAGCGTCCTAGGGAATTGAACATTTCCCATTTTCAACTGGTGTCTCATGTGAAATTTCGTCAGCTGTCTCCACGTGGGTCCACGGAGAACTGAGTGTTAGGGATCTGATCATGCAGAATCTGCAGGGGACATGTATTATGTAAATAGGGAAGAGACTTCAGTACGGCAGAACATTTTTCAACTTCATGCCAGCTCTTAGATCGCATTGTCTTATGCCATCGAGCGAATTAAAGTTTCTGCCAGTCAGCCGAGCTTTCAGGGGAACAGAAGAGACTGTGACTGTACGTGTGATCTGGCAGCAGAAAAGCTTCAGATATTCTGTATCACTGTAAGGATGGGAAATAGAATTATACTATCCAAAAAAAAAAAAAAAAAAAAAAAAAAAAAAAAGGTCAGGGGCCAATCCTATGAGGTTTCAGGTTTTCTACCAATTTTGAGATTGGGGTTACCATAGAACATGTATATTCATGTGATTATATTGAAAAGAATCCCTTTACCAGAATAAATTGAGCTCTCTCTCTGACACCAACTATTGAAGGTAGCATCCCTACAAGTCAATGCTTGGCACCTTCAAAAGATCCTTAAAGGGGTTCTCCTGTGAAAAAAAAAAAATGTTTTTAAAATCAACTGGCTCCGGAAAGTTAAAACAGATTTGTAAGTTACTTCTGTTTAAAAATCTTAACCCTTCCAGTACTTAGCTGCTGTATACTACAGAGGAAGTTAAGTTGTTCTTTTCTGTCTGACCACAGTGCTCTCTGCTGACACCTCTCTCCATGTCAGGAACTGTCCAGAGCAGGAGTAAATCCCCATGGCAAACCTCTCCTACTCTGGACAGTTCCTGACATGGACAGAGGTGTCAGCAGAGAGCACTGTGGTTAGACAGAAAAGAAATTCAAAAAGAAAAGAACTTCCTGTGGAGCATACAGCAGCTGATAAGTACTGGAAGGGTGAAGATTTTTTAAATAGAAGTAATTTACAAATCTGTTTAGTGTTCTGCCACCAGCTGATAAACAGGGGCGTGGCTTGACACTTGCCGGAGATGGCCACTTGATCTAGGAGCTCCGTGCACTGCTAGCAACTAAAGCGACATACAGCTCGCTTGATTTGTTGGATTGGCTCCCACTTCCACAATGTCCTCTAGATCTGGCAGCAAGGTCCGCAAGCTTACCGATTTCTATGTCCAGACGGACCAGGGAGTATTTTAAGATGGCGCCATCACGCGCTCCCCGGCAGGCCCCGATTCCCCTGCAACGCAGGACCTACTATGTGTTACAGTGGGTGGCCAGCAGTGGAGCACTTCTACGCCGCCTTCTCTCTTACCTGCTCCGGCGGCTGGTCTGCTCGACCCGCGATCCTCTGAAGTCTCCAAGCGGCATTCCGGTGGCAGCAACTCCGCTTCTTCCCTGGCGACACCAACTTCCGGAAGCCCGGCAAAGCAGAAGCAACGCCTGCAATTGGGATGATGAGGAACCCATTGCTGATGCTGAGGTGAGCAACTCCTTATGTTCTGTGGCTGACTGCTTAGCAAACCATCCATCTTCAAATGCACCAGTGACTGAACTGACTCAAGAATATGCTGTTAGCACTCCGCCAGTCTATCCACTGTGATGTTGCTCGCCTGCTACACCCAGTGCGAGAGGACCTTGCTGAGGTCCAGTCTAGGGAAAACAAGATGGGCGTCGGTTCCGTTTCATAATGCACTGGTAGATGCCCATTACGAATTAGGGGATGAAGTTACCTCCATTAGAGCTAAAATTGCAGACCTTGAGGACCGGTCACCCCGGAACAACATTTGCTCTCAATTACTATTGCAAACCAGACATGTTTTGTCGGGTTGTGCGACAGATTCTAAGCCAGAATTGAAAAAAAAAAAAACAACTATCCGTTTTGCTAAGGAAACGTGAAAAAGGGGCGAGGCCATCAGGAAAAAGGAGAATAGTCACCGAAAAGGGGAGTGTTCCCAACATTTTCACAAAAGCCCAACATATTTACTAAGGTTTCCACAGAAATTGTGGTGGATTTCAACTGAAGAAAACCCGACAGATCAGAGCATGTGTAAAAAAAAAAAAAAAAAAAAAAAAAAAAAAAAAAAAAAAAAAAAAAAAAAAAAAAAGCAAAATGTAAGGAAAGTGGAAAATGTAGGGAAACCTTAGTAAATACCGTGGAAAATAAATTGTAGGAAATTAAAACCCACAAAAGAAACTTCACAACACTCATAGTAAATAAGGGCCATTAAAGTTTCGGGGCAACCCGAAGTCGGTGGCCCCTTCCGCCCTTAAATAGTAGTTACATTACTTTATCCAACTAGTCCTTCCACACTGCACGCCTGTGGATATGGTTATTGATAGGGCCCACAGGGTCCCCAGACCAAAGCAGTCGGCGGATGATGTGCCCCGGGATGTCCCGTTTTGCGGGTTATCCGCTTGGTGACGCCCCAGGGGCATGGCCAAGTGGATGACCCGCGAAACGGGACCGTCTTTCCACAAGCTCGGCTGAGCTCTAGTTTTCTTCCCAACCCGTACCTTTGTTTCCCCATGTACATGATGGAATAAAGAAACCGTTCTTTGGCATGAAACCGGGTGAGTGTGACATACATTCTTTTTCTTATTATTTGTAACTGTTTTCCATGTAAGTGCACCCCCCCCCCCCCCGACACTGCCGCATCACCCGTCTTCAACCACTACAGTCAATCCCAACATTTAAAGACTGCTCATTACACCACAGTGCCGGCTCTCTGTCTCTTGCTACCCGCAAATTAATTGCCATTAAGAATACGGTGGCGTTCCAATTGCTTGAGTCCTATATGCTGATCCCCTGGGAAGGTTCATTATTGTAGAGGGCCACTTCAACAATATCTTGTACGCACTAGTTAAATTATATGCTCCCAATCCCAGACAACTTTGCTTTGTTCGTAAAGCTCTGAAAATAGTTGAGAAATTGGAAAAAGGGCGCCTAAAACATTTGCGAGGATTTTAATACTGTTGCTGATCAGGAATGGGACTGTACACCTGGCTGACACGTGGGCTCTGCTGATATTGGTGAGGTTTTCCTATCATCTGGCATATATGATGTGAGAGGGATCACTCCCATCATTCCTCCGCCCATAATACTTATGCAAGGTGGGATATGTTCTTGGTCGACAGAGCGGTTCTATTAGATGCTGCTTAGTCTTCTATTGATTTAATGAAGTGGTCTGACCATGCAGCCTCTGTCAATACGAGAACAGGATAGATTGCCACTCCCATACCTCTGGCGCACAAACCATTTCTTACTCAATCATACTGAACACCACGCTATTCTCCTGGAGGGATTTAAAGGAATTCTTTCACACTCATGCAGCTGACCCCTCTGATATGTTCCATTTTAGAACGTTCATAAGGCGTTCATGCGGGGGGGGACCTTTTTTTTTTTTTTTTTTTTTTTTAAATAAATAAATACCACACACAAAGTTACCTGTGGGCATCAATTTTTGGGAGGTTTTCCCCTTGTCCGTATTGAGCGGAGGCTGTGTCGTGGAACTGAAGGGGTAAAGTTTTCTCCTTAACGAGTGCACCAAAAGACAGTCCAATGGGAGAAAAATAAAAATAAATAGTTTCCTGGACCCCAGGGGGTCCAATGCACTTTTGTGATGTCCCAGTACAGTACACGGTCCTGTACTACCTGTAGGCCCCGTCAGGTTGAGTCCCTCAGTGACCTGGGGGCTCCCCCTACAGGGACTCCCCTGGTTCTCCAGTTAAAGGAGTACTCCGGTGCACACTTTTTTCATGTTATCCCGTCCGGGCTGCAAAATAAAAGAAAACTCACTTTATCTTACCTGCCAACGAGCCCCCGGAGCTCCGGTACAGGTGTTCGGTCCCCGGGCTGTATTCTTCTTACTTCCGGTTAGCCCGGCACGTCACACGGAGCTTCAGCCTATCACTGGCCGAGGCGGGACATCGCTGCGGCCGGTGATAGGCTGAAGCTCCGTGTGACGTGCTGGGCTAACCGGAAGTAAGAAGAATACAGCCCGGGGACCGAACACCTGTACCGGAGCTCCGGGGGCTCGTTGGCAGGTAAGATAAAGTGCGTTTTCTTTTATTTTGCAGCCCGGACGGGATAACATGAAAAAAGTGTGCACCGGAGTACTCCTTTAATTTACTAAATGTGGTGTATGTTCCTTTAAAAGCATATAGACAGTATCCTTATGTCTAGATAGAATACAGGACCTGTGGAGGTCTGAAGGACCTGTGAGTAGGTTGGTTACGTGTTATGTTAAGGCACATGATCTGTTGTCACATATCCTCCCAGAGAGCACCAGCTTTAACCTATGACCCACAGCTTGACCAGCGGGCTTTAGTCCAGCCCCCCTATATAAAGGGGTGGCCATCTTTAATTGGCTCTCTTTCCTCAGACTCTTCTGAGTGTAACAGCTAAGTCTTTGCTGAAGCAGCTACCAGAGATCTCAGGACAAGTGATCAGCATCTGGAGTACCACAAAGCTACAACTCTCCAGTAAGTCTACAAGTCTATGTCTGCTGTCACTACAAATAGTCAAGTCAAGTCTAATTACAAGTCATCGTCAAGTTTATTGCGAGTATTGGTCCAGCAAGCTGCGAGGTCCTCTGGGTACTGGCCACCTCTCTGGGAAATCTGGCCTTAGCTGTGAAGATAATTACACCTGTCTTCTATTCCGTAAAGCCTCAGTTTACCCATAACTGGTTGTGGACTCTTTTGGGGAGATTTTTCAAAACCTGTGCAGAGGAAGAGTGGTGTAGTTGCCCATAGCAACCAATCAGATTGCTTCTTTCATTTTCCACAGGCCTCTTTAGAGGTTTTGATAAATCTCCCCCTTTATTCCCTACTAGTGGAGAATCCAGGCGTGTGGTGTTCCGGAACCTGAAAACCACACTGGCGTCACAAACATAGGGGTTAATACCATCCAACCCCAGGGGTTAATAACATTTTATCCCACCACTCACACCGCAACAGCCGTGGTCCCGCCATTCACCCAGTGGCGCACCACACTAGCCTCCCTACACTAACATAATGGCGAGTGTTGTGGTCTTGACACACTGCTCTACAATATTGATGGGGGTAATCGCTAGCCTCATAATAGCGGCGGTAAGAACAGCTGACTGGGAGAGCTCCCCCCGACCATAACCAGGACCCACTGAAATTAACACATTGACGGATGTTCTATCACAAAAAGGTAGGTGGCTGCCCAAAATCTACAACTAAAATATATAACATGTCCAGTGTTGGTGGGAAAAAGCCGCTTCTAGTGCACTTATTGGCCATCACAGAAGCAGAAATTACTACCCATGTAAAAGAGGATGAGAGTTTTGGGTCTGAGCTACTAAGTGTGTGTGTGGCCATCAGCACTGGAAACTGTTAGGTGGACATTCTGGTAGGGATTTGGAGCACAGCAGGAGGTGTCATAACAAGAACATACCGTATATACTCAAGTATAAGCCGACCCGAATATAAGCCGAGGCCCCTAATTTCACCCCAAAATCCCAGGAAAAGTTATTGACTCGAGTATAAGCCTAGGGTGGGAAATACATCATCCCCCCCCCTGTCATCATCCAGACCCCCGTCATTAACACCCTCATCATCATCACCCTATCATCCCCCCTTCATCACCGCCTGTCATCATCCCCTTATCCCCTTGTCATCATCCCCTTGTCATAATCCCACACACCCCCCTTCATCATCCCCTTGTCATCATAACCACATGTCATCAGCCCCCCCCCCCCCCACTCCCCACCTTCATCATCACCGCTTCTCAATGTCTGATACAGTGGTCTTCAACCTGCGGACCTCCAGATGTTTCAAAACTACAACTCCCAGCAAGCCCGGGCAGCCATCGGCTGCCCAGCCTTGCTGGGAGTTGTAGTTTTGAAACATCTGAAGGTCCGCAGGTTGAAGACCACTGAGGGAGGAGAGTTCACTCGAGTATAAGCCGAGGGGGGTGTTTTCAGCACGAAAAATCGTGCTGAAAAACTCTGCTTATACGGTAATATCTGCACAAAAGATTTTTTTTTCTTTAAATCAAATTGTACATTTTATGTTACACAAATGGAAAAGTGAAATTTTTTAAGAATTCTTACAAGAAGCCTTTAGTGACTCAGTTGTGTGTTCGGGAAATCTTTCATTTTGGGGGTAGCGATTTAAAAAATTTAAAAAATGTAAAAATAAAAGTAAGTCATGCCCAGACCTCGTTAGTGGCGAAGCAAAATTTCCAGCATTCCACAGATAAGCATAAAACCTCGCTGTAATGGGTGTATCTGCCTCTGGGTTAATTATTCTTTTGTTCGGCTGCTGCTTCATTTATGGCTGTGACGATGCCTGGGCCAATCAGGGGGTGTGGACGACAAGCCAATAACATCCTGGCCTCTGAGTCTATGCCCCTCTAGTGGGCTATATATACACACACTTCAGCCAGTCTGTTGCACCTTGACATTATTTTAGGTCTTTTCCTTGCACTAGAGTTGGTATCTCCATCTTATACTGACCCAATCTGTAGTACCTGACCTTTGCCTGTGACTTTTCTATTCCTTTGCCTAACTTTTTGTACTTTTTACTGCCCTCTGACTCTTTGCTTGTTCCTGATTGACCTTTGGTTTCCAAGAATGCTTCCTTTTTGCCAGACTGTTGCTGATTTGGACTGTTTGACGTTATTGTCTAATCAGTTCACCTGGGTGACCTCCATCACCAGCAGCCTAATTAGATGACCAGGTACGGTGATCAAATGTAACTACCTTAGGCAGAGGATTTATAGGAAATGTAGGCTGCATTACCAAATCCACATCAGTGTGCATTTGTAAATCAAAATTGAGCCTATCCAATGCCTGCCACAACAACAAATGGTATGCAAAAGGACAGCACAAGAACCTCTTCATGATTCTCTAATTACCTATACTACACTAGAGAAGAAATTTTTTTTTCCCTTAATGCCACTAATAGCAGATATACTTACTGGACAGTCTCAGGTGTTCTTTTTGCACGATTTAGAGTTCAAAATGGTAGAAATGTAGTTGCAGAGAGAATACGGAACACTCCAATTAGATCTTCTCTACTGTAAAGGCCTACAAAAAGTTTGCTTTCCCTGGTGCAGATACTTGTACTTTACTAAGAGTTTTGCAGCATGATACCTTATGCGCAGGGCTATGCTAAAGAAACTTCTGTGATGTGTTAGCTAACTGTATGCAGAGGGTTCCTTGTGCAGCAATTTTCCTCCTCTGGTTATTAGGTACTCCTTCATAGAGCTGGAACTTGAAGCATGATTTCCTCACAGCGTGGACGGGAGACAATATTTTTGGGTGAACTCCTCCAAACTCCGCACAGCGCTGTGATCACTGTGCACACAACCCAGATCGGTCTCCTGTAAAGTGGTACTTCTGGAACAGTATTTTTGACTTGCTTGTAGACAGTTTTCAGCTTGGACATGATAAAGGAGTAAGCCTGAACCGAACCCAGAAGGAATACTAACTATAGTTGCAGGTATGTTTCTGTATCTGACTAGTCTGCTTAGCAGGAGGAGAGCTAGGAGAGAGGTCTTGCTCTGGCAAAGTTTTTAGGTACAGCCCTCTGGTGGAAGAGAGTTGGACTTAGGATTCTTCTTCCAGCCTTTCTAGAAGCTTCAGCAAAGAACCTGACTAGGGAGTAGGTCATGTGACCAATGATTCATCTTATACAGGATATGCAAATAATTAAGGGGTTATCCACTATAAAGGTGATTTTAGTATGTAGCTGGCAGACAGTAATAGACATGCTTAAGAAGGATCTGCGCTTGTCTTGGGGCTAAATGGCTGTGCGATTACCATTAGAGATGAGCGAACTTACAGTAAATTCGATTCGTCATGAACTTCTCTTCTCGGCAGTTGATGACTTATCCTGCATAAATTAGTTCAGCTTTCAGGTGCTCCGGTGGGCTGGAAAAGGTGGATACAGTCCTAGGAAAGAGTCTCCTAGGACTGTAATATGTGAAGTCCTCCGCTCGATCCCCCTTACCGCTGCTCCAGTGCTCCGACCAGAGAGGTGGCGTTCCTCTCCACGTGCAGCAAACAAACAATAGAAGAGGTCCGGCACAATGATAGCAGGTAAAATCCGGTGCTTTATTCAACATGCAGAATAGCAAATGGTACAGGAGACAATAGCCTACGCGTTTCGGGCTGTTGAGCCCTTAGTCATGGCATAAAAACATAGTGTAATAATGGACTTATATACACAGATATCCAGTCACATGATCATTAACACACACAGAGAATCAGGATAGACATAAAAAGCGGCATGGATCCAGACATATAATCCACCTATTACATATAAATACCTGGTTACAAAAAGGATATAAAAAAGATATATATATATAAACACACAGGGTATGTATATGGAAAATCTCCAGCCCTTTCTCAACGGTTTAAATTCAATTATCCATACATAGTACGATATTATGCTACATATATACACTCACATGGGCGGAGGATTACAGTAAGTATCCGGCTGCAAGTTTGAGCTGCAGCAAATTTTCTGCTGCAGCTCAAACTGCCAGCGAGAAACTACTGTGAACCCCCGCCCGTGCGACTGTACCCTAAAAACACTACACTACACTACCACACAATAAAATAAAAAGTAAAAAAAACACTACATATACACATACCCCTACAATAAAAATGAAAAACGTCTGGTACGCCACCGTTTCCAAAACGGAGCCTCCAACTGTTGCAAAACTACAACTCCCAGCATGCACTGATAGACCGTACATGCTGGGAGTTGTAGTTTTGCAACAGCTGGATGTTCTCCCCCCCCCAATGTGAACGTACAGGTACACTCACATGGGCGGAGGATTACAGTAAGTATCCGGCTGCAAGTTTGAGCTGAGGCAAATTTTCTGCCGCTGCTCAAACTGCCAGCGAGAAACTACTGTGAACCCCCGCCCGTGCGACTGTACCCTAAAAACACTACACTACCACAAAATAAAATAAAAAGTAAAAAACACTACGTATACACATACCCCTACACAGCCCCCCTCCCCAATAAAAATGAAAAACGTCTGGTACGCCACTGTTTCCAAAATGGAGCCTCCAGCTGTTGCAAAACAACTACTCCCAGTATTACCAGACAGCCACTGACTGTCCAGGCATGCTGGGACTTTTACAACAGCTGGAGGCACCCTATTTGGGAATCACTGGCGTAGAATACCCCTATGTCCACCCCTATGCAAGTCCCTAATTCAGGCCTCAAATGCGCATGGCGCTCTCACTTTGGAGCCCTGTCGTATTTCAAGGCAACAGTTTAGGGTCACATATGGGGTATTTCCGTACTCGGGAGAAATTGTGTTACAAATTATGGGGGGGTATTTTCTGCTGTTACCCTTTTAAAAAAATCTAAAATTTTTGGGAAACCAACATTTTAGGTAAAAATTTTTTTTTACATATGCAAAAGTTGTGAATCACCTGTGGGGTATTAAGGTTCACATTACCCCTTGTTACGTTCCACGAGGGGTCTAGTTTCCAAAATGGTATGCCATGTGTTTTTTTTTGCTGCTCTGGCACCATAGGGGCTTCCTAAATGCGGCATGCCCCCAGAGCAAAATTTGCTTTCAAAAAGCCAAATGTGACTCCTCCTCTTCTGAGACCTGTAGTGCGCCAGCAGAGCACTTTTCACCCCCATATGGGGTGTTTTCTGAATCGGGAGAAATTGGGCTTCAAATTTTGGGGGGTATTTTCTGCTATTATCCTTTTTAAAAATGTTACATTTTTGGGAAACCAAGCATTTTAGGTAAAACATTTTATTTTTTTTTTTTTTTTTTTTTTTACATATGCAAAATTCGTGAATCACCTGTGGGGTATTAAGGTTCACTTTACCCCTTGTTACGTTCCCTGAGGGGTCTAGTTTCCAAAATGGTATGCCATGTGTTTTTTTTTGCTGTCCTGGCACCATAGGGGCTTCCTAAAGGTGACATGCCCCCCAAAAACCATTTGACGCTCCTTCCCTTCTGAGCCCTCTACTGCGGCCGCCGAACAATTAACATAGACATATGAGGTATGTGCTTACTCGAGAGAAATTGGGTTTCAAATACAAGTAAAATTTTTCTCCTTTTTACCCCTTGCAAAAATTCAAAAATTGGGTCTACAAGAACATGCGAGTGTAAAAATTGAAGATTGTGAATTTTCTCCTTCACTTTTCTGCTATTCCTGTGAAACACCTAAAGGGTTAATACACTTATTGAATGTCATTTTGAATACTTTGGGGGGTTTAGTTTTTATAATGGGGTATTTCTAATATGAAGACCCTTCAAATCCACTTCAAACCTGAACTGGTCCATGAAAAATAGCGAATTTGAAAATTTTGTGAAAAATTTCCAAATTGCTGCTGAACTTTGAAGCCCTCTGGTGTCTTCCAAAAGTTAAAACTCATAAATTTTATGATGCAAACATAAAGTAGACATATTGTATATGTGAACCCAAAAATGTTTTATTTTGAATATCCATTTTCCTTACAAGCAGAGAGCTTCAAAGTTAGAATAATGCAAAATTTTCATTTTTTTCATCAAATTTTGGGATTTTTCACCAAGAAAGGATGCAAGTTACCATAAAATTTTACCACTAAGTTAAAGTAGAATATGTCATGAAAAAACAATCTCGGAATCAGAATGATAACTAAAAGCATTCCAGAGTTATTAATGTTTAAAGTGACAGTGGTCAGAATTGCAAAAAACGCTCTGGTCCTTAAGGTGTAAAATGGCCTGGTCCTTAAGGGGTTAAGTCCGTTGGGCTCCCTGGTCCCCAGCATAAACATCCAATAGGACTCACGATTTAATAATAATCTTCTCATATTTCCTCCTCTAACAGGTCTTTTGACTTTTTCAATTCCCATAACCCGCAAGGAATCCACATTCCCATTATGGGTATTTTTAAAATGCCTGGACAGGGCTGAGATATTAAATGAAAGTGCATTTCTAGCATCAGACATGTGTCTGCGTATCCTAATTTTTAATGTATTGCTGGTACACCCAACATATTGGCAATGACATAATTCACAAGAAGCTAAATAAATAATATTTTTGGAATTACAATTAATGTAATCCTTCATATGATAGATTTTATTATTATAGTAAGATTGGAAATGTTTGTCCACATGCATATGTTTGCACGTGACACAAATATTGTGGCCACATTTCCAATTGCCAATATGTCGTAACCATCTACTTTCCCCATCTCCCCTATTTTGGATGGAACTATTGTACATGCTTGGAGAAAGGATAGTCCCCAAAGAAGGTCCCCTTCTGGATACCATTCTCACATTATTTTGTAATAAATCGCAGAACATATGGTCCTGTTCTAATATAGGTAGGTATCTCCTGATAATTTGTCCTATCTTATGATACTGCTTGCTATATTGTGTAATGAAATATGGAGCCAAATCATTATTTTGTATTTTATTTTTTCTATAGGGCTTTTGTGATATAAGTGTACATCTGTCAAGAGCAGCCGCCTTATCTCTAGCTTTACTCAGAACAGAGGCACTATATCCCCTTTCTTGTAACCTTTCAAAAAGTATATCCGATTCTTTCAAAAAAGTACTCTCTTCGGAACAATTACGTTTAAGCCTACACCATTCTCCAAAGGGGATATTATTCACAACATGTGATGGATGGCACGAACTAGCTTGTAGTATGGAGTTCCCCGCATTCTCCTTTCTGTATGGAGCCACCACGATATTGTTGTTCCTGGTGGATAGGCACACATCCAGGAAGGAAATGCTGTTGTGTGAAAAGGTAGACGTAAACGAAAGATTAAGGTTATTGCAATTTATAAATTTCATAAATTCCGCAAATTCCCTCTCTGTCCCTTTCCAAATGAGGAGGAGATCATCTATATACCTCCCCATCCACTTTATGTGTGATTGGAATGGGTTGGTATCGGAAAAGATGATCTCCTCCCACTGGCTCATGTAGATATTTGCAAACGATGGGGAATATTTAGCCCCCATCGATGCCCCCCTGGTTTGATGGAAAAAATGGCCGTTAAACATAAAAAAAATTTTTTTAACAAAAATTCAGTGGCCATTAAAATAAACTCCTTCAAACCAGGGGAGTAGGTGCTATAAAAATCCATATGTTTAGCCAGTGCACGTAGGCCCTCCTCCCAAGGAATGGAAGGGTATAGTGATGCTACATCACAAGTAGCCCATTCGTATGTATCGTTCCATTGGACGTGCTCCATAATATTCAAGACATGTTTAGTATCTCGGATATAACTTGGGGTCACCCTAGTCAAAGGTTGCAGGTAGCTGTCAACCCAGTCACCCAGTCTCTCCCCAAGTGATCCAATACCCGCCACAATGGGGCGGAGGGGAGGTGGAAAAACCCCTTTGTGGACCTTGGGGAGAGAGTGGAAGACCGGGGTGACAGGGTCCCGCACCATAAGAAATTCTTTCATTTTATTGTCAATAACGCCCATACTCACTCCCTCCTCCAATAACATATTGAGTGCTATTTGGCATCCTTTGGTTGGATCCCCTGATAACTCTCTATAAGTGGTGTGATCGTGAAGCATGTCCATATTGAGTATTTCATACAAGCCTGCATCCAAGATCACGATTATCAGAATTGCGTATCACAATATTGTATGCATATGGTTGTTCATTCATAGGTGTACACGTATTTGTACATATATATATATATATATATATATATATATATATATATATATATGTAGCATAATATCGTACTATGTATGGATAATTGAATTTAAACCGTTGAGAAATGGCTGGAGATTTTCCATATACATACCCTGTGTGTTTATATATATCTTTTTTATATCCTTTTTGTAACCAGGTATTTATATGTAATAGGTGGATTATATGTCTGGATCCATGCCGCTTTTTATGTCTATCCTGATTCTCTGTGTGTGTTAATGATCATGTGACTGGATATCTGTGCATATAAGTCCATTATTACACCATGTTTTTATGCCATGACTAAGGGCTCAACAGCCCGAAACGTGTAGGCTATTGTCTCCTGTACCATTTGCTATTCTGCATGTTGAATAAAGCACCGGATTTTACCTGCTACCATTGTGCCAGACTTCTTCTATTGTTTGTCTCCTAGGACTGTATCCACCTTTTCCAGCCCACGGGAGCACCTGAAAGCGGAACTAATTTATGCAGGATAAGTCATTAACTGCCAAGCCGAGAAGTTCGTGACGAATCCAATTTACTGTAAGTTCGCTCATCTCTAATTACCACAACACTGTGGCTAGCTTTTTGTGAACTGGTATTTCCCGTTTCAGTTTTCTTTTTTTGCCGACAAATCCCATAATTCCATTAAAACATAAATGAGCTGCATCCATTCAAAAGACCTGTGGTTTTCAATCAGGGTGCCTACAGCTGTTGCATTAGTTGCAGATTGATCTCTCTTCCACCAAGCGATCGCTCCACCCATTGAAACAGACAGGCTCCCTGTCATCAGCTGACTAGTGAGTCAGGTCTAGGCCGCATTGCAACCTGGGAAAAATCTGAGACAACAGTCATTTTGTATGCTGGTAAAAATAAATATTGGGGTGAAATTTACAGAAGAATTGTGAGAAAACCGTCACACACAGGTACAGACACTATATTATGAACTACACTAACTTTACAGCCCCTGTAGCATAGTCAAATAAAAAAAAAAATCCTGGAATACCCCTTTAACCCTTATGCATGCTATAGTGGCAGTGTAAAAACACAAACAGTGAACTCACATTACCCCATTCAGAGATGTAGGAACTTCTAAGAAGTTGTGCGGCTGAAATCATTTTCTATTTTATAGCTGGGAGAAACAAGCACAAGCAAAAAAATAAAAATAATAAAAATAATAATAATAATAATAATAATAATAATAATAATAATAATAATAATAATAATCTATATTACACTAGTGTAAACCAGGCCTAAAATATGGTAATGTTCTATCCAAGTCTATCACCCCCCCCCCCCCCCCCCAAATTGTCATATGCAAATCGCTCATTCGAGCCTGACCTAGTATTTCAGGACAAAGCCAGCGTGATGGAGCCGGTACAGCATCTACTTGGCGCGGTTATTTACGACATTGTATAAGTACATCTGAAGCCTCACCTGTCAACGAATGCGTGATGAAGAACAAAAATTGGGTCATTAGCAGATCCCTGAACTGAGGACATGGAGCCGTTCATATAGACATGCAGGGAATTGTGCATGTTGCTCTGGGAGCTGTTCGCAATTGCAGTCCGTGGGTTAGCAAAACCTGCAGAAGTAAGAGAAGTATTAAGATAGCAGAGAAGGCAAAAACAAAACCATTTTAGATTCAGTATTTTTCAGTTTTACATTTTTTTTTCACACACACAAAATCTATATGAGCAAAACATGGGCACATTATTTGAGAGAAATAGAGAAAAATAGAGAGATTAGAGGATAAAGGGTAGAGGGTACAGATATCTATCTCTATCTCTCTCCAAAAATTCTAGGTCTAATAACCTGAGCAACCAGAATATTAGCCTTTTAAAGGGGTACTCCGATGTCAGATCGCCGCGGTCCCGCTGCTGGGGATCCCCGCTGCGGCACTGCGCTATCATTACAGCACAGAGCGAGTTCGCTCTGTGCGTAATGACGGGCGATACAGGGGACGGAGCAGCGTGACCGCTATATAGAGGCTGTGCTATCTCGGGCAGCTGTCATATGTATAACCAGATTAAGCAATTGATACTTTGACTGCAACACATGTAAATAATAATGCGTTGCAAGCCACAAGTTGCTGCTAACATGACCGGCTTGCCAGAAATCCACACTTGCTCAATTTCTGGCAAGTGTCGGGTTGAAGGAACTTGCATGTTGCGCCAAAATTTATCATGTAGCTCCAGCCTTAGGCGGTGTTTCCACCGCCACAACATTTTTCCCAAAAAACACAGCGCAAGTAAAAACCCAGCCTTAAAGGGGTACTCCGCTGCTCAGCATTTGGAACAATTTGTTCCGAATGCTGGAGCCAGGAGTTCCTGATGCCATAGCCCCGCCCAATCAAAGTAAGTCTAAGGGAGGGGGCGTGACAACAGTCACGCCCCCTCCCATAGACTTGCATTGAGGGGGCGAGGCATGACAGCATGAGGGGGCGGGGCCATGACATCACAAGCTCCCGCCTGCAGCATTCAGAACAGTTTGTTCCAAAGGCTGAGCTGCGGAGTACCCCTTTAACTTGTGAATGCCAAATTATTTCAAGACAAGGTTACCTTCCAAAGTGTTCCTGAAGCTGAAGTTAGCATGGCGATCCATGGGTCCCGTTTCATAATCTGTTAATGATAAACAGGCTTCAACATCAGCCGAGGTGGGTAAATTCGGGGTCCGATCTCTGTTATGCTGTCCAGGGCTCCTCAGTAAGGGACCTTCATTTGTGCCGTTGCACAAGATTCTTAGACGATTGTATTCTGCGGGCTGACTGCACACAACCTGAACATGGGGAAAAAAAAACAAAAAACAGTAAAGTACCTGAAAAACTAAAACAAAAACAGAATCTAAGAGAATTTGTCAACTATCGCAAGATAGGGGGATAAGTTTAAGATCACGGGGAAGGGTGTTTGAGTCCAAGCGTTGTGGCCCCCTCCGCGATCATCTGTACAGAGCCCCGGCTCTTCCACAGAGTGGCGAGTCATGACCCCCGCCGGAAGCGGGAGCCGCCATCCCCCCTCCATATATACAGTATCTATGGGAGAGCCAAACCCCTAACCACTGTACTAAAGTGTTAATTTATTAGTGTAGGTATGGATAGGTGGTGAGGGGGGGGGGAAGAAGGGCAGATGTTATTACCCTAGGGGCAGATGGCATTAACCCCTTGTATTCGTGATGCCAGGGTGTGGTTATCCTCTACACCACCTGAGGTATAGCCGCTGGTTCCTGGGCTAGGCACAGGGCAAATCACTCCGATGCAAAGTTCCGGAACAACGGCAGCTTTACTGAGGCAGACAGATGGAATAGTCTTTACAGGAGATGACCAGTGACTTATGGAAGCTTGCGAGCTCTCTGGGACTTGGACTGAATTAGGCAGACGCACGCTGACTTTTGCAGATTTGACTGACTTGACTATGACTGACTAGACTTCACCCCTTACCAGGCTTTCACGTTCACCTGAAGGGGCACTTGGTGGAAGCGTGGTTAGACCTTGGGTCTCTTCAGGATACCAGACACACTCAGGTCTTGACTGAACCTCAGCAAACTCTAGACTCAGAACTGACTAAGCTTGTATTTTTGGGAGCAATTTGGAGGGGTCCTATGTCACCACACAGGTCACCTGGTCACTGACACCTTCCATGGTTACATGTCTTAACAACAGGACTTTTTGAATTTGATGACTTTTCCTACATAAATGAGTTAAGCTTTCAGGTGCTCCGGTTGGCTGGAAAAGGTGGACACAGTCCTAGGAGACTTTTCCTAGGAATGTATCCACC
Source organism: Hyla sarda (assembly GCF_029499605.1). Lineage (NCBI taxonomy): Eukaryota > Metazoa > Chordata > Amphibia > Anura > Hylidae > Hyla > Hyla sarda. The sequence goes on along the minus strand of NC_079190.1, from coordinate 26,203,239 downwards.
TTTTCCAGCCCACCGGAGCACCTGAAGGCTGAACTAATTTACGCAGGATAAGTCCTCAACTGCGGAGCCGAGAAGTTTGTGACAAATCGAATTTACTGTAAGTTCGCTCATCTCTAGTGGTGTCCCAGTACAGTTATATTGTGTCAAGGTATTTTAGGCCCTGTCAGATTGAGACCTCCAGTGTCCTGGGGGCTCCCCTGCAGGGACTCAACCATTTCTCATTTGTATTTGCACTGTTATAACTTAATCTGTTATTAGGTATCTGTAGCTTTAAGTATGTTACCTAGCAACCTCATGCTTAGTCAAGGTATGTGAGAGTGGAGGACTGAGGGCTAGACTAAACTTTTGTGTAAGGTGTTATGTTATTGCTTGTATGTAACTTTGTTATTCCCAAAGGAGAGACAGACAACTATGGTCCACAGCTGCCTGGCCAATGGGCTTTAGTTTAGCCTTCCCTTATAAGGGGGGGCATTTCCTGTGTAGTTGAGTCTAGGTGGAGTTCAGTGGAGTTGAGGAGCACAGTTCAGGGGTCAGCAGTTCTGGAGAGTTCAGGGGTCAGCAGTTCTGGAGAGTTCAAGTGTGGAGAGAAGCCGAGTGGAGTGGAGATCAGGAGTTCAGGAGAGAAGTTGAGTTCAGAGTAAAGCAACTCATTTTCAAGTCAGAGTACAGAGTGGAGTAATATCAAGCCTTTACTTCAGCCTTGATCAGAGAATTCCTAAAGGACAATTCATTATCTTCCGGCGAAAAGCCACAAATCTACCGACACTTCAATAAGTGACTTTAATCTCAAGCCTAATATAGCGCAGACCTAAAACTCCTAGTCCGGCCGTAAGAGCCAAGCATATATGCAATATCAAGTCCAGGCACTGCAAGCTGTGTGGTCCTCTAGAGACTGTCTGTTAAACCTTTGGGAGACTTCAAGTTAGTAAAGCCTCCGTTAAACTGCAACCTAGTGTTCTATATATTCTATAGCAACACTATATAAGCTTAAAGGGGTACTCCGGTGAAAACCTTTTTTCTTTTAAATCAACTGGTGCCAGAAAGTTAAACAGATTTGTAAATTACTTCTATTAAAAAATCTTTATCCTTCCTGTATTTATTAGCTGCTGAATACTACAGAGGAAATTATTTTCTTTTTGGAATTCTCTCTGATGACATCACGAGCACAGTGCTCTCTGCTGACGTAATAATAATAATAATAATAATAATAATAATAATAATAATAATAATAATAATAATAATAATAATAATAATAATAATAATAATAATAATAATAATAATAATAATAATAATAATAATAATAATAATAATAATAATAATAATAATAATAATAATAATAATAATAATAATAATAATAATAATAATAATAATAATAATAATAATAATAATAATAATAATAATAATAATAATAATAATAATAATAATAATAATAATAATAATAATAATAATAATAATGTCTATTTATTGTTGTCTTTAGTGGGATTTGAACCCAAGGCCCCAGCACTGCAAGGGAGCAGTGCTAACCACTAAGCCACCATGCTTCCCTTAGCATACATCTGCTATGCACGGTTGCTAAAATGGACAGATGTCAGCAGAGAGCACTGTGCTCGTGATGTCATCAGTGTTCCAAAAAGAAAGGAATTTCCTCTGTAGCATTCAGCAGCTAATAAGTACTGGAAGGATTAAGATTTGTTAATAGAAGTAATTTACAAATATGTTTAACTTTCTGGCACCAGTTGATTTAAAAGAAAAAAGGTTTGCACCGGAGTACCCCTTTAACCCTTCATACTTTATGAACTAAACCCAACTGTTCAGTAGCATAGCCTTACACTCCACTGGAATTTATTTATTTATTTATTTATTTTTAAATCAACTGGTGCCAGAAAGTTAAACAGATTTGTAATTTACTTCTATTTAAATATCTTCTTCCTTCCAGTACTTATCAGCTGCTGTATGTTCCACAAGAACTTTTCTTTTTGAATTTCCTTTCTGTCTGACCACAGTGCTCTGTCAGGAACTGTCCAGAGTAGGAGACAATCCCCATAGCAAACCTCTCCTGCTCTGGACATTTCCTAAAATGGACAGCAGAGGTCAGCAGAGAGCACTGTGGTCAGACAGAATGGAAATTCAAAAAACTAAAAGAACTTCCTGTGGAACATACAGCAGCTGATAAGTACTGGAAGGAATAAGATTTTTAAATAGAAGTAAATTACAAATCTGTTTAAATCAACTGGTGCCAGAAATTTAACCCCTTAAGGATCGGGGGTTTTTCCGTTTTTGCATTTTCGTTTTTTGCTCCTTGCCTTTAAAAAAATCATAACTCTTTAAATTTTGCACCTAAAAATCCATATGATTGCTTATTTTTGCGCCATCAATTCTACTTTGTAATGAAGTCAGTCATTTTGCCCAAAACTCTACGGTGAAACGGAAAAAAAAATCATTGTGTGACAAAATTGAAAAAAAAACAAAAACGCTGTTTTGTAACTTTTGGGGGCTTCCGTCTCTACGTAGTACATTTTTCGGTAAAAATGACACCTTATCTTTATTCTGTAGGTCCATACGGTTAAAATGATACCCTACTTATATAGGTTTGATTTTGTCGTACTTCTGGAAAAAATCTTAACTACATGCAGGAAAATTAATACGTTTAAAAATGTCATCTTCTGACCCCTATAACTTTTTTATTTTTCCATGTATGGGGCGGTGTGTGAGGGCTAATTTTTTGCACCGTGATCTGAAGTTTTTAACGGTACCATTTTTGCATTGACTGGACTTGTTGATTGCTTTTTATTCATTTTTAAATTATATAAAAAGTGGAATTTTTTTGCGCGCACGCCATTGACCGAGCGGTTTAATTAATGATATATTTTTATAATTCGGACATTTCCGCACACGGTGATACCACATGTTTATTTTTATTTACACTTTTTTTTTATGGGAAAAGGGGGGTGATTCAAACTTTTAATAGGGGAGGGGTTAAACGATATTCATTCACTTTTTTTTGGGAGTGTTATAGCTCCCATAGGGACCTATAACACTGCACACACTGATCTGTTATACTGATCATTGTTATCCCATAGGGATCTATAACACTGCACACACTGATCTTTATCATTGATCACTGGTTTCTCATAAGAAACCAGTGATCGATGATTCTGCCGCTTGACTGCTCATGCCTGGATCTCAGGCACTGAGCAGTCATTCGGCGATCGGACAGCGAGGAGTAATAGTAATGATGAGGAGAGGTTTGGCTGGGGGTTATGGGGGTGATGGAGACACAGAGGATAAGAGGGGTGTATATGTATATATGATGTGTATGCATGTGTGGCAGTATTGTATTCAGTGGATACAGTGTGGAGCAGCATTATATTCAGTGGGTACAGTGTGGGGCAGTATTATATTCAGTGTACAGTGTGTGGCAGTATTATATTCAGTGGGTACAGTGTGGGGCAGGATTATATTCAGTGTACAGTGTGGGGCAGGATTATATTCAGGGTACAGTGTGGGGCAGTATTACATTCGGGGTACATTGTGGGGCAGGATTATATTTAGGGTACACTTTCTGGCAAGGTTATAATGATTACTGTCTTCATGCAGAGGATGAGGATCTGCTGACAGTGAGGAGCCAATGATGTCTGGATGTCAGACTCTGCAGAGAAGACGGAGCTGGAGGAAGACCTGGTCTCTGGACCAGATGAAGAAGAAAAGATAACAGAAGATATCACTCAAGTCAGAAGACGTCACTCAGGTCACTGATATCATTGTTAGAGATGACCGAATCGAAGTTGACGAACCAGAATTCGTTACGAATTTCATGAAAAATTCGAGTCGCAACAAATACGAATATCGCCGCAATTCTATCGCACGAATCGCTTCATTAAACTCCATTTTACAGTGTTCCAGCCTATTGGAGACCTAAGATGGCGGATCCACATGTGAGTACATGAGGCAGGGGATTATGGGAGGGCGGGAAACAGCGCCGGGAATGAAGGTAGGTGGGCTGACCCTGAACCACATGTGAGATGCAGCCCATCAGTGTTCACTGCCCCCTGTGATGTGACATTCCCTATATAATCGGCGGCCATCTTGCCTCTCTTCATTTCATCTATGCACTCAGATGGAGAGGACGGGATTGAGTGTGTGTGAATAGCTCATACCACAGCGTTACACTGCAACTGCTAGTCACATCAGCATTAGGGAAAGGCAGGAGTGCAGAGTGCTGTGCTGTTACACTGAGAAGGATCATTGATTGCTAAACCTCCTATTCACGTTATTGAGCATTGCAGCAGAGAGGGGCAGATAACTGTCATCTGCCTCATACAGATCAACAAGCTGCCGGAACTTTCTGAAGCATCTTATCTCCTCATTTTTCAGCCCAATTGAGTTTAATTTTTATTTGCTCCACAAATCTTCTGCTGCTCAGAATTGTGTGACAGAGTTCAATTTAGGGTTTAATCCCTGGATTTTTTTTGGTGGTGCTGCACTGTTGGGTCCTGCTGCTGTTAAGAAATAAGTCATATTAGTGTGGACTTTAGTGCCTTTTTACCATTTTTCACCTGTTACTCTGTCTCTGTGCTAAGTTCAGTGTTATACACCTGCAGGTGTATTAAAGAAAAAAAAAAACTGTTTTTCCTGCGTACAAATACGCTTTTTCAGTGACCTTATCATTGCAAAGGGCCTGCATACAAGCAAATAGCGTACCATATACTACCTTTTTTTCTGTCCCTGTGCTAAATTAAGTGTTATACCACATGTTCTACACCTGCCGGTGTATTAAAGAAAAAAAAAATAGTTTTTTCTGCGTATAAATACGCTTAACAGTGCGCTCATCATTGCAAAGGGCATACATACAACAAAGGAGTGTACTATTTAGTAACTTATTCTGTCTAGCGCCTATATACTTTGAAAGGACAGCCGTAAGTAATCGCCTGCTGCTGTTCTATACCCTCATAAACGCACTACGTATGTCAGGCAGGGAAGTGCCAGGACGTGCACAGAGAAGGGGCAGAGGCCTACATACGTCAGGCAGAGTTGGCAGCAGACTTGGGGCGAGTGGCAGAAGGAGTCGCAGCAATAGGCTTGAGCTCCTGGTAAAACCCAGCGGTCGTGTCGTCGACCCATCTCTCCTCGTCAATTGGTTTGCACACTCATCCCCATCACCACAAGCGACATCTGACAAGCCCAGTCAAGAGTTGGTGGGTTCCTCAGACACAACCCTCAGTTGGCATGGCCCGAGAGCAGTCCCCGTAATCCCATTGCCTTTGTCCTATGCTGTTCCCTCTCCCAAAGTAGTATCTCATGCTTTGGGTTCAGCTCCACTATTTAGTGAGGACGATGTAATAGAGGACAGTCAGCATCTAATGGGCAGCCAAGAATGTGAGGAAATATGCGTCGCTTGCTCCGCAAGGCGGGCAAGTATTGATGCGGAGAGTGATGTGGGAGACAGTGTTTCAATTGCTCAGGGTCCTGAGGCAGACCCTGTTGTGGAACACGAGGAGGACATCAGTGACGTGCACACATCTTTTGATGATTATGAAGCCGAATCGCAATTGGGAGCCGGGTGCAGAAGCCGGGGCGGCGACATCATCATCAGAAGAGATTTGCTCTTTGTCTATGAGGCAGCAAGGCGGTAGCACAGTTGGCAATCAGCGTGGTGGTGGCAGTAGTTGAAATTCAGGAGCCAAACGTGCCAGGGGGAGACCACCTGCTTCGCGGCAAGCTACCATTCAGGGAGGTAGTGGAACAGGGGTTCCTGGAGACGGCGCCAATAGCAGTGAAATAGTGCGGACTGCGGGTGGGAAAATCAGCTACTATGCGGTGTGGTTGTTCTTCATAAAGAATCCGGAGGACCTTAGCGTAGTCACATGCAAAATCTGTGGGCAGAAAGTGAAGCGTGGCCAGGGTCCCAATCTCGGCACCACGGCCCTGCGTCAACACATGATTCGCCACCATAAAGCGGCCTGGGATAACCGTGGCTCCGATGTAGTGGTCCAGCCTGCCGCATCACCCAGTGGCCATCCACTCCCTCCGTCATCCGGCCAAGGCTCCACCACCTCAGCCGAAGGGAGCATTGTGTCAAACCCTCATTCTTGCGCTCTTGCTTCTTCCGCTCGTAGTCAGCCATTCCGCCAACAATCCATCGGCGAAGCCATGTCCAAGAGACAACAGTATGCGTCCACTCATCCAATCGCGCAGAAGTTGAATGTGCTCCTGTCCAAGTTGCTGGTGTTGCAGTCCCTCCCTTTCCAACTGGTGGACTCTGCAGCTTTCAGGGAATTGATGGCTTGTGCCGAGCCGAGGTGGAGAGTCCCAAGCCGTCATTTCTTTGCGAAGAAGGCAGTACCAGCCCTGCATAAGTTGGTACAAGAGAAGGTGGGCCAGTCCTTGAGCCTGTCTATGTGTTCAAAAGTGCACGGCAGTGCCGACGTGTGGAGCTGTATCTACGGGCACGGACAATACATGTCTTTTACGGCCCACTGGGTAAATGTTGTTCCTGCACAGCCAAAACAGCAACTTGGACAGGTCACACCGCTTCTTCCTTCATGCTCTCGCTCCCAGGCAGTTGGTCCTTTTACAGTTTTCGCCTCCTCCTCCTCCCCCGTGTCCTCGGCCTCCACTGCACATCCAAATCTCGGTGGCCCTTCATCGTACCACGTGTGTAGGGCACAGCGGTGTCAAGCCATCCTTCATATGGTTTGCCTTGGCGAACGGAGTCACACAGGGGAGGAACTGCTGAAGTTCATTAGGGAAGAAATCTGAGTATGGCTTACTCCACGAAATCTGGAAATGGGAACCATGGTGACCGACAATGGGAAGAACATTGTGGCCGCGCTGCGACAAGGAAGTGTGAAACATGCGCCCTGCATGGCACACGTGTTGAATCTGGTTGTCAAGAAGTTCATCAAGTCTTCACCCCATTTGCAAGACGTCCTGACAATGGCAAGGAACCAGTGCATGCACTTCAGCCACTTTGCTTGAGCTGCAGCGTCAGAACGGTTTCCCACAACATAGTCTCATTTGTGACGTTGCCACATGTTGGAATTCCCCCCTGCATATGTTGGACAGACTATGCGAACAAAGAAAAGCCATCACAGATTTTTTGATGATACAAGCAGATAGGAGTACTCCCCTGTGTAACTTCAATGTGAACGAGTGGCAGCTCATATGTGACACCTGCCGTTTGCTGAGGCCCTTTGAGGAAGCCACATTTTTTGTTAGTCGCTCGAATTACGCCATGAACGACGTAATTCCACTCCTACATTTACTCCAAAAAAGGATTGAAAACATGGCTGTTCACGGCAATGGAGATGTTGCGCCTACATCAGAAGGCTACATGAGTCCTGTGGGGGATGAACTGGAGGATGATGAGGGGCAGAGTGGAGCACAGTTTACGGTGGATGAGATGGCCGGTGTTTCTGGTCATTGGACAGGAGAGGAGGAGGAGGAGCAGGAGCAGCCAGGGGAGCTGGAGGGTTATTACGAGGGAGGCGAGACAGAGGACCCAGACACACCGTGGCAGTATGCAGTGGAGATGGAGGCAGGTAGTCCCAGCGAGTCACAAATGGCACGATGCATGCAGAGTTGCTTGCGTAGTGACCCCCGAATTGTCAAAATTTGTCAGCGCAATGACTTCTGGATCTCCACCTTATTAGACCCTAGCTACCGGCCCAGAATGGGGGCCCTTTTTTTTTTTTTTTTTTTTTATTTTTTTTTTTTTATTTTACACACCCACTGAGAGGGAGGACAAACTGACCTACTTCAGGGAGCTTCTACGTAGTCGGTTGGCCGATGCCCATCGGCCACATGGTCCATCCACTCGCAGGTCTGACTCGGGGGGGGGGGGACCTCTGCGCTCACCTTCCACTGCCCCGGCTGCTGGGGAGGGGTGGCAGGAGCAGTACCTGTTCTATCAGTAGCAGCCTGAGTCTACAGTCGCTGATGAGTAGCTTCCTTCAGCCGCATAGTGAAGCTACTCAGCAGCAGGTGGACATGGAGCAGGACCTGAACCAGCAGGTGGTGGCTTACCTAGACATGACCCTGCCAACAACCGTTGAAGATCCGCTGGACTTCTGGGCAGCCAAACTCGATTTATGGCCGTAACTAGCGGAGTTTGCCTTGGAAAAGCTGTCCTGCCCGGCCAGTAGTGTGCCATCAGAGCGGGTGTTTAGTGCGGCCAGGGCCATAGTCACCCCAAGGTGAACTCGTCTGTCCACTAAAAATGTGGAGAGACTGACGTTTGTCAAGATGAATCAGGGATGGATCAGCCAGGATTTCCAGCCACCAATGACAGATGGGTCTGAGTAGATTGACCATGCTCCTACAACAAAATTTTCTCTATTGTGGTTGGTTATGAAACCCTCTGGGGCAGACCTGGGCATTGTACGGCCCGCTTGCCACATACGGCCCTTTGATTGGCTCTGACCGGCCCGCGCTGATTGGGGGACAACTATGTTGCCTAATCTAGGGGACATCTATGCTGCCTAATCTGGGGGACAACTATGCTGGCTACTGTGGGGGACATCTATGCTCCTAATCTGGGGGACATCTATGCTGCCTAATCTGGGGGACAACTATGCTCCTAATATGGGGAAAACTGATGCTTCTGGCCTTGGGTCTATAATTTTTTGAAGTTTAGCAGTAGCTAAATACATGCTTAATGCAAATGTCAACATTGATCTTTAAATGTAAGGGGTTATGAAACCCTCTTGGGTACTGCGAATGACTGCTCCAGACTCATTCTGTGTCTTTCACAAACTACTTGCCTCCCTGGTGCCTCAGGCCTTGGGCCTATAATTTTTTGAAGTTTAGCAGTAGCTAAATACATGCTTAATGCAAATTTCAACAATAATCGTTAAATTCTCAGCGCTCTGCCAGGGCCTTCTCCTACCCCGCCTGGGCCGAACTGAGGACATCACTAACTAATCCAATCGCTTATAGCGACGGGCGGTGTGTACAAAGGGCAGGGACTTAATCAGCGCCAGCTTATGACCCTCACTTACTGGTAATTCCTTGTTTTAAGGTTAAATAATTGCAATCCCAGATCCCTATCACGAACTGGTTTCAGCATGCAACACGCACCTGTCCTTGAAAGATAGAGACACACTAATCCGTTCAGTGGAGCGCTAGTGCGGCCCAGGACATCTGAGGCCATAACACACCTGTTATTGCTCGATATCGCAATTAATCGGGCAAGGTAAGGGGTTATTAAAGCCTCTTGGGTACTGCTGAGGCCTACTCCTGACTGCTCCTGGTGCAATGTATGGGGTAATTAAACACTGTTGGGTAGTGTTATTGTTAAATTTACTGATAATTTTATCAGTAATAAAATTGAAATTTGCAGAATGCTAACCGTTACACAACGGAACGCTTGTTGCGTGTGATTTTTTTAATGAAAAAAAATATATATGGAGAGGGATTAACTCTGCTTAATCATTTTTGGCAATTAGAATCCTTTTGTGATCTGATCTTTTGGAGACAGATGCGCTTACACACATGTAATAATTTTTTTTAACCAAATTTCAAACATTGTGTGGTTTATTATTTTTGAGAAGAATGTCTTTTGGTGGTCCACCATTCTGCATTATAGAGTCTTCTGAACTGCTGTATATGCGCTTGTTTTAAAAAAAAAAACAGGTATTTTGTCAGACAATTTCAATAAAATTTGGCGTTTTTTTGGGGGTGGATTGTGAAGCCCGGGTGTGTACTCGTGCATCAGCCAACTCCAGGCTGTGTCTTTCAGGCAATATATGGGTTCCTGATGCCGCAGAGGTGGGGCCTGGGTCTGGGAATTTAAAATTTTTGGATTGCGGGTGCTACCAAAAAAGATGGACACACTGTAATCCGTTCAGTGGAGCGCGCCTGCGGCCCCGGACATCTGAGGGCATAACACACCTATTATTGCTTGATCTCAGGAGAAGGGGGGTTCATCATCGGGAGAAGATAGTTGCAGGTTGCCCTTGAGTCAGCAAGGCGGTAGCACGGTTGGCAGTCAGCGTGGTGTGGCAGTAGTGGAAATTCTGGAGCCAAATGTACCCGGGGGAGACCACCTGCTTCGCGGCAGCTTACCTTTCCGGGAGTTAGTGGGTTACCAGCATCGGTCGATGAAAGATAGAGACACGCTGATCCGTTCAGTGGAGCGCGCCTGCGGCCCTGGAAATCTGAGGGCATAACACACCTTGTATTGCTTGATCTCGCAATTGATCGTGCAAAGGTAGGGGGTTATTAAAGCCTCTTGGGTACTGCTGAGGCCTACTCCTGACTGCTCCTGGTGTAATGTATGGGGTAATTAAACACTTTTGGGTAGTGTTTTTTTAAATTTACTGATAATTTTATCGGTAATAAAATTGAATTTTCCAGAATGCTAATCGTTACACAACGGAACGCTTGTTGCGTGTGATTTTTTTAATGAAAAAAATAAATAAATACGGACAGGGATTAACTCTGCTTCATCATTTTGGGCGAAAAAAGTACTTTGGCGATCTGATCTTTTGGAGACAGATGCGCTTACACACATATTGAATTAGTTTTTGTAAAAAAATTTCAAACATTGTGTGGTTTATTATTTTTGAGAAGACTGTCTTTGTGTGGTCCACCGTCCTGCATTATAGAGTCTTGTGAACTTTTGGATATGCGCTTGTTCTTACACAAAGGTATTTCTTTAAAAAAATTCTAAAATTGTGTTGTTTTTTGGGAGGGGATTGTGAAGCCCGGGTGTGTACTGGTGCATCAGCCAACTCCAGGCTGTGTCCATCAGGCAATATATGGGTTCCTGATGCCGCAGAGGTGTGGCCTGGGTCTGAAAATTTCTAATTTTTGGATAACGGGTGCTACCTATGAGAAATCTTTGTCAAACATTTCATATATTGTGTTGTTTTTGGTTTTTTTTTTTTTTTTTTGGGGGGGGGGGGGGGGGGATGTAAAGCCCTGGTGTGTAGTGTAGTAGTGCATCAGCCAACTCCACGCTGAGCCATTCAGCCACTATATGGTGTCCTCATGCTGCCAACACCTCCAGGCTGTGTCATTCAGCCACCATATGGTGTCCTCATGCTGCCAACACCTCCATGCTATGTCATTCAGTCACTATATGGTCTCCTGACACTGATGCCACCACCAGGCTCCGTCATTGTGCTGCTGTGCGGCAGTGATTCTGAGAGCGATGCCGGTAATCTGCATGCTATTCTGAATAACAGTATTATTTCACTACCCCAGCACACTCCATATGCGTTTTAGGACACAGCAAAGTGTTCTATACTCCTATAGAGGCTGTATGTAGACTAGAAATAGCCTTTTTTAATATCAATTAGCCGCAAACAAATTCGGATCGAAGCGAACGTTTCGGGAAAATTCGGCGAAATGGCCGAATCGAATTTTTGAAAAGTTCGCTCATCTCTAATCATTGTGTGTTCTCCTGACTGACCCATCAGAGCTGTAGTCACTTGTAAGTTCTGCAGTGATGATGGGTAAAACTGTGTCTCTCCAGCTGTTACAAAACTGCAACTCCCATTGCCAGAGGCTCTCCAGACATGATGGGAGTTTAAGCTATCCAACAGCTGGAGAACCACTTCAACCGAGGTGATCGGTGGGGGTCTCAGCAGTCAGACCCCCACCAAAAAAAAAAAAAAAAAATGGCCCTGGGGGTGGGGTCTGGAACACTGCTGCACCTAATGTGGGGGGGGGGGGACGGGACACTGCCTGCCTAATGTGGGGGGGACACTGCTGCACCTAATGTGCGTCATATCGACGTTCGCTCACGTTGCACTCCCAGAATTCAAGGGCCGGCGTTACTATGTCCTGACGCCGGCCCTAGAGCGTGACGTGCGTGAACATCAAAGGTGGGGGGGGGGGGCCCTCCATGTCCATTTTGCTTGGGGCCCCCAAATTCCTTCAAACGGCCCTGTGTGGGGGACTATACTGCACCTAATGTGGGGGAACTACAGCCAACCTAATGTGGGGGAACAGTCGGGGGGGGGGGCCCCATCATAATGAAGTGCTCCGTCTTCCAGGCAGCCTTAATCTGGCCCTGGCGCAGCATACTCACAGACGTCGCAGCTCCCCCTGCTCCCTGAGCTAGGCCGAGAGCAGCCATGATGTCTGTTCGTACGCTGCACATGCGTGCTGTGTTTCTGCTCGTAGCGGCGGACTGCTGCTATGAGCAGACAAAGCAGATGCATGGGCACAGCAGGAGGATCACTCTAGGGGGCGGCAAGTAGCGCATCCAGTGTCAAATACGCTGTGGCTGCACTACGTGTGACCCTTGCCTCAGGGTATATTCACACCTACTGCATCTGCTGCAGATTTTAACAATTTATTTTCAATGAAAATCTTCAGTGTCAAATCGGCACCTATTGCGGTATGTGTGAATGTACCCTAATCCTGGAGTCACGCATGCACAGAAGTGGATTCAGCAGAAGGAGTAGGGCTGCCATCAGAAATTTTGGGACCCCTTACACAGCTTGTAGTCTGATCTGTGGCACGCGCTATATTTTATCTTAGTATCGGGCTGAGAAACATAAAATAATATCGCCACTCCGTCCTGTTCTGCTTTGCCTTCCTCCCCTCGCTGTATTTTCGGCGATCTCTGGACAGCTGAGGGGAGGAGCAGATGTAGAATTGCATAGGACGCAGTTCTGCACCTCACACCTTGCCCAAGTGTGCCATTTAAAGGAGTACTGCAGCCAAAATTAACTTATCCCTTATTCACAGGTTTGGGCATAAGTAGCTGATTGTAGGGTTCCGGCCCTCATTGAGGAGCATGTGCAGTAGACGGCAAGCGCTCCATTGATTTCTATGGGAGCGCCAAAGAGACCCGATTCCAGCACTCAGGCATTATCGGCACTTCCATAGAAATCAATGAAGCGCATGCAGTGTAGCGGTAGATGACACGTGCTCCTCAGTGAGCACGTAGAGGTCCCATTCTAGAGATCGTGGGGGGTCCCAGCTGTGGGACACCCATCAGTTACTTATCCCCCACCATCGCTTGGAAATGCATGGTCTCCATAGATTGCAAAGGCATTTCCGAGTGGATTCCGCCAAAAGAATGTTCCGTCACAAATGTTGTTATGCGCACAGTGCAGCAGAATCCCATTGAAAACAATGGGATTCTGCAACAGAATTTCCAAGTGGAATTCCTTAGAGGAATTCTGGTCAGAAGTTCTATAGGGTAAACCTAGCCTAAGGCTGTTATAGCTAGACACATATAGCCAATATATATATATATATATATATATATATATATATATATATATATATATATATATATATATATATATATATATATATATATATATATATATATATATATATATATATGTATATATACATACATACAATATAGGTGCGATGACCCTACAGGATTTAAGCCTACTCCAGAAAGATGTGTGTGTGTGTGTCATAGTCCCTTAGAAATACATATGGCAGATATAAATAAATACATACATAAAAAAAATTCCCAGGGGCTCAAAGGAACTGATTTTTTGGAGAGAAAAAAATAAATAAAAAAAAAACCTCTAGTTCCCATGCAATTCCAATTTCACAGCCAAATACTGTAGATGTATGTATAGTATGTCACACTTAGGGTGGCATCACATACGCCTTCTCTGATGCTTTTTTTTTTATTAATTTTTTTGCCAAATTCAGGAGTGGATTGAAAAAGACCAGGGGTGTGTGTGTGTGTGTATATTATAATATAAAATAAATTATATAATATAAATAAAATGATATTTTTTGATATTATATTATATAATATTTTATATTATAAAATATAATATAAAATAAATATAAATTATAATATAATAATATCATTATAATATAATTATAATAAAATATATATATATATTTTATTTATTATATTTTATTTATTATATTTATTTTATATTTATTTTATATTATAATATAAAATTATATAAATATTATAATATAATATAAAATAAATCATATATTTTATTTAATATTATTTTAATTATATTATATAATTTATTTTATATTATAATATAAACTAAATAAATAGAATATAAAATATAATACAATCTAAATATAATATATATATATATATATATATATATATATATATATATATATATATATATATTAATTTTTTTCTCCTCGCTCTAGGAAACACGTACTTCTTGCTGGAAAACTGCACTTGTGGTTCAGGCCTTTTGCTACTGGAAAACAGATTAATAAGTAGCTTAATAAAACCTGTCAAAGATTGGTATCACACCTGGGTCAGATGTAGCAGAGCCAAGTCTGTCAATGTAGGAAAGCTGAGTTTGTCTTTTTGGACAACAGGCAGTTTGCATGGGATGTTTTTTTGGGCCTTTGTTTAAAACACCTTAGCTCAGTGTTTCCCAACCAGGATGCCTCCAGCTGTTGCTAAACTACAACTCCCAGCATGCCCGGACAGCCAAAGGCTGTCCTGGCATGCTGGAAGTTGTAGTTTTGCAACAGCTGGAGGCACCCTGGTTGGGAAACAATGTCTTAGGTTGTATTCATTGCTATGTCAATAGCTGCATGGTTTTGCTAGCAAATTGGCATGTGGCTTACCTGCCAGGACGAGAAGAAAGAAGCGGGGTTCAGGAGGACATTGCTGGTTGGGTGGGTTCCCCCCAAAAACTCGTCAGTACAGATATCACACTGCTGGGAGTCTCTCCAATCCCAGAAAGGAATGGTGAAGTTCTCATCCCCCGTGACCTTCTGAATTTCGTACTCCCAGCGCAGCAAGAAGTACCTGTGCCAGGGCGCAAAGGCCGGCGCCTCGTGGGCAAAGTCAATGTCCGCCCACACTTGGCCGCCTTCTATGAAGGCGTCTCTGGAGGAATAATAGTGCAGCCACACGAACAGGTCGTAGACGTTGATGTCGGCAAAAAGCGGGTTGGATCCGTTGTTCATCTGCTCGTAGGTCCCGGTGGCTATGACATAGTCCGAGCTGATGGTGCGTTTGGCCAGATTGAGGTAGGCGATGAACTTGTCCTTCTCTGCTGTGGTCATGCGGAAAATTTCTTTCCTGATCAGTCTTCTTCTCACCGTACAGTTGGTGCCGGTGAAACCAAATTTGCAGTCGCCGCAATTGAAACCCATGAAGTTGCCCTGGCACTGGCAGGTCCGGTTGTAGAAGACTGTAGGCCAGTTTTCCCTATCGTCGATCCCACTAAAGGGAAAGTTAGGACCCAAAGGCGAGGTAGATAGGACTACGTCTTGGCACGTTCCTCTCCCAGAAGCCTCACCGCAAGGAGAACCGTCTCCGGCCCAAACCGGGCAGCACTCTTTGCTCAGGAGGACCTCGGCGGAGCTACATGCCCTAGGAAATTGTCCATTGGTGGAGGGCAATGCTAAGAGGAGGGCGGCAGCTGCAAATAGTACAACACTACTTCTCATCCTGGAGCCCCTGAAGATCACCACTTCCTCAGCCCTGTACACCACACCCGGCTGGGAAGTTCTGCTCTGTTCTCCTCACTTATTAATGGGCCAGATCACATGGTGAGGCTTATATCATGTTTTTTTTTTACTCTTACTCCCAGAGAAGAACCTTCCTAATCCCGCCCCTCATTAGCACCAACTCATGAGACCTCATACACTCCGGAATGTCACTACTAAATATTTCTCTTTTCAAACATTCCAAAATGTATCAGTTTTATTCTTTTGCTTTTTTATTATTATTATTAAAGTTTTTAATTTAGCAAAATGACTTTTTTTTGTTTTCTTTTTTTTTTTTTTTTTATTATTAAAGTTTTTCATTTTGCAAAATTACTTTTTATTTCTTTTTTTATTATTATTATTATTATTATTAAAGTTTTTAATTTAGCAAAATGACTATTTTTTTTTTTTTATTATTATTAAAGTTTTACATTTTGCAAAATGACTTTTTTTTGGATTTCTTTTTGTTTAGTTTTTTTGTTTTTTATTATTATTAAAGTTTTTAATTTAGCAAAATGACTTTTTTTCCCCTTTTTTTTATTATTACATTTTTTTTCATTTTGCAAAATGACTTTTTTTTTTGTTTTCTTTTAGTTTTTTTGTTTTCGTTTGTTTTTTTTCTCCCAGTTCTTAATTGGATGTTTGTTTTTCTTATTAAATGATCAAATAAACAAAACAAATAACAAATCCTCCCCGGCAAATTAGATCAGCGCTCCATGAGAAGCGGAACTAATGAAGCGAACAGAGCGAGGAGGGCGGCGTGTCATCCCAGAGCTGGACTCCATTCATAAAGTCAGGGTGGGAGACAGAAGACATAAAATGGATTAAAAATAAATAAATAAATAAATAAAAAAAAATCATGTTTATTTATTTTTTATTTATTCATTTATTACAATGATCATGTTTCTCAGCACCGACACCTTTCATATACAGATGTAGCAGAGCTGTGTTTGCACTGTTAGCTCAAGCCACTTTTAGGGTTTGTTCACACGGAAAAAAATATTCTGCACGGACATAAGGCTGCCACAGAGTCCTGTCGTTTGCAATGAGATTCTTGCGGCACTGTTCACATGGGGGAATTTCACGGTGGAAATTCCGATTCCTACGTCCGCAGAAAGAACATAAATGTCCATTCTTTCTGCGGATTTCTCTTGCACAAGCATTGCCGTCTACGAGACGGCGCATTTCCAAGGTCCTAGCGCCTGCCGAAACTTTCAAATGATCCTCACTAGAGATGAGCGAACATACAGTAAATTCGATTTGTCACGAACTTCTCGGCTCGGCAGTTGATGACTTTTCCTGCATAAATTAGTTCAGCTTTCCGGTGCTCCAGTGGGATGGAAAAGGTGGATACAGTCCTAGGAGACTCTTTCCTAGGAATGTATCCACCTTTTCCAGACCACCGGAGCACCTGAAGGCTGAACTAATTTACGCAGGAAAAGTCATCAACTGCCGAGCCGAGAAGTCTGTGACAAATCGAATTTACTGCAAGTTCGCTCATCTCTAATCCTCACATTTTCCTGATGTGTGAACACACCCTTAGGTCAGTGTTTCCCAACCAGGGTGCTTCCAGCTGTTGCAAAACTTCAACTCCCAGTATGCACAGACAGTCTTTGGCTGTCCAGGCATGCTGGGAATTGTAGTTTTACAAGCTGGAGGCACCCTGGTTGGGAAACACTGCCTTAGGCTATGTTCACATGGCAGAATGTCCACACAGAAAATTTCCATGCAAACATTCCACAGACATGCCGACAGAGCATGCCAGTGCTAGGACCACTCAGAAATGTGCTGTCTCATCGATGGCAATGCATTTCTGAGCGGAATCTGCAAAAACATTGAACAGATTTAGTGTTTTTTGCGGATGCCGAAATCATGAATTATGCGGCAGCAACACTTTGAATTCTGCCGTGCAAACAGTGCCACAGAATCCCCTTGAAATCAATGGGACTCTGCTGCTGCAAAGTGTCTGTGGGGAATATTCATGCAGTGCTCCCCTCAGACATTCTGCTGTGTGAACATATCCATAGGCTAACCCCCCTCTCTGTAGGGTCCTTGATCCAGCGGCTGGCTACTCCTGCCATAACTGGCACAGACTACAGTTCGAGGACTGGCAGGGCCCGTTCACACTATTGAAGAGTGGAATTTCTAGCTGAGATTCCACACCGTATTTACATTGTATGCAGCTACCGTTGATTTCAATGGGATTTCCGCTGACCAGTTCACGCTACAAAATTTCCCGAATCTGGACTTCATGGTGGAATCCTAATTGCTCAATGGGGCTTTGTTTCCGTAATAAAATTCTGTGTGAAATAAGCGACAGTTTTACAAATGTGCAAGCAGAATTCCTCTCAGAATGATTCAGAGTTGAAATTCCGTAGTGTGAACAGGCTCTAAGGGCTTATTCACACTACGGAATCTCTGCTTGGAATTGTGATGTCCCAGTATGGGATATGCATCTCACAGTCCTGTCAGGTTGAGTCCCTCCTCTGGGCTCACCTGCACTGTACCCCTATAATGGTTGTATATTATGTGTAAAGGACCTTTGATAATGGTCACATGGATATTGATCACATGATAATGGTTGTGACATGTTCTATTCACATGTTTTGTTACCCAGAGAGCACCAGGTGACCAGATGACCCGCAGCTAGCTTATGGGCTCCTTGCTCAGCCCCCCTTTATAAGGAAGGGAGGAGCTGCAATCTCTCTTGTGTTTCACTTTCTTCTGAGGTCAAGTCCAGTCCAGACGTCTCAGGGTCAGTGTCCAGCACATCTGGAGGCCTCAACCCTAAATTACAGCCACATGTCAGTAAGTCTGGTCCTCTCTGTCTGCTGTCACTATCTTCAGCCAAGTCTATTATAGTCAGCATGGCTGCGCTAACGTCTGTCAAGTCACTGCCAGTCCCAGCAAGCTGCAAGGTCTCGTGTGTTACTGGTCACCTCTCTGGGATCCTGGCCTAGCTATAAAGACTTTACCATCTGTCTACCTCAGTAAAGCTACCGTTAACCCTAACCTGGCCTTGGACTCTTATTTGCCCTGCCTAACTAGGACTAGTGGTGCTACCGTTCGGGTGGTTCTCTGTAAAAACCACGCCCTGGCGTCACAAACATTTAGGGGAAAACACCATCTGCCCCTGGGCTACAACATCTGCTCCATACACTTCACATCGCAGATTCCACAAAACGTGTAAATTATTTTGGAAGAGTCTGGGTTCCGTAGTGTGAATGGTACAGCATACGGCAGAATCCCATTGGAAGCAATGGGTGGCTGCTGCATTGGAATTTCCAAGCAGAATTCCAGAGCCAAATTCCCCTCAGAAAATCTATAGTGTGACTCAGCCCATAGGGTTGGCATAGCTCTTGCCACTGGGTGGGTATCAGTGCTGCAGAATGTAAGTCTGCTTGCCGGTGCTACATCTGTAATTAGATTTTCTGCCTAGAAGGCGCCATCAGTATTTACTGTACAGAAATATGATGACATTTGGCCAGGAAAAGATGCCCCCTAATATTTCACTTCTATGATGTAGTTTTTATAGGTTTTCTTATAGTCGTCACATGTCTCCTCATGAGAATCAAGGATTTCTATAAAACACCTGGGGGGGGGGGGGGGGGCACACACCAGAAAAAAAAACGCTGATATCAAATCCACATAGTGTTTTTTTTGGGGGGCCACAGTTTCTTGAAAAAAAAAAAGGCAAGACAAGCGAAATCCTATCCCAGCCTCACGGTATGTTCACACTAAGGAAATAAGGATGACATTTTGGGGCAGAAATGCTATTTTTGCTCAATGCTAAAATAAAGCATAAATAAAGACTGGCGTTTATTTGATGCGCAATTTAAAACAGTTTGACTTCGAAATACAAAGTACTATTGACTTTATGGGCTTTTACTCTCAGATTCTGCCGGATCCACGTCAGATTATTATATATTTTTTTGAGTTTACAAAGTCAAGGATACTCTTAAAATACTCATTTTTTCAGTTTCTTTGTTGCCCATAGCAACCAATCACAGCTTAGCTTTCATTTCACCAGAGAAATATAAGAAATGAAAGCTTTGCTGGGATTGGTTGCTATGGGCAATAGAGTGATATAAATCTCCCCGGTTATTTTTGATATTTTACCTATAAACCCGGGACATTGAAAAATGTGGTGTTTCGATGTGCAGTGACTGGCCGCACGCTACGCTACCACAACGTATGTACCCAGGCTACACAAAAGGAAAATACGGTACAGTGCTGGGACTTCTAATCCAGGTGGAGGGTGCTCAGCAACTGGGACCAGGCCCAAGTTGTCTAAAAAAACAGATAAGAAAAAAAAATAGCACTTAAAGGTTGGGTCACACGCATGCCGTATTTACTGCTGCGTATTTTTCTATCTATTAACTTCAGTGGGTAGAAAAATACATTGCAGAAAATATGCAGAAAAATATGACCTTACCCTAAGAATGGAGTTTTATATTCACTTTCTGAGATGTTTTCACCTTTTTTTGTTTAATTTCTGCAAAAACACAAAAAAAAAAAAAATAGCTGCAGATGCAGTTGGAAGTCAGAATATAAGAAGAAATATAAGACCTAGAAATGTAAGACGATGCCCAACCCACTTGGTGTCTTTTGTTTTCTAACTCTTCATTTGTGTTTTTTGTGCTCAGTGGCTGTTTTAACATTAATGTTTTTTTTTTATTATTATGTTTGTTTTTGTTTTTATTGTGTTTACCTCCCCCCAATTCTTTAACAGAAATCCTTAAGGCTGGGTTCACACTATGGAATCAATGGCAGGAAATATTCCTGCTGAATAGTCTGAGGGCGTCCGTCGCTAACTGAATCGGCGTTAGATGATAAAAAAAATTAAAAAAAACGCCACAGTCTCAACATTCTGTGATTTTGAAAATTGCCCCAAAAAACTGCAGAAAAACTCCAAAGAGGAGTGAAAAAATGCGAAGTGTGTTTGGCATTTCATAAATCTCTATTGACTTCTAACATCTGGCCGTGGTGGTTTTTTTTCACCAACAAATGCAGTGCGCCATTTGTGGCATTTTTAGGGGGGTTTGGGGCATTTATTTCAGTAGGATTTTGCTGCTCTGTGGGAAATCATGATTCCAGCGTCCGCAGAAACATTGGGGGGGATTTATCAATACCTGTCCAGAAGTAAAGTTGCTGAGTTTCCCATAGCAAAGAATCAGATCGCTTCTTTCATTTTTAAAGAGACCTCTGAAAAATAAAAGAAGCGATCTGATTGGTTGCTATGGGCAACTCAGCAACTTTATCTCTGCATAGGTTTTGATAAATCTCCCCCATTGAACTTGCCATCTATAAAGATGGCGCATTTCCAAGCGGTCCGAGCACCGCCGAAACAAGCAAATGTGCGGAATGTCCGTCCGTGTTTTCCGTGCAGACATTCTGCACATTTCCGATCGTGTGAACATGGCCTAAGAGTAAATTCACACGCAAATGATTTGTTGCAGAAATCTCTGCATCTGAAAAGTAATTCCATTTATCTAAATATATATATATACAGTGGTCCCTCAACATACGATGGTAATTCGTTCCAAACGACCCATCGTTTGTCGAATCCATCGTATGTTGAGGGATCCGTGCAATGTAAAGTATAGGAAGCTGTACTCACCTGTCCCCGCCGCTCCGGACCAGGTCCTCACCGCTCCCGATGCTGTCCCAGGGGCTCCCGATGCTGTCCCGCTGCTCCGGTGTCTTCTTCGCGATCCTCCGGTGTCTTGCGCATCTTCTGCAGGGTCCGGGCCTCGCTTTCTGGTGACGTTATTACGCTGCTGCGCTGGCGCGGCGTACGTAGTGACGTAATAACGACGCCGGAAAGCGAGGCCCGGACCCTGGAGAAGATGTGCAAGACACCGGAGGATCGCGAAGTGGACCCGGAGCAGCGGGAATAGGTAGGGGAACCTGCCCGGGATGCTTAACCCCTTAAGGACGCAGGACGTAAATGTACGTCCTGGTGAGGTGGTACTTAACGCACCAGGACGTACATTTACGTCCTAAGCATAACCGCGGGCAACGGAGCGATGCCCGTGTCATGCGCGGCTGATCCCGGCTGCTGATCGCAGCCAGGGACCCGCCGGCAATGGCCGACGCCCGCGATCTCGCGGGCGTCCGCCATTAACCCCTCAGGTGCCGGGATCAATACAGATCCCGGCATCTGCGGCAGTGCGCGATTTGAATGAATGATCGGATCGCCCGCAGCGCTGCTGCGGGGATCCGATCATTCATAACGCCGCACCGAGGTCCCCTCTCCTTCCTCCTTTCGGCTCCCGACATCTCCTGCTCTGGTCTGTGATCGAGCAGACCAGAGCAGGAGATGACCGATAATACTGATCTGTTCTATGTCCTATACATAGAACAGATCAGTATTAGCAATCATGGTATTGCTATGAATAGTCCCCTATAGGGACTATTCAAGTGTAAAAAAAAATGTAAAAAAATGTAAAAGTAAAAAAAAAGTGAAAAATCCCCTCCCCCAATAAAAAAAGTAAAACGTCCGTTTTTTCCTATTTTACCCCCAAAAAGCGTAAACATTTTTTTTATAGACATATTTGGTATCCCCGCGTGCGTAAATGTCCGAACTATTAAAATAAAATGTTAATGATCCCGTATGGTTAACGGCGTGAACGAAAAAAAATTAAAAAAGTCCAAAATTCCTACTTTTTTAATACATTTTATTAAAAAAAATTATAAAAAATGTATTAAAAGTTTTTTATATGCAAATGTGGTATCAAAAAAAAGTACAGATCATGGCGCAAAAAATGAGCCCCCATACCGCCGCTTATACGGAAAAATAAAAAAGTTATAGGTCATCAAAATAAAGGGATTATAAACGTACTAATTTGGTTAAAAAGTTTGTGATTTTTTTTAAGCGCAACAATAATATAAAAGTATGTAATAATGGGTATCATTTTAATCGTATTAACCCTCAGAATAAAGAACACACGTCATTTTTACCATAAATTGTACGGCGTGAAAACGAAACCTTCCAAAATTAGCAAAATTGCATTTTTCGTTTTAATTTCCCCACAAAAATAGTGTTTTTTGGTTGCGCCATACATTTTATGATATAATGAGTGATGTCATTACAAAGGACAACTGGTCGCGCAAAAAACAAGCCCTCATACTAGTCTGTGGATGAAAATATAAAAGAGTTATGATTTTTAGAAGGTGAGGAGGAAAAAATGAAAACGTAAAAATTAAATTGTCTGAGTCCTTAAGGCCAAAATGGGCTGAGTCCTTAAGGGGTTAAACTGCTATCCGGCAGCAGCTTAAGCATTTTGCGCTGTTTGATAGCAGTTAATGCGATGGCCCCGACATATAAAAGCATCGTATGTCGATTTTATGATATGTCGGGGCCATCGCATGTCGGGGCCATGTGCCGTGCGCCAACTGCACCCCACTGGATCGCAGCACAGCGGGAAAGCCACCCAACTTTTTTTTTTTTTTTTATTGTAGGTGATTCACATGAACAGGTGAAGATCCCAGCATCACATACTCAGAATGTTATTGGGATACACTGAGAACACTGCCCAAATCTCGAACCTCCTTGGAGAGGTGACACAGCAGATAACTTCCGTTATCACATCCTATTAAAACGAAACAGGAAATCAAACATCAGAGCCTTGTAAGGTTACATCAAGGGGCATTCCAGGTATGGAAACCAATATTTATTTATTTATTTATTTTTTTTACGTTTTTATCCCCTGTCCACAGACCCTCTGGAACCTCCAGGACCCTCCTCGACTGTAGACATCCCGGCCTCCACACCGACACCAACCACTCGCAAGCGCCGTACCGTGAGTGCGACCAAGCTGCAGGAGCCACCAAAGCGGACCAAGAATTACACCACTCTCCCCAATGACCCACGGGCCGGCCGCACAAGCAACCCTCCGGAACTACAGCCAGAGAAAACGGGACAAAACGTCAACACCCAATACCGACCCCAGGGAGCGTAGCCCTGAAAGAAATTGTAACTCCAAACAGCGAAGCACTAGATGCAACAGGCAGAGCACAGGAAGAAAACAGGCCCCCTGATCACTCAAATCACACACTAGAAAAGAAGAAAAGCATCACAAAATTAGCGCGCAACCAAGCGCAGGGGCCATGCCAACCCACACAGTAACGTTACAAGTCTAAAACATGAGCTGCCGAAGCAAGCACCCAAAGTCCCACAACCAACACCAAGGGAAAAGCTCAAACAAAACCCCAGCATGGCAGAAACCCCACCGACTACCAAGACCCAGGGGTAAACCACCCCACAGCACCACTGGAAAACCAAACACCACACCAACAACCGACCAAACCAGCCACAACCGAGAACAGAGCGAGCTCCCCGTGCGCTGCAACGGGGAACTGAAAGCAGGCCAGTCCACTGCCCGACTCCTGAAAAAAACCCAACCAACCAAAATGTCAGCCCATAGCGTACCAGGGGCACATATGCGGGGGCACAAATACCAGACACCCTCGGTGGCCAGAGACAACCTGCAGGAAAAACTCCGCCAAGAACCATATTCCATGCGGAACATACAGTAAACCAGCAAGGACCGGAAGAGGGGCACCTAGCGAGCCCCGAGGAAACCAAAACTGAAAACGCAAACACTCCCAGTCCACAGGAAAACTGCAGACCAACGCCAACACGGCATGCGGAAGACTGCAACAAACCACACCCCAACAAGCGTAGAGCACAGGAGAATCCCCCTCCGGAAAAACCACCACAAACAGAAGAACCCACAAGGGAAGACAAACTGAGACTCAAGCGAAACCTACCCACCGCCACATCAGCTAAAGCACCCAGCACGACATACAGGAGTCCCATGCCTACCAGAGATCGGGAGCAAAACAGGAGAAAACATCAGACAATACACTAGGACAAACAGAGCAGCGGAGAGGGACTACAACTAGTGACGGAGAGAAACACCAAACCAAGGGGGGAGAAAACCAAAAGAAACAAAACCATAACTGGGTGCCACCGATTCAGGATAAGGAACAAGCCTCAGGAGCTAAGTCCACAAAAACCCGGTCATCCAGAGCGTAAGGCCAAAAGACCACTCACCTAAGCGTGCACCGCAGAAAATGATACCACACCAAAGCACCCCGTCAAGAAGAGACGTACCCAACTCACAACCAGAGACCAACACAGATATACACCCATATCCGAGACCAAAACCCAACAAACACACAGGAACAAAAGGCGGATACTACCCAGAACAGCCATAAGCACACTAACCGGGGAAGGAGAGGGCATCAACCCAGCATAGCCAGCTGAAGACAACTGGCCTGCCAAAGCCCCAAGGGCAGGCACGAAAATAGAGCCACCCCCGCCCCCCACCCCTGCAACAGAACGCTCACTAAGTCCAGAAGATGGAGAAGGCACAAAAGCTGGAGGAACCACTTCACCACTGCAGGCGTGGGACAAGGCACGCTGGAGACCACCTGGTTGCGGGTACTCTGCCGCTGCCCGGAATGGCGCCTGGAAACCAGCAGCAGAGGACTCAGGAAGAGGGACAGCAGCGGCCACAGTGGTTTTTTTTTGGGAACTCGGGGCGGAGAGGTGATGGAGGGTTTGGGGTGCAGTGGCTGCAAGAACCATGCGCCGTGATCCGAAGTTTACAGCGGTACCATTGTCGTGTCAATCAGAGTTGTGATTATTATTATTATTATTTTTTTTTTAATAGGTATAAAAAGCGACCAAAATACGCTATATGGGACTGTAGAATTTATATATTTAATTATTAATTTGCGCTTAAACCCTAAACCGTGCGATCAAATGAGGATATATAACTTGATAGTTCGGACATTGACGCACGTGGCGATACCACATGCGTATGTGTATTGAAATCTACACAGTTTGTACTTTTTCATTTCATTGTAATTTATTATTTATTATTAATAATTTTAATTATTTTTTTTTAATTTTGCGCGTACGCCATTGAAGGAGTACTGCAATCGAAGATATATTTAGATAGTACGGACATGTACGCACACAGCGATACCGTATACGTGTATATGCTTGATGTAATACAGATTTTTATATTTTATTTATTTAATTATTATTTTCTTTTTTTTTTTTTTATGTATGGGGGAAAAAAAGGGGGGGGGGGGGGAGTAGTGATCCAAACGTTTATTATGGCAAGGGTTAAATTGATCTTCATGAACATATTTTTTTTTTTTTTTTTTTGCAATGCTATAGCTCCCATAGGGAGCCACAACACTGCACACACAGATCCTAACACAGATCACTTGCCATGTGTTAACATGGCAATGATCTGGGTTATCGGTGATTGATTGCTCAAGCCTGAATTTCAGGCTTAGAGCAATCAATCCAAGAGTGGACGCGCAGGAGGCGGTGAGTAACCCTCCTGCTGCGTTCCAGCTGATCGGGACATCTCGATTTAATCGCGATGGTCACGGTCAGCCCGACTGAGCAGCCGGGGACGCCTGTACATACATTCAGATGCGGCGATCAACTTTGATCGCCGAATCCAAAAAGGTAATGCCGGACATCTGCCCGATCGGCGATGTCCGGCATTAGCATGGGTCCTGGTAGCTAATAGCAACCGGGACCCACCGGCCATGATGTGCGCTCAACGTGTGAGCGCGCATTATACTGGGGACACGCAAATGGACGTTAATAAACGTCCATTTGCGCAAGGAATAAAAAACAGCAGCAGCCACCCAGGGGGCCGCCACCGAAGAGACAGAGGGGACAGAAACGGGGGAAGGAGGCAAAGCGCGCTCATAAGGAGCACGCCTGGGGAGGGGGCTCGGGCCAGGGAAGAGGATTGAAGGAACGGGCAGAGAAAAAGAGTAAAGGAACGGGAAGGGGATAGAAGGAACGGGCAGGGAAAAGGATTAAAGGAATGGGCAGGGAAGAGGATTAAAGGAACGGGCAGGGAAGGGGATAGAAGGAACGGGCAGGGAAAAGGATAAAAGGAACGGGAAGGGTATTGAAGGAACGGGCAGGGATGAGGGTTAAAGGAACGGGCAGGGAAGAGGATTAAAGGAACGGGCAGGGAAGAGGATTAAAGGAACGGGCAGGACAGGGGGAAGGAGAGCGGGACTGAGGAGAGGTCCGCCAGCCTCCCGAACCCAACGCCAGGGTGCAACAGGAGGGGAGGCCAGCTCAGCCACAAGAGAGCATGCCAGCCCTCACCCTCCTGCTCCATCCGGGCCATAATGTAAAGGGCAGATACATACCAACCGGCAGACAAAACTCCGGGTCCTGGGCAGATTGAGGGGGAAGGGAGGCACCACAGCTATAAATACCCAGGGGAGGGCCCCTGAAAGCCCGGGAAACTATTAAACCCCTGATTGGTGCACTCCTTCCCCCCCCCACCCATGGGACATACCACTGTAGCCAGTGGCAAGTTTTACAGGCGGGGGAGGGGGCTAAAAAAACCTTGCCTGTACATTTCTTAGCCCCTTAACTGCTCACCAGTCAGGGGGCAAGCTATTTATGCACAGCTTGCCCCTTCAGTCCAACACGGCAGCTATCATCCTTTAGCAGCAGGAGTGAGGTGGCACTGGTTATTGGCCAACAAATCAGGACGCCTGCTGTGGTGGTGTCCCTAACGGCACCCGCTCCGCCCCCACCCTGGAGGGCGACAGCAGGTGCTGGGAGTATGTACCTGAAGTGGGGGCCCCTGATCCCCGGCATCGGCGGTGGGATCAAGGCCCCCGTAGAGGGGGCAGGCAGGCGGCGGCAGGCAGGACAGCGGAGTAAGGCATGATCCGGCGTGTGAAGCAGCAGGAGGTAAGACTGGCCTCCTGCTGTTGCTTAGCAACAACTCCCAGCATGCACAAAAGAAGGTACAACTACAACTCCCAGCATTCCCTTTGGTAGTTTGTGCATGCTGGGGGTTGTAGTTATGCAACAGCTGGAGGCACATTTTTTCTATGAAAAAGTGTGCCTCCAGCAATTGATTAACTACAACCCCCAGTATGCAAAACTACCAAAGGGCATGCTGGGAGTTGCAGTAGTGTGCCTCCAGCTGTTGCATAACTACAAGACCCAGCATGCCCTTCGGCTGTAAGTGCATGCTGAGAGTTGTAATTTTGCAAAAGCTGGAGGCACACTGCTTGCGAAACACTGAGTTAAGTAACCAGTGTGCCTCCAGCTGTTGCATAACCACAACCCCCAGCATGCACGGACAACCAAAGAGCATGCTGGGAGTTGTAGTCTTGCAACAGCTGGAGGTTTGCCACCCCTATGTGAATGTACAGGGTACATTCACACAGTCGGGTTTACAGTGTGTTTCTCGCTGCAAGTTTGAGATGCAGCAAATTTTCCGCCGCAGCTCAAACTCTCTGTAAACCCCCGCCTGTGTGAATGTACCCTAAAAACACTACACTACGCTACACCTACATAAAATAAAGGGTAAAACATTACATATTTACATATACACATACCCCTACACAGTTACACCCCCCCCAATAAAAATGAAAAACATCTGGTACGGCACTGTTTCCAAAACGGAGCCTCCAGCTGTTGCAAAACAACAACTCTCAGTATTGCCGGACAGCCATTTACTGTCCAAGCATGCTGGGAGTTTTGCAACAGCTGGAGGCACCCTTTTCGGGAAACACTGCCGTAGGGTCATTTTGGTATCGGAGGAAAGTCTAATTCTTGCATCCGGGTCCGTCCCTATGCAAATCCCTAATTTAGGCCTCAAATGCGCATAGCGCTCTCCCTTCGGAGCCCAGGCAACAGTTGTCCGTGAAAATGAACAATTCAACATGGACATTTCTCCAAAAATTTAGGTCTTTTTTCCTGTGTGCATTTGCAGACATTAATCTGGCTTTTATATGTTTCTTTTGGAGTAATGGCTTCTTCCTGGCAGAGTGGCCTTTCAGCCCATGATGATACTGTACTCGTTTCACTGAGGATAATGACACAATCTTACCAACTTCCACCAGCATCTTCACAGTGGCCCACATTTATCATCGTCTTTAGACAGTTTTTTGTGTCTCAAAAAGGGGCAAAAAAGGCGCAAGCAGGGTTTTTGGCGCCTTTTTTTTCCCCTTTTTATTTACACATTTCTGCTGATTTTGAGTTGCAATCCACTGATTTTGGCAATACACATGATATGGAAGGGATTTATCATTGCGCCTTTTTGTGAAAAGGAGTAAAAAAAGGCGCAAAGCCACTGAAAAGTTTCTAAAACAGTGTTTCCCAACCTTTTTCGGGTCGGGGCACACCTCGGAAAAAACAAATTCGGCGGGGCACCACTACCGAGGTTGACGAGCAAAAAAAAAAAAAAAGGGAAAATGGTAAAAAACGCAATGCACTATATCTATCGGTGGGTTACCGCGGCGCTGACCAGGGATAGGCCCGTCAGGTTAGTAGAAAGAAGGATTTTTATTTAAAACAATGCATAGCGTTTCACAGCGCTTGCCTGGCTTCATCAGGCATGATGCCTGATGAAGCCGTGCAAGCGCAGAGAAACGCGTTGCATTGGTTTAAATAAAATCCTTCTTTCTACTAACCTGATGGGCCTATCCCTGGTCAGCACCGCGGTAACCCACCGTCCTTTGGAAGTCCACATCCATTACAAAAAAAAAAAAGGATGCAGTAGTGATGGAAAAAAATTTATTTAAGGAAATTAATATTTTTTTATAACAACATTTTTATTAATTTTTAAACAGGGATCAATTTTATGTTGGCAGGCAGGGCACTAAAAATTTAGCCAACAATAATAAAAATGTAGTGTGTTTGTGTGTTTTTCACTTTAAAAAAAATATATTTTTTAGGTAGTACTACTACTCCCAGCATGGAACACTTTGTTCCATGATGGGATTGGTAGTTCCTGCACTAATAGACGGATCACCCCAGGTGTTACTCCTGACACCCACGGTGATCTGTCTATTAGTACAGGAACTACTACTCCCATCATGCGATCGTCCATAATATAGCAGAGATGCAGAGCGGCTCTATACAGCGCTCGCATCTCTGCACTATACTCGGCCAGTGATGTGAATAGAACATCACTCATTCATATTTTCCGCCCAGAATAGTGATTGGCCGGATGGTGGCAGCCAATCACAGCTCTCAGCAGGAAATATGAATGGTGAGTGGCCGGCCGGAGTACAGAGCAGAGATGCGAGCGCAAAGAGAAAGCCGCTCCGCATCTCAGGGATGAAGGACAATCACAGCGGGTGTCAGGAGTGACATCCACTGTGATCTGTCCTTAACTGCAGGTACTACTGCTCCCAACATGGAGCACAATTTGCTTCATTCTGGGAGCTGCAGTACCTGCATTAATAGACAGGTCGCAGCGAGTTTCACTTCTGGCACCTGTTGTGATCTGTTTATTAATGCAGGTACTACAGCTCCCAGCATGGAGCCAATTGTGCTCCATGTTGGGAGCAGTAGTACCTGCAGTTAAGGAAAGATCACAGTGTATGTCACTCCTGACACTCGCTGTGATCCTCCTGTATAATGTATAGATGCGGGCGGATGCTCTTCTATGGTCCCCTGCACTGACGTATATATACACATATTCATATTTCCCACAGAGAGTTGTGATTGGCTGCAACCATCAACTGTATATTTAGGGAGCTGTTTGATGAATATGGTGCAGAAGGTGGGCAATGCCAGGCTGTACCTTGCAGAATTTACATCCACCTTTGTGCATATCAGCATCATTTCAAGTGTTCAAATTACCAACCCAGCTCTGCTGCATCTGACAAACAGCTCTGCTGATTCTGCTCAGTGAGACCAGTTCACCATGTGGATGTCAGGGAGAGATGCTGCCTCCCCCTGAGGTGTTTCTGTGAATTGGTTTTATTGATGTAAGTCATACTCTGTGGTTTGTATTGACAATGGGGGCTCCCCGGTGGAAGGCATTCATGGCCGGTGTCACTGTGACAGGCAGATGAAAGGAGCTGCTGTTATACGTCCAGGTCATAAGATGACCCGTGCCCACAGCTGGTAGTCAGGAGCTCAGCACATGACTAGTCCTGACAACCACGAGGTCTATAATCCTAAACGCATAACTCCTGAGAGTCACCGCGGCCGGGCATCCCAGAATGGATTTGCGAATCCATCCCGTAATATCAAAGGAATTCCACAAAGCAAAAATTCAGATTATGCACATTTTATCAAAATCATTTATTAAAAATGTATTAATATTATAAATATATAATAATAATAAAATAAATTATCATGAGACTATATGACTACACATGAAAGAACCAGACCACTCAGCTGATATGGAGCCCACTCACCTATACCAACCTCTTCCAGTTTAAAAGAACCAATGCCGGATACCCCTCTCTAGAGGAACCACGTACATTACCAAACAAAGGGATTTTTACCCAGGGATTATGGCAAGTATAACTACTATAATACTGCTCCCATGTACCAGAATATAACTACTATAATGCTGCTCCTATATACAAGAATATAACTACTATAATACTGCTCCTATATATAAGAATATAACTACTATAATACTGCTCCTATATACAAGAATATAACTACTATAATACTGCTTCTATATACAAGAATATAACTACTATAATACTGCCTCCTATATACAAGAATATAACTACTATGATACTGCTCCTACATACAAGAATATAACTACTATAATACTGCCTCCTATATACAAGAATATAACTACTATAATACTACTCCTATATACAAGCATATAACTACTATAATACTGCTCCTATATACAAGAATATAACTACTATAATACTGCTCCTATATACAAGAATATAACAACTATAATACTGTCTCCTATATACAAGAATATAACTACTATAATACTACTCCTATATACAAGAATATAACTACTATAATACTGCTCCTATATACAAGAATATAACTACTATAATACTACTCCTATATACAAGAATATAACTACTATAATACTGCTCCTATATACACGAATATATCTACTATAATACTGCTCCCATGTTCAAGAATATAACTACTATAATACTGCTCCTATATACAAGAATATAACTACTATAATACTGCTCCTATATACACGAATATAACTACTATAATACTGTCTCCTATAAACAAGAATATAACTGCTATAATACTGCTCCTATATACACGAATATAACTACTATAATACTGTCTCCTATATACAAGAATATAACTGCTATAATACTGCTCCTATATACAAGAATATAACTACTATAATACTGCCTGCTATATACAAGAATATATCTACTATAATATTGCCTCCTATATACAAGAATATAACTACTATAATACTGCTCCTATATACAAGAATATAACTACTATAATACTGCTCTTATATACAAGAATATAACTACTATAATACTGCTCCTATATATACAAGAATATAACTACTATAATACTGCTCCTATATACAAAAATATAACTACTATAATACTGCTCCTATATACAAGAATATAACTACTATAATACTGCTCCTATATACAAGAATATAACTACTATAATACTGTCCCCTATATACAAGAATATAACTACTATAATGCTGCTGAGCTTTGCACCCTTGTCTAGATCTAATAATAATATAAATACAATTCCAGATTGGAGTGAACTCTTAGTCTGAGTGTTCCATTGGATGTGATTGTTTCAGACCGGCAGGTCTAATTCCACAAGACGCTCTGTGCTGCTGATGGATCGCCCTCCGTGGCACGCTCAGCCATGAATGAATTTGTGGTTCTCTGCTTCAAAATTTAGGCCAGATGGAATTCTATTAGAATCAGGGCCCAACAACCGTGGCCATAAATCATCAAGCAGGTGGGATCAGAGTGAAGGAATCCCGGTCTGGTCCTGCGCCTCCATGGTAAAGGTTATCATTCATCTTGTATGGCGGACTGCCATGTGTCATCAATGTATGCTGTTGTATCATTGCTGACTTTCACGACACTATTGTATTCCGCCATCCCTGGCTTTGTAGGAAGGTTATTGACTTCATAACAGACACCCCGATACATATTTATAGGACATATTCTTTTTTGTTTTGCATGAACCAGCGGCGTATAATAAAGATGTATGTCAGATGTAGCAGTGCTGAATTTGGAATAACTCCCAAGGTTATGTGATCAATAGGGAATTGAAAACTACATATTGTAGATATAAAGGGGTACTTCGCTGCTCAGCATTTGGAACAAACTCTTCCGAACGCTGGAGCCGGCGCTGGGAGCTTGTGACGTCACAGCCCCGCCCCTTCATGACATCACGCCCTGCCTCCTCAATGCAAGTCTATGGGAGGGGGCGTGGCAGTTGCCACGCCCCCTCCCATAGACTTGCATTGAGGTGGTGTGGTGTGACTGTGTGGTGTCCCGTCACCATATTTCATACTGTGCCTTGATGGGGGGTCCCCAAAGTCAGAGTCCCTAGGACTGTGGGGGTCCGCTTCCCTAGTTAGCCCCTAGTCACCCCTTAGTAAGTTAATATTTATACAAATTTTCATTGTAAATATGTATATTGCATTACTCACTTGTTTGGCGTTGCAGGACCTTGGGTCATGTGACCCGTTGCTCAGAACTCTATGGTATGTTGAAGGACCTTAGGTGGTTCTTGTGTCACGTGTTCACCCACAATGCCGTGTAACGGGGAGGGACAGTTGTTATGGACCAATCCAAAACGGCTAAGCCCCTGCCCATATAAGGGAGTTGCGGACATCATTCTCTCTTGGGTTGCTGTCTCTGTATGAGGTAGGACCTCCGCAACTTTCAAGTACGTTTACTAGGCCAAAGCCTTGCGGCCTCGGCCTATACCAAAGCAGTTGTACTTCTATAATTTCCCGCTATTCTCCGCAAGATCACTGGACCTAAATGCACCCCTAAATCCAGCGGATCTATGCTACGGAATCTTTTAAAAGCTAAATTGAGCTTATCTGATCCCAACCAACTGTATATCGCTGCTCAACTGTATACAGACTCTGTTATCTAAACTGTTATTGATATTGCCTGCTACAGAAAATCTTCAGTAAAAGTTCTTACAAGTTTTCAGTTAAACAGTGGTTGTGGACAATCCGTTTATTACGCACTCACCTATTGCTCTTGGGAAGGGTGGTGATAGGCCCAG
This sequence comes from Hyla sarda, assembly GCF_029499605.1. NCBI lineage: Eukaryota > Metazoa > Chordata > Amphibia > Anura > Hylidae > Hyla > Hyla sarda. The sequence goes on along the minus strand of NC_079190.1, from coordinate 26,169,779 downwards.
CACCATTACAGTATTTAACCCTCACCCTGGCATCACGAGTGACAAGGGTTAACAGTGCCCTTTATAATTCAGAACAGCAACACCCCCAACTACCCTACAACCCCCGAGGCGTACTACAACTGCACGAGGGGGTGGGGCTATGACATCACAAGCTCCCTGCGCCGGCTCCAGAGTTCAGAACAGTTTGTTCCAAACGTTGAGCAGCGGAGTACCCCTTTAAAGCATCCTTATAGTTATCACCATCTTTCCTCCCTGCTTGTCCTCCCCATGAACATCCATATTATTACAAAAATGAAGGACACACTTTTTTTTTTTTGCTTATATAGTGCAGCATATGCTATTATTCGATAATAATGTAGAGGTTCTTGTTTATGCCTTGTACTAACCTGTTTTAGTTGATGTGGCAGGCATGGTATAGGCCAGGGGTTGGCAACCCCTGGCATGCCCACCACTCATGGCACCCAGGGTGCTTCTGAGTTGCACACGGGGCTCCGGGTGGAGAGACGCTCGCTCCGCTAATGGGAATCCAGGGGACACAGTGTGCACATGCAGACCTCCTCTCAGTTAGAGCTGCAGGACCTGCGGCTTCACTGAGAGGAGACCTGTGACCTCTGCCCGCAAGCAGTGCAGGCACCGATGACGTCACTCATCGGCGCCTGCACTGTAGCACAAGAAGAATGCAGCCAACTTGTGCTGCCCTGGGATCCCTGACTGCGATATAGGTGAGTAAACCATGTAGGTGATGGGTAGGGGGTGCAGGTGATAGGGAGGGGGTGTGCGGGTGAGAGGGAGGGGGAAGGGGGTGCAGGTGACGAGGAGGGTGCAGGGGAGGGGGTGCAAGAAATGTGGAGGGGGGTGCAGGCGGCGGTAGGAGGGGGATTGCAGGTGACAGGGAGGGGGATGATGATTTGGACAAGGAGGAGCACTGGCTACTTCCCTAACTGGCTGCCTACACAATTACCTGCCTGGTTACTTCCCTTCCCTGCTACCTACCTTATTAATTTCCTGGCTACATAGCCACTTGGCTACCTACCTACATAGCTACCTACCTACATAGCTACTTACCTACATAGCAACCTAATTACCTATTCGCATGCACAAACTAATCGCCTCAGATTCTCGCCCCAGGGACTCTAATCATACCAGCAATGCATTTATCCGTCGAAGGAGATCACTATAATGTTATCTGTGTTTGAACAAGTTTGGGAAAAAAACAAATATTCGTAATCGCGAATATTATTCGCGATATTCTGAATATTTGCGAATTCTCAAATATGCTATATTCGCAACGAATATTCGCATTGCGAATATTCGTGAGCAACACTAGTACCTACCTACATACATACATACAAAGCTACCCATTTACCTACTTTGCTACCTACCAAAGAACTTACCTCCATATTTACTTACCTACCTGCATAGCTACCTACCTATATCCAGGGAAAATTGTAGCTCCCCAAAGTATAAAGTGCAGAATTCCGTACAGTTCCATTTCAAACAGTGTTATAGACAAAAAAAACACAAAAAGAGCGCTCCATAGTGCAATTAACAGAGTAAACCACGCATAGGCTAATATTGTGCGCTTACCCACATGGTTGTGCTGACAAGCAGGCACAACGCTGGTGAAGGTATGTAAATAGAATCCAACGTGCAGCCAATCCCTTCCACCACCTCGTGGTGTTCAATTTTCCAGCAAAGACCTCCAAACCACTAAAGGATTCTCCAGGCGCAAACAGCGGATAGCAGCAGTGGGTATAATAAACCACCTCGGTTTTATTATTACTGATTGTTTTACATATTCATTGTTGATATACCCACTGCTGCTATCCGCTGTTTGCGCCTGGAGAATCCCTTAGTGGTTTGGAGGTCTTTGCTGGAAAACAGTGTTACAGAGCAGACTATGTTTCCTCGTCTCACATGCTTGACGAAGGTGAAGACGGGTTGCTGAAACATAGCCTGCTCTGTAACACTGTTTATACAAAAGAAACACAGGGTGAGCTCCGCTGGGTGGAATCCACTATAGGCAGGAGTAGTGCTAGACGTTTAGGTAAAAACGCACTCACCTGGTAGTGTTGTGGAGGCACAACACTCAATTCACTTAATTCAATGTCCTGGGTGGTGACTTCCTAATTCTGGGGTCTGTATTATGGTGGGGACTGATTCTGGGGTCTGTATTGTGGTGGAGACTGATTCTGGGGTCTGTATTATACAGGTCTGAGTTAACCTTACAATTCTGTAAAAAAAAAAAACACCCTGTGACAAGCCACATCCCCACAAACTCCACCCACAGGAAGCCACAGCAAGCCACACCCATATTGCCAGCACACCAAGCGATTTCGAAACAAATTTGGGTACAGCACTACCAAACGGTTGCCTACCCCTGGTCTAGGCTCCATTTTGAATAAAATAACTTGATAAAGCTGCTTATTGTAAGAACCCGAAGGGTGAAATATCCCTGAGTGAGTTTGTTATTTTGGTTGCTGGGCTACGCCTAGATTTCTGGTTGGTCAGCTGACCTCGTTGTATTTTCACGTGTGTAGCTGCCTATATAAACCTCCAGTGTGGTATCAGACCTTGCCTGCAAAAGAGGTTAACTCCAGTAGCTAGTGTTTATATTTGTATTCATGATCTTCTGGTATTCCTGACAATTCGGCTTGGCTTTCTCGCCTTTCTCTTGTATTTGCTATTTGGCACCTTTGACAAATCCTGGTATAGACTCGGCTAGATGACTTTGACTTATTGTGTGAGTTTGTTTTATATTATTTCAGTTAGTTTGAGTGCTTCCTGACTGTACCCCGACCTGTGTCTGTTTTTGTAGTTTATTTTTTTGATAGTGACTTCCTTCACTTATTTAGGAAGGGACCCTCACCGTGGTTGTTAATCCGCTGTTTAGGGTGGATAGGCAAGTAGGCAGGGTCAGAGGGAGTGGGTGAGAACAGGGCTGCACTCCTTCCTTGTCCATACATGACACTTACATGTGGCATTTGATCACTGCACTTAGTTATCTAATCAGATGGCTAGTGCTGGAGGTCACTCAGGAAGGTTGGGGCCAGTTCACAACATGTGCAATTTGGCCGCATATTTTTATTCATAGAGCATTTTTTTTTAAATATGAGGTAAAAATGATTTGACCTATAATTACAATTGAGGTAATTTATGAATATTGAAGTTTTTAGGATTCATTCACAAGTAAAATTTATACTGCATTTTGGCTGCTTTTGTAGCAATTTTCCAAAAGGACACTTTTTTTTTACCATGCTTTGCAGAAAAGCAATAAAATAGCACCATTTTTGTAGCCATTTTGGGAAAATCCCAGCAAATACATAAAAGAAACACAACAAAAAAACGCAATGTGTGACAGCCTCAAGGGATGTGTATATCTACTACATATCCCGATCCCATAGAGATAACAGCAGCAGTATTCAGATAGAGCTGTAAGGTAAGGATATAACTTCTATATATCCTGATACTATAAAGATAGCAGCAGCAGTATACAGATAGAACTGGAGGAGAGGTATATAACTACTACATATCCTGATCCCATAGAGAGCGCAGCAGCTGTATTATATAGATAGAGCAGGTGGGTAAGTGTATAACTACTATATATCCTGATCCTATAGAGATATCAGCAGCAGTATACAGAGAGCTGGAGGGGAGGTGTATAACCACTATATATGCTGATCCCATAGAGGTAGCAGAAGCAGTAAAACATTTTAGTTCGATGGGAGGTATATAACTATTATATTTTCTGATCCCATAGAGATAGCAGCAGCAGCAGCAGCAGTATACAGTATATATAGAGCTGGAGTGGGAGGTATACAACTACTATATACCATAATATCACAGAGATAGCAGCAGTTAACAGAGCTTGGAGGGGAGGTGTATAACTACTTTAAACCATGATTCCCTAGAGATAGCAGCAGTATGCAGATAGAGCTGGGAGGGGTCTGTAAGTAGCAAGAAATTATATGATAGGTGATAATGTCATCCTGTAGTTCAAAGGAAGTCAGCTGACCTAGGATTTCAGTACTTCCCTGCCAGTCAGTAATGGATATGCTTAGGAAGGATCCGTTCTTGTCTTGGTGCTAAATGGCTGTGCTGTGAGTCCACCATAATTCTGCTGCTTTCTTTTTGAGAAATGGCTATTTTCTGTTGGAGATCCTTCCCTCCAACTACAAGTCATAGGATCCCTTGTTTGTAAATGTGAGGTCTCTTTTCTCCCTCCCACACATCAGCCTCCCTTCCATATGTACTGTGCTTAAAACACAATTGCCTGCAGCCCTTGGGAGAATGATCTCCCTCCCACACAGTCACTCCACCTATTGAAGCACAGACAAGCTCCCTTTCAACACCTGACTAGTGATGTAATGTCTCGGGCCGCACTGCAACCTGGGAAAAGGTAAGACAACACTCATTTTGTATGCTGCAAAAAATGAATATTGGGACAAAGATCACATAGGAATTGCGAGACCAGCCATCAAACACAGGTACAGACACTATATTATGAACTACAGTGAGAATGATATGGGCAACAAAAATAAATAAATAAACTGTGCTTCATTGAGCCATGTACAGTAGCATAGAAGAAATCGCAAATTTTTGCCCAGGCTTCGTTTGCTCAAACCTGTTATTTTTTGCCATTTTTTTTTACCTCTTTTATCAGTAAAAAATAAAAAAAATAAAATCTACACCTACAGCAGAAATAACAGTGGCCCTTTACTTTGCTTGGACTATACATTTATTAAAGGGGTACTCTGGCCCAAAGACATCTTATCCCCTATCCAAAGGAGATAAGATGTGTGACGCCGCTGGGGCCCCCGCAATCTAGCATGTAGCACCCACCTGTAAGTACTGCCGGAAGCGCTGGAGGCTCTCAGTCTTATGCCTCCCGACCACGGGGATGGAGTATCGTGACATCACGACTCCGCCCCCGTGTGACATCAAGCCCCGCCCCCTCAATGCAAGTCTATGGGAGGGGCCCCCCTCCCAGAGACTTGCATTGAGGGGGCGGGGGCGTGACATCACACGGGGCGGAGTCTATCCTTTGGATAGGGGATAAGATGTCTTGGGGCCGTAGTTCCCCTTTATACTTTTTTATATATATATATATATATATATATATATATATATATATATATATATATAATCATCTGGCTCCAGAAAGTTAAACAGATTAATTACTTCTATTAAAAAATCTTAATCCTTTCAGTACTTATGAGCTTCTGAAATTAAGGTTGTTCTTTTCTGTCTAAGTGCTCTCTGATGACACCGGTCTCGGGAACTGCACAGAGTAAAAGAGTTTTGCTATGGGGATTTGCTTCTAAACTGGGCGGTTCCTGAGACACCTGTCATCAGAGAGCACTTAGACGGAAAAGAACTAAGAAGCTCATAAGTACTGGAAGGATTAAGATTTTTTAATAGAAGTAATTTACAAATCTGTTTAACTTTCTGGAGCCAGTTGAGATAGATATATATATATATATATATATATATATATATATATATATATATATATATATATAAATTTCCTGGATAACCCCTTCAATGACTAATATGTGCCTTTAGTCTAGAGGTTTTTCCCATGATATATTTTTTGTTCTTTTTTCCGGATTTAGCGCTTTAGTGTTATGGATAAATACATTAATAGATATAGTTTTATTATTAGCGGCTGAAGCCAAGCGCACGGTTTGTATTCAGCCAGGCATCAGATGTTACGGCTCTGGGCACTTAGCAATGACAGACGTCAGGCAGATCTCTACCTAATCTACAGCTGGTGCTGACAACAATAATAGCCGCATTACACCTAACCAGCTCTACCAAAGAAAAACAAAATGCCCGTTACGCCAGTTAGAATCTTATTCAGACGCCCATTACTTTTCACCGGGAGGGAGTTTAGCGTCTGCCATTTAACTTTATAGACACCGAATTATTATATAAATAAATATTACCGTATTTTTCGGCATATAAGGCGCACCCAATTTTAGAAAAAAGGAGGAAAATCTAGAAAAAAAAGATTCTGAACCAAATACAATGTAAAGTATAGGACAGTGATCTTCAACCTGCGGACCTCCAGATGTTGCAAAACTACAACTCCCAGCATGCCCGGACAGTCGTTGGCTGTCCGGGCATGCCGGGAGTTGTAGTTTTGCAACATCTGGAGGTCCGCAGGTTAAAGACCACTGGTATAGGAGGTAGTACTCACGTGTCCCCGCCGCTCTGGACCCGTCACCGCTGCCCTGGATGTCGCCCTCCATCGCTGTTGCCGCATCCCTGGGGTGTCCCCGTCACTCCGGAATGTCTCTGCTGCCTGGGATCCTCACTCTCTGTCGCCACCATCACGTTGTTACGCACGCCACTCCTATTGGATGACGGGAGGCATGCGCGACGCAGTGATGACGACTTTAGAGAGCGACGGCCATGCAGGGGATCCCGGCACGGAGCAGTAATTCGCCGATCAGACACAGAGGAGGAAGGTAAGGTTCCTCCCGGTGTCCTGTAAGCTGTTCGGGACACCGCGGCGGTCCCGCACAGCCTGACTGAGCAGCCAGGTTAGTTTCACTTTCACTTCAGACACGGCGGTCAGCTTTGATCGCCACGTCTGAAGGTTTTGGGGAAGAAAAAATGCATCTGGCGAAAAATACGGTAGCTTATAGATGGGAATACAAGGGTGGCAATGTTTTTGTTCCTGTCCCCTCTTGTTGCCCCAGTGTGGTTATCTATCCTCCCCGTTTTGTGTGTTTTTTATATCCTTTGTGTTTGGCGTGCGGATGGGCTGCCACTGGGAGACCTGGGTTTGTAAGCTGGTGATGGTTTGCTTTGCCTAGAGTTGAGGCAGGGCAGTGTAGCCTTCCGGACCGCTGGCCATGATGCTTCAGGGTGCGCCGTTATGGATAATTACCAGGCACAAGCTAATAATACCAATATTACCAATAATACCAGTATGCAAGGTGGAATATTATAATCATACATATTACCATCATACTGTTACTGACCAAATCCTGTATACTGAGACCAATATTACCAATAACACCAGTATGCAAGGAGAAATATGATAACCATATTTATTACCATCATACTGTTACTGACCAAATCCTGTATACTGAGACCAATATTACAAATAATACCAGTACACACAGAGGAATATTATCACCATTCATATTACCATCATACTGTTACTGACCAAATCCAGTATACTGATATTATTATTATGGTGATAATATTCCTCTTTGTATACTGGTATTTTTGGTAATATTGGTGTCAGTATACAGGATTTGGTCAGTAACAGTATGATGGTAATATGTATGGTTATAATATTCCTCTTTGTATACTGATATGGGACACCAAGGGGTTATTACTACTTTATGTAGCATTATAGGTGCTGGAAAAGTGCAGAGCCTAAAATGCGTTTCATAAAGTATAACCCCTTGGTGTCTCTTATCAGTATACAAAGAAGAATATGATCACCATACATATTACCATGATACTGTTACTGATTAAATCCTGTATACTGAGACCAATATTACAAATAATACCAGTATACAAAGAGCAATGTTATCACCATACATATTACCATCATACTGTTACTGACAAAATTCTGCATACTGAGACCAATATTACCAATACTACCTGTATACAAAGAGCAATGTTATTACCATACATATTACCATCATACTGTTACTGACCAAATCCTGTATACTGAAACCAATATTACAAATAATACCAGTACACAAAGAGGAATATTATCACCATTCATATTACCATCATAGTGTTATTGCCCAAATCCTGTATACTGAGATCAGTATTCAATATTGCCAATAATACCAGTATTCAGGGAGGAATATTTTCACTATACATATTACCATCATACTGTTTCTGACTAAATCCTGTATACTGAGACCAATATTACCAATAATACCAGTATACAAGGAGAAATATTATCACCATTCATATTACCATCATACTGTTACTGACCAAATCCAGTATACTGATATTATTATTATGGTGATAATATTCCTCTTTGTATACTGGTATTTTTGGTAATATTGGTGTCAGTATACAGGATTTGGTCAGTAACAGTATGATGGTAATATGTATGGTTATAATATTCCTCTTTGTATACTGATATGGGACACCAAGGGGTTATTACTACTTTATGTAGCATTATAGGTGCTGGAAAAGTGCAGAGCCTAAAATGCGTTTCATAAAGTATAACCCCTTGGTGTCTCTTATCAGTATACAAAGAAGAATATGATCACCATACATATTACCATGATACTGTTACTGATTAAATCCTGTATACTGAGACCAATATTACAAATAATACCAGTATACAAGGAGAAATATTAGCACCATAAATATTACCATCATACTGTTACTGACCAAAAACTGTGCACTGAGACTAATATTACAAATAATACCAGTATACAAGGAGGAATATTATCACCATACATATTATTACTATCATACTGTTACTGACCTAATCCTGTATACTGAGACCAATATTACCAATAATACCAGTACACAAAGAGGAATATTATCACCATACATATTACCATGATACTTCTATGGAAAAAATCCTGTATACTGAGACCAATATTACCAATAATACCAGCATACAGGGAGGAAATATTATCACCATACATATTACCATCATACTGTTACTGTCCAAATCCTGTATACTGACCAATAGTATCAATAATACCAGTATACAAGGAGGAATATTTTCACTACACATATTACCATCATACTGTTACTGACCATATCCTGTATACTGAGACCAATATTACCAAGTAAACCAGTATACAAGAAGGAAATATCCCCCCAATAAAGTGACCATATGGTGGGAGATATTAGCTCTACATATGCTCTGCAGACCATATTAGTGATTACATACAGTTACAACAGGTAATTCACAGATGACATCTTCTCTGAAAGTTAAAGTTTTGAAAATTATTTCTATATCAAAATCTTAATCCTTCCAGTACATATCAGCTGCTGTAAGCTCCAAAGGAAGTTGTGTAGTTATTTCCAGTCTGACCACAGTGCTCTCTGCTGACACCCCTGTCTGATTTACGAACTGTCCGGAGCAGGAGAGGTTTGCTTTGGGGATTTGCTCCTTCTTTGGACAGTTTCTGACATGGACAGAGGTGTCAGCAGAGAGCACTGTGGTCAGACTGGAATGAACTACGCAACTGGAGCATACAGCAGATGATAAGTACTGGAAGGATTAAGATTTAAAAATTTAGAATGAATTTACAAATCTGTTTAACGTTTTGGCACCAGTTGATTTGAATTTTTTTTTTCCCCACCGGAGTACCCCTTTAACTGCTTTTAGATTCCAACTCTCAAATTTTCAGTGATTTAAATGTAATCTAAAGTGTATGACAAAATAGAACAACGCTGACGGCCTAAAATCCACCAACAACACAGGAGGGGTAAATGTGACATATATAATTCCGTAAGGATTCGGCATACGGCACTCATAGCTTGTAACTGGCCCTTCCCATATTGTACTTCCAGGTATCTCCTATTGTGAACAGCATGATGTGGGTAGCAAACGGAAGGGGGTAGCACTGTAGAAACAGACTACACAGGTTTTGTTGTAGTCTGTTACCATGGAGACACATAGGGGGAGATTTATCAAAACTTGTCTAGAGGAAAGGTTGCTGAGTTGCCCATAGCAACCAATCAGATCGCTTCTTTCATTTTCAAAGAGGCCTGTGAAAAATTAAAGAAGCGATCTGATTGGTTGCTATGGGCAACTGCACCGCTCTTCCTCTACACTGGTAATAAATCTCCCTCAAAGTTCTGCACAGGAGCTGTAGACACTAAATCGTAAGAGATTTTTAGTCAAAACATTTTGCAAGGTTGTTACGTTATTTTAACCCCTTAATGACACAGGGTATTTTCCGTTTTTGCAATTAAATTTTTTCCTCATCACCTACTAAAAATCATGACGCTTTAAATTTTGCACCTAAAAATCCATATTATGGCTTATTTTTTGCGCCACCAATTCTACTTTGCAGTGACATTAGTCATTTCACCAAAAATCCACAGTGAAATGGAAAAAAAAATTGTGTGAAAAAACTGAACAAAAAAGGACATTTTGTAACTTTTGGGGGCTTCCGTTTCTACCCAGTACATTTTTCGGTAAAAATTACACCTTATCTTTATTCTCTAGGTCCATACGGTTAAAATGATCCCCTACTTATATAGGTTTGATTTTGTTGTACTTCGGGAAAAAATCATAACTACATGCAGGAAAATTAATACGTTTAAAATTGTCATCTTCTGACCCCTATAACTTTTTTATTTTTCCGCATATGGGGATGTATGTGGGCTAATTTTTTGCGCCGTGATCTGACGTTTTTATCGGTTTTATTTTTGTTTTGATTGGACTTTTTGATCGCATTTTATTCACTTTTTTATGGTATAAAAAGTGACCAAAAATACGCTATTTTGGACTTTGGAATTATTTTACATGTACGCCATAGACCGTGCGGTTTAATTAATGATATATTTTTATAGTTCGGACATTTACGCACGCGGCGATACCACATATGTTTATTTTTTATGGTAAAAGGGGGGTGATTTGGACTTTTATTAGGGAAAGGGTTAAATCACATTGATTACCTTTTTTTTACACTTTTTTTTTTTTTTTGCAGTGTTATCGCTCCCATAGGGGACTATAATTCTGCACACACTGATCTTTTACATTGATCACTGCAAAGCCATAGGTCTGCATTGATCAGTGTTATCGACGGCCGATTGCTCAAGCCTGCATCTCAGGAAGGTAAGAGGACCTCCGCTCGCGTCCTAGCTGATTGGGACACCGCATTTTCACTGCGGTGGTCCCGATCAGCCCCACTGAGCAGCCAAGAAGCTTTTAATTTTGTTTTAGACGCGGCGTTCAACCTTGAATGCCGCGTCTAAAGGGTTAATAGCTGCGCGATTGTTAATAGCGGGCTATGGTAATTTACCAGAACAACTGTCCATTTTACTGAGAAAACCCGAAAAGGGGGCGTGGCTGTCAGGGGGGGGGTTGTAATGGGCCGTGGCTACCAAAAAAGGGGTGTTTCCTGACATTTTCACAAAAAACCTAACTATACAAATTTTTTAGTTCTTTTTTTTGTGTGTGTATTTTTTTCGTGACTGGGTCAAATTTATTAAATGGTCGCAGGGAATTTTATACATTTTGGGGAGGATGCACATTTTCTAAAATGTCACTGTTCACATACACCAAAAAGCTACGCTAAGTCTGGGCTGGTGTCGTTTTACGACTTTTTGGTGGTTTTTGCGACTACTTATCGTAGTTGATAAATTCATTACCACTGCACAAGACTAACCTTAACAGCTAGTCTGTATATTCTGTAAAAAAAAAAAAAAAAAAAAAGTGTAAACCAAAAAGTCACAAAAAATAGCCTGAGGTGCAGCGCTGCGCCAAAATTGAGACAAATCTACACATAAAAACAGCTCTAAAGACAATGATAAATGCCCCCCCTCCCCAACCCAACATGTTTTGTCAGCTTGTGCGCCAGAATTTGTGGAAGAAATGGAAAAAAACCTGACCAACTCTCCATTTTACTGAGAAAACCCGAAAAGGGGGCGTGGCCGTCGGGGGGATGTGTAATGGGCTGTGGTTACCAAAAAAGGGTCATATCCTAACATTTTCACCAAAAAAACTACATATTTACTAAGGTTTCCACAGAAAATGTGGTGAGGAAAAAAACGACAGATCATGTATGATGTGTTAAAAAAAGTAAATAAGGGCCAGTGTGTATCCAGCCATTGCAAAACTACAACTCCCAGCATGCCCGGACAGCCTTTGGCTGTCCGGGCATGCTGGGTGTTGTAGTTTTGCAACAGAAGGAGACACGCTGTTCGGAAAACACTGCTTTAAGAGTGAGCACTTTGAAGTATAATGATATTGAGGTGTGCCACAGGGGTGCGATGTGAGGTGAATGGGGCAGATGTTGTAGCCCAGGAGCAGATAGTATTAACCCCTAAATGCTCGTGGCGCTAAAGTGTGATTTTTACCAAGAACCACCCGAACGTTAGCACCGTTAGTCCAAGTAAGGATGGGTTCACACCACGTTTTGTTAAATACGGCTCCCGTATACGGTTGGGAGGAGGGGGGGCGGGGCTTAATCGCTGTGCCCGCACTCAGCCGTATTCAGGAACCGTATTTAATGCAAGTCTATGAGCCGACCGGAGTGGTCGACCACGTTTTTGCCTGCGGTCGGGAAACCGCATACGGACGAAAACGAAGCCGACCGGAGGCTGCGGTTCACTCCGGTTGGCTCATAGACATACATTAAATACGGTTCCCGAATACGGCGGAGTGCGGGCGCCGCGATTAAGCCCCGCCCCCCCTCCTCCCAACCGTATGCGGGAGCCGTATTTAACAAAACGTGGTGTGAACCCAGCCTAAGGCAGGGCAAATAAGAGTCCAAGGCCAGGTCAGGGTTAACGGTAGCTTTACTGAGGTAGACAGATGGAACAGTCTATACGGCTCAGCCAGGATCCCAGAGAGGTGACCAGTAACACAGGGGACCTCTCGGCTTGCTGGGACTTGTAGTGACTAGAACAGACTTTAGCGCAGCCACACTGACTATAATAGACTTGACTTGGCTGAAGATGAAGGCTGTAGGTTAGGCTTGAGGCCTCTAGATGTGCTGGATGTTTACCCTGAGACGTCTGGACTGGATTTGACCTCAGCAGAAAGTGAATCACAAGAGAGATTGTAGTACCTCCCCCTCTTATAAAGGGGGCTGAGCAAGGACCCCATAGGTTAGCTGCGAGTCATCTGGTCACCTGGTGCTCTCTGGGTAACAAAATATGGGACTTTAACATGTGACAACCATTATCATGTGATCAATAACCATGTGACCATATACAATTATATAGATTATAGGGGTACACAGCGCTGGGGACGTGCAGGGACTCAACCTGACAGGACTGTGAGATGCATATCCCGTACTGGGACATCACAATATAATGCAACAATTCTCTATGTTTGTCAGGAAGAATAAGCAGAATCTCACATGCCCGGTTGGGCAAATCCCGACCGGGAAAAGTCATGTTGTCCAAAGTAATCCCTCCTGGCACGTAACCTTTTATTTTCAATGCAAATATAACATTTCTGGAGGACTTGACTATTTTTTCAGTCTGATTTGCATTTGAAGTAAATTAAATATGATTACTGTAAATCCCCTATACTGGACCTACCATATATTCTAGTGATAATAGTCCACTGGCTACGGCCGCTCCCGACTCCTCAGGAACATCACGCAGGGTGCTCGGGTTTCCACATGACTCCCGTATTTTAACATATGCCCTACAACAGAGATCCCCAGCATATAACTTATATAAAAACATATAACATATAACTTGCGCGCATTTATGAAGTGCAGGAAAAGGTCCTGGCAGATAAAGGAGCCAATAAATGCTCTAATAGTGCTGCAGCTACCTCCTCCTTTTTTAGGGTGAAACGTCACCCTATAATCATCTCTAACGCCAGGTGGTGGGTGCAACTGCCCAGAGCACCTGTTACGCCGAGCGCTCCGGGTCCCCGCTCCTCCCCGGAGCTCTCGCAGCGTTCTCCTGTTCGCAGCGCCCCGGTCAGACCCGCTGATCGGGAACGCTGCGATCATGTCCCTAGCCGGGATGCGATGCGGGACGCGCCCGCTCGCGATTCGCATCCCGGCCCGCTTACCAAACTCGTTCCCCGTCTGTACTGTCCCGGCGCGCGCAGCCCTGCTCCCTAGGGCGCTCGCGCGCCAGCTCTCTGCGATTTAAAGGGCCGCTGATTGGCGTCTGGTTCTAATTAGTGTGTTTACCTGTGCACTTCCCTATATAACCTCACTTCCCCTTCCCTTCCTTGTCGGATCTTGTTGCCATTGTGCCAGTGAAAGCGTTTCCTTGTATGTCCCAAGCCAGTGTTCCAGACCTCTTGCCGTTGCCCCTGACTACGATCCTTGCTGTCTGCCCTGACCTTCTGCTACGTTCGACCTTGCTTTTGCCTAATCCCTTGTACCGCGCCTATCTCAGCAGTCAGAGAGGTTGAGCCGTTACCGGTGGATACGACCTGGTTGCTACCGCCGCTGCAAGACCATCCCGCTTTGCGGCGGGCTCTGGTGAATACCAGTAGCAACTTAGAACCGGTCCACCGGTACGGTCCACGCCAATCCCTCTCTGACACAGAGAATCCACCTCCAGCCTGCCGAATCCTGACAGCACCAACTTGTTGGATGGATAGGAAGGCACGGTCAGGCAGGGGACATCATCAGGCCTGGTACAAGGATTTTTGCCACCCTAGGCGAAAGCTAATTTTGCCTCCCCTTGACTGCAAAATTGCTGCAAAAACATGGCCAAAAGTGGTGAAAATGTGTCAAAAATGCAGTAAACCTGCAACATGACATGTGAACACTGCCCAAAGACCTGAAATCTTCACAAAGCACCTCAGTTGTCATTATAGGTGAAATCACTTTTACCTTGTGGCAATTACTCTAGAAGATGCACTTGGAATGCATCAAAACTGCACGTGATGTGAACTGACACCAACCCACTTATAAGTCTCAGCTGTTTAGGCTTCTGTCTAGCCAGGTGAGTCCACCCCCTCTCTCTGCAATGCCAGAGGATTCATGGGAAATGTAGCCAGCATTAGGACATCATCAAATATGACTGAAAACCAATGCCTGCCACATCAGCTAAAACAGGTAAGCGCAAGAAATACACAAGAACCTCAACATTATTCTCTAATAACAGCTAATGCTGTACTACTGTATATAGGCAGAAAATAATTTCCAGAGTGCTTCTTTAAAATTTACTGAGCCAGGTGTAGAGTGCCCAGTTCAGCCAATGTACATTAGTGGGCAAGACATGTGCCATGCATTGTCGCTCTTATCTAGCTCACACCCACCTGGCACTTAAAGGAACCAGGTGATGTGTGAGGGTCAGTACCTAGATGTGGCTCAACTACCCTCTTGTTGGCGGCAGCTACATCTATATAACATGTCACAGAGATATCAGTAAACAGAAAACACACTAAAGCAGCTGAACAATCGCTTTACCTCCACAATCTTTTAATGTACTCGACTTACTGGATGTCAGGCGCTCGCTGTCATATGCGCCATCGCCCAGGGAATGAAAGTAACGCAGTTCGTGCTGGATGTGCTGTTCCCGTACTGCTAGTTTCTCTACTCCAATCTTATTTTACCCTGAGAGTTCCTAGTTCTCCTATGTACATAACTTATGGCATATGCCCAGTATTCAAGTCGTTCTGTGATCACCCAGTTTATGTAGCAGATGAAGAAGCGATGGCTTTGAGCTCCTGGTTCATCCTTGCACAGTTATTGAAGTGCTTACAACCAAAAACATGAAGCTAATAACTATTGGAAGGATTAAGATTTTTTAATAGAAGTAATTTACAAATCTGTTTAACTTCCGGAGCCAGTTGAGATATATATATATATATATATATATATATATATATATATATATATATATATATATACAAAAAAGGTTTTGCCTGGAATACCCCTTTAAGCAACAAAGAGTAGGGTCTATTCTTCGAGCGCTACTGTGTTGCAGTTTCACAAAGACTTCGATACGCCAGCATATACGCAGGACTTTTTTTTATTCAGGTAGAAAAGCAAAAGAACAACGCGTTTCGGCGCAAACTCGCGCCTTCCTCAGGTCCACAAAACAGTAAGTTAAGATGTCCTGGAGAAGCTCCCTGTGTTGCGGCTGTGAAACAGGTACTGGCAGCATGCACATCGCCAGTACCTGTTTCACAGTCGCAACACAGGGAGCTTCTCCAGGACATCTCAACTTACTGTTTTGTGGACCTGAGGAAGGCGCGAGTTTTCGCCAAAACGCTTTGTCCTGTGTTGCGGCTGTGAAACAGGTCCTGGCGGCAAGCACGCAGCCAGTACCTGTTTCACAGCCGCAACACAGGGAGCTTCTCTGGGACATCTCAACTTACTGTTTTGTGGACCTGAGGAAGGCGCGAGTTTGCGGCAAAACGCGCTGACCTGTTTTGCAGCTGTGAAACAGGTACTGGCGGCGTGCACGCCGCCAGTACCTGTTTCACAGACGCAACACAGGGAGGTTCTCTGGGACATCTCAACTTACTGTTTTGTGGACCTGAGGAAGGCGTGAGTTTGCGGCAAAACGCGTTGACCTGTTTTGTGTCTGTGAAACAGGTACTGGCGGCGTGCACGCCGCCAGTACCTGTTTCACAGACGCAACACAGGGAGGTTCTCCAGGACATCTCAACGTACTGTTTTGTGGATCTGAGGAAGGCGCGAGTTTGTGCCGAAATGCATTGTCCTGTAATGCGGCTGTGAAACAGATACTGGCGGCGTGCACTCCGCCAGTACCTGTTTCACAGCCGCAATGCCCGGGAGCTTCTCCAGGACTTCTCAACTTATTGTTTTGTGGACCTGAGGAAGGCACGAGTTTGCGCCGAAATGTGTTGTCCTGTGCTGCGGCTGTGAAACAGGTACTGCACGCCGCCAGTACCTGTTTCACAGCCGCAATGACCGGGAGCTTCTCCAGGACATCTCGACTTACTGTTTTGTGGACCTGAGGAAGGCACGAGTTTTTGCCGAAACGCGTTGTTCTTTTGCTAATCTACCTGAATAAACAAAGTCCTGTGTACATGCTGGCGTATCAAAGTCTTTGTGGAAATGCAACACAGTAGTGCTTGAAGAATAGACCCTCTTCTTTTGGTTAATTCTTGCCCATTATTCCGTATTCCGCAATTTGGGTCGCCGATAGAGGGTTCTTGAGCAGCAGACTGTGCTACATCTACCATAAGCCCACAAGTCCACATTCTAGTTGTGCTCACCTAATTGCACAACTGGATAAGGTCAGTTTGACACCATAGGTGTGGTGGTGGGTTCCTCTTTTTCATCTACCTTTGCCGTAAAGATATCATACCAGGAAGCACTTTTTTTTTTTAATCAATTGGTGCCAGAAAGTTAAACAGATTTGTAAATTACTTCTATTAAAAAAAATCTTAATCCTTCCAGTACTTATCTTAATCCTTCCAGTACTTATGCTGTGTGATCCACAGGAAGTTCCTTTCTTTTTGAATTTCCCTTCGGTCTGACCACAGTGTTCTCTGCTGACACCTCTGTCCATTTTAGGAATTGTCCAGAGTAGGAGCAAATCCCCATAGAAAACCTATCCTGCTCCGGACAGTTCCTGAGACGCAGAGTTGTCAGCAGACAGCACTGTGGTCAGGCAGAAAGGAAGTTGAAAAAGAAAAGGACTTCCTGTGAAGCATACAACAGCTGATAAGTACTGGAAGGATTACGATTTTTTTATGGAAGTCATTTACAAATCTGTTTAATTTTCTGGCACCAGTTGATTTAAAAAAAATGTTTTCCAGTGGAGTGCCCTTTTAACTCTATTTTTCTATTTCTGGATAACCCATTTAACCCTTAGTTACAGTTCAGGTCCTACTCTAGACATAACACAGCGTGTCCATACTGCCCAGAGTGTTTTGTGAAGGCTGCTAGAACAAAAGTACAAAGGGAACTCCGGCACTTGGATAAAACTAGATGCTTTATCGAAGTCTTCTTAAAAAAGCCATACAAAATTGTCCAAAGCAAGGAAAAAACTAAGCAGTCAACGTGTTTCTGGCTACATTAGCCCCTAGTCATGATATGTGATCACGACCAAGGGTTAGTGAAGCTGGAAAAAAGTGTACACTCTCCATGATAGAAAGATGAAGGTGGTAGGTACATTGCATTTTCCTCATACAGATTGGTGCTTGGCAGGAGGGTTAGGGAGATTTCAGGCAAGAATTTTTCTTACTAAAAAGTATCTTATAGTCCACAAAAATATAGTACATTAAAAAACTAAAAAAGAAAAGAAAAAAAGTTCATAGGCTTGCCTTATGACTGGGTGGGGAAAACAAGGCTCACAGACATTCTGTATGGGTATGCTAGGAAGCAGGACTCACAGGCTTTATTTACAGGTGAGTGGGGGAAACAGAGCTCACAGGCTTTCTCTATGTATAGGTGGGGTAAGCAGGAATCACAGGATTTCTCTATGACTGGGAGGAGGAAACAGGACTCACAGGCTTTTTCTATGAATGGGTGAAGGAAACAGGACTCACAGGCTCTACTTTATGTATGGGTGGAGGAAGCAGGACTCACAGGATTTCTCTATGAGTGGGTGGAGGAAGCTGGACTCACAGGCTTTCTCTATGAGTGGGTGGAGGAAGCAGGACTCACAGGCTTTCTTTATGTATGGGTGGAGGAGGCCGGACTCACAGGATTTCTCTATGAGTGGGTGGAGGAAGCTGGACTCACAGGCTTTCTCTATGAGTGGGTGGAGGAAGCAGGACTCACAGACTTTCTTTATGTATGGGTGGAGGAGGCCGGACTCACAGGCTTTCTCTATGAGTGGGTGGAGGAAGCCGGACTCACAGGCTTTTATTATGAGTGGGTGGGGAAGCCGGACTCACATCCTTTCTCTATATGTGAGCAGGGAAGTAGGACTCTCAGGCTTACTCTATAATATATGGGAGAATAAGGACTCACAGGATGGCTGTATAAGTGGGAGGGGGAAGTAGGTCTCGCTGGCATTCTCTATGAGTGGGTCAGGGAAACAGGACTCACAGGCTTTTGTACATTTAAGTTTATAAAAATTTTATAGAAACCTCTTCTTTCACGTTCACTCCATCTTGTTCTTTCGCTGCTTCAGGTTACAACAAATAAAAAAAACGACTGACTGATTTTCTTGCAGATTTATTGAGCTCTTCTACAAAGTAAATTTGCGCAAAACTTTTTAATTCGCAGTTTGCCGGAGCCAACCAAGCGGTAAAAAAAATTGTACTGTCTAGTTTCCTGCGCACGTGCTCTACGCTGTAAAGGTTAAAAGTCCCTTTTTACACCATGGCAAACCGAATGGCGTTTCACCATAAAACATAAGTTGCACTGTGTTTCGTCAGCGCGTCCTGTTACTATGGTGACAGCGTTCTGGCCACTTCAACGAAGGGTATTGAAAAATGTATTGTATCCTCAAGCCGGCCATGGCTACTAGGACCCCACGATATATCACGATAAATGGTGATATATCCGGGGGGACGGTTGCGTGCACCTTCTGCACATTTTGTCAGTAGTAGCCTGATACGGGGAGGTTAATAACAGGAATTATTTCCGCAAGTGCCAAGGCCAGCCTCTGCTATATTGTTCTAGTCTTTAATCCGAGAGATCCAGCTGGCACAAGCAGCTGGCACATGCAGGAGGAGATAGAGAGATACGAAGGGGATGAACAAATCAATGTCTCTTCATGTGTGCGCAGCGCGGTGCAAGGGAAAGGGATCAATGATAGTTGCATTATTTCTTTCCCCCCCCCCCTTCCCTATCCCAATCCTCTGCATGATCTCCCGTGATGCTGCACGATGCATGGAATAAAAAATAGGTCCATACCACCACCACCCCCCCCTTCTGCAAATCTGCAACGGGATTAAGGAAATTCTGCAGACAAATCCCCGCTTCATCTCTAGGGGAAGATCAGGAGCTCCCTAGGCTCAGTTTATCAAATCCATCCCCTTTCCCGAATTCACTCCAATTAGATCCGCACGTTATTATGTCCTTACCATACATAATAAGCACCTGGGGGAGGGGGGCAGTTTCCTAGACTCAGGGACACCTTGGACGACGCTCTCTCTAGGGACCACTTCTGCATTCATCTGCAGTGTCCCAGTCCTTGGTGATGGTGGGTGGGTAGGTGGGCATTGCTGGTGCTCAGTGTTCACACAGGAGGTGGACGGTGCAGCTGCTGATGTCTATGACATGGACGTGTCCCCGGGCGCAGCGTGGCTCCTGGAAGGTATGGTCACTCTGCTCTCACCCGTCGCCCATGTCTAACGCAAAGTGATCTAATTTGCACTCTCACCTACCGATGACCTTGCAGGGAGCTGTGTGCTTCAGAACGGCGCCCTCTGCAGGCTGTCAGTGCGCATAGCTATAGGCAGGAATAAATCACTCTGGTCTCCATTCATTGTAGGGGGAGGACACCTGGGCAGAGAGGAAGAGCGGTGCAGTTGCCCATAGCAACCAATCAGATGGCTGCTTTCATTTTTCACAGGCCTCTTTTAAAAAATGAAAGTAGCCATCTGATTGGTTGCTATGGGCAACTGAAACCGCTCTTCCTCTACACTGGTTTTGATAAATCTCCCCTTGTGTGTGTGTGTGTCTTTAAGGAAGCGGGACTACGTGAAAGCGAGACAATAATGTTGTCATTTCAACAATGGCGAGTGATTTAGGATCCTCGAAATAATCGCGGCGACGTTTGGCTATATCTGTCCACGTTTACCAAAATAAGCAGATTCCTTATGTAAGCGACATTGGGCGGCGAGGCACGACTGTTTCAAAACTACAACTCCCAGCATGCCCTGACAGCCTGCAGCTGTCAGGGCATGCTGGGAGTTGTAGTTTTGGAACAGCCGATGAGTATGCCCATATGCTGGGACTTTTAGTACTTCTGCTGGGGCTCCGTAACCTGTATAAGAAAGCGTCTGAACTTAAAATGCCAACATAGAACGGTATACTGGGACTTGTAGTACTTCTGTTCTGGCTCCGTAACTTGACTAAGAAGTCTAACGCTTTTGAACTTCGAATCCCAACATAGAACAGTATGCTGGGACTTGTAGTACTTCTGTTCTGGCTCCGTAACCTGTATAAGAAGTCTAAGGCTTCTGAACCTCGAATCCCAACATAGAACGGTATGCTGAGACCTATAGTACTTCTGTTTTTGCTCTGTAACCAGTCTAAGGCTTTTGAACCTCGACTCCCAACATAGAACGGTATGCTGAGACTTGTAGTACTTCTGTTCTGGCCGTAACCTGTATAAGAATTCTAAGGCTTTTGAACCTCGACTCCCAACATAGAATGGTATGCTGGGACTTTTAGTATTTCTGTTTTTGCTCTGTAACCATTCTAAGGCTTCTGAACTTCATATCCCAACATAGAACGGTATGCTGAGACTTGTAGTACTTCTGTTCTGGCTCTGTAACTTGCATAAGAAGGCTCTTGAACCTCGTCTTCCAACATAGAATGGTATGCTGAGACTTGTAGTACTTCTGTTTTTGCTCTGTAACCAGTCTAAGGCTCCTGAACGCCGTATCCCAACATAGAACGGTATGCTGGGACTTGTAGTACTTCTGTTCTGGCCGTAACCTGTATAAGAATTCTAAGGCTTTTGAACCTCAACTCCCAACATAGAATGGTATGCTGGGACTTTTAGTACTTCTGTTTTTGCTCTGTAACCATTCTAAGGCTTCTGAACTTCGTATCCCAACATAGAACGGTATGCTGAGACTTGTAGTACTTCTGTTCTGACTCCGTAACTTACATAAGAAGGCTTTTAAACCTCGTCTCCCAACATAGAATGGTATGCTGAGACTTGTAGTACTTCTGTTATTGCTCTGTAACCAGTCTAAGTCTCCTGAGCGTCGTATCCCAACATAGAACGGTATGCTGGGACTTGTAGTACTTCTGTTCTGGCCGTAACCTGTATAAGAAGTCTAAGGCATCTGAACTTCGTATCCCAACATAGAATGGTATGCTGAGACTTGTAGTACTTCTGTTCTGACTCCGTAACTTACATAAGAAGGCTTTTAAACCTCGTCTCCCAACATAGAATGGTAAGCTGAGACTTGTAGTACTTCTGTTTTTGCTCTGTAACCAGTCTAAGTCTCCTGAGCGTCGTATCCCAACATAGAACGGTATGCTGGGACTTGTAGTACTTCTTTTCTGGCTCTGTAACCTGTATAAGAAGTCTAAGGCATCTGAATTTCAAATCCCAACATAGAACGGTATGCTGAGACTTGTAGTACTTCTGTTTTGGCTCTGTAACCTGTATAAGAAGTCTAAGACTTCTGAACATTGAATCTCAACATAGAACAGTATGCTGGGACTTGTAGTCCTTCGGTTCTGGCTTTGTAACCTGACAATTTGACTTGCCTTGATGTTGCCAGCCTTTGATCCAATGTACGCCGCTGAAGTTTGCATGGTAAGATGCTGCAGGTTTTCTACGCAAACTTATGATTTCAGATGATGCTATTTGAGGAATAATTGATGTCAGATGGCGAACTCCACTTATGCTTCATCTGCCAGCAGGGGTTCACTATATTATGGAAGTGTGTGGTAACCTAAGGGTCTGTTCACACAGGCAATAGGAAGCGATGTGTTGTCTGAGAAAACTCCGCTCCAATTGTCACTTTATCTAGCGTGGGCCAGCTCTAAGCCATAACATTATTATTATTATTATTATTATGACACCTTATTGATTTTTGTCTTTTTTATTTTTATTTTTTTATTTTGAAGAGTATTTTCAGGGTTGCTGCAAAAAAAAAAAAAACTAAATAAAACAAACTTTACTTACTTACCCTGTTTCCCACCGCTGCTCGCTTCTCTTCGCTTCTTCCTGCTTCCTATGACTTCCTGTTCCTGCGGGAAATGCCTGCTCAGCCAATCACTGGAGACAGTGGTGACCCTTCTGGATGAGCGTCCTTTTTCTCCACCAGTTTTAAGTTTGTCATATTAGGTACCATTACTTTTATTAGTATTTTATTAATAGTATTAATATTTACTACTGTCTGTGGTATTGTGTTACTATTTCATAATGTTTAAAGGGGTACTCCCATGGAAAACTTTTTATTTTTATTTTATTATTTAAATCAACTGGTGCCTGAAAGTTAAACAGAATTGTAAATTACTTCTATTTAAAAATCTTAATCCTTCCAGTACTTTTTAGGGGCTGTATACTACAGAGGAAATGTTTATCTTTTTAGATTTCTCTGATGTCAAGACCACAGCGCTCTCTGCTGACCTCTGCTGTCCATTTTAGGAACTGTCCAGAGCAGCAGATGTTTGCTATGAGGATTTTCTCCTGCTCTGGACACTTCTTAAAATGGACAGCAGAGGTCAGCAGAGAGCACTGTGGTCATGACATCAGAGAAATCTAAAAAGAAAAGCATTTCCTCTGTAGTATACAGCTGTTAATAAGTACTGGAAGGATTAAGATTTTTTTAATAGAAGTAATTTACAAATCTGTTTAACTTTCTGGCACCAGTTAATTAAAAAAAAAAAAAAAAAAAACGTTTTCCACGGGAGTACTCCTTTAAAGGAGTACTCTAGCAAAAATGAACATATCCCCCTATCCACAGAATAGGGGATAATTAGCTGATTGCGGGGGGTCGAAGTATTGAAATACCCCGTGATCTCTGAAATGGGACCCTGGCTGTCAGACGGCCCACGCTCTATTCATTTTTAGGGGATCACCAAAATTACCCGAGTACAGCACTCAGGCATCTTTGGCGCTCAGGCATCTTTGGCACTCGGGCATCTTTGGCGCTCAGGCATCTTTGGCGCTCCCATAGAAATGAATGGAGTGTGTATTGTCTACTGGTAGACGACACACGATCCTCACTGAGAGAGCCAGAGCCCCTCTCCGGAGATCACAAGGGGTCCGAGCCATCCTATAGCTAGAGGATGAATTAATTTAGGCTGAAGTTCTCCTTTTACGTATTATTATTATTATTATTATTATTATTATTATGTCTAATTTATTTATTTTTGTTATTGTAAGTTTTTATATTCTTTTTTGTATTACAGTGATCCCTCAACTCACAATGGCCTCAACATACAATAGTTTCAACATACAATGGTCTTTTCTGGACCATTGTAAGTTGAAACCAGACTCAACATACAATGTACGGACAGTCCAGATCTGTGAAATGTGTCAATGGCCGGAAGAACCGACCAATCAGAATGGGCATTCACTGGTAAAACCCCTGTATTACTGAAGCGTATGCACTGACTGGTGTCTGGTAGCGCCCCCTACAGTACAGGGAGGTATTACATGTTCTGTACTCTTTACCTGTACCAGGGTTAGCTGCTCCTTTGGACACCAGGTGAGGGCGGCTCCATGTTACTTTTTTAGGACATTTTGGACCTCGAAGAAGCTCCTGTCCTCTACATAGACCAGTGTTTCCCA
The DNA here is from genome assembly GCF_029499605.1 of Hyla sarda. Lineage (NCBI taxonomy): Eukaryota > Metazoa > Chordata > Amphibia > Anura > Hylidae > Hyla > Hyla sarda. Next base: position 26,145,758 of record NC_079190.1, on the reverse strand, counting down.
AGCAGGGTGCCCCCAGCTGATGCAACAGTTTTGCAACAGCTGGAGGTTCCCTGCTTGGGAAACACTGACATAGACAGTGATTTACAGCTCCCAGCAGATCTTTATTACTTTTATAGGTAAGGATTTGCTTTACCTGGATTAGTTGTCTATTTATTTTTCTTTAAACCTCACTTTTTCCTATTTTTGGATGACATTTTGGGGCTTCAGAACCAATTACCAGGTTTCCATAGAGTTCAACATACAATGGTTTCAACATACAATGGTCGTCCCGGAACCAATTAATATTGTAACTTGAGGGACCACTGTATTTATATATTTATATTACTATTTTATACATTTGTACTATTTATCATATTATAGATCTTTGTACTATTAATATTGTGGGTTCACACTACGTCTCTGTCTCTGTTTCGGTGTTTCCGTCACGGCACGTTACATTTTTGCTGTATACAAAAACACGTGGTGATCTACGCCATTGTGTATGGGGGGGGGGGGGGGAACTGTTACATTGCAATCCGTTATTAATAGGAAACAGTTTCTGCTGTGTGACATACAGCGCCATCCCATTTTAGCATCCCTTAATGGATACGTTTTTTTTCCCCCCTTTTCAAGTGTATAAAAACGTATACAGTAAACGGGAAAAAAAATGCAGCCTTATCTTTTATTATAGGATTCTTCATTATGTTATATATATATTTTTTATTGTATTTACTGTTACACTGGTATGAATAGAATTTTCTATTAATTTTATTGTTATTATTTGTATCATTATTTTATGCTTTTTTATTACTACATGATTTATTAGGTCATATATTTTTATATTGTTATTATTTCTATTATTATATTTACTATATTTATTAATAACATTGTTATACAACATTGCATTACTATTATTTATTTTTATTATTTATTATTATTATTATTATTATTATCACATTATGTTTTTTATTATTATAGCTAAATCTATTTTTATTTGTCATTTTTTATTTGGCATATTACTTGTTATCACTCGGCTGTTACACAAGGGCAGCCCCCCCCCCCCCCTTCCTTGAGAAGGGATGCCAGCCCCCAGATTTGCTCTCCTCTGGCACACAAAGGGTTAGTAGCTGGAGGCAGTGGCTGGGAGTATGAAGTGTAGGAGTGCATCCACCAGCAGCAGCTCAGGCGTGAGGAATTGGAACACTTGTCAGAAGACATGATCTGAGATCTCACCTGGGACCTCTTCTTCCCAGCACCTGTATGAGGACCCTTCATGTTCTGCATTCCAAGGAGCAGCAACAGCAGCAGGAACAGCAGTAACAGCAGCATCAGCAGCAGCAGCAGCAGCAGCACATTGGTGATGTGGAGGATGCAGCACTGAGAGGGAAGCAGGTGCTAGCATTTGACTTGCTTTAGTGGAGATCAGTGTGCAGTGTGCTGAGAAGCCCCTCAGATGTCTCCTCCTCCCACCCCAACCAGGCTCTGGTGATCTCTGACTAGAGGATTCAGCAGTGGGGGTACATGGGTGCCCAGACCCTAGGAGTCTAATTCATGGGGATGTTCTTCTGCATCTGAGCCAAGAGGTGGAGGATACAAGGAAAAGTGATCCCCTTGGAGCTGCTCTCTCCTTCTTTAAGGTACTGTACATTTATATACACTGAGAACATGTATCTATAGGTTCACTGATAAAATGTATCTATAGGGTCACTGATTATATGCATCTGTAGGGTCACTAATAATATGTATCTATAGGGTCACTGATTATATGTATCTATAGGTTCACTGAGAACATGTATCTATAGGGTCACTGATTATATGTATCTATAGGTTCACTGATAATATGTATCTATAGGGTCACTAATAATATGTATCTATAGGGTCACTGATAATATGTATCTATAGGGTCACTGATTATATGCATCTGTAGGGTCACTAATAATATGTATCTATAGGGTCACTGATTATATGTATCTATAGGGTCACTGAGAATATGTATCTATAGGGTCACTGATTATATGTATCTATAGGTTCACTGATAATATGTATCTATAGGGTCACTGATTATATGTATCTATAGGGTCACTGATAATATGTATATGTAGGGTCACTGAGAACATGTATCTATAGGTTCACTGATAATATGTATCTATAGGGTCACTAATAATATGTATCTATAGGGTCACTGATAATATGTATCTATAGGGTCACTGATTATATGCATCTGTAGGGTCACTAATAATATGTATCTATAGGGTCACTGATTATATGTATCTATAGGTTCACTGAGAACATGTATCTATAGGGTCACTGATTATATGTATCTATAGGTTCACTGACAACATGTTTCTATAGGGTCACTGATTATATGTATCTGTAGGGTCACTAATAATATGTATCTATGGGGTCACTGATAATATGTATCTATAGGGTCACTGAGAACATGTATCTATAGGGTCACTGATAATATGTATCTATAGGATCACTGATAATATGTATCTATAGGGTCACTGATAATATATATCTATAGGGTCACTGAGAACATGTATATGTAGGGTCAATGAAAATATGTATCTATAGGGTCACTGAGAACATGTATCTATAGGGTCACTGAGAACATGTATCTATAGGGTCGCTGAGAACATGTATCTATAGGGTCACTGATAATATGTATCTATGGGGTCACTGATAACATGTATATGTATAGGGTCATTGATAACATGTATATGTATAGGGTCACTGATAATATGCATCTATAGGGTCACTGAGAACATGTATCTATAGGGTCACTGAGAACATGTATCTATAGGGTCACTGATAATATGTATCTATGGGGTCACTGATAACATGTATATGTAGGGTCACTGAGAACATGTGTCTATAGGGTCACTGAGAACATGTATCTATAGGGTCACTGATAATATGTATCTATAGGGTCACTGATAATATGTATCTATAGGGTCACTGATAATATGTATCTATAGGGTCACTAATAATATGTATTTATAGGGTCACTGATAATATGTATCTATAGGGTCACTAATAATATGTATTTATAGGGTCACTGATAATATGTATCTATAGGGTCACTAATAATATGTATCTATAGGGTCACTGAGAACATATATCTATAGGATCCTTTCTGCTACAAGGTCATTATATATGGATAGAGATTGGGATGACTGTGGGGGATGTCTCATGGCTGACCAAAGTGGGGGGCACTGACACTTTTCTGCACCCCCCCTATTTATCCCCATTGATATGCAGCAGCTCTATGGTCCAGCACCATGGACAGCTCCTTGAAGAAGTTCAGCAAGACCATTCCTATGCTGCCCATGCCTCCTTCACTATGTCTACTCTTCTGGATTGCAAGCCCATGGGGGTCAGGATAGGGGGACAAGGGTTAACAATAGAGAATAAATACATCTAATACACACATGTAGCAGGGTTGAGTTGGCGCAATGCAATAGATAAGGCATAGATATAAAATGTAACAGAGTTGGAGTTGATTCTGCATTGGTCAGTGTTTTCCAATCAGGGGGCCTCAGGTTGTTGCAAAACTACAACTCTGAGCATGGGAATGATGGGGGTTGTAGGTCAGCAACAGCTGGAGGCTTGTCAAAGGCTGTCTGGAAATGATGGGGGGAGGGTTGTAGTATAGCAAAAGCGAGCCTCCAGCTGTCGCTAAACTACAACCCCCATCATTCCCAGACAGCCAGAGGCTGTATGGGAATGATGGGAGTTGTAGTTTAGCAACAGCTGGGGGCTCACTGTTTGGGAACACACTTGCTTTATGGGTGCTCTCCCAGGCATGCTGGGAGTTGTAGTTTTGCAGCAGCTGGAGGCACCCATTGCTGTGAAACACTGATATAGGTAATGAGCGATAGGTATTGAATGAATAACATACAGATGTAGCAGAGCTGAATTGGTTATGTCGATATTTGCTGGGCTGCTCTGTGTGTTATAGATAATCTAACATTGGGGACAATCTTATAGCTATCTATCTATCTCATATCTATTTATCTATCTATCTCATATCTATCTATCTATCTATCTCATATCTATCTATCTATCTATCTATCTATCTCATATCTATCTATCTATCTATCTATCTATCTCATATCTATTTATCTATCTATCTCATATCTATCTATCTATCTATCTATCTCATATCTATCTATCTCATATCTATCTATCTATCTCATATCTATCTATCTATCTATCTATCTCATATCTATCTATCTATCTATCTATGTCATATCTATCTATCTCATATCTCTTTATCTATCTATCTCATATCTATCTATCTCATATCTCTTTATCTATCTATCTATCTCATATCTATCTATCTATCTCATATCTATCTATCTCATATCTATCTATCTCATATCTATCTATCTATCTCATATCTATCTATCTCATATCTATCTATTTATCTATCTATCTATCTAGCTCATATCTATCTCATATCTATCTATCTCATATCTATCTCATATCTATCTATCTATCTATCTCATATCTATCTATCTCATATCTATCTATCTCATATCTATCTATCTATCTATCTATCTATCTATCTATCTATCTATCTATCTATCTATCTATCTAGCTCATATCTATCTCATATCTATCTATCTCATATCTATCTATCTATCTATCTCATATCTATCTATCCATCTCACATCTATCTATCTATATATCTCATATCTATATCATATCTATCTATCTCATATCTATCTCATATCTATCTATCTCATATCTATCTATCTATCTAGCTCATATCTATCTCATATCTATCTATCTCATATCTATCTATCCATCTCATATCTATCTATCTATATATCTCATATCTATATCATATCTATCTATCTCATATCTATCTATCTCATATCTATCTATCTATCTAGCTCATATCTATCTCATATCTATCTATCTCATATCTATCTATCCATCTCATATCTATCTATCTATCTATCTCATATCTATATCATATCTATCTATCTCATATCTATCTATCTCATATCTATCTATCTATCTCATATCTATCTATCTATCTATCTATCTCATATCTATCTCATATCTATCTCATATCTATCTCATATCTATCTATCTATCTCATATCTATCTATCTACCTCATATCTATCTCATATCTATCTATCTCATATTTATCCGTCTGTCTATTTCTGATACAGCATAGTTGAGTTTGCCGCCATGTCTTTTGTATAACAGGATAACTCACTGAGTTGTGATAATGCAGCAGTTTTTTTTACCTGCAGTCCTAGGTAAGACAACAACAAACATGACAGAGTTTCTGGCTATACAACAAACCTAGCTCTGCTACATCTGATAAATCCGTATTCCTACACCTGTAAAGCTGAGTGCCTTCTATTCATTCAGCGCTGCTACATTTGAGGAACTACATTGTGCTACATCTGTAGCCGCTCTGCTTGTTACCAGCCTTCAGGATGAAGCATGTCCTGAATACAAATGGAACAGCAATGGTGGAAAAAAAATAACACTAAATGTGATTTATGCCTGAAAAATGGATCCATGGATCAGACTTAGTGTATTGGGCATCGGGCGCGTTCAGCCGGTTACCAATGACTTATTATTATTTTGTGATTTGAAGGGAAAAAATGTCAAGGTCACACTTCTAAACAACTAAGAAGCGGCTGATGTAGCAGAGCCGGATTTGTCTGCTCACTGTATACTGCAGTGTGATCACCGCCAGCGTTGTGCCTGCCTGTTTGGCCATTCAAGCTGCATACTAATCTTTTCCAAATCAAATGTAGCAGAGCTGAGTTTGTTATTTAGCTATTTATTTATTTATTTTTTGTATGTACTGTGACATCTCACTTAATTGTCATAATGCAGTAGAGACATCACTGGTTCGGCCCCAAATATACCCTGTCTGGGCTTCATATTTATATTTTATACTTGTGTACAAGTAAAGAAAAGATATAGCAGAGCTAAGTTTGTCATTTAACTGTTTCTTTTATGTGTTTTGTGACAACTAGTCCTATAGAAATGACAGCGGTGTGGCCATTATACTCTATTAATCAGGTGCACACACATACAGTGATTCACAAATGTAGCAGAGCTGAATTAGTTCATTGCCTTTTATTTAAATATAATGCATGTGGAAAGGTGGTTTATTGTTTAAAGGGGTTATCCAGGAAAATGTTATATATATATATATATATATATATATATATATATATATATATATCTCAACTGGATCCAGAAAATTAAACAGATTTCTAAATTACTTCTATTAAAAAAATCTTAATCCTTTCAGTACTTATGAGCTGCTGAAGTTGAGTTGTTCTTTTTTGTCTAAGTGCTCTCTGATGACACGTGTCTCGGGAACCACCCAGTTTAGAAGCAAATCCGCATAGCAAACCTCTTCTACTCTGTGCAGTTCCCGAGACAAGCAGAGATGTCAGCAGAGAGCACTGTTGCCAGACAGAAAAGAACAACTCAACTTCAGCAGCTGATAATTATTGAAAGGATTAAGATTTTTTTTAATAGAAGTAATTTACAAATCTGTTTAACTTTCTGGAGCCAGTTGATATATAAAAAAAGAGTATTTTCCTGGAATACCCCTTTAATGATGTCTGTGTTGTTGTGTCTGTTTACCTCTTGGCCTATGCACAACAATAATAAACTCAGCATTGCCTTATTGACATACTCAGCTCTGCTGCATCCAAGTTTATTAACATTCTACGTCCCCAGCCCCCCCTTACGTCAGGGCTTGTAGAAACAGTTTATGCCCATTGCTTTGCTGTTCAATGTAAAGCCACCATTTTGGGTAAGAATAAGTAATGATCTATGACAGTGGTCTCCAACCTGTGGACCTCCAGATGTTACAAAAGTACAACTCCCAGCATGTTGGACTATATAGTAGTATATAGGATAGGTCAGTGTTTCCCAACCAGGGGTGCCTCCAGCTGTTGCAAAACTACAACTCCCAGCATGTTGGATTATGTAGTAGTATATAGTTTAGGTCAGTTTTTCCCAACCCAAAGAGCCTCCAGCTGTTGCAATACTACTACTCCCAGCATGTTGGATTATATAGTAGTATATAGTATAGGTCAGTGTTTGCCAACCAGGGGTGCCTCCAGCTGTTGCAAAACTATAACTCCCAGCATGTTGGACTATGCCCATACTATATCGTACTATATAGTCCAACATGCTGGGAGTTATAGTTTTGCAACAGCTGGAGGCACCCCTGGTTGGCAAACACTGACCTATACTATATAGTACTATAGTGTTTTTCCAGCCAGGGGTGCCTCCAGCTGTTGCAAAACTACAACTCCCAGTATGTTAGACTATACAGCAGTATATAGTACGGTCAGTGTTTCCCAACCCAGAGAGCCTCCAGCTGTTGCAAAACTTCAACTCCCACCATGTTGGATTATATAGTAGTATATAGTATAGGTCAGTGTTTGCCAACCAGCGGTGCCTCCAGCTGTTGCAAAACTTCAACTCCCAGCATGTTGGACTATATAATAGTATATAATTTAGGTCAGTGTTTCCCAACCCAGAGAGCCTCCAGCTATTGCAAAACTACAACTCCCAGCATGTTGGACTATATAGTAGTATATAGTTTAGGTCAGTGTTTCCCAACCCAGAGAGCCTCCAGCTGTTGCAAAACTACAACTCCCAGCGTGCCCGGACAGCCGTTGGCTGTCCGGGCATGCTGGGAGTTGTAGTTTTGCAACATCTGGAGGTCCGCAGGTTGAAAACCACTGATCTATGACAAACTCAGCACTGCTACATCTATAATTGAAATTGGTTGGTATTTTTCTTTGCCGCTGTGTCTTGTGGTATTAAAAAAAAAAAGGAATTTTATTGAATTTTCTTGGAAGCCATAATGGCTTTGGGGGGGGGGGGGGGGGAGAGGGAGGAAGGGGGGGGGTCTCATCATAACACTGCAGTGCTATTAAAGGCGCGAAGAGCAGCAAACATCATTCCGACACATCGTGTTGTTGGATAATACCGCTACGCAGCATGTGATCCCGAAAACATTTCAAAGTAAGCAGCCGGAGCCATGAAAATGTGGGTTAATATCTTCTTATTGGTTTTTGCAAGAACCAATAGACAGGAATATTTCTAACAGATGATGTGTGGGATCAGCGGTATTATAATGCGCTGCCGTCTATTGTAAGGGGCACTCGCCTCGGATGAACAGAATGTTTTTAAAGGCATTAAGTCCATGGAGGGCTCCGAGCAAGGATGTAAAATGGTCACTTATCCCGGTGGCCGATGTTATTCCATGTAAGACGAGGGGATTGCACTATATTGATAGACAGGAGTAGTTGAGTTGAGTTTATCATTGGACACAGTGGAATGTAAAATCATAGTAGGACACTCAGGTAGACTTGAGTTGTCTAGTATTATTTTTTTTTAAAAGGCTGCTTTCTTCTAGAAATAGCGCCACTCTTGTGTTCAGTTTATGTGTGGTATTACAGCTCAGTTTCTTAAAAGGGAATGAAGCCGAGTTGTAATACCACACAGGAGCTGGGGAAAGGTGTGGCGCTGTTTATATATATATATATATATATATATATATATATATATATATATATAAAGCAGCTATGTTTTTTTATTTTTTTTTTTATTTCAGATAACCCCTGGATATCAAAATAGACCAATATGTACAGTCATGGCCGTAATTGTTGGCACCCCTGAAATTTTTCAAGAAAATGAATTATTTGTCACAGAAAATTATTGCAGTAACACATGTTTTGTTATACACATGTTTATTCCCTTTGTGTATATTGGAACTAAACAAAAAAAGGGAGGAAAAAAAAGCAAATTGGACATAATGTCACCAAACTCCAAAAATGGGCTGGACAAAATTATTGGCACCCATAACATTATATTTGGTTGCACACCCTTTGGAAAAAAAATAACTGAAATCAGTCGCTTTCTATAACCATCAATAAGCTTCTTACACCTCTCAGCCGGAATGTTGGACCACTCTTCCTTTACAAACTGCTCCAGGTCTCTTATTGGAAGGCGCCTTTTCCCAACAGTAATTTTAAGATCTCTCCACAGGTGATCAATGGGATTTAGATCTGGACTCATTGCTGCCACTTCAGAACTCTCCAGCGCTTTTTGTTGCCATCCATTTCTGGGGGCTCTTTGACGTATGTTTGGGGTCATTGTCCTCCTGGAAGACCCAAGATCTCGGACGTAAACCCAGCTTTCTGACACTGAGCTGTACAGTGTGACGCAAAATCTGTTGGTAATCCTCAGATTTCATGAAGCCTTGTACACATTCAAGGCACCCAGTGCCCGAGGCAGCAAAACAACCCCAAAACATCATTGCACCTCCACCATATTTCCCTGTAGGTAATGTGTTCTTTGCTTTGTAGGCCTCATTCCGTTTTTGGTAAACAGTAGAATGATGTGTTTTACCAAAAAGCTCTATCTTGGTCACATCTGTCCACAAGATGTTTTCCCAGAAGGATTTAGGCTTATTCAATGTTAGACTCACCGACTAGAATTCAGGGTAGTAGATCCGCAATATCACGGTGGTCTGGAGCTGGAGGTGAAGTGGATCCGCTGGAGCTGTGTGGCAGATGACGCGGGCCGTGCCAGGGAGTGGAGTCTAAGGTGCCGCTGGTTTTCACCAGAGCCCGTTGCAAAGCGGGATGGACTTGCTGCGGCAGCCGGCACCCAGGTCACTACCCCTGGCACGACTCAACCACACAGGCGGCTGAGGTGAAGCGTGGAACAAAAGGGATGAGACAAGACCAAGTCAGGCTAGCAGGAGGTCAGGGCAGGTGGCACAGGAGTGTAGTCAGTAGGGTAATAGAAGTTCAATTGGCAGGCGGCTAGGAACACGGTCAGGTCACAGAATGCAAGGTCTGGTACACGGCAAGGAATCACAGAATACTTCTTTCTCTTAGGCACAAAGGCAAACAAAGATCTGGCAGAGAGTGGGGGGAGGTGCAGAAAGTTATAATGAATGTGCAGGTGCAAAACATAATCACAGGCGCACTGGCCCTTTAAATCTGAGAGCATCGGCGCGTGCATGCCCTAGGAGGCGGGGACACGCGTGCCGGAGCTGTGAGGAAACAGCAGGAGACAGAGGTGAGTGTGGGGCTGGGATTCGCATGCGGGCTCGTCCCGCAGTGCCAATCCCAGCCCCGTCGGCCAGAGAAGCAGAGGGGACAATGCGCTCACAGCCAGGATGTGCGGCCGGAGCGCAAGATGTCACATTCAAGTTCATTTTGACATTATGTAGTCTTGCTTTTTTATGTCTCTGTGTCAGCAGTGGGGTCCTCCTGGGTCTCCTGCCATAGCGTTTAATTTAATTTAAATGTCGATAGTTCGTGCTGACACTGATGCTCCCTGAGCCTGCAGGACAGCTTGAATATCTTTGGAACTTGTTTGGGGCTGCTTATCCACCATCCGTACTATCCTGTGTTGACACCTTTCATCAATTTTTCTCTTCTTCTATGCCCAGGAAGATTTGGCACATCGCCATGGGTTGCAAACTTCTTGATAATGTTGCGCACTGTGGACAAAGGCAAATCTAGATCTCTGGAGATGGACTTGTAACCTTGAGATTGTTGATATTTTTCCATAATTTTGGTTCTCAAGTCCTCAGACAGTTCTCTTCTTCTCTTTCTGCTTTCCATGCTTAGTGTGGCACACACAGACACAAAATGCAAAGACTAAGTGAACTTCTCTCCTTTTTATCTGCATTCAGATGTGATTTTTTTATATTGCCCACATCTGTTACTTGCCCCAGGCTAGTTTGAAGGAGCATCACATGCTTGAAACAATCTTATTTTTCCACTATTTTGAAAGGGTGCCAATCATTTTGCCCAGCCCATTTTTGGAGTTTGGTGACATTATGTCCAATTTGCTTTTTTTCCTCCTTTTTTTGGTTTAGTTCCAATACACACAAAGGGAATAAACATGTGTATAGCAAAACATGTGTTACTGCAATCCTTTTCTGTGAGTAATACTTCATTTTCTTGAAAAATGTCAGGGGTGCCAACATTTACGGCCATGACTGTACATAAAATGGAAATAGCTGAGTGGAATTTGTCGATAGGCACCACAGATTGTAAAACTATAACAGGTTGCCATCAGTTTGATGCAGGACTGAAGGTAGACCTACTGCAAAGGGGTTGATTACAAAAACATAGTTGCTTTCTTCTAGGAATAGCGCCACTCTTGTCCTCAGGTTGTGTATGGTATTGCAGCTCAGTTCCCTTGTAGTGAATTAAGCCGTTCTGCACACAGCCTAAGGAAAGATGTGCAACAGAGCGGCCATGTTTTTGTAAAGCTGGATCATTTCTGATATGCTGCAAAAATTTACATAAAACGGCAATAGTTGAGTGGGGTTTGTCAGTTGGCGCAGGAGATTGTAAAACCATAACAGTATATGATTGGTTGGATATAGGACTGTAGTTAAAACTACTCCAATATTTTTGTGGTAGGTTTATCTGCAGTCCTATATCCATAGGAAGATGAACACAAAACAGCAGTAGTAGAGAGGAGTTTGTCATGTAACACAACAGATTGTGAAGCCGTGATATGTTAGCAGAATTTATTTACATAAGAATGCAAAGTCCTCATGTTAAAACGTTGAATTTTTTCCATAAAATTTTTTTTTACCCTCTTTCGTTCATCTGCAGTCCTATGTAAGCCACAATACCCTGATATTGTGTGCCATGATAGATTCATCTCTACTGCACTGACTCAATTGTCCATTGCAAATAAAACAGATGGAGCAGAGCTGGATTTATTGTTGTCCTCCTACTGTAGCGATACTAATTGATGTGATGAATCTGCAGTCCTATGTAAAGCCATAGAGGTATAGCATGATGGGGAGTGCTATGACATATTCATCTTTGTTGTGCTGACAGTACCATTACACATATCCATGTGCTATATATATATATATATATATATATATATATATATATATATAAATAATTTTTTTTTTACATTTTTTGTTCTTATTTGAATTATATTTTGACTCACTTCAGCGAACACCTGAACTGAAACAATTTTTTTAAATTATTATTTATTTTTTAATGATGATTATTTTTTATTATTATTTTATTATTTTTATATTTTTTTTATTTCATTTTATTATTATACATTTTTTATTTCATTTTATTATTATCATTATTATTATTATTTAATTTCAAGTGTTTTATTAAGTTTTTTCCATAATACAAACATGAAAAGGAAAAGAAGACCCAATGCTAGGGGTCGAAAAACCCACGCAGGGGTAAAACAGTAAATAAAATACAAAATCATAGCAAACAGTCAGCAAATACAACAGTTCCAGCATATGGCTGAAATAGGGACTAAACAAAATAAAGAAACAATAGAAAAACCCAGAAAAGCAGTCAAATTATTATTATTATTATTATTATTATTATTATTATTATTATTCTCATTATCATCATCATCATCATCATCATCATCATCATTATTATTATTATTATCATTATTAATATTATTAATATTATTTTGTATACATTGCAGGTTATTATTATTATTATTATTTTGTATACATTGCAGGTTATTATTATCATTATTATTATTATTATAATTATTAATATTATTATTATTATTTTGTATACATTACAGGTTATTATTATTATCATCATTATTATTATTATTATTATTATTTTGTATACATTGCAGGTTATTATTATTATTATTATCATTATTATTATTATTATTATTATTAGTAGTAGTAGTAGTATTATCATTATTATTATTATTATTATCATTATTATTATTTTGTATACATTGCAGGTTGTTATTATTATTATTATTATCATTATTATTATTATACATTTTTTTTTTGTATACATTGCAGGTTATTATTATTATTATCATTATTATTATCATTATTATTATTATTTTGTATACATTGCAGGTTACACCCTATAAATATCATATACATATTCGAGATAGTGTAGTGACAGTGTATGGATGTTGCTGAGCTGAGTTTGTCATTCAGCGCAATGTACTGTTATATGATAACACAATAAATGTGATTTTACATAGGACTGCTGGTAATCCTACTACACGACATTAAAGGGGTTTTTCACCATAGACAAATATCCTCTATGCACAAGATAGGCATTACGTATCTGATTGCGGGGGGTTTCAACCGGCGGGACCCCTCCTGCCATATCCAGTGTGGGCATTCCCATTGGGACTCTGAATGGAGATGCATGGCGCAGTCTCGACACTACTGTATCATTGTCTATGGGAATGCTAATGTTTCACAGTGCTCTCTGCTGCCATCTCTGTCCCTGTCAGGAACTGTCCAGAGTAGGAACAAATTATCATAGCAAACCTCTCCTGCTCTGGACAGTTCCTGACATGGGCAGAGGTGTCAGCAGAGAGCACTGTGGTCAGACAGGAAAGGACTACACAACTTCCTCTGGAGCATACAGCAGCTGATAAGTACTGGAAGGATTAAGATTTTTATATAGAAGTAATTTACAAATCTGTATAACTTTCTGGCACCAGTTGGTGTGAAAACATTTTATTTTCCCACCGGAGTACCCCTTTAACTCAGTGAGGCAAAATTCAAATAATAAATGATCTATTTACCTCTAAACGTTTGGCCTTTACCCGCCCCTGACTGACCTGTAATAGTCAATGGTGATTCCTTGGGAAACAAGACAATAGAGCAGTGTTTCCCAACTAGGGTTCCTCCAGCTGTTGCAAAAATACAACTACCAGCATGCCCGGACAGCCGAAGGCTGCCCGGGCATGCTGGAAGTTGTAGTTTTGCAACAGCTGGAGGCACCCTAGTTGGGCAACACTGATGTATAGTATAGGGGTAAAATCCTGCACATAACACATATACATTGCACTGTGGACCTGACACCTTAATAGATATCAGAGAGGAGGAGAACACTGGAAGGTTTTATTATATAGTGAACACTGTAAAGGCAGCAGCAACAAGCTGGGAGTATACAGTATAGTGCGCTGTATACAATGTACTGCTGTGCACAGACACGTCTCCGCAGTCCTTGACTTTGAAGATGCAGAGGAGTAACAGGGAAGAGAAGACGTTTGATCTGAGATCATATCCTTCTATATCATCCATAGAACATCACGTCCTGATACTGTATGTGCAGGAAGAGGACAGAGTCTGTATGGAATATCTCTAAAGAGAAAGAATGGAAGGGGGGGCTCAACCTTACAATAAATACGATATAGTAAACCGGGGTGCTACCTACAGTGACTAAGCACATCATATAGCAAGACAGAGGAGCAACTGAGTATAAAGGTGCAGGACAGGACCACCGGACCCCTATCTATATATCTAATTAATATCTATCTATCTATTTATTTATATATCTCATATCTATCTCATATCTATCTCATATCTATCCGTCTATCTAATTCATATCTATTTATCTATTTATATGTCTCATATCTCTCTCATTTCTATCTATCTATCTCATATATATCTATCTATTGATGTATCTCATATCTATCTTTCTATCTTTCTCATATCTATCTATCTGTCTCAAATCTATCTATGTCATATCTATCTATCTCATATCTATCTATATATCTAATATCTATCTATCTATCTATCTATCTATCTATCTATTTAAAACAAAAAAGCATTAGTTGGCCAGCACATACTGATACCAAACTACTGCATGGGCCCAGCATACAGGTGCACGCTGCTAGGCTAAATATACATAAACAGGAGAATACAGCAGCACACTGCTAGCACAAAGATACAGATAAAACATGAAATGCTATATTGCTACAATGCAAAAAATGAAAAAATTGAGGTTCTTTGCTCACCATTTGGCCAAATAGTTTGGACCATCCCAACGCGATAAGATGACTTCATTGGGACGGACCCTACACTGTGAATGTGGGATGGTCCAAACTATTTGGCCAAATGGTGAGCAAAGTACCTCAATTTTAAATTTTTTGCATTGTAGCAATATAGCATTACATGTTTCATCTGTATCTTTGTGCTAGCAGTGTGCTGCTGTATTCTCCTGTTTATGTATATTCAGCCTAGCAGCGTGCACCTGTATGCTGGGCCCATGCAGTAGTTTGCTATCAGTATGTGCTGGCCAACTTATCCTTGTTTGTGTTATACATATGGGGGGGGGGGGGAGTGCCAACATCTGTTTATCTATCTCATATCTATCTATCTATCGCACATCTATCTGTCTCATATCTATCTCATATCTATCTATCTATCTATCTATCTCATATCTATCTATCTATCGCACATCTATCTGTCTCATATCTATCTCATATCTATCTATCTATATATATATATCTATCTATATATCTATCTATCTGCCCCAGCAGCAGGACCCCCACGATCAGACCTCTTATCCCCTATCTTTTGGATAGGGGATAACATGTCTAGCAGCGGAGTACCCCTTTAAGACTGGGCGAGCGGATCTGCTCTACAGGATGTGGAGATGCCCAAAAGTGACATGAAATTGGGACAAAGTTATCGGATTCATTATTTCAATTTACCAGGTAATGTTGTGTCGTTGGCTAATGATCCAGTAAGGCATGCTGGGAGATTTTAGCTCTGGTGACTGCAGAATTGTTAATTCAGCTTCAGACTTGCAAACTGTCTGTAAATACAGGATCAGTCAGTATGAGATAAGTTGTGCGCGTACACAAAGGGACATGAAATCCATAACCCAATCTGATAGTATCTGCCCCTAAACTGCAGAAAGAAACAACTATTCTGTAGAGGAGACGCAGATAAGTGGTCTCCAACCTTTACATCTGTGTTGCAGACAATAAACCAGCAAGGAATGTTGGGAAATTTGAGTTTTGTAACCTGCAGAATGTATAACTATAAGGGTACATTCACACTTGGTGCATTTTCTGTTGAAATTCTTGGCAGGAAATGGTATGGAAACTGGCACGCCAAGTAGAGAAGCCTTTATCCACCCAAGCAGCGTTTCAGCTCCACTGAGCCTTGGTTTTCTGCTACAAGGGACCTTTGGATCAAGTCCTTTGAGGCATGTACCATTTAGCTTCATACTCCAGCGCTGCCATCTTCTATTGATTATATGTTACACGTGAGAGAGGGGGGGGGGCATGGGGTGCAGTCTGTAAGAGAGATAGGGACATGGAGCATAGTCTTTGGAAGAGAGCGGCCTGTGAGAAATGGCAGGATGGAGAACTATGTGTGTAAAAAGGGAAGTCTGTGAGAGAGATGGGAATATGGAGAGCAGTCTGTGTGAGAGAGATGGGGATATGGAGAGCAGTCTGTGTGAGGGAGATGGGGGTATGGAGAGCAGTCTGTGTGAGAGAGATGGGGGTATGGGGAGCAGTCTGTGTGAGAGAGATGGGGATATGGAGAGCAGTCTGTGTGAGGGAGATGGGGGTATGGAGAGCAGTCTGTGTGAGGGAGATGGGGGTATGGAGAGCAGTCTGTGTGAGACAGATGGGGTATGGAGAGCAGTCTGTGTGAGATAGATGGGGGTATGGAGAGCAGTCAGTGTGAGGGAGATGGGGTATGGAGAGCAGTCTGTGTGAGAGAGATGGGGGTATGGAGAGCAGTCTGCGTGAGGGAGATGGGGGTATGAAGAGCAGTCTGTGTGAGTTAGATGGGGTATCGAGAGTAGTCTGTAGGAGATAGACGGGGTTATGGAGAGTAGTCTGTGTGAGAGAGATGGGGTATGGAGAGCAGTCTGTGTGAGATAGATGGGGTATGTAGAGCAGTCTGTGTGAGTTAGATGGGGTATCAAGAGTAGTCTTTGTGAGTTAGATGGGGTATCAAGAGTAGTCTGCGTGAGATAGATGGGGTTATGGAGAGCAGTCTGTGTGAGAGAGATGGGGTATGGAGAGCAGTCTGTGAGATGGGGGTATGGAGGGCACTCTGTGAGATGGGGGTATGGAGAGCAGTCTGTGAGATGGGGGTATGGAGAGCAGTCTGTGTGAGAGAGATGGGGCATAGAGAGCAGTCTGTGTGAGACAGATGGGGTATGGAGAGCAGTCTGTGTGAGATGGGGGTATGGAGAGCAGTCTGTGTGAGGGAGATGGGGTATGGAGAGCAGTCTGTGTGAGATAGATGGGGGTATGGAGAGCTGTCTGTGTGAGAGAGATGGGGTATGGAGAGAAGGCTGTGTGAGGGAGATGGGGTATGGAGAGCAGTCTGTGTGAGAGAGATGGGGGTATGGAGAGCAGTCTGTGTGAGTGAGATTGGGTATGGAGAGCAGTCTGTGTGAGGGAGATGGGGTATGGAGAGTAGTCTGTGTGAGAGAGATGGGGGTATGGAGAGCAGTCTGTGTGAGAGAGATGGGGTATTGAGAGCAGTCTGTGTGAGGGAGATGGGGTATGGAGAGCAGTCTGTGTGAGAGAGATGAGGGTATGGGGAGCAGTCTGTGTGAGAGAGATGGGGTATGGAGAACAGTCTGTGTGAGAGAGATGGGGTATGAAGAGCAGTCTGTGTGAGAGAGATGGGGTATGGAGAGCAGTCTGTGTGAGAGAGATTGGGTATGGAGAGCAGTCTGTGTGAGAGAGATAAGGTATGGAGAGCAGTCTGTGTGAGGGAGATGGGGTATGGAGAGCAGTCTGTGTGAGGGAGATTGGTATGGAGAGCAGTCTGTGTGAGGGAGATGGGGTATGGAGAGCAGTCTGTGTGAGAGAGATGGGGTATGGAGAGCAGTCTGTGTGAGGGAGATTGGTATGGAGAGCAGTCTGTGTGAGGGAGATGGGGTATGGAGAGCAGTCTGTGTGAGAGAGATGGGGTATGGAGAGCAGTCTGTGTGAGGGAGATGGGGTATGGAGAGCAGTCTGTGTGAGAGAGATGGGGTATGGAGAGCAGTCTGTGTGAGGGAGATGGGGTATGGAGAGCAATCTGTGTGAGAGAGATGGGGTATGGAGAGCAGTCTGTGTGAGGGAGATGGGGTATGGAGAGCAGTCTGTGTGAGGGAGATGGGGTATGGAGAGCAATCTGTGTGAGAGAGATGGGGTGTGGAGAGCAGTCTGTGTGAGGGAGATGGGGTGTGGAGAGCAGTCTGTGTGAGGGAGATGGGGTGTGGAGAGCAGTCTGTGTGAGAGAGATGGGGTATGGAGAGCAGTCTGTGTGAGGGAGATGGGGTATGGAGAGCAGTCTGTGTGAGGGAGATGGGGTGTGGAGAGCAGTCTGTGTGAGAGAGATGGGGTGTGGAGAGCAGTCTGTGTGAGGGAGATGGGGTGTGGAGAGCAGTCTGTGTGAGGGAGATGGGGTGTGGAGAGCAGTCTGTGTGAGGGAGATGGGGGTATGGAGAGCAGTCTGTGTGAGGGAGATGGGGTGTGGAGAGCAGTCTGTGTGAGGGAGATGGGGTGTGGAGAGCAGTCTGTGTGAGGGAGATGGGGTGTGGAGAGCAGTCTGTGTGAGGGAGATGGGGTGTGGAGAGCAGTCTGTGTGAGGGAGATGGGGTGTGGAGAGCAGTCTGTGTGAGGGAGATGGGGGTGTGGAGAGCAGTCTGTGTGAGGGAGATCGGTGTATGGAGAGCAGTCTGTGTGAGGGAGATGGGGTGTGGAGAGCAGTCTGTGTGAGGGAGATGGGGTGTGGAGAGCAGTCTGTGTGAGGGAGATGGGTGTATGGAGAGCAGTCTGTGTGAGGGAGATGGGGTGTGGAGAGCAGTCTGTGTGAGGGAGATGGGGTGTGGAGAGCAGTCTGTGTGAGGGAGATGGGGTATGGAAAGCAATCTGTGTTAGCTAGATGGGGGTATGGACATACTCCAGCGCTGCCGTCTTAGGGGGTAGTCTGTCTGAGCGATGTGTGGACATGGAGAGCAGTCTGGGTGAGTGAGGGGCCAGTCTGTCTGTAAGATATAGGCACATGAAGAGTAGTCTTTGTAACAGAGGGGCATGGGGAGCAGCCCCTGTAAGACATGGGGACACAGAGAGCAGTCTTTGTAGTTGAGGTGATGGGGAGCTTTTGTGAGAGATAGGGCATGCAGGGCAGTCTTTCTAACAGAAGAGTATGGGGAGCAGCCTATGTGAGAGACTGGGACATGAAAACATTTTGTGTCACAGAGGGCATGTAGATGAGCCTACGTGATAGAATTAGGCATGCAGAGCAGTCTGTGTAACAGAGGGGGCATGCAGAGCAGCCTACGTGATAGAATTAGGCATGCAGAGCAGTCTGTGTAACAGAGGGGGCATAGGAAGTATCCTATGTCAGCGACAAGGCATACAGAGCAGACTTTTTATTAGAGGGGCGTGTGAGTGGTATGTGAGAGATGGGGACATGCAAAGAAGTCTGTGTGACAGAGGGGGTATGGAAAGAAGCCTATAAGATAGAATGTGACATGCAGAGCAGTCTGTGTAACAGAAGGGCATAGGGAAGCAGCCTATGAGAGAGATGGGGGGCATGGAGAGCAATCTTTGTAGCGGAGGGGATGGGGAGCATCCTGTGTGAGAAATGGGGCATGCAGAGCATTTGTGTAAGGGTGGTTTCACACCAAGTTTTTGCAGATCCGGGACCGCATACGGCAGGGAGAGGGGCAACCGCACACTGCCACATGCGGTCCCGTATCTCATATAGTTCTCTGAGCGACCGGAGTCAAACGCTGCCTGAGGTCGGCTCCGGTTTGCAAACGTGTGCGGTTTCTAACCGGACCTAAAACCGTAGTCTACTGCGGTTTTAGGTCCGGTTAGAAACCGTATACGTTTGCAAATCGGAGCCGACCTCAGGCAGCGTTTGACTCCGGTGGCTCAGAGAACTATATAAGATACGGGACCGCATGTGGCAGTGTGCGGTTGCCCCTCTCCCTGCCGTATGCGGTCCCGGATCTGCAAAAACTTGGTGTGAAACCACCCTAACAGAGGGGGTATGGAAAGCAGCCTATGAGATACAAGGGGGGCATGCACAGCAGTCTGTGTAACATGGGTATGGGGAGCAGCCAATGTGAGAGATGGGGGCATGGAAAGGAGTTTTTGTAGTGGAGGGGATTAATGGTAGATAATGTGAGAGATGGGGGCATGCAGACCACTCTTTGACACAGACATGGTGGGGAGGCTTGCGGAGCAGCCTGTGTGAGAAACTGGGACATGAGAGCAACAGAGGGGGCATAGGAGGAGTCTTTCTGAGATAGGGGCAATTTTTGCAACACTAGGATTGAATGGATGGAGATTTGAATGAAGATTTTTGTCAACAGATCCTGTCCATCTCTGCAAGAAAAATTCCTGTAGCATCCGAACAAGTATTTGCTACATGCTACACTTGCCTATAATATGCTGAGGATTTTATGTGTAAAAATATATATATGAAAAATCTGTAGCATTTGTGAACCTAGCCTTATACTGGTTGTATTTACGGATAGGATCTATGTACTAATAGAGATTTCAAAACATATAGGTTCTGTACAGAATGATCTTCAATTCTTTATCTTGGTATCAAGAAGGGGGGAGGGGATGTACAAACGCTCAGTAAAACCACTCAATGACCTTTACATTTTTCCAATGAATAAAAGCGCCATACACTGGATTCTAAATATGATTATTTCATGTTTAATCAGACATGACCTTCTCCCGAGTTGCATAGAGCTGACTCTTTGAGTTCCATATCTTAAAGGTTTCTTGTAATCTCCCCCTATAGATTGGATTATAGCTTTGTATGATGAAGGAGCTTTTCATAACATGCTCATTTCTCTTTTGCTAATTTTTTTAGGTAATGGTTGGATGTTGGTTGGTCTTCACGGAGGGTCTACGGTGATCATTGGTCAAGCATCGAATGGTGGGATATAATGCATGGAGGAATCCCAAACCAATAGTAGAAGACAAAGAGCATTGAATTTTCTTGCTTTCATAATGTTGTCATCCCAAGCCTAAATTGTGACCTACAATGTTCCCTTACATCTGGTTGGTTCTTCTGCTCTTAAAGGAAGATGGCGTTGGAAATGTTGGGCTTATGGTATTGGCACAAACCAATGAAAGAAGGGTGGTGGCCTATATGCCGGGGGACATTGTTATTGGGGCCCTGTTTTCCGTCCACCATCAGCCATCCGTCGAGAAGGTTCATGAAAGGAAATGCGGAGAGGTACGGGAACAATATGGCATACAACGAGTGGAAGCCATGCTGCACACCCTCGATAGGATCAACGCAGACCCCAATCTGTTGCCAAACATAACCCTTGGATGTGAGATCCGTGATTCCTGCTGGCACTCTGCGGTGGCTTTAGAACAGAGTATTGAGTTTATAAGAGACTCTCTTATTTCGTCTGAAGAAGAAGAAGGTTTAGTCCGTTGCGTCGATGGTTCCTCATCATCAGTCCACTTGAAGAAGCCCATAGTTGGAGTTATCGGGCCCGGCTCAAGCTCTGTGGCTATTCAAGTTCAGAATTTACTGCAGCTTTTTAATATACCTCAAATTGCTTATTCGGCAACAAGCATGGACCTCAGTGACAAAACCCTGTACAAGTATTTCATGAGAGTAGTACCTTCTGATGCCCAACAAGCAAGAGCCATGGTGGATATTGTCAAAAGGTACAACTGGACTTATGTTTCTGCAGTGCACACCGAAGGTAAGAGAAGTGGCATGGAACTATCCATAGTATTATAAACATAAAAACAGCTGATGGAGAGTTAACAGTTGCATGTGGGCCCCGGTGTCTGAAAGGCCCAATGGCTCCTTTGCCACACAAGAATACACCACTATTATAGACGGCAAATGGTTGGTGAAGAGCTTTGATATAGATTTTGAATTGGGTTATTGTGTCTTAGAAGCTTCATATTACATCTCTGCATAGACCTTCATGAAAGGCTATCCATATTTGAAAAGATCATAGACTTCTTGAATACCCTATGTTTACAGTTTAGGCTGTTTATGGTATTTATGGTCAAAATAAGTACAGAAAGATACATTTTACCTACATACTTTTTTTTTTTTTTTTTTAAGTATTTACTATATATTTTATGTGTTTCATTTTATTGAACATTGGCTACAATTGGTTACTAACAAACATCACCCTTGAACTAGTTCGGAAGTGTATTCTTGAAGACGAACGGCCAGCATCTAGACCTCTATTTTTCCTTTTACCTCTACTGTATCACGGGGAAAATAAAGTATTACAGTATTCATTCAGTTTAAAGGGGGAATTTACCAAAACTGTCTATATTTGTGACAGGCTAAGTTTGTGCATCGATTTATCATTTTGGCACATGTTCATTATTAAATTTGGTTCATGACTGACGTGCGCCAAAAACTGGATGTGTCCAAAAGGTTGTTTTTTTAAACCAATTCTATGGCTTTGCTTAAAAGTATTATTATTATATTATCATCAATAACATTATTATCGATTTATTATTATTATTATTATGATTTTTTTTTTTAAATAGTGCATTTGGTTTTAGGGCACTGTACATATAGGGATTAAAATACATAACACAAATCCAAGAACAATGAATATGATACAGAGTAAATGACAGAATGATAAAGAGAGGGTCCTGTCTACTCTTGTCTACAAGGGCTTACAATCTGCAAGGTGATGGGAGGGAGACAGTAGGTGAGGGGAACAGCTGGTCGTTTGTGAGATGTTAGGGAAGTAGCTGTTCCCAGTGCAGTAACGTCATGGTTATTGTAGGTCATTGGCTATTTTGAAGAGATTGGCCTTCAGGTTGCTTTTGAAGGTCTTTAAGGGTTGGGGTTGGGGTAGTGCGTACCAGTGTATTGTGGAGTCATGGGAGAAGTCTTGAAGATGGTCGTGTAAGGTACTGACTACTGGAGGGCTTAGGCGGAGGTATTAAGAGGATCAGAGCTTACGTGAGGGATGATATTAAGAGACCAGGCTAAAGATGTATGGAGGGGGCAGGTTCTGGATGGCCTTGTTGGTCTTGGTTAAAGGATTAAACTGAATTTGTTGGGCAATTAGTTGCCAGTGATAGAATTGGCAGAGGGGAGAGGCAGAGGAGGAGTGAGAGGACAGATAGATTAGTCAGACAGCAGAGTTGAGAATGGATTAGAGGGCAATGTTTACTGTTTTAAGGAATGTTACAGAGGGGGATGTTGCAGTAGCCCAAATGGGAGATGATGAGGGTGTGTACCAATAGTTTAGTTGAGTCAGAGTGGAGGAATGAGCAGATTCGAGAAATGTTTTTTAATTGGAAGCAGCAGAAGGGGGTAAGGGTCTGGATGTGTGGTTTGGAAGGCAGTGCAAATTCAAAGGTGACCCCAAGGCAGCGGACTTTTGGGACTGGGGAAAGAGTAGAACCATTGACTTTGACTGATAGATCTGGTGAGGGGAGCGAGGTGGGGGAAAGATAATGAATTCAGTTTTTTCCATAACAAGTTTTAGAAAGTGGGAGTAGAAGAACGAAGATGTAGCTGACAGATACTCTGGGATCCTATATAGAAGGGTGGTGACATCCAGACCAGAAAGGTAGATTTTGTTGTTGTCAGCATAGAGGTGGTACGTGAAGCCATGAGGTTCTATAATCTGTCCCAGGCCAAAGGTCAAGAAGCACCGGGTAGTGGCATGAAGCTTTTGTCACTCTAGTTAGATTGGTGCAGTCAGAAAGGTGAGAACGGAACCCAGATTGAAGGTGGTCAAAGAGTGAAATGTTCTACTTTTATGTGCCAGCTTTGTAAATGTGGCTTAAAGTGGTACTATGGAGGAAGAAAGGGGTTAAAATCAACTGTTACATATAGATTTTCAAATTACTTCTGTTTATCAGCTGTTGTATGTCCTGGAGGTAGTAATGTAAACTTTCCAGTCTGACCACAGTGCTCTCTGCTGATAGGTTTCCTATTGGGATTTGCTCCTGCTCTGGACAGTTCCTGACATGGACAGAGGTGGCAGCAGAGAGCACTGTGGTCAGACTGGAAAGAACTACACAATTTCCTCTGGTGCATACAGCTTAAGATTTTTATATAGAAGTATTTGCACATCTGTAAAACTTTCTGGCACCAGTCGTTATTAGTTATTATATTTTCCCTCTGGAGTACCCCTTTAACCCACATTTACATGTTTTGGTGTAAAAAACTAAAAAGAAAGAAAGAAAACCACCACTACCACCACCTCGATTAACTCTGAATTCCCCATCATCGTGTTGATTTTCTTATCCCTTTTTGTTATAATTATTAATTTTTACAGAGTCACAAAGAGTAAGAACAATGATATTTTCTCAAGTTCAAACTAATTTTCTTTATAACCACATGAAGAAACCTTAAAATAGAATGAATATTTGTGTCTGCTATTGTCTAACATTTCTTTTGATATATCGCATGACCTAGTTAGCAGAAATGTGTCTGGTTCCTGAGACACGTTGGCGGGACACAATTAGGGTTTTTCAATAGTTTATTGTTTTGTTTTTAAAATAATTAATTTATTATGTGTTTTTTTTGTGTGTGTTTTATCTTGAAAAGATTAATTTACTTTTATGTAGCATTATTTCTTTATAACAGGGGTTGTCTTATAAGTCACTTTACTGAGCAGACACAGCCCTGATGAGCCCGATTATCACAATCATGGCTATGCTGGGTCTAGTTATCATCTCACAAATATCCCGGTAATCCTGTGATCAACAAGACTAGTAAGGTTGATGGCACCATATATAGTTGTAGGCCCGCAATATAGTTATAGGGCCCTATACTGCCCCCAATATATAGTTGTATACCCCTATACTGCCCAATATATAGTTGTATGCCCCTATACTGCCCAATATATAGTTGTATACCCCTATACTGCCCAATATATTGTTGTATACCCCTATACTGCCCAATATATAGTTGTATACCCCTAAACTGCCCAATATATAGTTGTAGGCCCCTATTCTGTTCCCATATGTAGTTGTAAACCCCTATAATGATAATGCCCTAATATATACATGTAGATCCCTATACTGCCCCATATATAGTTGTAGGCCCCTAAACTGCACCCATATATTGTTGTAGACCCCCTATATTGTTGTAGAACCCTATACTGACACTATATATAGCAGTATACCATTGTACTGCCCAATATATAGTTGTAGGCCCTATATTATCCCAATATATAGTTGTAGGCCCCCATATTATTCTGATATATAGTTGTAGGACCTTTTACTTTTCCCATTTGTAGCTCTAAACCCATATACTGCCCTCATATATAGTTGTAGGCCCCTATACTGCCTCCTTATACTGTATAGTTGTTGGCCCCTATACTGCCCTCATATATAGTTGTTGGCCCCTATACTGCCCTCATATATAGTTGTAGGCCCCCTATGTAGTTGTAGGCCCCTATACTTCCCCATATATAGTTGTAGGCCCATATACTTCCCCCATATATAATTATAGTCCCCCATATAAAGTTGTAGGCCCATATACTTCCCATATATAATTGTAGGGTCCTATACTGCCCTCATATATAGTTGTATGCCCCTATACTGCCCCCATATTATAGTTGTAGGCCCCTATACTACCCCCATATATAGTTGTAGGCCCCTATACTGCCCTCATATATAGTTGTATGCCCCTATACTGCCCCCATATATAGTTGTATGCCCCTATACTGCCCCCATATATAGTTGTAGGCCCCAATACTGCCCTCATATATAGTTGTATGCCCCTATACTGCCCCCATATATAGTTGTATGCCCCTATACTGCCCCCATATATAGTTGTAAGCCCCAATACTGCCCCCATATCATAGTTGTGGGCCCCTATACTGCTCGTGCTCTCCTGATGTCCCCTGACATACTCTGGCAGCCACTGATCAGTGACTTTATGTGGCCGTAGCCTTTGCCTCTCTGGGCATTCGTGAAGTTGTAGTTGTGCCATAGCTGGAGGCACATTGGTTGGGAAAAACTGTTTAAAATGGTAAAGACATAAATAAAGATCATATTACTATATACCTTTTAATGTATGAAGATGGAGCACAGACTTTATCTCCTTTCTGTACTCACTGTCGCCCCCTGCTGAGTAACACACTTACTATGAGTGGGGGGAGGAATTGCTATCAGATCAAAATTAAAGTTAAATTCGTCCACCATTTAGCCTGTCAAGTGGAATATCTTTACCCACTCTATAGTAGTAATACCGCCCCCTATGGATCAGAGCTATTAGAAAAACTTTTCGAATGAAATCGTTCTTTAATTAATTGCAGCAGGAGTCCAGGATAATGTATTGTCCATTATCATTCATTATTAGATATAACAATGGCTTTGATAATTTCCACTCGGCTTAACCTACAGTGTTTCGTTCCCGGGGTGAGCTTCATTGGGAGTTTCTATGGAAATACAGATAATATTGTAGTGAGGAAACGTTGTACAGTGGGGGCAGTTTTTGTTTCCATGACAACAGAATCCTCGGTGTTACTAATTATGGTCGTGAGCAAATCGTAAAAAACTAACTTTACCTGTACAATATGTATGCAGAAGACGGCAATAAAGAGACATTTATAGTATAATATTATATCTATAAGGATAGAACGCCAATACTGCAAATTATAAGGATACAATAATCCTCATATCACAACCTTATATCCCATCCTCATGTACTGTCCTTATATCTTGTTTTCATATCTCGTCCTGATATCCCATCCACATATCCAGTCCTCATATCCCGTCCTTATATCCTGTCCTCATATCCCATCGTTATATCCTGTCCTTCTATCCCAGCTTCATATACCGTCCTCATATCCAGTCCTCATATCCTGTCCTCATATCCCATCCTTATATACCGTCCACATATCCTGTCCTCATATCCCATCGTTATATCCTGTCCTTCTATCCCAGCTTCATATCCTGTCCTCATATCCAGTCCTCATATCCCATCTTCATATCCTGTCCTCATATCCCATCCTCATATCCTGTCCTCATATCCCATCCTTATATACCGTCCACATATCCTGTCCTCATATCCTGTCCTCATATCCCATCCTTATGTACCATCCTAATAACACGTCCTCATATCCTGTCCTCATATCCTGGCTTCATATACTGCCCTCATACCCTGACCTCATATCCTGTCACTGACATGTATAACGAGAGCAACTAGAAAAAAAGGGGATTTTATTTTTTATTTTTTAACTATTTTCAACTATATCTGGGTTTTTTTTAGGACAAAAGTTCGGGAAATAAACCAAAGTAGTCCCAAGTGAATATGTTTTATGACAGTGAATGGGTGCTGCACGGTATACATCACAATACCGTTTGAAGGAAAACAGGTTACGTGTCTACCTTTTGATCAAAATGTGCAAGCCCACTCGCCACGTCAAGGCCACCACATAAGAGTGGGTACCTAAACTAACACTGGCATAGCGGTGGCCATTGTTGCTGTGGTGCTTTGTCTGTGGGGGGGTGTGGCCAAGAGCCAGAGGCTGGGTCATACAGCAGTGGGGCTGCCTGGCCACTGGTTCGCTCCCCCTGTGGGCTTGGTGTTGCAGCGGTGGTGGTTGCCGCCCGCTACACCAGTGTTAGTTAAGGGACCCTCTCTTATCAGGTGGCCTTGACGTGGCGAGTGGGCTTGTACATTTTGATCAAAAGATTCACTAACAACCGGTTAGTTTTCGTAATTATGCTGAGAAGCAAAGTTGTGGACAAGTCGTGGACGTGCGGCCATGTTCTTTTTCTCTATATGGTTACATCAATGAGAGTTTCGCTGCAGTGACCAAGCAACACCACTATACAATGAATGGCGCCATTTGTGTTCATCACTGTTCATGGCGCATGAGCAGGACAGCTGATCCACACCTGCTTATCAGACATTGATGGCCTATGCCAGTGTTTTCCACCAGTGTGAATCAAGCTGTTGCAAAACTAAAACTCCCAGCATGCCCAGACAGCCTTTGGCTGGCACTGAAAAAGTGGAGCCAATACCTTGCCAACACTCTCTCCCAAAAACTACCTAGCCATTGATAGACATACGCCCCTGAGGAACAGCCAGTTAGGAGGAGGAGCCAAGGAGTGGGTGAATAATTGTGATCGGGTGCACAGTGATGAGTACGTGATCAATGATTAGTGGGGGCTCTACACTATATCTCATTACATTAGATCACTTACATTAGATCACTTACTCATCCTTGGTCGCACATATTTCAGAGTTTGACACAGAAAAATTAAACAATTAAATTAAATTCAGGGCAACTGGTGACGCCATCTAGTTCAGTCTACTTGAATGTAGGAAACAAGGGGGTGAATACATTTCTTAATAAACAGTATGGAGTGACATTTTGTCAGTGAAAAGGTTAATCGCAGATATTACACACGTGGCGATGTGAAAAAATCTTTGGTGCAGATGTCTTTTTAATTAAATTTATGATTATACAGATTAACCATAAAGCCTGTAGAGTCCCCAAAACAGAACAGTGATATTTTTGTGGTTGTCCAGTACAGGAGTTGCATCCCGTACCCTTGCTGCCCTGTCAGGCAGCCTCCCTGCAGTGTCCCCCTGCCCCCCACCCCCCTTGCATATTCATTTGTATGTGTGTAACCCAGTGAGGTGTCAGTGACCATGTGACCGAAGGTGACCTATGGGACTCCTCCTAGTCTCCCCCATATAAGCCCTGGGTGGATCTAGCTCGCTCTCTTTCTCTTATGCTCTTATATGCTGAGTTGCAGTGAGGTCAAGTCCTAGGTGGTGTCTGGAGTCCAGAGGAGGCCTAAAGTCAGTCAAGTGCCACAGATTCTCAAGTCCATTGCCCCACAGGTCAAGTCAAAGCCTGGTAAGCTACAGAAGGGGTGAAGTCAGTCATTGTCTGTCATAGTCAAGTCAGTCCTGTCTCAAGTCAGCGTGGCCTGCATCCAATTTGTCCAAGTCCACTATAAGTCCCAGCAAGCCCTAAGGTCTCTGAAGTCACTGGTCACCTCCGTGGGCCTAGCAAAGCTGTATAGACTGTTACACCTGTCTGACTCAGTAAAGCTGCCGTTCTTCCGTAACTTGGCGTCAGAGTCATTATTTGCCCCCGGGCCTAGCCCAGGATCCAGCAGTATTCCTTTGGGGGGTGTAGAGGATAAACCCTGCCCTGGCGTCACAAACACAAGGGGTAAATGCCATCTGCCCCTAGGGTAATTCCATCTGCCCTCATCACACCCTCACCACATTTTTTTCCCAGAATATTATGCCTACACGTGTGCACCATCTCCAACCAACACAAGAACCGTATCCCTCCCTATCATAATATATATAGATATATAGATATATAGATATATAATAAATGGTTGTTAGGGCTGAAAAAAATTAAGGTGAAATCTTGAAATCTGCAAAAAATTTGACGGGTAACAAATTCCTTAAATTCATTGCAGATTCTGCCTTAAATCAGACTTATATTAATTATAATGGGGATGCCAACTAGAGTCCTGTGCGGGGCTGTTTTCCTAATCCTGCTCCCACTGGATTTCTGACCATTTCCGCTCAATCCCGCAAGGTGTGTGTTCTGCTCCCGCCTGCTCACACAACATGGGTGTCTGATCCCGCCTGCTCCCATAAACATTTTGTTACAGCTATTATAGATAGTACCCCTTGTGCAATTGTATCCCCCCACACCCATTATTTAATTTATTCCCCTGCCTTGTGCTTTTTTATTACCCCCTTGTCATATTTCAGAGGTTTGCAGAACTGCACAGGATTTTGTAGGACCCGCTCTATATTCTGTAATCACCTGTTCCCACCTGCTCAAGACTAAAAACTGCCCGCTCAAGGCCAAACAACCCCGCCCCCGGCAACACTTGTTTTCATCAATGTGAACATACCCTTAAAGGGATACTCCGCTGCTCAGCGTTTGGAACAAACTGTTCCGAACGCTGGAGCCGGCGCCGGGAGCTCGTGACATCATAGCCCCGCCCCCTCATGACATCACACCCTGCCCCCTCAATGCAAGCCTATGGGAGGGGGCGTGACGGGTGTCACGCTCCCTCTCATGGACTTACATTGAGGGGGTCAGGCGTGACGTCATGAGGGGGCGGGGCTATGATGTCACAAGCTACCGGTGCCGGCTCCAGCGTTCGGAACAGTTTGTTCCAAACACTGAGCAGTGGAGTACCCCTTTAAATGATTCAATCCCTTGTTATATCCACTTAGAGAGTAGGGAAATAAAAAAAACTCTTCTCCTACCTTCCTCACTCCTGCACCGCAGCCAGAATCACAGAACTCGGTTCTCAGTAGTGATGTCCCGAACATAAAATTTTAGGTTCGCGAACTTACGCAAAAGTTGGCGAACCGGCGAACCGCCATTGACTTCAATGGGCAGGCAAATTTTAAAAGCTACAGGGACTCTTTCTGGCCACTATAGTGATTTAAAAGTTGTTTCAAGGGGACTAATACCTGGACTGTGGCATGCTGGAGTGAGATCCATGGCAAAACTCCCATGGAAAATTACATAGTTGATGCAGAGTCTGGTTTTAATCCATAAAGGGCATAAATCACCTATTATTCCTAAATGGTTTGAAATAACATGCTTCAGCCCCCTTTAGGCATCACATAGTTAGATTCCCCCCTTTAGAAAGCACATCGTTAGAGCTCCCTTTTAGGCAGCACATAGATTCCTCCATGTTAGGCAGCACATAGTGGGATTTGAACCCAAGGCCCCAGCGCTGTAAGGCAGCAGTGCTAACCTCTGGGCCACCATGCTACCCTTAGCATACATCTAATATCCACGGATGTCAGCAGAGAGTACCAGAAAAATTAGGCATGTACACATGGATGAAAAATTGGGTATTGTCGCAGCCGCAGCTGTAGCAGCGGCCAAAAAAATTTCTCTTTGTTTCGCCAGGCAGAAAGTGCCCTAAAACATTGCGGCTTGAACCCTAGTTGGTGGCGGATAAGTCACGCAAGTCATCCGTCATTCAGAGTTCAAATACAGCAGCGTGTGGACCATTTTTAGCCCAAGGCAGCTCATCTGATCAGGCCTTGTTCAGTCAAATGTATCGCCCAGTGTCAGTCTACGGGATCCATCCCTCATTCATCTTAAGAAAGGTGAGGTAATCCAGACTTTTTTGACCAAGGCGACTCCTCTTCTCAGTGACAATACCTCCTGCTGCACTGAAGGTCCTTTCTGACAGGACACTTGAAGCGGGACAGGCCAGAAGTTCGAGCGCAAATTGGGATAGCTCAGGCCACAGGTCAAGTCGGCACACCCAGTAGTCAAGGGGTTCATCGCTCCTCAGAGTGTCGATATCTGCGGTTAAGGCCAGATAGTCTGCTACCTGTCAGTCAAGTCGTTCTCTGATGGTGGACCCCGAAGGGCTGTGGCGATGAGTAGGACTTAAAAAGCTCTGCATGTCCTCCATCAACAGCATGTCTGTACAGCTTCCTGTCCTTGCCGTTGTGTTCGTGGGAGGAGGAGGAGGATTACTTTCACCTCTTCCCCTGTTAGATCCCTGTTGTGCTGTGACATGACCCTTATACGCTGTGTACAGCATACTTCTTCATTCATTTTGGACCTGCTGAATCCTTTCTGTCTTGCTGTAATGCGATAACATGTCAGGCACTTTATGTTTATACCGAGGGTCTAGTAGCATGGACACCCAGTACAGGTCGTTCTCCTTCATCCTTTTTATACGAGGGTTCCTCAACAGGCACGACAGCATGAAAGACCCCATTTGCACAAGGATGGATGCCGAGCTACTCATGTCCCGTTCCTCGTCCTCAGTGATGTCAGGGAAGGTATAATCTTCTTCCCCCCAGCCACGTGCAACACCACAGGAACCAGATAGGTGACAAGGAGCACCCTGGGATGCCTGCTGTGGTTGGTCTTCCTCCTCCTCTTCAAAGCCACATTCCTCCTCTGACTCCTCTTCCTCACAATCCTCTTCCAGCGTTGCCGCAGGTCCAGCAAGCGATGCTGATAAGGCTGTTTCTGGTGGTGATGGTGTCCACAACTCTTCCTCTTCATGCTCATCTACTGCCTGATCCAGCACTCTTCGCAGGGCACGCTCCAGGAAGAAAACAAACGGTATGATGTCGCTGATGGTGCCTTCGGTGCGACTGACCAGGTTTGTCACCTCCTCAAAAGGACGCATGTGCCTACAGGCATTGCGCATGAGCCTCCAGTAACGTGGCAAAAAAATTCCCAGCTCCGCAGATGATGTCCTAGCACCCCGGTCATACAAATATTCGTTGACTGCTTTTTCTTGTTGGAGTAGGCGGTCGAACATTAGGAGTGTTGAATTCCAACGTGTCGGGCTGTCGCAAATCAAGCACCTCACTGGCATGTTGTTTCGCCGCTGGATATCTGACAAGTGCGCCATGGCCGTGTAGGAACACCTGAAATGGCCACACACCTGCCTGGACTGCTTCAGGACATCCTGTAAGCCTGGGTACTTGAGCACAAAGCGTTGTACAATCAGATTACACACATGTGCTATGCACGGCACATGTGTCAACTTGCCCAACCTCAATGCCGCCAACAAATTTGTTCCGTTGTCACAAACCACCTTGCCGATCTCCAGTTGGTGCGGAGTCAGCCACTGGTCCAACTGTGCGTTCAGGGCCTACAGGAGCGATGGTGCGGTGTGACTCTCCGCTTTGAGGCAAGTCAACCCTGGGGGGTGCCGGTTCATGTGGAGCAAGACGCAGCAGTGGAAGAGGACTCAGCCGAGGATGTTATGGAAGAGGACGGAGTAGGAGGAGTAGAGGAGGTGGCAGCAGGCCTGCCTGCAAGTCGTGGCAGTGTCACCAACTCCTCTGCAGAGCCACGCATTCCATGCTTGGCAGCCGTCACCAGGTTTACCCAATGCACAGTGTAGGTGATATACCTGCCCTGACCATGCTTTGCAGACCAGGTATCAGTGGTCAGATGGACCCTTACCCCTACACTGTGTGCCAGACATGCCATAATTTCCTTTTGCACAATGGAGTAAAGGTTGGGAATTGCCTTTTGTGCAAAAAGTTTTCGGGCGGGTACCTTCCACTGCGGTGTCCCAATGGCTACAAATTTTTTAAAGGCCTCAGACTCCACCAGCTTGTATGGTAAAAGCTGGCGGGCTAGCAGTTCCGACAAGCCAGCTGTCAGACGCCGGGCTAGGGGGTGACTTTGAGACATTGGCTTCTTGTGCTCAAACATCTCCTTGACAGACACCTGACTGTGGGCAGATGAGCAGGAACTGCTCAAGGCGAGAGACGGAGAGGCTGATGGTTGAGAGGGGGCAAGGAGGGCAGCAGTGGTTGATCTAGCTGAAGATGCTGGACCAGGAGGAGGATGGCGGCTTTGACTTTGTGTGCTGCTTGTACTGACGTGTTGATCCCATAGGTTTTTGTGATGTGACATCATGTGCCTTCGCAAAGCAGTTGTGCCTAGGTGGGTGTTGGACTTCCCACAACTCAGTTTCTTCTGGCACAGGTTGCAAATGGCCTCGCTGTTGTCAGAGGCAGACACACAAAAAAAATGCCACACTGCTGAGCTCTGCGATGACGGCATTCTGGTGGTGGCAACAGCATGCGTTGATTGGCGTCCCGTCCGGCAGACCCCGGGTGCCGATGCATGGTGTCTGACTGTGCCACTAGCTCCTTGCGACGACCTCCCCCTGCTTCCAACTCGTCTCCTCCTCCTCTCTGTCTCCCCATCTGAACTTTCCCCCACTTCTTCTCTTCTAGTGGGCACCCACGTGGCATCCACGGACACATCGTCTTCATCAACACCTTCACCGCTACCTGACACCTCAAGAAAGGAAGCAGCAGCGGGTACAACCTCATCATCACACGGTACGTCCATGTGTTTAATGCTGCCTGACTGAGACATATCCCTGTTAACTACATCCTCTGGCAATAATGGTTGCGCATCACTCATGTCTTCAAACTGATGTGTAAATAACTCCTCTGACGGATCAAGTAAAGCTGCTGTGGTGCTAGTGTTGGTGGTGGCGGCAGGCGGGCGAGTGGTGGACTGAGAGGTGCCCGAAGCTAAGCTAGAGGAGGAGAAGGACGGTGCATCAAGGTTCCGAGTGGAAGCTGTAGTAGATTGGGTGTCTTGTGATAGCCAGTCAACTAAGTCCTCAGAACTTTGGGGGTTCAGGGTACGTGGCCTAAGAACACTG
This sequence comes from Hyla sarda, assembly GCF_029499605.1. Classification (NCBI taxonomy): domain Eukaryota; kingdom Metazoa; phylum Chordata; class Amphibia; order Anura; family Hylidae; genus Hyla; species Hyla sarda. The sequence goes on along the minus strand of NC_079190.1, from coordinate 26,111,830 downwards.
GCCATTCTAGGGCCAAAGGGAATCCCAGCACCACGACGGCCCCTGCGGGGTGGTCTTCCTCTGCCTGTCATGTTTTTTGGTTAAATTTGCACAAGTGTCACACCAAATGTGATTTGCACTAGGGTGACCCAATTTTCCCTGCAGGCAAAAAAAACTGGCAACTGTGATGTGAACTGACAGTGACAACTGGTTTTATTTAACAGCCAAAAACGTTTTTTTTTTTTTTTTTAATTTGCACAACTGTCATACCTAATGTGATTTGCACTAGGGTGACACAATTTGCCCTGCAGGCAAAAAAAAATGGCAACTGTGACGTGAACTGACAGTGACAACTGATTTTATTTAACAGCCAAAAAAGGTATTTTTTAAAAAATTTGCACGACTGTCACACCAAATGTGATTTGCACTAGTGTGACAATGAGCAACAAAGCTTGCCAGCGGAGTTCCCCTTTTAAGCAGTGGTCCCCAACCTGGGTGCCTCCAGCTGTTGCAAAACACACAGACTGATATATTTCAGCCCTTTGAATACTGTAGTAGTTAGTTGCTTTAAAGAAAAAAAGCTTGCCATCGGAGTTCCCCTTTTATGCAGTGGTCCCCAACCAGGGTGCCTCCAGCTGTTGCAAAACACACGGACTGATATATTTCAGCCCTTTGAATACTGTAGTAGTTAGTTGTTTGAAGGAACTTAAGTTTTATACTGGAGTACCCCTTTTAACCAGCGGTTCCCTCCAAACCAGGGTGCCTCCAGCTGTAGCAAGACACACGGACTGACATCTTTCAGCCCTTTGAATACTGTAGTAGTTAGTTGTTTGAAGGAACTTAAGTTTGATTCTGGAGTACCCCTTTTAACCAGCGGTTCCCTCCCAACCAGGGTGCCTCCAGCTGTTGCAAGACACACGAACAGATATATTTCAGCCCTAAAAAGGGCTTTTTTGGGTGCTGTCCTTAAAGCAGATGTTACACTAGTGCTTTAGGAGTAACCTGGACCCTGAATACACCACCTAGCAGCAACCTAGCTATTGCTTTCCCTATACAGCAGGAGCAGCTTCTCTGATCCTCCACTTCCTAAGCCTGCAGCATGCTGAATGAGGGTAAAATGGCGTCCGTGCAAGAGGTAGGAGGGTCTGTAAGGGAGGGACTGCTGCTAATTGGCTGTAATGTGTCTGCTGACTCTGACTCACAGGGTCAAAGTTTACTGCAATGTTAAAGTATAGGGGGCGGATCGAACTTCACATATGTTCGCCCGGCGATGCGAACGCGAATATGCTAAGTTCACCGGGAACTGTTCGCCAGCAAAAAATTCGCGATATCTCTAGTTCTCAGTGTCCGGCACTTCTGGGTTTGGAAACAAGATGTCACACAGCCAGTCATCCAATCAGCCATTGCTGCAACCACTTATTGGAAGACGGGTGATGTCCCGCCACCAAAACCCAAAGGGCCGGATGCTGAGAACCGTGTTCCTTGATTCTTTACATGGGATTGAAGAATATCCCTTTGTTTCCTTTTTTTTGAAGAGTAAAAATGTGGTGTCCCAGTACAAGACTCCAAATTTTTACTTTTGCCTGTTGATTTATAATGTTTTGTACTGTATCTTTAATAAATGTGAAAGATATCTGTCAATGATGCAGACTAAATTGTGTGACCCTGATGACCTCTGTACACAGCATAAGCTGTAAAGCAAGGTTGGTGTGTAATGTATTTTTTGTAAATTTTTTTACATCAATATAAATTCTCTATGAATTCTCGAGTGAATTCTCCCATTATTTAGACATTTTGGGAAGAATGAGGTGTTTTTACATCATGCTGCATTGTGCTGAACAATGCAACAGACAGAGGATCAGACAGTGAATGAATACAACAGGTGCTGCAACCTCACTGATAATGAAACAGTCTGCTGTGAAATTGGATGTTCTGCAAATACTCTGGGCAGGGAACTGGCAGGAATGCTGTGGAAGGAGAGAAAGCAGGGTGGGAGGGCTGTGATGAAGAGCTAAAAGAAAGAAATACATTCTGGTAATTGTAGTACTGAGAAAATGCTCAACCTGGAAGTACAACCAGGAAGTTCAAGACTACTAAGACCCCCAAAACACAAGACCCTTATATTTCTTTGGGTTCTTCCACCTAGTAACAGCTCCAGAATGTAATTTAGGGAGGTGATCCACTATGTTGGATGCTGCAGTCGTCTTCTCCTTGCCTTTGTTTTGTTTCTTTTGTGCTCTGGAAACAAATCTATTATGTTTAGTAACCCGTCTGCACAGCTCATCTATATCTATCATACGTACATTCTGTGCCCCAGTAAGACTCATCTAGGGAACAAGTGCGGGGGACAGTGGCAGGACATTCGTCTTCCAGCGCCATTTATACATTATGGGGTCATTAAAGTTCTCTGCTTAGGATGAAGACTTGTCCTGAAGCTTTCTGTTGGTGCTTCTATCTCCTACAAGTTAGAGCCTCATTCACACAGACAAATCGTGGAGGAATTATTTTCTTTGATCTCTGCAAAATAAAATGGGGCGAGCCTCACTGATAGCCTTAACCATGTGTCACCATGCAGCAGTGGTCTCCAAAACATGGACCTCCAGATGTTACAAAACTACAACTTCCAGTATGCCCGGACAGCGGTTGGCTATCATCTCATATCTGTCTATCTATCTTTCTCATATCTATCTCATACCTATCTAATATCTATCTATCTATCTCATATCTATCTATCTATCTAGCAAAAAGATTCTAGAGCAGCACTACCAATATGAGTAGATGCAGGTGCACGCAATCCGAGAAAGCCGGGTCACTGCTACAATTGGAGATATATACTGTACAAAGAAGATTGCAGCACTCGAGGTTCAGGTGAAAAAACTTAGAGTGGTTTTATTCCATCCAAAAAGCCATTTTGGATGGAATAAAACCACTCTAAGTTTTTTCACCTGAACCTCGAGTGCTGCAATCTTCTTTGTATATATCTATCTATCTAATGCAAATAAAAACGGCACTACCAATATCCAGAGTAGAAAAGAAATTCTGGGTGCCCGCATATCTGGAACCTGGGTCCTCCGGTTCCTTAATCCAGATAAAGTAAATATGATGCAGCACTCCACAGATAGCAAAAAGGTGGTTTTATTCCATCATGTGCAAAGACAACGTTTCACCAGTCTCACACTGGCTTTTTCAAGTGAATAATAGTGATACAGGTGGGTATTTATAGACCGCCCACTGGGTCATGTGACATAAGCAATGCATGATTTACATATGTAAACAGAAGCGATCATAGTACATTGTGCAATCAAATGGCAAAAACATAGTGTTAAAGACATATATAGACATACAATAATCATCAGTTATGAAAACATACAAAAAATTGCAAGTAGTGCAGTGACTGTGATCCATAATTACGTGTAAAGCCGTGTATGCCTTCCGGGGTCCCGCCACGAGGTTTCCTGATCCCAGGCGCCAAAGCGCTGTGTGTGTAGTGTGCATCGCAACAGAAAAGAAGTACTTCCGGGTCAGGAGAGCGCGTCCTCGTATCCATAGAGACCCGACTCCGGAGTGAGCCGTAACTAGCGCATGCTCAGAAGAGTCCGTACAAGATATTCCAGCGCTTGGTATAGAGAGTTCATATGAGGTGAGTGTGATCTAGATGTATGCGCAAGAAAAAGTATCACTCCTGGGGACAGCACAATGTATCACAGTGAGGAATATAGATGATTAAGTAGAGCAAGTAGTTTGCTGTAATCGCTGATCCTCATTCATCCAAATAGGAGTCAGATAGTGAAGATCACTATCTTGTGGTTGCCCATAGTAACCGACTGGCAAACTAGCAGGCTGTAAAGATAAGAAAGTAAAGAAATAGTGGGTGATGACTTACTCCAGTCGGCGGGCATGAGCCAACTCCACTCTCCATCGATTACCGGTGTGCATGAACCGGAGCCATACATTCGGGAGTGGAGTTGGCTCATGCACGCTCATTACAGCAAACTACTTGCTCTACTTAATCATCTATATTCCTCACTGTGATACATTGTGCTGTCCCCAGGAGTGATACTTTTTCTTGCACATACATCTAGATCACACTCATATGAACTCTCTATACCAAGCGCTGGAATATCTTGTACGGACTCTTCTGAGCATGCGCTAGTTACGGCTCACTCCGGAGTCGGGTCTCTATGGATACGAGGACGCGCTCTCCTGACCCGGAAGTACTTCTTTTCTGTTGCGATGCACACTACACACACAGCGCTTTGGCGCCTGGGATCAGGAAACCTCGTGGCGGGACCCCGGAAGGCATACACGGCTTTACACGTAATTATGGATCACAGTCACTGCACTACTTGCAATTTTTTGTATGTTTTCATAACTGATGATTATTGTATGTCTATATATGTCTTTAACACTATGCTTTTGCATTTTGATTGCACAATGTACTATGATCGCTTCTGTTTACATATGTAAATCATGCATTGCTTATGTCACATGACCCAGTGGGCGGTCTATAAATACCCACCTGTATCACTATTATTCACTTGAAAAAGCCAGTGTGAGACTGGTGAAACGTTGTCTTTGCACATCATGGAATAAAACCACCTTTTTGCTATCTGTGGAGTGCTGCATCATATTTACTTTATTTATCTATCTCATATCTATCTATCTCATAGCTATCTATCTCATACCTATCTATCTCATACCTATCTATCTCATATCTATCTATCTCATATCTATCTCATATCCACCTATCTCATATATCTATCTATCTATCTGTTTCATATCTATCTACAGTACCTCCTTTTTATCTATCTATCTATCTATCTATCTATCTATCTCAGAGACCTATCTATCTCATATCTATCTATCTATCTATCTATCTATCTCATATCTATCTATCGTATCTATCTCATATCTATCTATCTATCTATCTCATATCTATCTATCTCATATCTATTTAGCTCATATCTATCTATCTATCTATTTCATATCTATCTCATATCTATCTATCTATCTCATATCTATCTATCTATCTAGCTCATATCTATCTATCTCATATCTATCTAGCTCATATCTATCTATCGTATCTATTTCATATCTATCTATCTCATATCTATCTATCTATCTATCTATCTATCTATCTATCTATCTATCTATCTATCTCATATTCATCTTTCTATCTATCTCTCTCATGGTTGGAGCCTGGTTACCCACAAAGCTGGTGTATACTAGTTCACCTGAGCTCAATATCTGTTCTTCTGGTTGTCCCTTGTCCTGTTGTCTTTCTTTCTGGTGCAGATCTTGTTTAGCTCACAGCTTGTATAAGAAGTCTTCACTTACAACAGATGCTACAATTCTTAATGGCGGGGTGCAGGCCTTAAGAATCTATAGCTTTTTGGTCACAAAGTCCTAAACCTTTTCTGGAAGCCATTATTTTCTCTCTGCTATCAGGTGGGACCAAATTAAAATGATGACCAGGACAATTTTTACAGCAGATTAGATAATCCCCCAAGCAATCTCGGCTGCTTGAAATGTCTTAAAAGGAATGAGACTGTAGTTCCCCTCTCTCCTCCATTCTCTAGAGATGTTTCCCAACTAGTGTACCTCCATCCGTTGCAAAACTACAAATTCCAACATGTCCAGACAGCTGATCAGGCATTGATCCTTTATTCAGTGGACTGGTCATAAGTCCTTTGTGACACAACTCCTTTAAGGAGTTACATTTCGGTTTGACAATATTGGGCCCTTGTGTGTTATAACGTCATCCACTGCGGACTTCAAGGCTACATATGAATAAGGGCAGATAATAGAATCAGTGAGGGCTCCATCACTCTACAATAGTCTCTACGCACAGTATTTCATTGTCAGCCATTGCTGTTATTACTTTACTGTCACTATGTTTCTTGGTTACCAAGCTTAAGAAGACATCGGTCCATTAAATCTTCTCTTTTATAAATGCTTTTCTGGATTTTCATAGATAAAAAATAAACAGACTTCCATCTACTCAGATGTATTTTATGTACAATGTTTTATTCAATCTCTATGTACACTGTCCAGATGGGTGCGATCGGGCTCTGAACTGTACTGTATGTCTCTACCGTATACACAGGAAGGGCCCTCATTGATCAAAATTAGACTAGCTATCTATCTCATATCTATCTATCTCATATCTATCTATCTCATATCTATTTATCTCATATCCATCTAATATCTATCTATCTATCTATCTCATATCTATCTAACTCATATCTATCTATATATCTGTGGTGTAGGGGTGTTGCAATGATGTTACAGGGTCTGGTGGTATTGATTTGTCGTGACGCCAGGGTGCGGTTGTTTTGTATAGAAGGCCCTGCCGACAACCGGTCCACAAACAGCAGGATAATAAACGGAATGTCCACGGCAGGTTTTATGAGATAACTGGAACTTTTACTGAACTTCTTATGCCAACAGTCTTTACATTTAAACAGTTTCTCTTGAGGTAACCGGGATGCAAGTTCCTCACAGGCTTTGCTGGGACTAATAGTCTTGAGACTTCAGAAGGCCAATGTGCTACTAATAATAGGGTTTGAGTTGAATAGTAGTCACAAAGAATTTGTAGATAGAGCTTTATAACTCACGGTTTTAGTGGCTGCTGGTTCTTTAGGCTTTGGCCTAGTTGAGATGAATTGAGATATGCTGATTGTGCTTGCTTCAGTGCCAGATACTAAGAGAGTGCAGGAACAAGAGAGAGAATTTAGAGACTACAGCCCCTTATATATTAAAGGGGTTCTCCGGTGCTTAGACATCTTATCCCCTATCCAAAGATGCCTGATCGCGGGAGGACCCCCGTGATCTTGCTCGCGGCACCCCGTTTGTAATCAGTCTGATTACCGGCGACCCCGGGGTGGGTGGCGTGTGATGTCACGCCCCCGCCCCCGTGTGATGTCACGCTCTGCCCCTCAATGCAAGCCTACAGGAGGGGCGTGATAGCTGTCACGTCCACTCCTGTAGGCTTGCATTGAGGGGCGGAGTGTGACATCACACGGGGGCGTGACGTCCCATGCCGCCCACCCTGTGGTCGCCGGTAATCAGACCCGGAGCGAACACGCTCCGGGGACTGATTACAGACACGGTGCCGGGTGCAAGATCACGGGGGTCCCCAGCGGTGGGACTCCCGCAATCAGGCATCCTTTGGATAGGGGATAAGATGTCTAAGCACTGTAGAATCCCTTTAAGGAGGCTGGACCAATCCCATTGGTTGCAAAGCCTGTAGGTCCTGAACCCAGAGAACTGTGGGTACATTACCACATGACCCCGGAAGGTCCTAAACATTTGTACAACCATTATAATATAACACATGACCTAGGAAGGTCCTATGCATTTGTACTACCTCTATATACAGACTGAGCAATATACAGGAACACATTTATACGAGGCGAACAAGGGGCAAGCCCTGTAGGAGAGCCCTGTGGAATGGAGGGACTCTAACTGAGGGGACTTAAGACAGGGACAGGACAAGGTCCTGTACCGGGACACCACATATCTATATCATATCTATCTATCTAATATCTATCTATCTAACTATCTATCTATCCACCTCATACCTATCTATCTATCTATATAAAAATTAGAGAAAATGGCTGCAGCACATAAAAGTTCAGTGAAAAATCGTGGGTAGCTTTATTCCATATTGAAATACATGCAACGTTTCTGCTGCCTGTGCAGCATTTGTCAAGCATGCTAGACAAAGACTGCACAGGCAGCAGAAACATTGCATGTATTTCAATATGGAATAAAGCTACCCACGATTTTTCACTGAACTTTTATGTGCTGCAGCCATTTTCTCTAATTTTTGTCTGGAACATGGACCTGTGACCAAGGTTGGTAGGCTGCTTGCACCAACATTATTTCGTTGGTTGTGCTGCTACTCCATTTTTCTTTTTTATCTATCTATCTATCTATCTATCTATCTATCTCATATCTATCTCATATCTATCTATATCTATCTATCTCATTTCTATCTCATATCTATCTATCTATCTATCTATCTCATATCTATCTCATATCTATCTATATCTATCTATCTCATTTCTATCTCATATCTATCTATCTATCTATCTATCTATCTATCTCATATCTATCTATCTATCTCATATCTATCTCATATCTATCTATATCTATCTATCTCATTTCTATCTCATATCTATCTATCTATCTATCTCATATCTATCTATCTATCTCATATCTATCTCATATCTATCTCATATCTATCTATCTATCTTATATCTATCTATCTATCTCATATCTATCTATCTATCTATATATCTCATATCTATCTATCTCATATCTATCTCATATCTATCTATCTATCTATCTATATATCTCATATCTATCTATCTATCTCATATCCATCTATCTCATATCTATCTATCTCATATCTATCTATCTCATATCTATCTATCTATCTCATATCTATCTATCTATCTATCTATCTATCTATCTCATATCTATCTATCTCATATCTATCTATCTCATATCTATCTATCTATCTATCTCATATCTATCTATCTATCTCATATCTATCTATCTATCTATCTATCTCATATCTATCTACCAAAAATGGGTCCAGTAGCACAAGTGTAGCTTTATTCAGCACAAGAATGCCAGAGCGATGTTTCGGCCGTCTCTCACAGCCATTGTCAAGCAACAAGTGATAAAAAGTGAGGACTTTAAATAGGGTGAACAATGAGTGACATCATCAGATAGAATTAATTGATTTGTATATATTGTATATAATAACACACATGAGTTCAGGTTACAGTATCAGAAATCGCCAAAACATAATCACATCATCATGGGCGACAGGTATATGTAACATAAAAGTGATGCACAACACATATATATATATATATATATATATATATATATATATATATATACACAATTATTGCGTCCATCTTTAGTGAAAATAGTGTCAAAAGGCAGTTTGGGTGCACAACCTCGTGGGAGCAGAAAGGGTTAATTAATAAATTAATGTTGTATAAGGATATACATGGCACATTTGTAAGTAAACATACCGGTGTACATGCTGTCCGGTGTATACTCGGCATCCCGGATATCTATCTATCTATCTATCTATCTATCTATCTATCTATCTCATATCTATCTCATATCTATCTCATATCTATCTATCTATCTATCTATCTATCTCATATCTATCTATCTATCTCATATCTATCTATCTATCTATCTCATATCTATCTATCTATCTCATATCTATCTATCTATCTCATATCTATCTATCTATCTGTCTATCTATCGCCTATCTATCTCATATCTATTTATTGCGTATGTGATGTCCCAGTACAGGACATGGCCCTGCACTACACTTTGACTCTGGTTGAGTCCCTCAGTGACCTGGGGGCTCTCCTGCAGTGTCTCTCCCGCTGTTATTATAGTGTTATTTAATGTAATAGGATTATAGTCAGTATGTCAATGTATAGTCAGTATAAAGGACCTTTGGAGGACTCCAGTAAATGTATAAAGGACCTGTGAAATGTCACATGTTATGTTTATGTTATCCCATGTTACCCAGAGGGCACCAGGTGAACACATGACCCACAGCTTGACCAATGGGCTTCTAGTACAGCTCCGCTTTATAAGGAAGGGATGTGCTGCAATCACTCTCTTTTGCCTTCTCTCCTTTTTTGCTTCTGAGGAACAGTGGAAACCAGAGATCTCAGTGCTGGTGTCTAGTACCTGAAAGGCCTCAAATCTACAGTCATTCCAGTAAGTCCAGTCTATGTCTGCTGTCACTATCTACAGTCCAGTCAAGCCTCAAGTCAATTCTATTACAAGTATAATCGGTCCCAGCAAGCTGCGAGGTCCTTCTGTGTTCCTGGCCACCTCTCTGGGATTCTGGCCGAGCTGTGAAGATAATAACACCTGTCTGACCTCAGTAAAGCCTCCATTAAACCATAACCTGGTCATAGACTCTCATTTTCACTGTGTAGCTATTGGGATAGCGGAGATACTGTTTGGGTAGTTCCGGTACCAAAAACCACTCTGGCGTCACGAACATTAGGGGTTAATAACACCTTGCCCCTGGGGTTAATACCATCTTTCCCCATCCACCTACACCGCTACACCCAGTGGTCCCGCCATCACCGGGGGTCACCACACATATCTATCTATCTCATATTTATCTATCTCATACATCTCATACCTATCTATTTCATATCTATCTATCTCATATCTATCTATTTATCTATCTATCTATCTCATATCTATCTATCTATCTATCTCATATCTATCTATTTATCTATCTATCTATCTCATATCTATCTATCTATCTATCTCATATCTATCTATCTATCTCATATCTATCTATATCATATCTATCTATTTATCTATCTATCTCATGTCTATCTATCTATCTCATATCTATCTATCTCATATATATCTATCTATCTCATATATATCTATCTTATATCTATCTATCTCATATGTATATATATATATATATATATATATATCTCCTATCTATCTATCTATCTATCTATCTCATATCTATCTATCTCACATCTATCTATCTATCTATCTCATATATATCTATATCATATCTATCCATCTATCTATCTCATATCTATCTAATGTCTATCTATCTATCTATCTCATATCTATCTATCTCATATCTATCCATCCATCTATCTATCTATCTATCTCATATCTATCTATCCATCCATCTATCTATCTCATATCTATCTATTTCATATCTATCTCATCCCTATCTCATATCTATCTATCTATCTCATATCTATCTATCTATCTATCTGATATCTATCTATCTATCTATCTCATATCTATCTCATATCTATCTATCTCATATCTATCTATCTCATATCTATCTATCTATCTCATATCTATCTATCTATCTATCTATCTCATATCTATCTATCTATCTATCTCATATCTATCTATCTATCTCATATCTATCTATCTATCTATCTATCTATCTATCTATCTATCTCATATCTATCTATCTATCTATCTATCTATCTATCTATCTATCTATCTATCTATCTCATATCTATCTATCTCATATCTATCTATCTATCTATCTATCTCATATCTATCTATCTATCTATCTAGTAGAGGAGGGAAGCAGCACTCCTGCGGTTGGGGTGAGCGGGTGCCTTACTGTTGTTGATCTGGGTCAGAGATCCAAAAGGTATAGCAAAGTAGAAGCAGTGGCACTCAGTGAGCTCACTTTGGAGTAAATAAAGACACCACTTTATTTCACCAGCCTGGAGTGCCACTGCTTCTACTTTGCTATCTATCTATCTATCTATCTATTTTATATCTATCTATCTATCCATCTATCTATCTCATATCTATTTCATATCTATCTATATCTATCTATCTCATTTCTATCTCATATCTATCTATCTATCTATCTATCTCATATCTATCTATCTATCTCATATCTATCTCATATCTATCTATATCTATCTATCTCATTTCTATCTCATATCTATCTATCTATCTATCTCATATCTATCTATCTATCTCATATCTATCTCATATCTATCTCATATCTATCTATCTATCTTATATCTATCTATCTATCTCATATCTATCTATCTATCTATATATCTCATATCTATCTATCTCATATCTATCTCATATCTATCTATCTATCTATATATCTCATATCTATCTATCTATCCATCTATCTATCTCATATCTATTTCATATCTATCTATCTCTCTCTCTCATATCTATCTCATATCTATCTATCTCATATCTATCTATCTATCTATCTATCTATCTATCTCACATCTATCTATCTATCACATATCTATCTATCTATCTATTTATCTCATATCTATCTATCTATCTATCTATCTCGTATCTATCTATCTATCTGTCTATCTATCTATCTCATATCTATCGATCTATCTATCTATCTATCTATCTATTTATCTCATATCTATCTATCTATCTCGTATCTATCTATCTATTTCATATCTATCTGTCTATCTATTTCATATCTATCTATCTATCTATCTATTATCTGACTATCCATCAGTATTTGTGTATGTAGTCGCTCTAACCCAAAGTTTCCATACCAGGGTGCCTCCAGCTGTTGCAAAGCTACAACTCCCAGCAGGCCCGGACAGCCAACGGCTGTCCGGGCATGCTGGGAGATGTAGTTTTGCAACAGCTGGAGGCTCCCTGGTTGGAAAACACTGCTATAGATACATGTTCTCAGTATTGTTCTCTGTGTTGGGAAACACTGCTCTATCCATTTACCTGCGGCTCTGTGTATAATCGGCAGATACATCTATTCTGCACGCCTCCGTGCTTAGAGACTCACTATATTACTGCCGTGGTTATAGACGCTCTTCAGTCTAAACTATATTATTGTGAAAGAAAAAAAAAAACAAAACCAGTTTGAAAGCCATGAAAAAAAAAAAAAATAAAAAAATAAAAATACTCAATTCTTCAAGTCCAATCCAAAAATCCACTAAATCAGTCTAAATAATAGATTACAGTGGAGCGGGATAATCTTTCATTATTATAATGCAAGTAACGCTTTTTGGCATAGTAACTGAGGCTGTTGCTATGCTTACACTGTGGATTTTCTTTGGGGAAAATATATGTATGTATATTTTTTTTTTTTTCTGGACAAAATTTCTAGTTAAAATGAATGTTTTTTCCTGAAGAGGAATTTGCTGTTAATGCTACGGTGTAGGGCCGGGTTTAGTCAGAGGCAATTGTTTTTTCTTACTATATACAGCGGAAATAACAAAATGACTCATAGATATTGTGCTTTATGCCAACCAGTTTGGATAGAATCTCTGCAATCGTACGCGCAATTGTGTTATATGATGAATTATAATAGATGTGATGGGTCATATGGAAATTGGGGTCAGTACAGTCCGTGGGAGTATATAGAGGGGACTGTATTTATCTATACACTACTATATGGATTAGGGATCGACTGATATTCACGATTTTGGACATTATCGGTATCGGCAATTACCTTGCCCATATGCCGATAATGCCCCGCCGCCCCGCCCAGAGACCACCGCCGCCACCACCGCCGGTGACCCATTGCCTCCCCCATCCCTGGTTTTATAATTACCTGTTCCCGGGGCCTAGGGTCCGTGCTACTTCTGGCTCCTGCGGCGTCCTGCGTGCTGCGCAGCGCACTGACGAGTGACGTTCTCAACGCGACGTCACCGTCAGTGCGCACAGTGACAGCTCAGGACGCCGCCGGAGCCAGAAGTAGCGCGGACCCCGGGAACAGGTAATTATAAAACCAGGGATGGGGGAGGCAATGGGGCAGCGGCGGTGGTGGTTGGACTAGGGAGGACCCCAGGACAGGCATGGGGAGAGAAGCGGGCCGCAGCGGCGGCGTCTCTGGCCCCGCAATAGACCCTCTGCTACATAAAACTTGCTCAGTTGGGCTATGTTTACACGCCAGAATTTCCGCATGGATTTCTGCATGGATGTAATGTCAGCGCTCCGCTGGATGAGCCAGCATGCGAGTCCTTGCCCGTCACACACCTCCCTGGTCTTCCGTGTTCTCAGTCCCGGCGCGCGGGCACCCGCCTCCTATGGCACCCGCGTACCGGAGCTCGGTGATTTAAAGGGCCAGTATGCCCTAATTAGTGTCTTCACCAGTTCCTTCCCTATAAGTGTGTGCACCTCCCCCTGCCCTGTGCCGGATCTTTGTTGCCCTAGTGCCTAAGAGAAAGCTACTGTGTTCCTTATTATCCGTGTACCTGATCCTTGTTCCATGACCTGACCCTGCTACTTTGCCGTCTGCCCTGACCTACAGCTATCCTGACCACGTATTGTCTTATCCTTCTTACCACGCTTCACCCCAGCTACCTGTGTGGACGAGTCGTTCCAGGGGTAACCTTAGACTCCGCTCCCTGGCACGGCTCATGTCATCATCCCCACAGGTCTAGAGGATCCACCACCTGCCATGACCCTTACAATGGATTTATAACCTATTGTCTTCAATGGAGTTCCGCAGTCCCATTCACATTGCAGAGTTTTCACTGCAGATGTTCTGGAGCTAAAATTCTGCATTCCGCAAAAAATCATGTCTTATAATTTAGCGGAATTCAGCTGCAGTAGCCCAATGGAAGTCAATGGGTCTTTTTTTTCTCCACAAAATGTCGATTCCTCGTGAATTTTGTGCAGATTTTGCGTGGAAGTCGTGCGGATTCTACGCAAAATGTAAACCTTTTCAATGAATGAGAGCACTTTTTGAATGTGCTCTGTGTATTCATGCAGAATATAGATGCGGAAAGATGCGGAATTCCATGGCCGCATTCATTTGCCAGAGTTTTGCATCTTCCCTCTAAATTTCTAATGTTTGAACATACTCTTATAGTTATAGTTATGCCTCTAAGGAAAAAGTAGCCAATTGCACAATTCAAAAGAGCCCCCTCTTGACTTGCACCCTCTGCCAAGTACAAGCCTACAAGCAAACATATCACAAGAACCAGTTTCAAAGAGGCTAGGCTTAAAAAAATGTGTCCCAAAAATGGACATTTATGTGAAGTTTTTTGGGTGTTCAAGGATGGGGATTAAATGGGCACTATCATTAAAACCAATATTTGCTATTGCATTCCTTATGGTAGATAAAAAAATCTTTCTAATGTACTTTGTTTAAAAAATATGAAGTTTTCTATGTTTTATTTGTGTTTAAAAAAGCTGCCACTAGGTGTCTCCCTAATTGTCCAGGGCACATTTCCCCCCATCTCTTGCACATACTTTGGACTCCTGCTGACCAGGCAGAAGTCCAAAATCAGGAAATGCAGTCTGGAGTGCTGAGGGGGGTGTGTGTAGCCTTAGCCAATCACAGGTCATCTCAAACTGAACTGCTCTGGGCTGTGTGTAGCAGAGTGAGGGAGGAAGTTCTCCCCTGTATGGCTTCAGATGATGTAACACCTGTTGGGAAACGCCCCTTCCCAGTCTGTGCATCTGACTGAGACTGAGCAGAAAATACAGAGCATTATCAAGGTAGAAAACTAAAAAATTATAAAAAATAAAGTCAGGGGGTAGTTCATCATGATGGGGGCATTAAACTGGGAGGATTATAAAATTTTACAAGATCATGAGAGGTACTCTTTAAATTGTTCTATTAATGAGGGTTTGAAGGGGTTTTCCAGTGAAAATTATTGATGGTCATCAATAACTGGTGCCGAAACCCGGGAAGCAGAAACAGCGGAGCTTAGACACATAGAGCAAAGCGGAAAGCAGACAGCTCCGTTCATTGTGTAGTGGCCGTGCTGGGTTACTGCAGCTCAGCTCTTCACTTCAATGGGAGCTGATCTGCAGTAACCCTGCACAGCCACTACACATTGTACAGAGCCTTTTTTTCCTGGCTGTGTTCACTGTGTAGTGCCAAAATGGTGGTGATGGTATTAGTCTTAAGTAGCATTAGGAATGGATGGTGTGTAACAGACTCGTGCATGAAACAATTGCCTTGTGATATGGGCACGCCACCATCATTCTGGGTAGCTGGCAGAGGTGGCACTGAATGCCTATGGGAGATTTACCTGTACGATTCGATAGAGATCACAAATAATGGGAAGCGAAGGAAGAAAATATCTTTAAAGGGGATACTCTGCCTCTAGACATCTTATTCCCTATCCAAAGGATGGGGGAGAAGATGTCTGATCGCGGGGTTCGGCCGATGGGATCCCCCGCGATCTCCGTGCAGGCACCCCTACCGGGGTGCCTGCACGGAGATCGCAGGGGGTCCCAGCGGACCGACCACCGCAATCAGAGATCTTATCCCCCATCCTTTGGATAAGAGATAAGATGTCTAGGGACAGAGTACCCCCTTCAAGACATCATGGTTGTCACGCACCTGGATGTAGGCTGTCACGGAGCTGGAAGTGGATCCTCCACCTGTGTGGCAGATGACTCGGACCATATCGGGGAGCGGAGTCTATGGTGCCGCTGGTTTTCACCAGAGCCCCCCGCAAGGCAGGATGGGCTTGCTGCGGCAGGCGACACCCAGGTCGCTACCCCCATAGTCAAAAAACGTAGCAGGAAGGTCTGGATACACGGGAATGGCAAAACAGGCAATGGGAATGCTTTCTCTCAGGCAAATGGCACTGCAGATCCTGCAGGGAAGTGTGGGAGGTGTAAGGACTTTATAATGTAGTGTCAGGTGCAACAGTAATTATGGGCGTACTGGCCCTTTGAATTTCAGAGCTCCGGCGCGCACGCGCCCTAGGAGACGGGGATGCACGCGCCGGAGCTGAGACCCAGGAGAGGATACGGCAGCGGGACGTGAGTGAGGGGCCGGGATTTGCATGCGGGCGCGTCCCGTGATGCGAATCCCGGCCCCGCCGGCAGACTGGGACACAGGGACTCTGCGCTCCCGTCCGGTGCTTGCGGCCAGAGCGCAGAGTGTAACAGTGGTGTCCTTGAAAAATTAAGCAAATTACTTTATGCTTTCTTTAATAGCTACAAACACAAGGAACAGGCTTTAATTCTCATACCATGGAAACACCAATGAATGGGAAGCAATGTTTTGGCTGCATGTCGAGGCTTTTCATTCGAGATGACTAAGTGCCAATTGTGAAAGGAAGGAAGAATGAAATGTACTGTAGGTCACAATTTCCTCCTACAAATGGTTACTGTAATTGTGACTCCTACGGATCGGTAAATAGTCAGTAAGTAATAACGGGCTGATTAAACACATCGAGTTGTGACAGCAGATTTAGGAGTGACAGTGGATTAGCCAGGGAATGTATAATGTATAACCTCCCAGCAGGGAAAACAGCCCGGCAAGCTTTGTACAGACACCAAACCAGCAGGCTTCTGGGAGATTTTGGCTTTTATACCAGCTAATATCCGCATGACCTACTATTACCGGACTATTTGTTACTCTGCGACCTCACAGGGGAAATAACTGGGTGACTTGGTGCATTTTTATATCGTCTTAGCTGTATCTGCTGCAGAGCGTTGGGTAGATGTAGGGGTGTGAAAGCAAACACTATCTTTCCTGGAGATTATGGTGGTCGCCAAACTTATAAAATCACCTTTTTATTTTTCAGCCAAGTGTCAGCGAGGTGGAGCCAAGCTGCTCAAGTGCCATAGCCTGGCACGCCTCTTAACTTCCCTGCTCCTCTTTGATTGGCATGAAAAGCCCTGTTCTTTATATAAAGGGGTAATTTTTTTCAAATCAACTGGTGCCAAAAAGTTAAACAGATTTGTAAATTACTTCTATAAAAAAATCTTAATCCTTCCAGTACTTATCAGCAGCTGTATGATCCACAGGAAGTTCTTCTCTTTTTGAATTTCTTTTCTGTCTGACCACAGTGCTCTCTGCTGACACCTCTGTCCATGTCAGGAACTGTCCAGAGCAGGATAGGTTTTCTATGGGGATTTTCTCCTACTCTGGACAGTTCCCAAAATGCCCAAAATGGACAGAGGTGTCAGCAGAGAGCACTGTGGTCAGGCAGAAAGGAAATTCAAAAATAAAAGAACTTTCTGTGCATCATACAGCAGCCGATAAGTACTGGATGGATCAAGATTTTTTTTTAATTTGAAGTAATTTACAAATCTGTTTAACTTTCTGGCACCAGTTGATTTAGAAAAAAAATAAAAGTTTTCCAGTGGAGTACCCCTTTAAGGAGGGGCTGGGAGTCGAGGGTAAAACAGGAGGGGGTACAATTCTGTGCATGACACTGAGTGGCCAAACACATTTGCTCTGCTCTCGACTAAGCGAATGTATTACGTGTAAGTGGTGATGAATACAGCAGGAAGCAGGGGAAGGAACTCAGTGTACAGGAGCAGGGACCTTGACTATACAGGTATACAAGAACAGGGACTTTGAGGATACAGGTTTACAGAAGCAGGGACATTCAGTTTACAGGAGCAGGGACTTTCAGTGTACAGGAGCAGGGACTAGAGATGAGCGAATTTACAGCAAATTTGATTAGTCACGAACTTCTCGGCTCGGCAGTTGATGACTTATCCTGCATAAATTAGTTCAGCTTTCAGGTGCTCCGGTGGGCTGGAAAAGGTGGATACAGTCCTAGGAAAGAGTCTCCTAGGAATGTATCCACCTTTTCCAGCCCAAGGGAGCACCTGAAAGCTGAACTAATTTATGCGGGAAAAGTCATCAACTGGGGAGCTGAGAAGTTGGTGACGAAACAAATTTACTGTAAGTTCGCTCATCTCTAGCAGGGACTTTCAGTGTACAGGAGAAGGAATTTTCAGTATATTTGAGCAAGGAATTTTAGTGTACAGGAGCAGAGACTTTCGATGTACAGGAGCATGGACTCTCAGTGTACAGGAGCAGGGACTCTCAGTGTACAGGAGCATGGACTCTCAGTGTACAGGAGCATGGACTCTCAGTGTACAGGAGCATGGACTCTCAGTGTACAGGAGCATAGACTCTCAGTGTACAGGAGCATAGACTCTCAGTGTACAGGAGCATGGACTCTCAGTGTACAGGAGCATGGACTCTCAGTGTACAGGAGCAGGGACTCTCAGTGTACAGGAGCATGGACTCTCAGTGTACAGGAGCAGGGACTCTCAGTGTACAGGAGCATGGACTCTCAGTGTACAGGAGCATGGACTCTCAGTGTACAGGAGCAGAGACTTTCGATGTACAGGAGCATGGACTCTCAGTGTACAGGAGCATGGACTCTCAGTGTATAGGAGCATGGACTCTCAGTGTACAGGAGCATGGACTCTCAGTGTTAAGGAGCATGGACTCTCAGTGTACAGGAGCATAGACTCTCAGTGTACAGGAGCATAGACTCTCAGTGTACAGGAGCATGGACTCTCAGTGTACAGGAGCATGGACTCTCAGTGTACAGGAGCAGGGACTCTCAGTGTACAGGAGCATGGACTCTCAGTGTACAGGAGCAGGGACTCTCAGTGTACAGGAGCATGGACTCTCAGTGTACAGGAGCATGGACTCTCAGTGTACAGGAGCATGGACTCTCAGTGTACAGGAGCAGAGACTTTCGATGTACAGGAGCATGGACTCTCAGTGTACAGGAGCATGGACTCTCAGTGTATAGGAGCATGGACTCTCAGTGTACAGGAGCATGGACACTCAGTGTTAAGGAGCATGGACTCTCAGTGTACAGGAGCATAGACTCTCAGTGTACAGGAGCATGGACTCTCAGTGTACAGGAGCATGGACTCTCAGTGTACAGGAGCAGGGACTCTCAGTGTACAGGAGCATGGACTCTCAGTGTACAGGAGCAGGGACTCTCAGTGTACAGGAGCATGGACTCTCAGTGTACAGGAGCATGGACTCTCAGTGTACAGGAGCATAGACTCTCAGTGTACAGGAGCATGGACTCTCAGTGTACAGGAGCATAGACTCTCAGTGTACAGGAGCATGGACTCTCAGTGTACAGGAGCAGAGACTTTCGATGTACAGGAGCATAGACTCTCAGTGTACAGGAGCATGGACTCTCAGTGTACAGGAGCATGGACTCTCAGTGTACAGGAGCATGGACTTTCAGTGTACAGGAGCATGGACTCTCAGTGTACAGGAGCATGGACTCTCAGTGTACGGGAGCATGGACTCTCAGTGTACAGGAGCATAGACTCTCAGTGTACAGGAGCATGGACTCTCAGTGTACAGGAGCAGAGACTTTAGATGTACAGGAGCATGGACTCTCAGTGTACAGGAGCATGGACTCTCAGTGTACAGGAGCATGGACTCTCAGTGTACAGGAGCAGGGACTCTCAGTGTACAGGAGCATGGACTCTCAGTGTACAGGAGCATGGACTCTCAGTGTACAGGAGCATGGACTCTCAGTGTACAGGAGCATGGACTCAGTGTACAGGAGCATGGACTCTCAGTGTACAGGAGCATGGACTCTCAGTGTACAGGAGCAGAGACTTTCGATGTACAGGAGCATGGACTCTCAGTGTACAGGAGCATGGACTCTCAGTGTACAGGAGCATGGACTCTCAGTGTACAGGAGCATGGACTCTCAGTGTACAGGAGCATGGACTCTCAGTGTACAGGAGCAGGGACTCTCAGTGTACAGGAGCATGGACTCTCAGTGTACAGGAGCATGGACTTTCAGTGTACAGGAGCATGGACTCAGTGTACAGGAGCATGGACTCTCAGTGTACAGGAGCATAGACTCTCAGTGTACAGGAGCATGGACTCTCAGTGTACAGGAGCAGAGACTTTCGATGTACAGGAGCATGGACTCTCAGTGTAGAGGAGCATGGACTCTCAGTGTACAGGAGCATGGACTCTCAGTGTACAGGAGCATGGACTCTCAGTGTACAGGAGCATGGACTTTCAGTGTACAGGAGCATGGACTCTCAGTGTACAGGAGCATGGACTCTCAGTGTACAGGAGCATGGACTCTCAGTGTACAGGAGCATAGACTCTCAGTGTACAGGAGCATGGACTCTCAGTGTACAGGAGCAGAGACTTTAGATGTACAGGAGCATGGACTCTCAGTGTACAGGAGCAGAGACTTTCGATGTACAGGAGCATGGACTCTCAGTGTACAGGAGCATGGACTCTCAGTGTACAGGAGCATGGACTCTCAGTGTACAGGAGCATGGACTCTCAGTGTACAGGAGCATGGACTCTCAGTGTACAGGAGCAGGGACTCTCAGTGTACAGGAGCATTGACTCTCAGTGTACAGGAGCATGGACTCTCAGTGTACAGGAGCAGAGACTTTCGATGTACAGGAGCATGGACTCTCAGTGTACAGGAGCATGGACTCTCAGTGTACAGGAGCATGGACTCTCAGTGTACAGGAGCATGGACTCTCAGTGTACAGGAGCAGGGACTCTCAGTGTACAGGAGCATTGACTCTCAGTGTACAGGAGCATGGACTCTCAGTGTACAGGAGCATGGACTCTCAGTGTACAGGAGCATGGACTCTCAGTGTACAGGAGCATGGACTCTCAGTGTACAGGAGCATGGGCTCTCAGTGTACAGGAGCAGGTACTCTTAGTGTATTTGAGCAGGGAATTTCTGTGTACTATAGCAATGACTCCCAGTGTACAGGGACCCTCAGTGTACAGCAGCAGGGACTCTCGGTTCAGTGTACAGGAGCAGGGACATATAACAGAGGAGCAGAGACTCTCTATATACAGGAACATGGACTCTCAGTGTATAGAAACAGGGACTCTCAGTGTACAGAAACAGGGACTCTCAGTGTACAGGAACAGGGACTCTCAGTGTACCGATCCGGAACAGGGACCCTCAGTGTACAAGAGCAGGGACTATAAATTCAGTTGACTGTCCTGACTTATCTGGGTGCCATGTCATGCCTTATCTGGGCACTGTATGTTGATCTATCTGGACACTGTAGGCAATAATATACTGTATGAAATGCTGCATGCTGGATGAAACTATTTAGCTAGCACTGTGTGATGTGTATATGGCAGCTGTGTGGCTAGTTTTTCTGCTGTTTTCGATCGCCTTTGGCTTGGAAGCAGCCGAGCCGGTTCCTTTTGTCCTGCTCACTATCACAGTGATATGTGTTATATACTTAGTCGCTGGGAACCTTGGGAAAACCTTACCATGAGAGTTCAGGAGATTTGCATACATTACGGTTGATGAAGGATGGAGACTTTGTCAGTGGCTTCTCGACGCGCTCACACATCCTTCCTCTCTCGGTGTCACTTCTTGCTGATCCTCTGTCTCAAAATGTCACTTTTGGACTCAGCAATTGTTTTCGCAGCCAAAAGGACTTGTCACAGTGTTTTGGCTAAAACTTCATCTTTTCATCTTGGGGAAGTTGGATACGATTCAACGAGAATCTTGTTTCATAACAAAAGCCGGCTTCTCCGATTCTTCCCGGAATCCTTGGATACAGGCGGATTGTCTTCTGCAAGACTTGGCCCTTTTTTTATTATTTCATCCTTTTAGATTGTTTTTAGTTACGTCCTTTATAATGATGTCATGGAGATGTAGAAAAGATGAGTCTGTCATTCAACTGGTTCTATTTTGTACTATGAAGAGTTAAAGGGGTATTCTAGTGGAAAACACATTTTTTTTCATATCAACTGGCTCCAGAAAGTTAATCAGATTTGTAAATTACTGCTATCAAAAAATATTAATCCTTCCAGCACTTATCGGCTGCTGTATGCTGCACAGGAAGTTGAGTGATTCTTTTCTCTCTGACTCCTCTGTCTGTGTCAGGAACTGTCCAGAGCAGGAGAAAATCCCCATAGCAAACCTCTCCTGCTCTATTTCTTAGAAAGGTATACACCTTGCCTTGTTAGCATCTATTACATGTATTCTAAGACAATGGTTGCAGCCGCTATCCATGAAGGACTTTATTTCTACCCTAACCCATTTACTATGCCTGGACAGTATTGATACTCTTAGGCTATGTTTACATGAATTTCCGCATTGAAATCCACATGGAAATTCTGCGTATGTTAATAGCCTATTAAAGGGGTACTCCAGCCCTAAGACATCTTATCCCCTATCCAAAACATAGGGGGTAAGATGTCTGATCTCGGGGGTCCCGCTGCTAGGGACCCCCACAATCTAGCATGCAGCACCCAGGAAACATTGGAGGCTCCAAGTCTTATGCCTCCTGACCACAGGGACGGAGTATCGTGATGTCACGACTACGCCCCGTGTGCCGTCACGCCCCGCCCCCTCAATGCAAGTCTCTGGGAGGGGCGTAACGGCCGTCACGCCCCCTCCCATAGACTTGCATTGAGGGGGCGGAATTTTTACTTTATCAATGAATTACAGCAGAAGATCTGTGGATTCATGTGGAATTTATGCAGAAAATCCGCATTAATTCCTCATAGAAAAGAAAGATGCAGAATTTCTACCGTCTGAACATAGCCTTAAAAGGGGTCCTCCGGTGGAAAACTAAATTTTTTTTAAATCAACTGGCTCCAGAAAGTTAAACAGATTTGTAAATTACTCGTATTTGAAAATCTTAATCCTTCCAGTACTTATCAGCTGCTGTATGCTCCACAGGAAGTGGTATTTCTTTCTGGAATTTACAAATCTGTTTAGCTTTCTGGGACCAGTTTATATTAAAAATAATAATAATAATAATATTCCACCAGAGTACCCCTTTAAGGATGTGGATACATGGACAGTTTTTTTTTCTCCCATACCTGGCACATCTTTATTGAACAGGTATTAGGATTGGATGAGAGAATTCATGTAATGAAACATTTTGAGCGGGGCATGCTGGGACTTGTAGTCTTGCAACAGCTGGAGGCATGCTGGTTGCAAAAAAACATTGGCTTAGGGCATCCCATCCTTTCAGCTGTCAAATCGCACCCCCCCCCACCACCACCACTACCACCACCACCACTACCACTACAACCACCACCACTACCACCACCACTACAACCACCAACACTACCACCACCACCACTACCACTACTACCACCACTACTACCACCACCACCATTACTACCACCACTACCACCACCACTACCACCACCACCACTACCACCACCACCACCACTACCACTTCAACCACCACCGCTACCACCACCACCACCACCACTACCGCCACCACCACCACTACCACTACTACCACCACCACCACTACTACGACCACCACCACTACTACCACCACTACCACCACCACCACCACTACAACCACCACCACTACCACCACCATTAACACTACCACCACCACCACCATCACCACTACCACCACCACTACCACCACCACCACCACCACTACTACCACCACCACCACTACCACCACTACCATCACCATCATCCCCACCACCACCACCACTACCACTACCATTACCACCACCAACACTACCACCACTACCACCACTACGACCACCACTACAACCACCACTACCACCACTACCACCACCACTAACACTACCACCACTACCACTACCACCACCACCACCATACTACCACCACTACTACCACCACTACCACCACCACCACCACTACCACCACCACTACCAACACCACCACTACCACCACCACCCTAACCCTGTGATTTTCTACTAATCCCCCATCCTGTGGGGTATAGGTTTTTAACGATGCAAAACCCCTTTAAGAAAGAGGCTGAATCAAACATTCATAGCCGACATTAGATTTAGGGAGAGAGAACTTGGCTTCTTTTTAATTTTCTTCCTAAATTAAAAAAAGGAATTGCCTTATCTTTATGTGAAGCACTGAAGAGTATCTCCTGGCTGGATATCAGTAGGAGCGAGCTCTCGGTGCAGCCATATGTACTAGAATGACATTATGTAAATGTTAGAGTCTAATGCTTCAGCGAGCAGCATGATTTCATGGCTGTAAATCTGTTCTTCATAATCTATTTTTTTAAGGGATGATCAGGTGCATCTAAGGAGCCATCTGGGGATTCGAGCTCCTTCGTTTATTTGACCTGAATATCGAAAACTACTAAGGAACAAGGTCAATTGGATTATTCATTTATTGCATTAACTTCTGGTGATATACTCTATTGATATACATAATGCAAGATTAGTGACTACTAGTATTGTTATAGGTATCTGTTCTAGATAGATCTCTTCTAGATCTGTTCTAGGTTCTAGAAACCTATAGCCCCTTAAAGCTCTTTAGTAGGCAACACGCATTTGCCTCCTTTCTAGTAGTCCCCTAGCATTAAAGTATTTCCATATCATAAAATAATGTCATATTGCTAGGATAGGCTATCACTTTATTATTGGTGGGAGTCAAACCTTTTGGGGCCAATCCTGAAAAATAAGGGGCCGCATCACTATAGGGGCCGCATAGGGTTAGTCCCAGCCACCCGGTGTGGGACACTGCAAACAACCTGAAAGGGGTTCCTTAAAGGGGTACTCGGTTGCTCAGCATTTGGAACAAACAGTTGCGAACTCTGGAGCCGGGAGCTCGTGACGTCATAGCCCCGCCCCCTCATGACATCATGCCCCACCCCCTCAATGCAAGTCTATGGGAGGGGGTGGGCGTGACGTCATGAGGGGGTGGGGCTATGATGTCAAGAGCTCCCGGCACCGGCTCCAGCGTTTGGAACTGTTTGTTTCCCTTTAAGTATTGGCATAGTCTCTTGATATTGCATCACTTTATGAGATAGTGATACCCCTTTAGGTCACCCTGAATTATTGCATTTATTTAATGGGGTATTCACAACATAGAATAAATTACACCACAATTTGATATGTTTGAAAAGCTTGAATAGTGGGGGGTCCAACTACTGTGACCTTACTGAGATCAATAAAGGGAAAGGGAAGTGTAATGACTTGACCTGGTTTTGGCAGAAGAGTTAAGTTCTCTGGTGTTTGGCTGAAGCATCATGCGTTGCTATAATGACACCTATCATAGATTTTGGACATAGAGCCCATCTCATCTGGTCTTAGTCTCCACACCCTTCCCAGGTGTATATAAATAACCAGCAAGTCTGTTAAGTCCTTGCTGGCGTTCAAAGTTTGCACTAGCTCATATACTGTTCCTAGCTTGTTCTTCTCTGTGTATTCTGACCTCTGGTTAAACATTTATTCTCTGCTTAGTGATTTGGTACCTTTGCTGCTATCTCAGTTTAGACGGGGCTTGTTAGACCTCTTTCTTTCTGTTTATCCCTGTGTTGTATCTTGTTCAGTGCCTTTGTGTCCTGACCTGTTTCTTGACTTGTATATAGTGTTGTTTATTGTTTTGGACCTTGTTACGCTCCTGCACTTACTTAGAACAGGGACCGCAGTCCAGTTTAGGATCCATCGCTTAGAGCAGATACTCAAGTAGGCAGGGAAAGTGGCTGCACGTATCCTTGCCCTAAATGATAAAATGCCTAGTCCATTTTGACAGGACAATCCTGAGAACTAGACCACAAAAGAGGCAAGATTTATGCAAAACCTGGCCAAAATTTTGTACTTTAAAGGAGTGGGTCTTAAATATTTTGATTGTAGCAATTTAAGTGTTGCTGGTTTCACATGGGTGTCATATGCACATCTGTCAGTTTGGGTAATCAAACCCACGGTCCGGCCAGGACTTCCCAACATCTCTGTGAAGCTGGCCTAGATATGTACTTCCAGCAGTGTGTTGGCTACGGGAAGTGTAGAGGGTTATGCTGGCCATAGTATCTAATGTATATGTCACGTAGCAGAGTGGTGGACTATCCCACAGCTGTTCCTGTATACAAACTGCAGGAATGAGATGACAGAACACTAGGATTCCTCCTTGGGCAATAGCAATGTAATAGAGATGCTTCAATACAGCTTTGTAGGTTACTGGTTTGGAAGCAGATGAGCATTTGGTCACTGCCCCTTTAATAAGTGCTTTTACACCAGCTTTACTGAATTTATATATCTTTAGGTGCTTTCTTAGCACCGGTATGCATGATGTCTACTGCAGATGTATGTGCAAATGTTAAAATTCACCCGTAAAATTTAGACTTTACTCACTCTGCCGTGGTGTCTATGACAAAATGCTCAGAAAAAGCGCATCCAGTGAAGTCTTTCTAACATGGCAGACAGACAGCTCTGACTTGATGTTTAGGAAGATTTTGTGGAGCAATATCCTCACAGTGTGGACAGGAACAGGAGCAGGCACAGTGACCTTATTGTAGACAGGATGGTACTTGGGTACCTAGCAGACCTAGGAGACTCACATGTAACTAGGCAAAAACCAGGCCAGGTCAGAACTGGTTGTAACAGATTTCAGTCCTTCCATGGACTAGGGAATTTCTACTGCAATCATTGGCTAGGAGCAGAATGTGACCAAAGCATCATATATTCAAAAAATGTAAACCTTTGATATGCAAGACCTTGGTGTATGCACTAAAGTAAAGGCATAGCAAAATATAAATTTGCTAAACTCTCCAGTACCTCTT
The DNA here is from genome assembly GCF_029499605.1 of Hyla sarda. Classification (NCBI taxonomy): domain Eukaryota; kingdom Metazoa; phylum Chordata; class Amphibia; order Anura; family Hylidae; genus Hyla; species Hyla sarda. Next base: position 26,085,043 of record NC_079190.1, on the reverse strand, counting down.
ACACTTTTTATGCATCTCGCGAACTTTTAGACTCGCAGCCACTTGACAACTTTCTAGTAGATGGTAGCTGGTAAAGTCATACTGGGAAACCACAGAAGTACACGTGTAGTTACTAAACGGTATGGAAGAAATGGATAGACATAGGAGGGATAAATCGGTCTACTCAGTCACCAAAAAAATTAGTTGACTGGGTGGAAAAGATGGATGTAGCTGCAGTATGTCTATAAGACTGCAAGATGTAATGTAAAAAAAAAAAAAGTGTGTGTGTGTGGGGGGGTGGGGGGGTATGGTAGTGGCTCTTTAACTGGGGGTCACACATTTTGTTCATTATTTTTAGGCTAAACCCTGAAAAGGACATATAGAATAGTTTTTTTGTTGTTGTTTACAACAGGGGAAATTTATAAAGCGTGTGGATCTGTGGTGCCACCGGGGTGCAAGGAATACCTGATCACTTTGTGACGCCAGGGCACCGTTATCCTATACACGGTCCGAGGTTGGAAACAGCATCTCCTGGGCCAGACACGGGGAGTAAAGAAACTCACCGACATCAGGTTACGGATAACTGTCTTTACTAAGCAGGGTATAGATGGTATTACACGCCAACAGTATGGAGAAGAGTGGAGAGGATGCAGTGTAACCCCTTGGGAGCCCTGTTGCCCTGCTGGGACCTATGGTGATTTTCACCCACTAAATTATTACTGACTTGATATGAGGCTGAAGATTTTCCAGGCCGCTAGGGTTCTGACAAGGTCCAAAGTACTTCCAAGCCAGGGCTTGACTTTCCTCTGTGCGGGGGATTCTTTGCAGAGTGACTGGATAAGACTTGAGATGAGATTTGTTCTGGACTTCCCTCAGAGCTTCTCCACATACAACTCACCCCTTTACTACACTTGTGCTCAGGCTTAGCACTAGGGCTAGACTGGGGTAACTCCTCCCCCACTACACTATATAGCTAACAGTTTAGGGGTTTCAATTGGGCAGGCAGGGTCACATGGCTTACACTGCTCTTCTGCTCTTAAAGGTAAGGTTGGGTTCACACCATACAGTTCCCGTATCAAGTTTTTGATAAAAAACAGATTCCTCAAAACCGGACTAAAAACTGTATCAAAACGTGTGTACAAATTTTAATCCGTATACGGTTTGAAAAATCATGTCCGGTTGCATCTGTTTTTTAAGAAAAAAACGTATACGTTTTTAACTTTTCATTCCATTCTGAATAAAGTTCCACTTGTTTGATTGAAATTCCAAGAAAAAACTGTGCAAAGTCAAAAATCGTATGGTGAAAACCGGATGGAACCGTACGCACATACGGTTCTGTACGGTTCTCATGGACTCCCATGTTAAAAAAAAAAAAAAAATGTATACGTTTCAATACAGTTTTTCACCCAGACCAAAAACCGTGGCTTTGGGTACGGAAAAAAAAACTGACAAAACCGTACATGATGCAAAACGGACACAACTGAACGCATCGTTTGGCATACGGTTTTCAATGAAGAGTCAATGCATACAGTTTTCAATACGGTTCTGTACGGTTTTCAAATTGAAAATATATACGGGAACTGTATTGCAATAACGTGGTGTGAACCCAGCCTAACACAGATAAATAACATATAATACAGTGCATTTGAGAAACATTATAGAATATATCATAAAGTGCTTGAACACATTAAATAGAACAAACAGTCACTCAGTGGACCCAACACCCAGTGGACCCAATACCTGTGCCGCAGGTCTGTCCAACGAGATCCGCAGCCCACAGGACAACCACTGATCTAGCCTCACAGCTCTCCGAGATATATATATAGGCACCGTGATCTGTAGTTTTTACCTGCACCACTGCGATCGGACCAGTAGACACCAGGGTCACCAACACCCCAAAGACCGCACTGCATTCTTTAAATCTATATATATATATATATATATATATATATATATATATATATATTAAAATCAATGGCCCTCATTTACAAAGACTGGAGTGTCGGTTAGGTCTTTTTTTTCAGTGTAGTCGTCTCTTTTTTTCCTTGTGATTTACTAATCTGTCGCCCTGAATGGCCGGGACCGAGGAGCCAATCAGTGCTCCTGGCAGAGTTTTAAAATAGAAGCGCTGGGGTGGGCAAAGATGTATAGAATCGCTGGGGGGTATATATCTGACCCTTCCAGTGTTTCTATATATATATTTCCCCCTGCTGCGCTACATCAAACTTAGTGCCCGCTGCGCTTGAATAAATGTACTGCCCCCCAGCGCTATTATATAGCTATACTGACCCCCGCTATGCATATACTGACCCCCGCTGCGTATATCATATTTATATATATACTGCCCCCCCAAGCTGCGCATATTAATCTTCATGTTCTCCCTCCCCTGGCTGCCAATGAATGAAAACCCTATTAGCGGGGGAGCGGAGGGCTGCTGCCCGCTCTCGCTGCTAAGAGTTTGTCATTCATAGCGGGCAGCAGCTGCATATCATGCTGTGGGGGTTAGACATATGGATATATGTCTGACCCTCACATCATACATATACAAATGCCGTCTCACCACTATGAATGACAAGTAAGCTATTGGCAGCAGCAGCGCGAGCCTCCGCTTCCTGCACTGCTTTACTTGTCATTCATAGCGGTGAGCCGGCACCTGTATATATAGATGCGTGGTAGGGGTCAGACATATGGAGCTGCCTGCTCTCACTGCTAAGAGTTTGTCATTCATAGCGGGCAGCAGCTGCATATCATGCTGTGGGGGTCAGACGTATGGATATATGTCTGACCCTCACAGCATCTATATATACAGGTGCCGGCTCACCGCTCATAGCGGTGAGCCGGCATTTGTATATGTATGCTGCGAGGGTCAGACATATATCCATATGTCTGACCCCCACAGCATGATATGCAGCTGCTGCCCGCTATGAATGACAAACTCTTAGCAGTGAGAGCGGACAGCAGCCCTCCGCTCCCCCGCTAATAGAGTTTTTATTCATTGGCAGCCAGGGGAGGGAGAACATGAAGATTAATATGCGCAGCTTGGGGGGGGGGGGGGGGGGGCAGTATATATATAAATATGTGCAGCGGGGGTCAGTATAAATATATAATAGCGCTGGGGGGGCAGTACATTTATTCAAGCACAGCGGGCACTAAGTTTGATATAGCGCAGCAGGGGAAAATATATATAAAAACGCTGGAGGGGCCAGATATATATACCCCATCCCCCCCCCCCCCCCCAGCGATTCTATACATCTTTGCCCACCCCAGCGCTTCTATATTAAAACTCTGCCAGGAGCCCTGATTGGCTCCTCGGTCCCGGCCATTCAGGGCTTCTGGTGGGGAATTTAAAAATGAAAGTTTACAGGGGATCGGAACATGCCACCCGTTCCCCTGCTTAATAACATCTGATCGGATCGGGTCTCAGAAGTGAGACCCGGTGTGATCAATCCCTCAGCCCCTCTACTACTACCCCAACATGGAACAGACCCTGTTCCATGCTGGGGGTAGCAGGATTTACTCCGTTTTGAGTAATTTCCCGACAGCTCTGAGGTTTTCCTGTGAGTTTTCTTCCCACTCGGAGGGTTTTTTCTCTTTTTGTCGGGACCACGCCCCTTTTGTCGGGAAAAACGCCCCTTTTGTAGTTTTTTTTTTCACTCTGAGTGATTTTAATTTTGTCGGGTTGTGCGCCAGATTCTGGCGCAAATTCTGGCGCAGACAGAATTCTGCCGCAAAACCCAACAAAAAGTGTTGGGATCCTGTTAGTAAATGAGGGCCAATGTGTGTATGTATGTGTGTATGTATGTATGTGTATGTATGTATGTGTATGTATGTATGTGTATGTATGTATGTGTATGTATGTATGTGTGTGTATGTATGTATGTGTATGTATGTGTATGTATGTATGTGTGTGTATGTATGTATGTGTATGTGTGTGTATGTATGTATGTGTATGTGTGTGTATGTATGTATGTGTATGTGTGTATGTATGTATGTGTATGTATGTGTATGTATGTATGTGTGTATGTATGTATGTGTATGTATGTATGTGTATGTATGTATGTGTATGTATGTATGTATGTGTGTGTATGTGTATGTATGTATGTGTATGTATGTGTATGTATGTATGTGTGTATGTATGTATGTGTATGTATGTATGTGTATGTATGTATGTGTATGTATGTATGTGTATGTATGTATGTGTATGTGTGTGTGTGTATGTGTGTGTATGTATGTGTGTGTATGTATGTGTGTATGTATGTATGTATGTGTATGTATGTGTATGTATGTATGTGTATGTATGTATGTATGTATGTGTATGTATGTGTATGTATGTGTATGTATGTATGTATGTGTGTATGTATGTATGTATGTATGTATGTATGTGTATGTATGTATGTATGTGTATGTATGTATGTATGTATGTGTATGTATGTATGCATGTATTTATGTATGTATGTGTATGTATGTATGTGTGTGTGTGAATATGTATGTGTGTGTGTTCCAGCATCACGTCCAAACGGCTAAAGATATTAACATGAAACTTGGCCACATGTTACTTATATGTCAACAACAAACATAGGATAAGTGATTTAACCCTTACCCACCCCCATTTGCCAGGGTCACATGTTACTTATATGTCCACTTAAAATATAGGATAGTTAATTTAACCCTTAACTAACCCCATTTGTGAGGGGCGGAGTTTTTGTTTAAAGTCCCATGCAAATCAATGGGAAATGTATGTCCCCACATAACTTCCAAACGGCTGGAGATATTTCAATACCTGGTACACATATTACAGGTCAGGATAGGAGGTCGGGATAGGAGGTCGAGATAGGAGGATGGGATAGGAGGTCGAGATAGGAGGCCGAGATAGGAGGTCAAGATAGGAGGACGGAATAGGAGGACGGGATAGGAAGTCAGGATAGGAGGACGGGATAGGAGGACGAAATAGGAGGTCAAGATAGGAGGACGGAATAGGAGGTCGTGGTAGGAGGACGTTTCTAATTGAATTTTTTTTTATTTAAGTGTTAAAAAGGGGGGGGGGGGGCACAGGCACAGGAAAAACTGACAAAGGATTAAAAAAAAATGCAGTTTACGCACTAAATAAAAAACGCCAGAAAGATAACCCCTGCAAAAATGCAGGAAACGCAGTGGACTTTTTTCCGTTAAAAACCAAGTGGAAAGCTAGCCTTAAAGAAGATCTCCAGCGAAAATCAACTTATCCCCTATCCACAGGATGGGGGATAAGTAGCTGATCGTGGGGGGGTCCGGCGATCACTGGGATGGGACCCGGCGATCAGTGAGGAGCATGTGACCCGAGTATAGCTCTCGTGCATCATTGGCGCTCCCATAGAAATGAATGGAGTGTGTGCCGTCTACCGGTAGACGACACGCCCTCCTCAATGAGAGCGCCGGGTCCCATCCCAGTGATCGCTGAGGGGCCCCAGTGGTCAGACCTACCTCGATCAGCTACTTATCCCCTATTCTGTTAAATGACCAGCATCGGAGTGATCTCTGATGTCAGTCAATACTGGCTGGTGTTGGCTGTAGATGCCCAAAACCAGGTATGGCACTCTCCCGGCTCCCAAGCATGGGCCCATAGACCCAAGCCGCAAATGTACGTCATGGGTTGGGTGGGGTAAACCCAGCCGCACACTGCCTGCTGATAAGGTGACGGGATCTTTCACTTGGTTCCTCTGGTTTTGTACGGTTGTGTTCACACATAGAGGCATATAGAAGGCGGAAGCAGAGGTGACCAGAAAAACCCATCCTGCCCACTGCCTGCTGATAGGGTGACGGGACGGGCTCATAGCCCGCCCGTCACCCTATCAGCAGGCAGTGGGCGGGATGGGTTTTTCTGGTCACCTTTGCTTACGCCTTCTATATGCCTCTATGTGTGAACACAACCGTACAAAACCAGAGGAACAAAAGGAAAGATCCAAGGCGTGCGCACTGTATACACCGACCTAGTGTTACAATGCCGAGCGCCATATTAGCTAAGCAATTGCCATGAGAATGTTACGATTGTAGCATTTTGCTCAGACGCGCTCAGCTCTGCTACATCATTATGGAGCTAATACATTTAGCAAAGCGCATAAAATCCACTCTTACAACCCAACATTACGATCCACTGTTCTCGAACGCTGTCAGATGAGATCATTGGATTTTATGCGTTTCCTGAGAAGCAGAACAATAGATTTAATGCCCACTCATTCCTCCTCCACCGTGTCAGGTGCTGGGAGAACATTGCTACGATTAAATTGTTTTTACTTAAAGGGAAAAAAAACATCCTCGGGTGGCATCAGGATAGGATGTCCAAAATGAAGTCTTAGTAAACTGCGGTTATGTAAAAGTCTGTGATATATTACTAAAGTTAGATGATCAGAACACAAGACACATATACACACTCGCCATCACTAGTCCTACAGCTCAATCTGTTTTATTCCAGCACAGCTGCCTCTATGTGTTTCATTACTGAAGCTGGGTCATGTGATCACCAGTGTGACCCGCAAAAAAAAAAAAAAAAAACAATGTTTAATGTATCAGAGGAAGTGTTTAGTCCTGGGTCAGCTGACTTCCTGTGAACTACAGGATGACATCACAATCTATTAAATTGCACCTGCTAGCTCACAGACCTCTCCCCTCCCAGCTCCATCTGTATTCTGCTGCTATCTCTATTAGGATATACTGTATAGTATTTATACACCTCTCCTCCAGCCCTCCAGCTCCCACCACCACAAGGGAGTGTCCCTTCTGTGTGGTAGTGGGAGGTGATTGGTGTGTGGTGGGAGGGGGCGTGTCCCTCCTTGTGGTGGTGAGAGGTGATTGGTGTGTGGTGGGAGGAGGCATGTTCCTCTTTGTGGTGGTGAGAGGTGATTGTTGTGTGGTTTGAGGGCGCGTGTCCCTCCTTATGGTGGTGAGAGGTGATTGGTGTGTGGTGGGAGGGGGCATGTTCCTCCTTGTGGTGGTGAGAGGTGATTGGTGTGTGGTGGGAGGGGTCGTGTTGCTCCCTTGTGGTGGTGGGAGGTGATTGGGGTGTGGTGGGAGGGGGCATGTTCCTCCTTGTGGTGGTGGGAGGGGATTGGTGTGTGGTGGGAGGGGGCATGTCCCTCCCTTGTGGTGATGAGAGGGGATTGGTGTGTAATGGGAGGGGGCATGTCCCTTCCTTGTGGTGGTGGGAGGTGTTTGGTGTGTGGTGGGAGGGGGCATGTTCCTCTTTGTGGTGGTGAGAGGTGATTGGTGTGTGGTGGGAGGGCGCGTGTCCCTCCTTGTGGTGGTGAGAGGTGATTGGTGTGTGGTGGGAGGGGTCGTGTCCCTCCTTGTGGTGGTGAGAGGTGATTGTTGTGTGGTGGGAGGGCGCGTGTCCCTCCTTGTGGTGGTGAGAGGTGATTGGTGTGTGGTGGGAGGGGTCGTATTGCTCCCTTGTGGTGGTGGGAGGTGATTGGGGTGTGGTGGGAGGGGGCATGTTCCTCCTCGTGGTGGTGGGAGGTGATTGGTTTGTGGTGGGAGGGGACATGTCCCTCCCTTGTGGTGATGAAAGGGGATTGGTGTGTGGTGGGAGGGCGCGTGTCCCTCCTTGTGGTGGTGAGAGGTGATTGTTGTGTGGTGGGAGGGCGCGTGTCCCTCCTTGTGGTGGTGGGAGGTGATTGGTGTGTGGTGGGAGGGGGCATGTTCCTCCTTGTGGTGGTGAGAGGTGATTGGTGTGTGGTGGGAGGGGTCGTGTTGCTCCCTTGTGGTGGTGGGAGGTGATTGGGGTGTGGTGGGAGGGGGCATGTTCCTCCTTGTGGTGGTGAGAGGTGATTGGTGTGTGGTGGGAGGGGTCGTGTTGCTCCCTTGTGGTGGTGGGAGGTGATTGGGGTGTGGTGGGAGGGGGCATGTCCCTCCCTTGTGGTGATGAGAGGGGATTGGTGTGTGATGGGAGGGGGCATGTCCCTTCCTTGTGGTGGTGGGAGGTGTTTGGTGTGTGGTGGGAGGGGGCATGTTCCTCTTTGTGGTGGTGAGAGGTGATTGGGGTGTGGTGGGAGGGCACGTGTCCCTCCTTGTGGTGGTGAGAGGTGATTGGTGTGTGGTGGGAGAGGTTGTGTCGCTCCCTTGTGGTGGTGGGAGGTGATTGGGGTGTGGTGGGAGGGGGCATGTTCCTCCTTGTGGTGGTGGGAGGTGATTGGTGTGTGGTGGGAGGGGGCGTGTCCCTCCCTTGTGGTGATGAGAGGTGATTGGTGTGTGGTGGGAGGGGGCGTGTCCCTTCCTTGTGGTGGTGGGAGGTGTTTGGTGTGTGGTGGGAGGGGGCATGCCCCTCCTTGTGGTGGTGGGAGGTGATTACTGTGTGGTGGGAGGAGGCGTGTCCCTCTCTTGTGGTGGTGGAAGGGGATTGGTGTGTGGTGGAAGAGGGCGTGTCCCTCTTTGGTGGTGGGAGGTGATTGGTATGTAATGTGAGGGGGTTTGACCCTACTTTTGGTTGTGGGAGGTGATTGGTGTGTGGTTGGAGGGGACATGTCCCTCCCTTGTGTTGGTGGGAGGTGATTGGTGGGTCTACTCATGCAGCCTTGTCCATCAGTTATCTCTTGTCCATGACGCATGGACAAGCCTTATGCTGCTACAGAACTGGTTATTGTCCCAGTAGGCCCCCTAGTGGTGGGATTTTCAGGAGCCATTTTCTTTATTAAATATTTAACATTTTTTAAGCAACCATATTACAAAAGGTCTTTAATTTTCATCAGAAACAACATATAAAAAGTATATAAGTTTATTACGGACAGTGCCCATTTAAATTAAAAAATATAGGGTCATCTAATTCTATTTTTATTATTATTATGTATATGATTCTATAACACACAATGATATTGATCAGTGGTCTCAAACTGTGTCCCTCCAGTTGTTGCAAAACTTCAACTCCCAGCATGCCCGGACAGCCAACGGCTGTCCGGGCATGCTGGAAGTTGAAGTTTTGCAACATCTGGAAGACCACAGTTTGAGACCGCTGATACAGATGATATTTTTTTTTTTACACAATTTGTTTATGTTGTGTTATTATGCTTTGCAGCGGCTCTGAATGTTTACAGTGACGATCAACAGTATAAATTATGTGCGAAGAACGGGGATTGTCACATCCTTCTCCTGACGATGAAAGTCTTCTCGGTTAACGTGCTTTGATTTGTATAGTTTCATGTCATTTTCCTTGATTTTTCGATTTTTCAATTATGTCGCTTTGATTCTTATAATAAAGGGATCACATTTTTTGTGTGTGTGATTAAGTTGTTTAATTGGGCACACTTTATGGTGTCACGGCTTCGTCTAGTAAGAGAAAAAGAAAAGAAGAAACACACTATTCTTATCCTTCTAAGACTATGACATGTTTCTTGAGATGTCAAATATCCAAACAAAAAAAAAACTATTTAATGTCAAATGCCTTTAAAAAATAAAATAAGAGATGTTTTCTTTATCACTCTTCTGCTTAAAGGGGTACTCTGGTGAAAAACAATTTTTTTTAAATCTTTTTATTTATTTTTTTTCAAATCAACTGGTGCCAGAAAGTTATAAATATTTGTAAATTACATCTATTTAAAAATCTTAATCCTTTCAGTACTTTTCAGCTGCTGTATGCTCCAGGGGGAAGTTGTGTAGTTCTATCCAGTCTGACCACAGTGCTCTCTGCTGACACCTCTGTCCTTGGCAGGAACTGTCCAGAGCAGGAGCAAATCCCCATAGAAAACCTCTCCTGCTCTGGACAGTTCCTGCCACGGACAGAGGTGTCAGCAGAGAGCACTGTGGTCTGACTGGAAAGAACTACACAACTTCCTGTGGAGCATACAGCAGCTGATAAGTACTGGAAGGATTAAGATTTTTTAATAGAAGTAATTTACAAATCTGTTTATCTTTCTGGAACCAGTTGATTTGAAGAAAAAAAATGTGTTCCACTGGAGTACCCCTTTAAAGGGGTTGTTCACTGCCCTGGCTTTCGGAGCTCCGCTCGCAGCGTCAGGAAGTTCATTACTCCGAACGCTGTGTGCGGGCTTCCGTGTTCGCGGCCGCCCCCTCGGGACGTCACGCCCGGCCCCTCGTGACGTCACGACTGCCCCCTCAACGAAAGTCTATGGGAAGGGGGCGCGACCGCTGTCACGCCCCCTTCCCATAGACTTTGAATGAGGGGGCGGGCGTGACATCACGAGGGGGCGGCAGCGAACACGGAAGCCCGCACACAGCGTTTGGAGTAATGAAAAGGCCTCCGAAATATGAAAGTAGTGATCTGATTGGTTGCTATGGGCAACTCAGCAACTTTTCCACCGGACAGGTTTTGATAAATCTCCCCATGTCTTAGGCGGCATTCACACCACTTTTTGTACATACGGGTGCCGGATTTTGACCCGTATGCGGGTTTTGGACCGGACCTAAAACCGTAGCATACTACGGTTTTAGGTGCGGTCAGGAAACCGCATACGGGTCAAAACTGAGCCGACCGGAGTCACCGTTTTGACTCCGGTCGGCTCATTAAAGTAAATGGAGTTCAGCGCTGATCCGGCTGGGGTACAGGAGCGCCCGGTTTGCCCCTCCCCCAGCCGGATCCGGCACCCGTATATACAAAACGTGGTGTGAATGCAGCCATAGAGGGTCCAGTGTCTGGTCTGAGATGTAACAAACCCAATAATTCTGTTAAAAAAATATGAAATGCGTAAATACCAGAGACATTGCCTTCCCCGAGGATTCCACCCCAACAATGACTGGGATTAATCTTTTGGCGGTGGAATGTCAGTGGCAATAAAATTCTGTGTAGACTGTACAGCGGAATCCTATTGACAGCAATTGGATTCTGCTGCACCGAAATTTCCAAGCAGAATTTAAAAACCAAATTCAGCTTGGAAATTCGGTAGTGTGAACCTGGCCTTACAACCAACAGGTGTGCCCCTACTGTGTCATCTAAACCAGGGGTTCTCAACCAGGGGTACGTGTACCCCAGGGAATACACCAAGGGTTATGCGGGGGTACGGCAATTCTCTGACAAATACCGGCTATGCATTGGCCAGTATTTGTCAGCACAGAGCGGGGATTGGACGCCATGGCAGCTCACTATTGTACCGCGGCCGGAGCTGCGGCCACCTTACGTGAGCTACAGTGGCTGCGGGGCCTAACGTGTGATGTACCTGAAGTTGCGCGGAAGTGCTGACTCCCGCTGAACGGGATAGACACAGGCGTGGTAAGCATGTTAAACTAAGTGTAACACCGCAGTATGGGAGGGTGTTATTGTATGTATCTTATATATAGGCCCAGGGGGTTCGGAAGGGGGAATAATGGCATAAGGGATTTAAGATGGAGGGGGAATAATGGCACAAGGGGATTAAGATGGAGGGGGGGAATAATGGCACAAGGGGATTAAGATAGAGGGGGGATAAAGGCAAAAGGGGATCAGAGGGAGGGGGGAATAATGGCACAAGGGGAGTAAGTAACACATTAGTATCGCATTAGAAAGGTAAGCAGACGCCATTATGAAATTAAGTACTTTTATGACTTATTTTGTCCACGGGTACCCTTTGCGCATAAGTCCTGCGCGAACTTACTCGCAAGGGGTACCCGCAGACATACTTTGACCTTTTGGGGGTACAGTCGCATAAAAGGTTGAGAACAACGGATCTAAACAGACTTTGGGCCATTTTGAAGAAGTAAACCACTTGGTTTTCCACCAATGAAGGATTCATCCAGAAACAAAATTAAAAAAAACACAGCTAATTTCTTCCAAAAACAGCTTCACACCTGTCCTCAGGTTTTATGTGGTATTACAGCTTGACTACATTTACTCCAATAGAACTGAGCTGATTTTTTTAAAATCCTGGATAACCCCTTTAAAGGGGTACTCCGCCCCTAGACATCCTATCCCCTATCCAAAGGATAGGGGATAAGATGTCTGATCGCGGGGGTCCCGCCGCTGGGGACCCCCGCGATCTCGGCTGCGGCACCCCAGACATCTGGTCACATAGCGAACTTCACTCCATGCCGGATGACTGGCGATGTGGGGCAAAGGCTCGTGAGGTCACGATCACGCCCCACTCGTGACGTCACAGCCGTGCCCCACACGTGATGTCACGGCCACGCCCCCAATGCAAGTCTATAGGAGGGGGCGTGACTTCCGTCATGCTCCCTCCTATAGACTTGCATTGAGGGGCGTGGCCGTGACGTAGCGTGTGGGGCGCGGCCGTGGCGTCACGAGCCTCTGGTGCTGTACGCGACACTCTAAACGAACACCGGATGCAGCAGGAAGATCCCGGGGGTCAGACATTTTATCCTCTATTCCTTTGAATAGGGGATAAGATGTTTAGGGTTGCAGAACCCCTTTAAGATGTACATAGGGAGCACGAGCAGAACCTGTGGGCAGAGCCATGTACGTGCATGGCAGCAAAGGGGAGCACGGACTCACTGTTTGACTCAAAGGTAATGCATTACAGATATGACAGTATGCAGTAAGCTCCCCCTAGAGGTGGCCGCAGGCAGCCGGAATCCTGTCACTCATCTGTATGTCTGTGCATGGTATGTGGTGCTCTGTATAAGACTTTTATTGAGACATCCTAAGAAATTATTCAGCGCTGAATATTGGGTCCTGAATCTACATGATAATAAAAGGTGAAGATTCAGGGGTTAAATGCTAATGACAAATAAAAGGGATAATGGACCTCAGATATAGAAAACGTGTACATGTATGGGTGGGGTATTCATTTAGCCCTATAGGACATGCAAAATAGAAGTGCAATCTGCAGAGAGGAGCTCATGAAATATTCATCTCCGCTCTCCCTTCAAAGAGGACATTTTCCCATTTAAATAAGGTCCTTTCAGACGTCTCGGCAGAACGTCTCGTGAATCTCTCTATTTTACCAATTCCATAAAGGATAACAAGTTCTGCTGTCAGATAAAATACATGAAACCCTTTAACCAGTTTCTTTGATATGTATTTTTCATTCCACGCTTGATTTTTTTCCCCTACTTAAAGCAATTATGTGAGGAGCAGAAGTTTTGTCATTCCGGGCCCCATAGTTTTCCTTCCTTTGATCTTACACGGAGGAGAAGCCCATTATGCAAATCGCTTCTTCTTTTACACCGTCATTGAAGGCCAAATAAAAACAATCTACCTAATAGGTATAAATATATTTTTTTGTCACCCATCCGGGGTTGACATAAATTTTTGAAAAAGTTAATTTGATGTAAAAGGGACCTGACACCCATAAAGTCATGAAAAGAAATCGTAAGTCAATATATAGAAAAAACAACAGCTCACCGCCTATAAATGTTCTTGACTTGGAGAACTTAAAGGGGTATTCCAGGAAAAAACTTTTTTTTATATATATATATCAACTGGCTCCAGAAAGTCAAACAGATTTGTAAATTACTTGTATTAAAAAATCTTAATCCTTTCAGTACTTATGAGCTTCTGAAGTTAAGGTTGTTCTTTTCTGTCTAAGTCCTCTCTGATGACACGTGTCTCGGGAACTGCCCAGTTCAGAAGAGGTTTGCTATGGGGATTTACTTCTAAACTGGGCGGTTCCGGAGACACGTGTCATCAGAGAGCACTTAGACAGAAAAGAACAACCTTAACTTCAGAAGCTCATAAGTACTGAAAGAATTAAGATTTGTTAATAGAAGTAATTTACAAATCTGTTTAAAGGGGTTGTCCGCTGCCCTGCCTTTCAGAGCTCCGCTTGCAGCGTCCGGAAGTGCATTACTCCGAATGCTGTGTTGGGCTTCCGTGTTCGCGCCCGCCCTCTCGTGACGTCACACCCGCCCCCTCAACGAAAGTGTATGGGAAGGGGGCGTGACAGTGGTTGGGCCCCCTTCCCATAGACTTCCGTTGAGGGGCCGGGCGTGACGTCACGAGGGGGCGGACGCAAACATGGAAGCCCGCACACAGCGTTCGGAGTAATGAACTTCCGGACGCTGCAAGCGGAGCTCTGAAAGGCAGGGCAGCGCACAATCCCTTTAACTTTCTGGAGCCAGTTGATATATAAAAAAAAGTTTTTCCTGGATAACCCCTTTAACTTGTTCCTGGAAGCACGGAATAGATATCCAAGCCGCACACTTGGTGTGATCATGTCCTCAGGAAAAAAAAAATCACAAAAAAATAGCGAATATGCGAATTTTGCAAACATAGGACGAATAATCGTCAATATATTTGTGAACTATCGTGAAGTCGATTATGGCCCCTGCCGCTCATCACTACCTACAAACACAAGTAATGTCACATTGAGACACGGACATTGACACAATGAAAATTCCAGGTAATGTACGATTTTTTTTAGAAAAAAAAATTTCAAATCTGGCTCCCAAAAATTATTTTAGTTGAAAAGTCCAAAGTTTAATTAATCATATTTAAAAAATGAATTCCAATGGTATGGTGGTTAAAAGCATGGCAGAATCGCTATGACTAAGAACCATATAGTTCGAAACACGTCAGAGTTTCTGCCATGCTTTTAACCACCCTACCATTGGATTTCATTTTTTAAATATGATTAATTAAACTTTGGACTTTTAAACTAAAATAATTTTTGTGAGCCGGATTTGAAAACATTTTTTCCTAAAGAAAACGTACATTACCTGGAATTTTCATTGTGTCAATGTCCGTGTCTCAATGTGACATTACTTGTGTTTGTGGGTAGTGAGGAGCGGCAGGGGCCATATTCGAATACACAATATTTTGCAAATATATTGACGATTATTCGTCCTATGTTCGCGAAATTCGCATATTCGATATGTTCGTTGACTTTTTTTCTATGCGAATATTTGCATGGAAAATTTGCATAAAAATTTGCATGTGAAAAAATTTGTCATTACGAATATATAGCACTATATTCTAATTATTCACAATATCACGAAGTGCCGATATTCGCGATAAAAAATTGCATTACGAATATTCGTGCTCAACACTATTTGTAGGATTCATGTTTCTTTTAGATTTATATATTTTGGGCTCAGGTATGTGGGTTCTCATTTAAGAGATCTAGCTGGTGTAGAAAGTCTTAGGCAATGCTCCATGGGAAACGATAATGCAAATTGGCTCAGAAAGCTGTCTCTCCACTGCTATCTATAGGTAGCTTCTCTGCAAGTCAACATCAAACATATAAAAGGGCCTTGGAACTCCAAAGGATAGGGGATAAGATATCTGATCGCGGAGGTTCCTCTACTGGGGAGCCTCGCGATCTCTGGGCCGGCAGAGGCTGCATCCGGAACACCGAAGCTTGTAGCTTCCGCGTTCGTGACATGACGCCACGCCCCCTCCATTCATGTCTATGGGAGGGGGCATGTTGGCTAGTATGCTACAGAGTCAGTTTAACCACAGTGCTCTTTTTTTTCCCACCGGAGTACCCCTTTAATTAAAGGAGATGTCCGGTGAGTACTTTTCCTATTCCATCCTCACCGGGCTGCAAAAAAAGAGAAAACTAACTTTCACTTACCTTCCTACGTTCCCCCGGAGCTCCGCAACAGCTGATCGGTCGGCCGGACTGTCTACTTTCTACTTCCTTTAGCCCGGTACGTTACACGGCCGGAGCGATGTCCCGCCTTGGCCGGTGATCGGCTGAAGCGCCGTGTGACGTACCGGGCTAAAGGAAGTAGAAAATAGACAGTCTGGACGACCGATCAGCTGTTGTGGAGCTCCGGGGAACGTACGAAGGTAAGTGAAAGTTTATTTTCTCTTTTTTTGCAGCCCGGGCAGGATGGAATAGGGAAAGTCCGCACCGGACATCTCCTTTAAGGTCCAAGAGCTATGCTACCCCTAATTCGGGTGAGTAAGACAACCATGGAACAACATGACTTGCATTGAGGGGGGTGTGGCGTGATGTCACAATGGGGCGTGGCCGACCACCCGCAGCGTGATGTCACGATGGGGCGTGGCCGACCCCTTCAGCATACACGAAATGTTCCGAACGCTGGCCAGTGGAATACCCTTTTAAATAGTGGGTACTCAAAGTGCCCCACTGATAAGTGGAATAAAAATTCTTCATTAGGACTGAAACAAGATAGAACAGGATTTCAGCTTATCTAATAAGTCTTGATGACTTCTGAAGAGGCGGGAGAACATCTCGTGAATAATTACCGCTATCGCTGAGTTCTTAATTGTCCCTTTCTGTTAAACAGAGGCCGGGCCTATCTTCTGAGTCATTAAACATCTCCTGATCTTCTGTAGAACATGTGAGAGGCTTTTCTTTGATACGGTGCCGTTATCTTTGTTGCCGATCTCGGTTCTCCAATGATTATATTTTTTTGCCTTGTTTCAGCCATTTATCTTACAGTTGAAAGAGGCTTTTATTACCAATTCACATTCATTATCTTTTCGCCAATCTGTTCTCATTGTTGGCTTCTCTTTTATAACAACCCAGTGGATATACAATGATACCTCATTTCCGTCTCAGCACTCTGCCTCTCTATAGCCCGCATCCCATGGACCATATAATTACGGATCAGTGTTGGGGCGCACGGCACGTGGCTGGAGCAGGAGAGGCGCAATGAGAAAAGTACCATAATAATAGAAAAAATAAAACTCCGTGTGAGACTCGTGCTAGAACTGATATCAGCCATTGGCTTCAGTTTATCATTAATGGAAAGGTACCATATGGAGGGGAGCCTCCCACTGTGGGGGACTTGTGTGATGTCCCAGTACAGGACATGGTCCTGCACTACACTTAGACCCTGGTTGAGTCCCTCGGTGACCTGGGGGCTCTCCTGCAGTGTCTCTCCTGCTGTTATTATAGTGTTATTTAATGTAATAGGATTATAGTCAGTATGTCAATGTATAGTCAGTATAAAGGACCTTTGGAGGACTCCAGTAAATGTCTAAAGGACCTGTGAAATGTCACATGTTATGTTATGTTATCACATGTTACCCAGAGGGCACCAGGTTAACACATGACCCGCAACTTGACCAATGGGTTTTGGCTCAGCCCCCTCTATATAAGGGGGCGATCATTACAATTCTCTCTCTTGTACAATCATGACTTTACTGAGACCAGCAAACACCAGAGATCTCAATTAGAGATGAGCGAACTTTTCAAAAATTCGATTCGGACGATTCTCCGAATTTTCTGGAAAAGTTTGTTTAGATCCAAATTTTTTTGCGGCGAATCTATATGAAAAAAGGCTATTTCTAGCCTACATACAGCCTCTATAGGGGTATAGAACACTTTGCTGTGTTCTAAAACGCATATGGAGTGTGCTGGGGTAGTGAAATAATACTGTTATTCAGAACAGCATGCAGATTACAGGCATCGCTTTTAGAATCACTGCCGCACAGCAGCGCAATGACAGAGCCTGGTGGTGGCATCAGTGTCAGGAGACCATATAGTGACTGAATGACAGCGTGGAGGTGTTGGCAGCATGAGGACACCATATAGTGGCTCAATGACACAGATTGGATGAGGCTGAAGCATGAGGACACCATATAGTGGCTGAATGACACAGAATGGAGGTGTTGGCAGCATGAGGACACCATATAGTGGCTGAATGGCACAGTGGAGGTGTTGGCAGCATGAGGACACCATATAGTGGCTGAATGGAACAGTGTGGAGGTGTTGGCAGCATGAGGACACAATATAGTGGATGAATGACACAGCTTGGATGAGGCTGAAGTATGAGGAGACCATATAGTGGCTGAATGACACAGAATGGAGGTGTTGGCAGCATGAGGACACCATATAGTGGCTGAATGGCACAGTGTGGAGGTGTTGGCAGCATGAGGACACCATATAGTGGCTGAATGGCACAGTGTGGAGGTGTTGGCAGCATGAGGACACCATATAGTGGCTGAATGGCACAGTGTGGAGGTGTTGGCAACATGAGGAGACCATATAGTGGCTTAATGACTCAGCATGGACATGTTGGCAGCATGAGGAGACCATATAGTGGCTTAATGACTCAGCATGGACATGTTGGCAGCATGAGGACACCATATAGTGGCTGAATGACACAGCTTGGATCAGGCTGAAGCATGAGGACACCATATAGTGGCTGAATAACACAGCATGGAGGTGTTGCCAGCATGAGGAGACCATATAGTGGATGAATGGCACAGCCTGGAGTTGCCAGCAGCATGAGTAGGCACTAGGCCTTCACAATCCCTAAGATTAAAAGATGAATTAAGAAATTTAAACCGAAGATTTTGGATAGCGGGTGCTACCTATGAGAAAATTTGAAATTCCCAGACCCAGGCCCAACAGCGGCATCAGTAACCCATATATTGCCTGAATGACACAGCCTGGAGATGGCTGATGCACGAGTACACACCAGGGCTTCACAATCCCTCAAAAAAAAAACACCACAATTTTTGAAATTTTTGAAAAACATTTTGAATAGCGGGTGCTACCTATGAGAAAATGTGAAATTACCAGACCCAGGCCCCACAGCGGCATCAGCAACTCATATATTACCTGAATGACACAGCCTGGAGTTGGCTGATGCACGAGTACACACCAGGGCTTCATAATCCCTCCAAAAAAACACTACAATTTTAGAAATTTTTGAAAAAGATTTTAGATAGCGGGTGCTACCTATGAGAAAATCTAAAATTACCAGACCCAGGCACCACAGCGGCATCATCAACCCATATATTGCCTGAATGACACAGCCTGGAGTTGGCTGATGCACAGGCACACACTAGGGCTTCACAATCCCTCAAAAAAAACACAACAATTGTAGAAATTTATGAAGAAGACTTATGGATAGCGGGGGAAATTCCCAGGCCCAGGACCAGCATTGCCATCAGTAAACCATATATTGCTTGAATGACACAGGCTGGAGTTGGCTGATGCATAAGTACGCACCAAAGCTTCACAATGCCTAATAAAAAAGACAAACATTTTTGACGAAAAATGTTAACGAAAATCTAGGACAGCGACTGCTCTCTATATATTACCAGAATGAAGCAGCCTGGAGTTGGCCGCAGCATGAGGAGACCATTAAAATGTGTGATTTTTTTATTTGAAATTTAAATCAAAATTTGTGTCCCATACCCAGCTGTGTGGGTACAAAGGACCTAATCTCACAAGCACCCACAGGGCTTATGTGGCCATAAGATGTAGGCACAACGTCTCCATAGCCCTGACCAGCCATTTTTGTTTTTTGTACCTTTGTTTAAGAACAAGCTCATATCCAAGAGTCCAGGATGCAGGATGGTGGACCACCAAAAGACATTCTTCTATAAAAGAATTTTTTATGAAATAAAGAAGCAGAGTTCATCCCTCTGCGTATTTTTTTTGAAAATTTAACTTAAAAAATCACACGCAACAATCGTTCATTGGTGTAATGGTTAATATTGTGGAAAATTCAAGTTTATTACTGTGATAATTATCAGAAAATTTGAAGAAAAAAAACACTACCCAAGAGTGTTTAAAAACCCCATACCTTACACCATAAATGTTGAAATTTTAATTAAGCATGTATGTATGTATTTCAAAATTCCTAAAATTAAAGGCCCAAGCCCAGAAGCATTAGGAAGTCAAGTACTTTCTGAAAGACACAGGAGCAGTCAGGAGTAGGCATCAGCAGTACCCAAGAGGCTTTAATAACCCCTTACATTGCACGATCACTCGCGAGATCAAGCAATAACAGGTGTGTTAATCCCTCAGATGTCCGGGGATGCACGCGCGCTACACTGAACGGACCAGCGTGTGTCTATCTTTCACCGACAGGTGCGGGTAACCCGCTGAACCCCCCTCGCGATAGGGATCAGGGATTGCAATTATTTGCCAGGAAAGAAGAATCACAACTAAGCGCCAGTCATAAGCTCGGGTTCATTAAGTCCCTGCCCTTTGTACACACCGCATGTCTCTACTACCGATTGGATGGTTTAGTGAGGTCCTCGGATCGGCCCCGGCGGGGTAGGAGAAGGCCCTAGCAGAGCGCCGAGAATTTAAAGATCATTGTTGAAATTAGCATTAAGCATGTATTAGCCACTGCTAAACTTCCAAAAATGTAAGGCCCAAGGCCTGAGGCATCAGGGAGGCAATTATTTCCTGAAAGACACAGAATGAGTCAGGAGCAGTCATTAGCAGTACCCAAGAGGGTTTCATAACCAACCCCTTACATTTAAAGATCAATGTTGAAATTTGCATTAAGCATGTATTTAGCTACTGCAAATCATCCAAAAATTGAAGGCCCAAGGCCTGAGGCATGAGGGAGGCAAGTAGTTCCCGAAAGACACAGAATGAGTCAGGAGCAGTCAGGAGCAGTACCCAAAAGTGTTTCATAACCATCCCCTTACACTTAAAAGTCAATGTTGAAATTTGCATTAAGCATGTATTTAGCTACTGCTAAACATCCAAAAATTTAAGGCCCAAGGCCTGAGGGCAGGGAGGCAAGTAGTTCCTGAAAGACACAGAATGAGTATGGAGCAGGCATTCGCAGTACCCAAGAGGCTTTCATAACCATTTACATTTAAAGATGAATGTTGAAATTTGTATTAAGCATATATTTAGCTACTGCTAAACATCCAAAAATTAAAGGCCCAAGGCCAGAAGCATTAGTGAGACAAGTAGTTCCTGCAAGACACAGGATGATCCAGGAGCAGGCAATCGCAGTACCCAAGAGGGTTTCCTAACCAACCCCTTACATTTAAAGATGAATGTTGAAATTTGCATTAAGCATGTATTTAGCTACTGCTAAACATCCAAAAATTAAAGGCCCAAGGCCAGAAGCATCAGTGAGGCAAGTAGTTCCTGAAAGACACAGGATGAGCCAGGAGCAGGCAATCGCAGTACCAAAGAGGGTTCCAAAACCCTAATTGATAACCCAAGAGGGTTTCATAACCAACCATAATTGGGAAATATTGGTGTAGCAGCTTGGTCAATCTACTCTGAGGCATCTGGCATTGGTGGCTGGAAATCCTGGCTGATCCATCCCTGATTCATCTTGACAAACGTCGGTCTCTCCACATTTTTAGTGGACAGACGAGTTCGCCTTGGGGTGACTATGGCCCCGGCCGCACTAAACACCCGCTCTGATGGCACACTACTGGCCGGGCAGGACAGCTTTTCCAGGGCAAACTCTGCTAGTTGTAGCCATAAATCAAGTTTGGCTGCCCAGAAGTCCAGCGGATCTTCAATGGTTGTTGGCATGGCCATGTCAAGGTATGCCACCACCTGCTGGTTCAGGTCCTGCTCCATGTCTACCTGCTGCTGATGAGTTGCTCCACTATGCGGGTGAAGAAAGCTACTCATCAGCGACTGTAGACTCAGGCTGCTGCCGATTGAGCTGGTACTGCTTCTCCCACCCCGCCTTCCCAAGCAGCCATGGCAGTGGAAGGTGAGCGCAGAGGGCGCCCCGAGTCAGACCTGCGAGTGGATGGACCATGTAGAATCTCTCTGTAGTAGGTCAGTTTGTCCTCCCTCTCAGTGGGTGTAAAAAAGGCCCCCATTTTGGGACGGTAGCGAGGGTCTAATAAGGTGGAGATCCAGAAGTCATCCCGCTGACGAATTTTGACAATTCGGGGGTCACTACACAAGCAACCGAGCATGCATCGTGCCATTTGCGCCAGTGACTCGGAGGGACTACCTGCCTCCATCTTCACTGTATACTGCCACGGTGTGTCTGGGATCTCTGTCTCAACTTCCTCATAACCCTCCAGCTCCTCTGGCTGCTCCTGCTGCTCCTCTCCTGTCCAAAGACTAGAAACACCAGCCATCTCATCCAACCTAAACTGTGCTCCGCTCTGCCCCTCATCATCCTCCTCCTCCATTTCAGCCCCCACAGGCTCATTTAGCCTTGAGATGTAGGCGCAACGTCTCCATTGCCGTGACCAGCCATGGTTTCAATCATTTGTTGTAGGAAATGTAGGAGTGGAATTACGTCGTTCATGGCATAATCCAGGCGACTCACAAATAATGTGGCTTCCTCAAAGGGCCTCAGCAAATTGCAGGTGTCATGTATGAGCTGCCACTGGTTCACATTGAAGTTAAACAGGGGAGTACTCCTATCTGCTTGGATCATCAAGAAATCGGTGATGGCTTTTCTTTGTTCGTATAGTCTGTCCAACATATGGAGGGTGGAATTCCAACATGTGGCAACATCACAAATAAGACTATGTTGTGGGATACCGTTCTGATGCTGCAGCTCAAGGAAGGTGCGCTTGGCGGTGTACGAGTGGCTGAAGTGCATGCACAGTTTCCTTGCCATTTTCAGGATGTTTGCAAATGGGGTGAAGACTTGAGGAAGTGCTTGACAACCAGATTCAACACGTGTGCCATGCAGGGCGCATGTTTCACACTTCCTTATCGCAGCACGGACATGATGTTCTTCCCGTTGTCTGTCACCATGGTTCCCATTTCCAGATTTCGTGGAGTAAGCCATACTCGGATTTCTTTACGAATGAACTTTAGCAGTTCCTCCCCTGAGTGAATCTGTTTGCCAAAGTAAACCATGTGAAGAACAGCTTGACACCGCCGTGCCCTACACACATGGTACGATGAATTGCCACCGAGATTTGGACGTGCAGTGGAGGCCAAGGACACGGTGGAGCATGAGGAGGCGGCGTCGCACACTGTAACAGGACCAACTGCCTGGGAGCGAGAGCGTGGAGGAGGAAGCGGTGTGACCTGTCCAAGTTGCTGTTGTGGCTGTGCAGGAACCACATTTACCCCGTGCGCCGTAAAAGACAAGTATTGTCCCTGCCCGTAGTTACAGCTCCACACGTCGGTGCTGCCGTGCACTTTTGAACACACCGACAGGCTCAAGGACTGGCCCACCTTCTATTGTACAGACTTATGCAGGGCTGGTACTGCCTTCTTCGCAAAGAAATGACGGCTTGGAACTCTCCACCTCGGCTTGGCACAAGCCATCAATTCTCTGAAAGGTGCAGAGTTGTCACGATGCCGGCTGGCAGGAGGTGGATCCTCTGTGCCAGAGAGGGATGGCGAGGACCGTGCTAGTGGACCGGTTCTAAGACACTACTGGTTTTCACCAGAGCCCGCCGCAAAGCGGGATGGTCTTGCTGCGGCGGTAGTGACCAGGTCGTATCCACTAGCAACGGCACCTCTCTGGCTGCTGAAGATAGGCGAGGTACAAGGGAGTAGGCAGAAGCAAAGTCGGACGTAGCAGAAGGTCGGGGGCAGGCGGCAAGGTTCGTAGTCAGGGGAGATAGCAGTAGTTCTGGTACACAGGGTATAAACATACAAAACGCTTTCACTGGCACTAAGGCAACAAGATCCGGCAAGGGAGTGCAAGGGAGGAGACTAGATATAGCCAGGGAACAGGTGGGAACCAATTAAGCTAATTGGGCCAGGCACCAATCATTGGTGCACTGGCCCTTTAAGTCTCAGGGAGCTGGCGCGCGCGCGCCCTAGAGAGCGGAGCCGCGCGCGCCAGCACATGATCGCAGGAGACGGGAACGGGTAAGTGACCTGGGATGCGACTCGCAAGCGGGCGCGTCCCGCTGTGCGAATCGCATCCCCAACGGCCATGGCAGAGCAGCGCTCCCGGTCAGCGCTGACCGGGGAGCTGCAGGGAGAAGGACGCCGTGAGCGCTCCGGGGAGGAGCGGGGACCCGGAGCGCTAGGCGTAACAGTACCCCCCCCCTTAGGTCTCCCCTTCTCTTTATCGGGTAACTGCCTCCCCTGGGATGAGGACACCGGGAAAGGATGGAGGGACTCCTCAACGGCAGGCAGAACCGCAGGAGTAGGAATGGGGAGAGAGGGCAGAGGGCGAGACCTGGCACGGGGCAGTGTGACACCAGGACGAGGGCCATGAGGGGACACAGAGGTTTGCCTGATGGGACTGGGAGGGGGGGAGAGGCATTTCCTGAGGCAGGCAGAGTCCTTAATGACCTTAGGGGGAGCGGATACAGGAGGAACCACAGAGTCACGGCAAGGGTTACTGGGAACCGGTCTTAGACAGTCCTTGGAACAAGAGGGCCCCCAACTCTTGATCTCCCCAGTGGACCAATCCAGGGTTGGGGAATGAAGTTGAAGCCAGGGAAGTCCAAGGAGAATTTCCGAGGTGCAATTGGGGAGGACCAAAAGTTCAATCCTCTCGTGATGAGATCCGATGCTCATTAGAAGGGGCTCCGTGCGGAAGCGTATGGTACAATCCAACCTGGCTCCGTTGACCGCGGAAACGTGGAGTGGCTTCACAAGACGGGTCACCGGAATGCGGAATTTATTCACTAAGGATTCCCGAATAAAATTCCCAGAAGCTCCAGAGTCCAGGCAGGCCACGGCTGAGAGGGGAGAGCTGGCTGAAGTGGAAATCCGAACAGGTACCGTGAGACGTGGAGAAGCCGACTTGGCATCAAGAGACGCCACACCCACGAGAGCTGGGTGCGAGCGTGCGTTTCCCAGACGTGGAGGACGGATTGGGCAATCCACCAAAAAATGTTCAGTACTGGCACAGTATAGACAAAGATTCTCTTCCTTACGGCGATTCCTCTCTTCCAGGGTCAGGCGAGACCGATCCACTTGCATGGCCTCCTCGGCGGGAGGCCTAGGCGCAGATTGCAGTGGAGACTGTGGGAGAGGTGTCCAGAGATCCAAGTCTCTTTCCTGGCGGAGCTCTTGATGCCTCTCAGAAAAACGCATGTCAATGCGAGTGGCTAGATGAATGAGTTCATGCAGGTTAGCAGGAGTCTCTCGTGCGGCCAGAACATCTTTAATGTTGCTGGATAGGCCTTTTTTAAAGGTCGCGCAGAGAGCCTCATTATTCCAGGATAGTTCAGAAGCAAGAGTACGGAATTGTATGGCGTACTCGCCAACGGAGGAATTACCCTGGACCAGGTTCAGCAGGGCAGTCTCAGCAGAAGAGGCTCGGGCAGGTTCCTCAAAGACACTTCGAATTTCCGAGAAGAAGGAGTGTACAGAGGCAGTGACGGGGTCATCACGGTCCCAGAGCGGTGTGGCCCATGACAGGGCTTTTCCAGACAGAAGGCTGACTACGAAAGCCACCTTAGACCTTTCAGTAGGAAACTGATCCGACATCATCTCCAGATGCAGGGAACATTGGGAAAGAAAGCCACGGCAAAACTTAGAGTCCCCATTAAATTTGTCCGGCAAGGACAGGCGGAGGCTAGGAGTGGCCACTCGCTGCGGAGGAGGTGCAGGAGCTGGCGGAGGAGAAGATTGCGACTGAAGTTGGCGCACAATGGTGGACACTTCCGACAGCTGGTGGGTTAGAAGGGCGACCTGTCGGGCGATATCAGAGACAGCTGGCAGGGGAACCTCAGCGGGATCCATGGCCGGATCTACTGTCACGATGCCGGCTGGCAGGAGGTGGATCCTCTGTGCCAGAGAGGGATGGCGAGGACCGTGCTAGTGGACCGGTTCTAAGACACTACTGGTTTTCACCAGAGCCCGCCGCAAAGCGGGATGGTCTTGCTGCGGCGGTAGTGACCAGGTCGTATCCACTAGCAACGGCACCTCTCTGGCTGCTGAAGATAGGCGAGGTACAAGGGAGTAGGCAGAAGCAAAGTCGGACGTAGCAGAAGGTCGGGGGCAGGCGGCAAGGTTCGTAGTCAGGGGAGATAGCAGTAGTTCTGGTACACAGGGTATAAACATACAAAACGCTTTCACTGGCACTAAGGCAACAAGATCCGGCAAGGGAGTGCAAGGGAGGAGACTAGATATAGCCAGGGAACAGGTGGGAACCAATTAAGCTAATTGGGCCAGGCACCAATCATTGGTGCACTGGCCCTTTAAGTCTCAGGGAGCTGGCGCGCGCGCGCCCTAGAGAGCGGAGCCGCGCGCGCCAGCACATGATCGCAGGAGACGGGAACGGGTAAGTGACCTGGGATGCGACTCGCAAGCGGGCGCGTCCCGCTGTGCGAATCGCATCCCCAACGGCCATGGCAGAGCAGCGCTCCCGGTCAGCGCTGACCGGGGAGCTGCAGGGAGAAGGACGCCGTGAGCGCTCCGGGGAGGAGCGGGGACCCGGAGCGCTAGGCGTAACAAGAGTCCACCACTTGAAAAGGGAGGGACTGCAACACCAGCAACTTGGACAGGAGCACATTCAACTTCTGTGCCGTTGGATGAGCGGGCGCATACTGTTGTCTCTTGGACATGGCTTCGCCGATGGATTGTTGGTGGAATGGCTGACTAAAAGCGGGAGAAGCAGGAGCGACAGAAGGAGGGTTTGACACACAGCTGCCTTCGGCTGAGGTGGTGGAGCCTTGGCTGGATAAAGGAGGGAGCGGATGGCCACTGGGTGATGCAGCAGGCTGGACCACTACATCGGAGCCACGGTCCTCCCAGGCCGCTTTATGGTGGCGAAGCATGTGTTGACGCAGGGCCGTGGTGCCGACATTGGGACCCTGGCCACGCTTCACCTTCTGCCGACAGATCTTGCATGTGGCTACTCCTCCAGATGCCTTATGAAAAACTTCCACACCTCCGAATAGCTGATTTTCCCACCCGCAGTCCGCAATAATTGACTGCTACTGGCGCCGTCTCCAGGAACCCCTGTTCCACTACCTCCCGGAAAGGTAGGCTTCCGCGAAGCAGGTGGTCTCCCCGGGCACGTTTGGCTCCTGAATTTCCACTACTGCCACCACGCTGACTGCCAAACGTGCTACCTCAAGGGCAACCTGCAACTCTCTTCTCCTGATGATGATGATGATGCCCCTTCTGCACCCGGCTCCCAATTGCGATCGGCTTCATCATCATCAACAGTTGTGTGCACGTCACTGATGTCCACTTGGATACTTGGATGTACCTATGCGGTATGCACTGATGAGGGCAGTAATATGCCTAACTATTAGCAGAAAAAACTCTGTATTTTTGTAATACACCAGCCGGTGGATACTATTGTTTGGACTTTGACGATTTGGAGCACCATGACAGCTTAACAGGTACTAAATGGTACAATACTTGTATGTACCTATGCAGTATGCACTGATGAGGGCAGTAATATGCCTATTAGCAGAAAAAACTCTGTATTTTTGTAAAACACCAGCCGGTGGATACTATTGTTTGGACTTTGACGGTATGGAGCACCTTGACAGCTTAACAGGTACTAAATGGTACAATGTGAATTCGGTTAGAAAAACAGACATGGTGCACATCTACAATCTTGTATAATGATCTGATTGCTTCTCAGCATAATATCAAAAACTAACAGGTTGTTAGTATACATTTTTGATCAAAAAGTACAAGCCCACTCGCCACGTCAAGGCCACCTATTTAGAGTGGGTCCCTAATGTCCCTAGCATAAAATGGCGCAGCACCGGGCGGCAACCACCTCCACCGCGACACCAGTGCCCACAGGGGGAATGACCCACTGGCAGAGCGGCCCCAATGCCACTCAAACCAGTCTATGGGCCGCACGCCCCCCCCCCCCCCCCCCCGCAGACACGGCGCCACGGCAGCTGCTAGGAAAGAAATGGCCCTTGTGTAGCTAACTACTACTTATATAGGGTTGGGCTGAGGGGGTGAGGAAGAGTGCAGCACATGTTCAAACAAAATGGTACAATACTTGGATGTACCTATGCGGTATGCACTGATGAGGGCAGTTAAATATGCGTAACTATACGCAGAAAAAACTGTTTAAAAAAAAAAAAAAACAGCCGGCGAATAGTATTGTTTGGACTTGCACAGTATGTAGCCAGCCCCTTGACAGATTAACAGGTACAAAATGGTGCAAATGCACTACAGTCCACTGAACAATCACGTAATTCTGAACAGCAGCAGAACCCAACAGTGCAGCACCACAAAAAAAAAATCCAGGGATTAAACACTAAATTGCACTCTGTCACACAATTCTGAGCAGCAAATAAAAATAAACTAAAATGAGGAGATAAAATGCTTCAGAAAGTTCAGGCAGCTTGGAGATCTGTATGAGGCAGCTGACAGCTATCTGCCCCTCTCTGCTGCAATGCTCAATAACGTGAATAGGAGGTTTAGCAATCAATGATCCTTCTCAGTGTAACAGCAAAGCACTCTGCACTCCTGTCTTTCCCTAATGATGATGTGACTAGCAGTTGCAGTGTAACGCTGTGGTATGAGCTATTCACACACACACAGTCCCGTCCTCTCCATCTGAGTGCATAGATGAAATGGAAAGGCAAGATGGCCGCCGATTATATAGGGGCTGTGACATCACAGGGGTCAGTGAACACCGATAGGCTGCATCTCACATGTGATTCAGGGTCAGCCCTACCTTCATTCCCGCCGCTGTTTCCCGCCCTCCCATAATCCCCTGCCCCATGTAATCACATGTGGATCCGCCATCTTAGGTCCCCAATAGCCTGGAACGCTGTAAAATTGAGTTTAATTAAGCGATTTGCGCGATAGAATCACGGCGATATTCGTATTAGTTGCGAATCAAATTTTTCATGAAATTCGTAACAAATTCGGGTTCGTCAACTTCGATTCGCTCATCTCTAATCTCAATGCTAGGGTCCAGCTACCTCAAAGGCCTCAAATCTACAGTCATTCCAGTAAGTCAAGTCTATGTCTGCTGTCACTATCTACAGTCTAGTCAGGCCTCAAGTCAATTCTATTACAAGTATAATTGGTCCCAGCAAGCTGCGAGGTCCTTCTGTGTTCCTGGCCACCTCTCTGGGATTCGGGCCGAACTGTGAAGATAATAACACCTGTCTGACCTCAGTAAAGCCTCCATTAAACCATAACCTGGTTGTGGACTCTTATTTTCACTGTGTAGCTATTGGAATAGCGGAGATACCGTTTGGATGGTTCTGGTACCCAAAAACCACTCTGGTGTCACGAACATTAGGGGTTAATAACACCTTGCCCCTGGGGTTAATACCATCCTGCCCCATCCACCTACACCGCTACACCCAGTGGTCCCGCCATCACCGTGGGTCACCACACTTGGTTTCCCAGGTATTTGAATGGGCACAAGTAAACTACATTTTGCCCTGTATTGGCCTCTGTAGAAAAAAAATGGACAGCCACCTACAGATGTCCCAGCGGATCTCCGAGGGTTGGCTTCAGTCTAAAAAAACATGTTCTTAGGGGGCAGTTAGATTATTGTATATAGTGGCAGTATTAGAGTAGGGTGACACATAACGGATCTGCAGCATATTTTATGCTGTCGATCCGTCGGTGACCTGAAACATTTTGTAGAATCGCCATGTAACTTCTGTACCAGGCTTATGAAAAGTCAAATTATTTGATATGACTCAACATTGGGCAGATGGGATCTCAAAATTAGTGATGAGCGGCATTGCCCATATTCGAATTTGCTATATTTCGCGTATATATAACGAATGTTCCTCCTATATTCGCTAATTTCGCGTATTTGTTATATTCGCATATTCGAAGAAGAAAACAGTGAGGGGGGTGGGCATCTTCACTATTGGTTGCTAGGGATGTTGTTGATAACCTCTGACAAGTGTATTTGCATCATTCTAATTGGCCCACAAGTGAAAAGAAGGAATATGCAAATATTCACATATGCAAATATGTGCATATATAAATATGCGCATATGCAGAAAAAAAGCGAATATTCGCAATTTCGAATATATAGCGAATAAAAATTCTAAATGCGAATATTCGCGCCCAACACTACTCAAAATATGTAGATATGCATAGGATATGGAAGAAATACATTTGTAAAAGTTCCTCATTTTCTGTAGAACCAACATATTCCACAGTATTTTCCCAGCTTTACATTCGTCGATGTCCCTAATGCGGCTAAGAGTCTTGATTCCAAATTAATTCAATTAGTATGTGTGATGTCCCAGTACTGGATATAGTCCCATACAGTACTTAGGCCCTCTCAGGTTGAGTCCCTCTGTGTCCTAGGGGCTCTCCTGCAGTGTCTCCCTCATAGTAATATATATTATGTATAGTGTTATGTATAAAGACCTTTAAAGGGGTACTCCGCCCCTAGACATCTTATCCCCTATCCAAAGGATAGGGGATAAGATGTCAGATCGCTGGGGTCCCGCTGCTGGGGACCCCGGGGATCGCTGCTGCAGCACCCTGCTATCATTACTGCGCAGAGCAAGATCGCTCTGCACGTAATGACGGGCAATACAGGGGCCAGAGCATCGTTATGTCACGGCTCCGCCCCTCGCGACGTCGCGGCCCGCCCCCGTCAATACAAGTCTATGGGAGGGGGCGTGGCAGTCGTCACGCCCCCTGCCATAGACTTGCATTAAGGGGACGGGCCGTGATGTCATGAGGGGCGGAGCCATGACGTCACGCTGCTCCGGCCCCGGTATCGCCCGTCATTACGCACAGAGCGAACTCGCTCTGTGCTGTAATTATAGCGGGGTGCTGCAGCAGCGATCCCCGGGGTCCCCAGCAGCAGGACCGCGGCGATCTAACATCTTATCCCCTATCCTTTGGATAGGGGATAAGATGTCTAGGGGCGGAGTACCCCTTTAAGGATCTTTGAGTTAATGTGTATGTTACCCAGAGAGCACCAGCAAACCAGGTGACCTACAGCTTGACCTATGGGCTTCTGGCTAAGCCCCCCTTTATAAGAGGGGGAGGTACTACAATCTCTCTTATGACTCCTGCTGAGGAACAGTAAAGAGCAGATGTCTCAGAACCAGTGTCCAGCACATCTGGAGGCCTCAAGCCTAACCTACAGCCACATGTCAGTAAGTCAAGTTTTCTCTGTCTGCTGTCACTACTTACAGTCAAGTAAAGTCCATAGTCAAGTCTATTATAGTCAGCGTGGCTGTCCTAAAGTCTGTAAAAGTCACTACAAGTCCCAGCAAGCTGCGAGGTACTTCTGTATTACTGGCAACCTCTCTGGGATCTTGGCCTAGCTGTAGAGACTATTACCATCTGTCTACCTCAGTAAAGCTACCGTTAACCCTAACCGGGTCTTGGACGATTATTATGTGGTAGGCCTCTGGGGTAGGGGTAGGGCAGTATAGTCAGAGTTTTAGGCAGGGCTGCTTTGATTGGTCCGAATAACTGTCACTCACCGTTACAAGGAATGATGGGTGCAATACGTCATAGGGACCTCCAAAGGTCCGTAAGCAAAAACCATAGAGTTTACCTGATCACGTGACCCGCAGGTCCTGCTACGCTCCGTACAGGTAATTAACCAATTATATACATTTGTACAATTATATTTATATAAATCCTGAATAAACTGTTAGATAACTAATACCTAGATAAGAGATGACAAGGGGCGGACTAGATAAGAAGGACCCCGACGTCCTAGGGACTCTGGCTATGAGGACCTCTATACTGGTACCGTATAGGATGCGGTACCGGGACACCACAATTACCCTATCAGACCTAGGGATAGTGGTACTACTGTTCTTGGGGTTACCAGGAAAACTACGCCCTGGTGTCACAAACATTTAGGGGTTAATAACATCTGCCCCTGGGCTATAACATCTGCCCCATACACCTCATCTCTTCTCACCCTGTGGCGCACCACATATGTTTTTGATTGGGAGAGGAAACCCACTAAATCACAGGGAGAACATACAAACCCCATGCAGATGTTGTCCTTGTTGGATTTGAACCCAGGAACCCACCAATGAAAACAATGCTAATTACTGATCCGCCATGATAAACCAGGACATTGCATTGCACTGTAGGCAACAAAAATAATAGTTCTAAATGCCAGATTACATTTAGGCATAGTAGGCCTCTGCCTATAGGCAGCCCTAGGGAAGAGCTCCTGCCAAAAGAAGGCGTTAGTATATTGTCAGCAGTGTATTCATATGCAAATGATCACTGAGGGACACAGAGGTGGACACCCAGGTAAGCTGTAGGGGGCGCCAGATGTTGTAAGAAATGCACCACAACCAAAATGCATCCATAACTTTATTTATTTTTTTATTGTACAGTTTAGAAGGGAATGTTTTTTTGCCTTTGGATACTTGGTAGTGTGGTGAACCAGGGGAGGAATGGTGTCTAGAGTGTTGCAAGGGTGATGTAGGGTATACTGGTGTTAACCATTAATTGTCGTGACGCCAGGGTGAGGTTTCCTTATGGTTAATGGTCCAACCGTCCCACAAACGGCAGGGAGAAATAATGGAATGTCCACAGCCGATTTTATGAAGTAAACTTGAAGTAACTTTACTGCAGATTTTATGCAACAGCATGAACAATACAGTCTTTGCCGGAGTGAACCGAGATACAGGTTCCTCACAGGTTTGCTAGGACTCTGGGATGAATGAGCTTTGGTGCTAGCCACTGTGCTACTATTTTTAGGAGATTTGAGTTTGTAGTAGTCACACAGAATTCAGTAGTTTGAGCTTTGAGTAACTCACGTTTAGTGGCTGCGGATTCTTGGGCTTCGGGCCTAGCTTGAATTGATGATGCTGATGTGAGATTAGTGCTGCTTGATAGTCCGGAACTAAGAGAGAGAATTTAGTGGCAGCAACCCCTTATATATCAAGAGGGCTGGGACAAAGCTCATTGGTCAGCAGAATCTGCCAGTCCTGACCCAGTGAACTCTGGGTATCACATGACTCAAAGGTTCCTAAACCATAGTACAATTTAAATAAAGTCACGTGACCTCTAAGGTCCTATACAGAGGTATTCCTATATAACATATTAAATATATATATATATATATATATATATATATATATACATTAAATACCATTTATATGAGGTGACTAGGGGCTAGCCCTACAGGAGAGCCCTATTGACATGGAGGGACTACGGCAGAGGGGACCCCAGACAAAGGGACAGGACCAGGTCCTGTACCGGGACACCCCAGTACCATATTGTAAAATAAGAATGTATTTTTCTATGCGTCAGTAAGAAATCATACCAAATACAGTGAAACCTACTCATTGAACCTTTCAGAAGACTGTCCCCTTATCTAGACCCTCCCCCCATACAAGGCCACTTTTCAATGCATGTATCATTTTTTTGTTTTACATTTTAGTAATTTTTGCACAATATAAACATGCACATTTACTCTACTTGGAAACACAGTGGCTGCAAGTGACCCCCGAACAACAGGAAGCTGGTGAGATGCCTTCCTTCAGTTGGCACGATGGGAACTTGCACATCTAGGCATTGCTGAACGGGCTCCACTGGGCCTGATGGCATAGGCAACTGGAGTATCCTAAACTTGGTGCCCAAACCTATAGTGATGGCCTAAAGTGGTACTCTGGCCAAATACATCTTATAAGATGGGGATAAGATGTCTGATTGCTGGGGGCCTGCCGCTGGGACCCCTGCAATCTCCATTCAATGCGGGGCCCCGTCTCCAGTCCCAAAAACCTCTTTAATTCCGGGACTGGAGGCGTGACGTCTAGACATGAATGGAGGGGGCGTGGTGTGATATCACCAGGGGGCGTCACGTCACGTCTCCAGCCCTGGAAAAACAGAGATTGCGGGGGGTCCCAGCCGTGCTTAACTTTCTGCCACCAGTTGATTTAAAAAATAAAAAAAAAGTTTTCCACCGGAGTACCCCTTTAAGCTAAAATCTGACAGTATTATTCGGGCCCCTTTTGGCAATGCTATTTGCACAATGTATGATTTGTGTTATTAGCGCACTCTATGATACAATACAAGTTGGCTATTAAATAAAGGTCACCAACCACAGCTACTCTCGTGTGCCCTTCCCAGGGTCACCAATGAGGTTTCCCCCTCCTCAAATGTTAAATGGTCTTCCCCATCAACCACTGTCAATTTGTCAGTCCATATTTAATACAAATAAATGGACAGGCTAAGGGTATGTTCACACGGGCGGATTACCTGCAGAATTTTCATAGCGTATTTGCTGTCGGAAAATCCGCAGCAGATAATCTGCTACCGTTGAATTCAATGGGTCCGAAGGAAAATCAGCAAAACTGCCTCTATTGCGGATTTTCTGATGACCCATTGAAGTCAATGGTAGCAAAATCCGCTGCAGATTTTCAGCAGAAAATATGCTGCCGAAATTCCGCAGGTGATCCCCCCGTGTGAACGTACCCTTAAGTATTAAGAATATTAAGAAGATGTCCGTTATGATCGGGTTCATCCCCCCCCCAAAAAAAATATGGCATATATTGTTGGTGTCTCCGTTGTCTATGTAACTAATCAGCAACGATGGGATTGTTTTGCTGGAGCTTTACGGATGTATTATATGAAAATCCAGAGTGTTAGGTAATGAATCGAGAATACCAGCCGAGCTATTATTTTAAGTATTAGTGCATAAAGTGCCGTTTCTCGCTTAAATTGGCCGTGTGGGCGTACAATGCATAATTGCCTTTTGTGTAGGAGAGAAACTAAGAACACATCTGAGCTGGAACGAAATACGACGTTTCACGGGAAGCAACCAGAAAAAAGGGAATATCTCAGAACATATGTCACTTATTCATTTAAGAGATTGAATATGTTGCTTATGTTTACACAGTAAAAATATTAATAAAGGACAATACCATTCCAAGAACGAAAATATGAATTACTGGCGTGAGACATTGGGGGAATCTGCATGGACTTAAAGGGGTACTCCGGTGGAAAACTTTTTTTTTTTTTTTAAATCAGCTGGTACCAGAAAGTTAAACAGATTTGTAAATTACTTCTATTAAAAAAATCTTAATCCTTCCAGTACTTATTAGCTGCTGAATACTACAGAGGAAATTCTTTCTTTTCTTTTTGGAAGACAGAGCTCTCTGCTGACATCACCAGCACAGTGCTCTCTGCTGACATCTCTGTCCATTTTAAGAACTGTCCAGAGTAGGAGAAAATCCCCAGAGCAAACATATGCTGCTCTGGACAGTTCCTAAAATGGACAGAGATGTCAGCGGAGAGCACTGTGCTCGTGATGTCAGCAGAGAGCTCTGTGTTTCAAAAAGAAAATCATTTCCTCTGTAGTATACAGCCGCTAATAAGTACTAGAAGGATTAAGATTTTTTAATAGAAGTAATTTACAAACAGCAGTTGCTGTTTAAACATCTGTACAGACTCTAATAAAACCACATCTGCAGGCAGAGGATTCCACATTCTTATTGTTCTTAGTGTAAAAAAAAAAAACCCTCCCCTTTGCCTTAGACAAAATCTCCTTTCTCCCGGTCTATATGTGTGACCATTAGAGATGAGCGAACTTACAGTAAATTCGATTCGTCACGAACTTCTCGGCTCGGCAGTTGATGACTTTTCCTGCATAAATTAGTTCAGATTTCCGGTGCTCCGGTGGGCTGGAAAAGGTGGATACAGTCCTAGGAGACTCTTTCCTAGGAATGTATCCACCTTTTCCAGCCCACCGGAGCACCGGAAAGCTGAACTAATTTATGCAGGATAAGTCATCAACTGCCGAGCTGAGAAGTTCGTGACGAATCGAATTTACTGCAAGTTCGCTCATCTCTAGTGACCATTGGGGAGATTTATAAAAAACCTGTGCAGAGGAAGAGTGGTGTAGTTGCCCATAGCAACCAATCAGATTGCTTCTTTCATTTTCCACAGGCCTCTTTAGAGGCCTGTGGAAAATGAAAGAAGCAATCTGATTGGTTGCTATGGGCAACTGCACCACTCTTCCTCTGCACAGGTTTTGATAAATCTCCCCCCATGTGTCCTATGTGTAGTCCTGTTTATGTAAACATTCTATTCTATTATATGTAAACTGCTTAAAATGTCTTATGATCTTTGTGATATTGATATATCTGTTTAAACATATCCTATCCGTTTGTAATCTAAGGCCATGTTCACACTACGGAATGTCCGCAAGGAAAATCTCTGTTCGGACAGCCGTCTCCTATATGGCTTATAAACCGCAATGCATTCCATGCGGTGTCTGCAGAAAGAATGAACATGTTCATTCTTTCTGTGGATACAGAAAATCCTGTTGAATTCGACGGAACTCTGCTGCAGCCGAATTTCCGTGCCAAATTCCACATTGGAAATCCTGACGTGTGAACAAGGCCTAAGAGTCTTAAACAAGGTTAGGACTGTATGATACATTTAAGAATATTGTAAGTTCCTTAAGCAACACCTTATTTTCCATCCGCCAACACAAAATACTCTAATAGTGCCCCTCCCGAGAGTAGACTCTTGATCTGCCTCTGAATATGGCGCCATAGTGGCCCAGCCATACTACTGCTCCAGTGCTCCACTGCTCCTCCGGTCAGGGATTAGAACATACTGCTATGGCCTATGGGACAGCAGCCGCTGCTTAAGGACTTAAAGTGGCAGCAGCGCAGGATGCCACTTTAAAGGAAAACTGTCACATGTTCATTCCCGCACTAACCACAGGTACTGACGGATAGTTCGGGGGACGCCAATTCATATGACCCCTACCTTGCCCAGATCCGTCCAGCCGTTCACCCGCAATCTTAGTTTTTCTATATATGCATATGTGGCAGTAACTGGCACGGGTGGGGTTTTCAGGAGCCTAGTGGCACTGTGACGCTTCCTGACATGCGCAGTGAAGACAAGTTAGGGACGGCGGGGAGAGGGAGTGCAGGAGGGAAGGGGGATGAATATTCATAAGCGGGAGGCGCCTACGTCACAGTGCCACTAGGCTCCCGAAAACCCCGCCCGTGCTAGTTACAGCCACATTTGCATATATAGAAAAACTAAGATTGCGGGCGAACGGCTGGACAGATCCCGGCAAGGTAGGGATCATATGAATCAGCGTCCCCCGCACTATCCGTCAGTGCCTGTGGTTAGTGCGGGAGTGAACATGTGACAGTTTTCCTTTAAAGGGAACCTGTCACCAGTTTTATGCTGCCTAGACCGTGGCCATGGCCAGTCCAGGACGCCCGGGCATCTCAGAGTAATTATAGTTTAAAAAAATGCTGCCGGGACCTGAGTAAGTAGTCATGGGGGGAGGTCCCAGTGGCTTCTCCCTGCCCGGCCTGCTTGACTGACGCATCTCTCCCTAGAAGTATACATAGGGAGAGCGCCATCACTCAAGCCTCTGAAATGCCTGAGCCTGAGTGTCTCGAAGTTAACCATAGTGTTTCAGACTGATGGAGCGTGGCCACTTTAAGAACAGTGACCAGCAGTGGCTGCAGGACAAAAAAAAAAATTTTATTTTGTCCTATTTTGTTTAAAATATGGACCTTAATTTAAAAAAAAAAAAGGGGGGGGGGGAAGCAAAGGTTTGTAAGCCTTAGAACACTGTTTCCCAACCAGGGTGCCTTCAGCTGTTGCAAAACTACAACCCCCAGCATGCCCGGACAGTCAAAGGCTGTCCGGGCATGCTGGGAGTTGTAGTTTTGCAATTACATATGTAGTTTTGGATTACATATGTAGCTATCTTTGGGCATTACATGATATGTCATTTTTGTGTATTGTTTAAGCATTTGATTGGAGGACTACTTTAAATCAGTATACTTATATTTAATTGAGTGTGAAATCAAAGGTTATGTTTTATTACTATGCGACAGCGATACTATTACTGTTAAAACCAGCAATTTGTTGGCCATAAAATGTGGCCTTCGTCTCCTTGCATATTATCTATCAAATCCAGTTATAATTTCTTAGTGATTTGTTATACGCTTTTCGGAATAATTTCTATTCCTTAACATTCTATTCCTTCCCGAATAAGATTAGGACTCCTTAGGGTGCGTTCACACAGTCAGGTTATTAATTGTAATTATTAAATACTAAGCCAGGAAGGAATCTGAAAAAAAGATAACAGGCGCAGGCCTCTTAATAAACGAATAGAATCTGTAGCTGCAACTTACGCCGGTTCTGTGATGTAAATTGTAGAAAATCCAGCGGGTGCTGGAGGCCACGCCCCTTTACGCTAAGTCTGTCCTCTATATAAAAATTCTTGAGGCCAGGGCCAGTGTACAAAGATAAAACACTTTGATCGCGGCGGTTAAAGGGGTACTCCACTGGAAAACATTTTTTTTTTTTTTTTAAATCAACTGGTGCCAGAAAGTTTAAAGGGGTACTCCACTGGAAAACCTTTTCTTTTAAATCAATTGATGCCAGGAAGTTAAACAGATTTGTAAATTACTTCTATTAAAAAATCCCAATCTTTCCAGTACTTATCATCTGCTGTAAAAAAAAAAAAACAGGAAGTTATTTTCTTTTTGAATTTCCTTTCTGCCTGACCACAGTGCTCTCTGCTGACACCTCTGTCCATGTCAGCAACTGTCCAGAGCAAGAGAGGATTGCTATGGGGATTTGCTCCTGCTCTGGACAGTTCCTGACATGGACAGAGGTGTCAGCAGCAGAGAGCACTGTGGTCAGGCAGAAAGGAAATTCAAAAAGAAAAGAACTTCCTCTGTATAATACAGCAGCTGATAAGTACTGGAAGGATTGGGATTTTTTTTAACAGAAGTCATTTACAAATCTGTTTAACTTTCTGGCACCAGTTGATATAAAAGAAAATGTTTTCCAGTGGAGTACCCCTTTAACAGATTTGTAAGTTACTTCCTTTCAGCTGCTGTATGCCCCACAGGAAGTTCTTTTCTTTTTGAATTTCCTTTCTGCCTGAACACAGTGCTCTCTGCTGACACCTCTGTCCATTTTAGGAACTGTCCAGTGTGGGAGCAAATTCCCATAGAAAACCTACCCTACTCTGGATAGTTCCTAAAATGGACAGAGGTGTCAGCAGAGAGCACTGTGGTCAGGCAGAAAGGAAATTCAAAAAGAAAAGAACTTCCTGTGGATCATAACAGCAGCTGATAAGTAATGGAAGGATTAAGATTTTTTTAATAGAAGTAATTTACAAATCTGTTTAACTTTCTGGCACCAGTTGATTTAAAAAAAATGTTTTTCCAGGGGAGTACCCCTTTAAGTTTAGAAAAAACATCTCATACAGTTGCCATAACTTATTAACATATTTTGTTTTAAAAGAAGAACACAACAGAGTCCAATGATCCAAACTTGTTTTTTTTAATTAATTGATAGTTTATAGTTCCCCCACATTAGGCTGGCAGCACAGTTCCCCAACATTAGGCTGGCAGTATAGTCCCCCACATTAGGTGCAGTATAGTCCCCCACATTAGGTGCAGTATAGTCCCCCACATTAGGTGCAGTATAGTCCCCCACATTAGGTGCAGTCTAGTTCCCCCACATTAGGTTGGTAGTATAGTTCCCCCACATTAGGTGCATTAAAGCTCCCCACATTAGGTGCAGTATAGCTCCCCACGTTAGGTGCAGTATAGTTCCCCCACATTAGGTGCAATATAGTCCCCCACATTAGGTTGGCAGTATAGTTCCCCCGACATTTGGTGCAGTATAGTTCCCCACATTACAGTGGGGATCAAAAGTTTGGGCACCCCAGGTAAAAATTTGTATTAATGTGCATAAAGAAGCATAGGAAAGATGGAAAAATCTCCAAAAGGCATCAAATTACAGATTAGACATTCTTATAATTTGTCAACAAAAGTTAGATTTTATTTCCATCATTTACACTTTCAAAATAACAGAAAAGTTTGCCCTTTTGCAAAGCTGAGACCTGCGAGTGTCATGGATTGTTCTCAATCATCATCTTGGAAGACCAGGTGATGTCAATCTCAAAGGTTTTAAATGCCCAGACTCATCTGACCTTGCCCCAACAATCAGCACCATGGGTTCTTCTAAGCAGTTGTCTAGAAATCTGAAACTGAAAATAGTTGACGCTCACAAAGCTGGAGAAGGCTATAAGAAGGCTAAACGTTTTCAGATGTCAATATCCTCTGTTTGGAATGTAATAAAAAAATGGCAGCCATCAGGAACAGTGGAAGTTAAAGCAAGATCTGGAAGACCAAGAAAAATATCAGACAGAACAGCTCGCAGGATTGTGAGAAAAACAATTCAAAACCCACGTTTGACTGCCCAATCCCTCCAGAAAGATCTGGCAGACACTGGAGTTGTGGTACACTATTCCACTATAAAGAGATACTTGTACAAATATGGTCTTCATGGAAGAGTCATCAGAAGAAAACCTCTTCTATGTCCTCACCACAAAAATCAGCATTTGAACTTGCAAATGAACATATAGACAAGCCTGATGCATTTTAGAAACAAGTTCTGTGGACCGATGAGGTTAAAATTTAACTTTTTGGCCGGAATGAGCAAAGGTACATTTGGAGAAGAAGGGGAATAGAATTTAATGAAACTGTCCAACTGTTAAGCATGGGGGTGGATGAATCATGCTTTCGGGTTGTATTGCAGCCAGTGGCACAGGGAACATCTCACGAGTAGAAGGAACAATGGATTCAATTAAATTTCAGCAAATTTTGGATGCTAACTTGATGCCAAAGGGGGCAGTACAAGATATTAACTCTGCAGGGTGCCCAGACTTTTGCAGACACAATTTTTTTGTTTTCTGTTATTTTGAAAGTGTAAATTTTGAAAGATGGAAATAAAATCTAACTTTTGTTGACAAATTATAAGAATGTCTAATCTGTAATTTGATGCCTTTTGGAGATTTTTTCCATCTTTCCTTGACGTTTTTATGCACATTAATACAAATTTTTACCTGGGGTTCCCAAACTTTTGATCCCCACTGTAGGTGCAGTATAGTTCCCCACATTATGTGCAGTATAGTTCCCCTACATTAAGTGCAGTATAGTTCCCCCACATTAGGTGCAGTATAGTTCCCCCACATTAGGTGCAGTATAGTTCTCTACATTAGGTGCAGTATAGTTCCCCACATTAGGTGCAGTACAGTTCCCCACATTAGGTGCAGTATAGTTCCCCACATTATGTGCAGTATAGTTCCCCTACATTAAGTGCAGTATAGTTCCCCTACATTAGGTGCAGTATAGTTCCCCCACATTAGGTGCAGTATAGTTCTCCACATTAGGTGCAGTATAGTTCCCCACATTAGGTGCAGTACAGTTCCCTACATTAGGTGCAGTATAGTTCCCCACATTAGGTGCAGTATAGTTCCCCACATTAGGTGCAGTATAGTTCCCCCACATTAGGTGCAGTATAGTTCCCTCACATTAGGTGCAGTATAGTTCCCTCACATTAGGTGCAGTACAGTTTCCCCACATTAGGTGCAGTATAGTTCCCCCACATTAGGTGCAGTATAGTTCCCCCACATTAGGTGCAGTATAGTTCTCCACATTAGGTGCAGTATAGTTCCCCACATTAGGTGCAGTATAGTTAGCCCACAGACATACAGCCTTCAGCCATATACAGTGTATGGCTGGAGGCTGTATGCCTGTGTACTGCCCCACTTCAGTGTTCCTACCAGTGTTCCAGTCCCGGAGGAGCGGTGGTTGGAACACTGAAGATGACTTACATACAGGTAACTTACCATGCGCGCGCATCCTCCTCGCTTCTCCGCACTGCTCTGCTGTTGCTATGGGCGCACGCAGGGACGTCAGTGACGTCCCTGCGTGGGCTACCTCCTGGCGGCCCCTGTGTTTTTAAAGTTAACGCGGGGCCGCAGAAAGGATCTTTCGGGACACAGGGATGCCTGAATGGGCAGATGGCGAACTATGGTCGCGTGTCCACAGAGGGGGCTCGGTGTGCCACCTGTGTCACGCATGCCATAGGTTCGCCATCACTGCTCTAGGACTAAGACGGTCTCACAAATTGCAGGGACATAGCACAGGTTCTTTCTTCCTCTCTCACACAGCACAAGCTAAGTCCCTCCCTAACTTCTTGTGTTCCATTCTATTCTTTCTGTTGACTGGAGAATTCCCCAAATCTTGAAGCAGGTCAATGAGTGGGCAAAGAGCTATTTAATGTTGCAAATCAAAAAGTACTCGAAACTAGTCATCTTGGGCCCCCAAGTCCCCGAAACCTATACGGGGCATTTAGATCCCGAAATATGTATTCATAGTCATCCTGCATTGCAAAGCCGCCATACTTTTACTTTGGGTAAAACTTATTCTTTTGCTACTTTATTAAGTCCAATTATAAAGTAGCGGATGTGACTTTGTTATTTGATTTTATTAATTGCTGTGACTTTCCAGAAATACAGTTTTTGCAGTTCGTTCGGAAGCAAAATCAATGATGTGTATTTGGGCGGCTTAAATTCACTTGTGGCATGCAGTATTGATTGTTTCCAAAGGAGACCTAAATCCGGCAGCATATTATTTTATTGGACTTTAAAAGTCTTTTGTTACAGTGTTATTATAGACCTTAGAATAACAGGAACACTTTGTTATATCGTTTGTAGGGCCTGCGGGGGTGGAGAATGGCATAGGAATTTCTCCGCAGTACTGTTCCCCATCTAGTGTGCCGCCAGCTGTTGCAAAACTACAACTCCCAGCATGCCCGGACAGCCAAAGGCTGTACGGGCATGCTGGGAGTTGTAGTTTTGCACTCTAGTTGGGAAGCACTGCTCCAGACCCTCAGGTCCTGCACTTTATATACCTTATTTAAATGGTCACTGTTGTTTATAAAAAAAAAAATATTCCATATCTGAGATTCCTAAAATATCTCCTTACCCCCTGAAAAAAAAAATCCCTAAAGTCTTGGCCACTAGGTGTCTCTTCTCTGCAATCTGCTTTTGGCTGCCTGTTGTTTGGGGAATTCCATCTCTAGTTAACAGAAAAACAGATAATGGAACACAGAAAGTTGGAGAAAGGCTTAGCTTATACTGTACTGTGCCCCAACAATGATTTAGCCTGTCTTTGTCCTTTAGATGGTCCCCCTAAAGGCAAATATAGGCTTTCCTCTCATCTCAGTAGTTGTTCAGTGCTTAATATAACCAATTCCTTACTGTTGTGCAGGCTGTTACTTTCATTTTTGCTTGCAAAGCACCTTGAAATCCCAGTACATCAGTGGCCCCTTTGCTACATGTGACATGTGCACACCAGAGGCTTATTAATTGGACTCCAGAAGCCTATCTGCTTCCCACTGCCTTTTTTGTTTGGGGAATTCCATCTCTAGTCAACAGAAAGAGCAGAATGAAACACAGAAGGTTGGGGAAGGGCTAAGCTTGTGCTGTGTGCAGGAGAGAGCGAGCCTGTGCTTTGTCCCTGCAATCCCTGTCTTTTTCCTCCAGAGAGTCCACACTGCCCCTGAAAGGTATATCTAAGCTTTCATCTCATCTCAGCAGCAGTTCAGTGCTTAGTGTAACACCTTCCTTGCTGTTCTGCAACTTCTTCTTTCATTTCTACTTACATAGCACATAGCAAGCAGTCTATAGGAGTGTCCAACAGAAGCTTATTAATTGGTGGTACACTTTGTCTACTCAAGAAGGATGGCGACAAAACATATACTCAAAATGTCCATTGTAAAGCTTTGATACTATTTCTAATAATGCGCCAAAGTAGACTTCTATGTGTCTACTTACACAGCCATGCAAATGGGCAAACGGAAGTTGTAGAAAAATACAGTACATGATGTAGCAAATGCAAAACTTAGGACTTGCTGTCAGTGGCGTTGCTAGGGTTGGTGTCACCCGGTGCGGTAGAAAATGGTGTCACCCCATACCTCCCCCCTTCCCCCAGTAAGTTTTTAGCCTGTTGTGACAGACACCACTGTTGTAGCGCATTGTGAGAAATTCCAGTATAATAATCAGATATACCAGTTGCCACAGAATAGGAAAGTGTTAAAGAAGTTTTCACCATTTAAATATACAGCTCCCAGAATTACTTAAAGGGGTACTCCACTGGAAAACATTTACTTTTATATCAACTGGTGCCAGAAAGTTAAACAGATTTTTAAATTACTTCTATTTAAAATCTTAATCCTTACAGTACTTATCAGCTGCTGTATGCTCCACAGGAAGTTGTGTAGTTCTTTCCAGTCTGACCACAGTGCTATTTGCTGACACCTCTGTCCATGTCAAGAACTGTCCAGAGCAGGATACGTTTGCTATGGGGATTTGCTCCTACTATGGACAGTTCTTGACATGGACAGAAGTGTCAGCACAGAGCACTGTGGTCAGACAGAAAATAAATTAAAAAGAAAAGAACTTCCTGTGAATCACTTATACAGCAGCTAATAAGTACTGGAAGGATTAAGATTTTTAAATAGAAGTCA
Organism: Hyla sarda; assembly: GCF_029499605.1. Taxonomy (NCBI): domain Eukaryota; kingdom Metazoa; phylum Chordata; class Amphibia; order Anura; family Hylidae; genus Hyla; species Hyla sarda. The sequence goes on along the minus strand of NC_079190.1, from coordinate 26,041,352 downwards.
TTTACAAATCTGTTTAGCTTTGTAGCACAAATTGATAAAAAAAAATGTTTTCCAGTAGAGTACCCCTTTGAGCAGTGGTGAGGTTATGCTGGGAGTTGTAGTTTTACTCACCATAACTGTAGAACTTACAAGTGACTACAGCTCTGATAGGACACAGAGAGGAGAATACACAATGATATCAGTGATTACAGGTGACGTCTTCTCTATAGTGAGGAGAATGTACAATGATATCAGTGACTACAGGTGACGTCTTCTCTATAGTGAGGAGAATACACAATATCAGTGACTACAGGTGACGTCTTCTCTATAGTGAGGAGAATGTACAATGATATCAGTGATTACAGGTGACGTCTTCTCTATAGTGAGGAGAATACACAATGATATCAGTGACTACAGGTGACGTCTTCTCTATAGTGAGGAGAATACACAATGATATCAGTGATTACAGGTGACGTCTTCTCTATAGTGAGGAGAATACAGAATGATATCAGTCCAAATAGTCAAGAAGAAAGTACAGGCAACTCACCACGTTGTAGTATCTTCGTGTTTATTACTGGGACATGCAGGTAAAGCGGCTCCACGCCACACCGGGATGCCGAACACTAGTGCGTTAACCGATGACAGCTGTTTCTTTCCTTTCAGGAACTTCAACAGATCGTCTCCATTCACCTGTGCACGTGACTATATATCTCCTCCTTTACCTGTGACGTCGTGCCGAGGTGAGCGGAGCTTCAATCTTACAAATAGATTTACCAATATTAGATTTATAGAAAAATTACTTATAAACCATAACATAATTGTGTATAAGTGAAAATAGCATTACTGCTGTGGTAAAAAACTGTTTAAAACCAGGCTAGTAAAAACAGAACCATTTGTAACCAAACCGATGTTCAGAGAAAGACTCCCATATCTATTCTATCATTTAACCCCCTCATGTCTTGCGCTCCCGTCCTCAATATCCAACGGGCTTCTATTTCTCTTAATTTTTTCACATTATCTTGATCTGGTTTTATTTTGACTTTTTCTATGCCTAAGAATTTTATATTTTTGATGTTTCCTGCATGTTCAGAGACCACGTGTTCTATCAGTCGCGGTGAACCTTTTTTTGTCACTATAGAGTGCATGTGTTCTCTGAATCTAATATTCATGGGTCTGATTGTACTGCCTATGTAAAATCTCATACATTCACATATGATTGCATATATTACATTTTTGGATCTGCAGCACATGAAATCTGTTATTTCTCTGGTAATGCCACCTATATTAATACTGTTGCCAGTTATAAAATGGTGGCACCAGTTGCAGTTTCCACATTTTTTATTTCCTCTGATTATTGATTTATTTAACCAGTTTTCTTCTATTGTTCTTTTTTCAGTTATTTTACTTTTTACTAATTCGTCTTTTAAGTTTTTTGTTCGCTTAAACGCTATCATGGGTTTTTCTATTTTTATTTTACCAAGGATCTGGTCTCTTTCTATTAAATGCCAGTTCGTGTGTATAGATCTTTTAATTACTTCATGCATGGGACTATATTTGAATGTAAATGTAAACCTCTCTTTCTTTATGTCCTCATCTTTTGTTTTAGTGTGTTTTCTGTGTCTCCTATTTTTTAATAGTGTGCTCCTGTCAATTTTTTTAACTCTTTCTAGTGTGTTTTTTAACATTAGAGGTGGATATCCCCTATCTTCTAACCGTTGTATCAATTCATTGGCCTGAGTATTAAACGCCTCTTCTGTGCTATTTATTCGTCTCAATCTGAGTAGTTGTCCATATGGTATTGCTTCTTTTGTGTGGGAGGGATGGTAGCTTTTATAATGTAGTAGGGTATTGCTTGCGGTTTGTTTTCTGTATCCTATTGTAGCGAGTGTGTTGTTTTGTTTTTTTATGAGAACGTCCAGAAATTCTAGTTCTGTATTACTATATTTGGAGGTAAAAGCCATATTCATTTGGTTGGAATTAAGATATTCAATGAAACTCTCAAAGTCTTTAGGAGAACCCTTCCAGAGCATGAACACGTCGTCTACAAAACGTGAATAGTGTCCTATATGCTCTAGGAAGGGATTTTCAGCTGTAAAGACATATTTTTCTTCAAAAACCGCAAGGTACAGGTTAGCTAGTGTGCACGAGACCGGGGTCCCCATTGCGGTCCCACCCTTTTGGGCATACCATTGTTCCCCAAATTGAAAGACATTATTTTTCAGAATAAACTCTATTGATTCACAGACAAAATTTACGAAATCTTCAGATTTTCCTGTCCGTATTAGGATTTCTCTAATGCAGTCGACGGCTAACCCCTGTGGTATTCGAGTGTATAAGCTTTCCACGTCTATTGACGTTAAAAGATAGCCTTCCATACTGGGGATGCCGTCGAGTGCACCTAGGAAATCATCCGTATCTTTCACCAAGGATGGTACGTCAGCCAGTAATGGCCGTAGCAACCAATCGGTATATGCAGAGAGGGATTCTGTCAATGAACCTACCCCAGAGACTATTGGTCTCCCTGGAGGGGAGTCCATAGTCTTATGTATTTTCGGTACAATGTACCATATTGCATTTTTGGGGTTCAGTGGAAATAGCTTCTCTGCCATTTTATTTGACAGGATTCCTCTCTCTACCTGTTTTCTTAGTAAAGTTTGTAGCTGTGATTTAAGTTTTTTCATGGGGCTAGCTTTTAATTTCTCATATGTCCTCGTGTCATCTAATTGGCGATGTGCTTCCTTTAAGTAATCTGTTGTATTCATGATTACAGTGTTTCCACCCTTATCTGCCCTTTTTATCGTTATTTTATCCTTTCGTTTAAGCGAACAAAAAACTTAAAAGACGAATTAGTAAAAAGTAAAATAACTGAAAAAAGAACAACAGAAGAAAACTGGTTAAATAAATCAATAATCAGAGGAAATAAAAAATGTGGAAACTGCAACTGGTGCCACCATTTTATAACTGGCAACAGTATTAATATAGGTGGCATTACCAGAGAAATAACAGATTTCATGTGCTGCAGATCCAAAAATGTAATATATGCAATCATATGTGAATGTATGAGATTTTACATAGGCAGTACAATCAGACCCATGAATATCAGATTCAGAGAACACATGCACTCTATAGTGACAAAAAAAGGTTCACCGCGACTGATAGAACACGTGGTCTCTGAACATGCAGGAAACATCAAAAATATAAAATTCTTAGGCATAGAAAAAGTCAAAATAAAACCAGATCAAGATAATGTGAAAAAATTAAGAGAAATAGAAGCCCGTTGGATATTGAGGACGGGAGCGCAAGACATGAGGGGGTTAAATGATAGAATAGATATGGGAGTCTTTCTCTGAACATCGGTTTGGTTACAAATGGTTCTGTTTTTACTAGCCTGGTTTTAAACAGTTTTTTACCACAGCAGTAATGCTATTTTCACTTATACACAATTATGTTATGGTTTATAAGTAATTTTTCTATAAATCTAATATTGGTAAATCTATTTGTAAGATTGAAGCTCCGCTCACCTCGGCACGACGTCACAGGTAAAGGAGGAGATATATAGTCACGTGCACAGGTGAATGGAGACGATCTGTTGAAGTTCCTGAAAGGAAAGAAACAGCTGTCATCGGTTAACGCACTAGTGTTCGGCATCCCGGTGTGGCGTGGAGCCGCTTTACCTGCATGTCCCAGTAATAAACACGAAGATACTACAACGTGGTGAGTTGCCTGTACTTTCTTCTTGACTATTTGGATTTGCATTCATCCTATCACTATCGCAGTACATGAGCACCACCACATGAAGATACGCTGCTAGAGCACGCACACAGACTGTTTAAGGGAGAATATATAGAGGGAGAGCAGTGCCAGCACTTCAATCTCTGCTGTGAAGTCTTGAGAATGATATCAGTGATTACAGGTGACGTCTTCTCTATATTGAGGAGAATACACAATATCAGTGACTACAGGTGACGTCTTCTCTATAGTGCGGAGAATACACAATGATATCAGTGACTACAGGTGACGTCTTCTCTATAGTGAGGAGAATACACAATGATATCAGTGACTACAGGTGACGTCTTCTCTATAGTGAGGAGAATACACAATGATATCAGTGACTACAGGTGACGTCTTCTCTATAGTGAGGAGAATAAACAATGATATCAGTGACTACAGGTGACGTCTTCTCTATAGTCTTCCCTTATCTAATTCAGATGGTACATACCGCCTGGTCCAGCTAAAACTTCTGTCTGTAGAATGTGACGCCCAGACGTCTCCTCACTATGTCAGCGCATTCTCATCCTCTATATGAAAACAAGTATTATTATAAACCTGCCAGACACTGTATCCTTTAAATATAATACTACTATACACTATACTCTTTGATTATAAACATTCCATACACCATACCCACTGAATATAATGCTACCACACACTGTACATTCTGAATATTATACCAACACATACTGTACACTCTGAATATAAATCTGCCACATACTGTACCCCTGCATATAATACCGCCATACACTGTACCCTCTGAATATAATACTACCACACACTGTACATTCTGAATATAATACCATCACATACTGTACCCTCTGAATATAAATCTACCACATACTGTACCCCTGAATATAATACCGCCACACACTGTACCCCTGAATATAATACTACCACAAACTGCGCCCTCTGAATTTAACGTTGCCATACAGTGCACCCTCTGAATATAATACCACATCCGCAGTAACACCCCTCAACATCCGTTAGCTGATGCTATTACCACGGGAGGGTTTTTTTGTTGGTGTTGCTAGTGGATGATGGGGGTGCTACTACTGGGGGGGGGGTGTTGCTGGAGGATGAGGAGGGTGCAACTGGCCACCCCCCCCCTGGCAGTATCACCCCCATCATCCATCGGCAGGATCATCCTCCTGGCAGGAGCACCGCCATCATCCACCATCAGGATCTGCTGATGGAGGTGCTACTGCTGGGGGGGGATTGTTGGTGGATGATGAGGGTGCTACTGCCAGGGGGGGAGCATTAGGTAGGCAGCAGTTCCCCCACATTAGTTAGCATATTTTCCCCACATTAGGCAGCATAGATTCCCCACATTTGGTATGTGTTCCCCCACATTAGGTAGCAATTTCCCCACATTAGGTAGCACAGATTCCCCACATTAGGTAGCAGTTTCCCCACATTAGGTAGCATAGATTCCCCCATTCAGTAGCACAGATTCCCCACATTAGGTAGCATAGACTCCCCACATTTGGTAGCACAGATTCCCCACATTAGGTAGCAGTTTCCCCACATTAGGTAGCATAGAATCCCCACATTAGGTAGCATAGACTTTTGGTAGTAGTTACCCCACATTAGGCCGCAGGTTCCCTTGTAGGTTCCCCACAATGGGTCAAAGTCTCCCCACATTAGATCGCTGTTTAACCCCCCTCACAAAAAAAAAAAAAAACACATACAACACAGACAGACACACACAGAGTCACAGTCACACACACAGAGTCACACAGTCACACACAGAGTCACACAGTCACACACACACAGAGTCACACACACACAGAGTCACACACAGTCACATACATGCACACACACACACACACAGAGTCACACACAGTCACATACATGCACACACACATACAAAGTCACACACACACAGAGTCACACACACACACAGAGTCACACACAGTCACATACATGCACACACACACACACAGAGTCACACACACACAGAGTCACACACACACAGAGTCACACACAGTCACATACATGCACACACACACACAAAGTGTCACACACATACAGTCACACACAGACACAGTACACACACAGACAGAGATAGCGACAGACAGACACACACACTCACCCATCCAGCGCAGCGATCCTTCTCTCCTGGCGCCCTGCGAGTGACGTCACTGACGTCCCATGCGGTGGTGCGGACGGACGGGCGCACAGCGGCGATGAAGGCGGGGGGGGGTGTGCTGTCGGACGGGCGCACAGCAGCGCAGGTAAAGGGGGGGGGCGGGGGGGTGCTGCCGGTCGGGTACAGGCGGAGAGTGTCGGTGTAGCTGGGGAGGGGGGGGTGCTGCGGAGCGTCTTGGTGTCACCCCATTAGGTTGGTGTCACCCGGTGCGGGCCGCACCCCCCGCACCCGGGTCGCAACGCCACTGCTTGCTGTTTAAAGGGGTACTCCGCCCCTAGACATCTTATCCCCTATCCAAAGGAGGAGGCGCGCATGATGTTGGACAGATCTGAACATAGTGATCGCCCCTGTCTGCCTCGGAAGTGGCGCTGCGCTCCTTTAACAGGCTGAAAAATGCTGATTATTATAGTACGGGTGGGGTGGGGGTAGCATGGTTTTGCTTGATGGGCAGGTGCTTCAGATGGGCAGATGCTTTGGATGCTGATTAACTTTATTGCAGCTGACAGAGCTGCACCCCCATCAAGAGGGCGCTCTAGGCGGCTGCCTATTTTGCCTATAGGTGGAGCCGGCCCTGGACATGGTGGAGCTTTCAATAAAAGTCTGTTCTATCAACCATGATAATTTCACCCTTTACATGCTGGTGCGGACAGTCACCTAGGAAATAGTGATGAGCGGCAGGGGCCATATTCAAATTTGCGATATTTCGATAATATATTGACTATTGTTTGTCCTATGTTCGCGAAATTCGCATATTCGCTATGTTCGTACACTATATTTTTTTACATGGGAACATTTGCATTCAAAATTTGTATAAAATTTTCATAAAAGATTTGCATATGAAAAAAAAAAACGAAAATATCATTCATTACGAATATATAGCACTTTATACAAAATATTCGCAAAATCGCAAAGGGCCGATATTTGCGATTAAAAATTCCCCTTACGAATATTCGTGCTCAATACTAGTGTCCAGTCTGGAAGTGCCGATATTCGCATAAATATTCGCATTAAAAAAACATGAATATTCGTCATTACGAATATATATCACTATATTCTAAATATTCACGAAATCGGGAAGTGGCGATATTCACTGTAAAAATTTGGATTTCGAATATTCGCACTCAACACTACTAGGAAATTGCTCGTATTACAATTACCGTCTAGCTATTGCGGCTCTAGACCAGGGCTTCATTATATTGCATGTGTTTCCAATAAGGGCCATGCGTTATAGGCGCCCATGGCAGGAATGAGTGTTTTTTTTGTTTTTTTTTCGGTAGTCTGCAATATAATTGAAACATAACACATGAGCGGGACGGCTTGATGTATGTGTCCTGACAATCCTCAGCTGAGTACTCGCTCCCACTTGATGAATAACTCCTATTATCTCTTTCGTGATAACACTCCTTGTAAAGTGTCTGGGAAAAACAGGCCGGGCCGCTATAATGTACTTTCCTGTTAATACATCACTTTCCAAGAAGTGTTATCAAAGGAAACCTAGTACAATATGTGATATACTGCTTCTCCAACACAAGTAATGCATTTCATCTCCCAGGCACCTGATGTATTTGTTTGCACGGCACGGTAAAAAAATACTTCACATATCTGTTCCCAGTTCTCAATGCAGTAAGTGCATCATTTCTGTAGATCCCAGCCAGGGCCGGTTCTGCCTATAGGCAAAATAAGCAGCTGCCTAGAGCACCCTCTCTATGGGGGCACTGCTCTGCCTGCTGGAAGAAAATTAGAAGCCAGCCAGCATCCGAAGCACCAACTCATCTGAAGCACCCGCCTAGCCAGCAACACCGTTGCAGGGGGGGGGGGGGTTACAGTGTGTCACCCCAGTAGTAAGGTGGGGCATGTTAAAGGGCAGAGCCAATGGGCAGGGTCAAGGGGTTTCAAGATTAGCTTTCGCCTAGGGTGGCAAAAATCCTTTCACCAGCCCTGATCCCAGTACTAGAGAACAAGCTGGAGAGACAGCCATCTTTGCAAGATATACTCTACAGCAGTGGGCTCCAAACTGTGGACCTCCAGATGTTGCAAAACTACAACTCCATCTTTATCAGTGGATCGCCGATCACACTGTATAATGGTATGCCATAGACATAGCATTATACAGTAAATGCAATCTAATGATTGCATATCCAAGACCCCTGTGGGGACTTAAAAAGTTTAAATAATCATTGTATTTAGAGCTTTTTTGTTATTTTTTAACGCAAAGATTTGCGCAAGAGTTTTTTTTTTGTGTGTTTTTCCCCCCGCAAAATCAGATAGAATTCTTCATAGCTATGTCTACGGTAGAATTTAATTTATTAACTCGTTTATTTTTTTTTACGAAAAAAAAAATGCACAAAAGCACTTTTCTGCTGCAAAGGGCTGATCTGCCCCTCAGCCCCTGTACTATTACTCCCATCATGGACAGAGTCTGTCCCATGATGGGAGTAGTTGTTGTACTGCAGCGCTGAGGGATGGCACTTGCACATCCCCCAACTGCATGTCTTTAAGACTACTACTCCGTCCATGATGCGAGTTATAGTCTAGGGGCTAAGGGGCAGATTGCAGCAGGTCATTCTGCAGAGACCCGCTGTGATCCGCATTCATTAAGTTAACAAGCCGGCGGCATATGTGGCTCCACTGCGCTCCCCGCTGGCTCCAGGCGGGGAATACTGTATACACTGTCATAATTTATAATCCCCGCCGCCAGGAGACGGGAGCTCTGATTGGTGACTTGCTATTCACTAATCAGAGCTTCAGCCTCCCGGCGGCGGTGATTATGAATTGTGAGAGATGTATACAGGAGCCGGTGGGCAGCGCAGTGCAGCCGCATGTGCCGTCGGCTTGTTAACTTAATAAATGCGGATCTGCACCCCAGCCCCTGGACTATAACTCCCATCATGGACGGAGCATGTCCATGATGGGAGTAGTAGTCCTAAAAGTTATTTAGGCTGGGAGGGCCAGTAACAATGGTCCTTGCCCACCCTGGTAGCATCAGGCTATTGCTGCTTGGTTGGTATCTGGCTGATACTGAAAATAGGGGGAACCCTATGCGTTTTTAAGTTTTTTTTATTTTAAATAAATAAATAAATCGTGTGTGGTTCCCCCATTTTTTTTATTATCAGCCAGATACCAATCAGGCAGCAACAGTCTGATGTTACCAGAGTGGGCGAGGAACATTGTTACTGGCCCTCCCCAGCCTAAATAACGCCAGCCTGTTACCGCCTAGGCCCAGGAGCGCCATTTTTGAAGCTCCGGGTCTGTTGGTACCGGCTTTTCCCAGCACCCCTGTGGCGGTGGGTACTGGGGTAATAATTGGGGGTTAGCGCTAACTTATTTTGGGGCTAACGCTAAGCCTGGCTAAGTAATGGATTCTGTCTACAAGACGTCTTCCACTACTAAGCCTGAAAATTCAATTATAAAAAACACGACACATTGAAAAAAAAATTTATTAAAAAAAAAAAAAAAACACTCCCCCACAGCCCACGTTAACCCTTTTATTGACATTTAAAAAAAATGCTGTTCATCATCGCAATCCGCCAAATCTGACATAGTCCTCTGCATCTAAAATGAGAAGAAGAAAAAAAAAAAACAATAAAACTACAACCATTTCTGTGATTTCTACACTATCAAAAGCTGGTGTGAAATTTTTGATGTAAACTGGACTCTCACCCCTTTGAAAATATCATGTAAAACAGACAAAATACGTGGACATGCCCACTTCTACAAAACTGACGTGAATGGTGTAAACCGCTGCACAAATCTCTTTGAAAATGTGGTCGATACTAATTTGAGAATCTCCCCCTCTGTGTACTTTATAGAGATTTATGATTTTACTATTGTGCAGAGTTTTGTTGGGCGCACACTGCTGCTCCGGCACTGCTAGCTATGTGAGCAGTGTACTGCGGGAAAATGCCCCCGCTCTGGGAAGTGTGCGGTAAAGAAGGAGTGCACGGTAGAGCGAGGGGGGTGTTTCTATATTTGCACAAAATGTATCAAAGGACGTGCACAACTTTAGTAAATCTTGAGCAAGAGTGTAAATTAGACAAGCAATGTAAAGGGGTAGATCTGTGTCTACAATAGACACCCAATGATAAATCTCCCCCATACTGTATATATATATTGTACCTGTGGTCGAGGTTGAAGCCGGCTGAGCACCCGCACTGATATACTATAGCTTGAAGCCTTGTCATGGTGCTCCTTTATCATTATATTTTATATATATATATATATATATATATATATATATATATATATATACTTTTGGGCTGTATGTCTACATCTTTTTATTGTGCGATTTATGTAAAACCGCCATTGAGTCCCATAGGGAAGCCGTGGTATCTCCAGCAGATGTAATATAGTTTAACGTTATTCTAATGCAGGGTAAAAACCTGAATTACAAGTTTTTGATATTTAACAATCCTTAAGCCGCAGGAAGACGGCACCTCCGGTGGGCAAACAGGCTGAAACCACTAAACAGTTATTTATCTCGGCACACTCCAATATACAGAACTGCAGCAATACTGATTTGTTTTGGCTCCAGATGATTATATTTTAGAAGCATCATGTAACTCGATTGTCTTCCTATGGGGCACATGCAAAGTGCTTTGGCCTTTTCTTTTTTACTCAAAGCTTTTTACAGTTGCAACGCTGGTTTTTGTTTTTGAGTATTATGTTATAAATCAATTGTATCTAGAAAGAAACTAATAATAGGCAGCGGTCAGTTTAGAAATGGAAGGGATTGTCCAGGATTAGAAAGGCAAAGCTAATTTCTTCGAAGAAAACAGCACCAGCACTGTCCTCAGGTTGTGTGTGGTATTACAACTTGGCTCCATTAACTTCAATGGAAATTAGCTGTAATACCAGGCACAACCTGAAGACAGGTGAGGTGCTTTTTTTGGAAGAGATCGGCTCTGTTTTTCTAATCGTGGATTACCCCTTTAAAGAGGTTGCCTAGGAAGCAGGGGTGTGGCCTAATGGGGTTGTACAGGAAGCAGGGGTGAAGCTTAAAGGGGTTGTACAGGAAGCAGGAGTGGGGGTTAAGGAGGTTGTACAGGAAGCAATAGAGGGGCTTAAAGAGGCTGTACAAGAAGCATAGATGAATAAGGGGTTGTAAAGCAGGGGTGTCGGGCTTAAAGAGACTTTGGACAGAAAGTAGGGGTAAGGACTAAAGAGGTTGTACAGAAGGCAGGGGTGAGGCTTAAAGGGGTTGTACAGGAAGCAGGGGTGGGGCTTAAGTTGATTGTACAGGAAGCCAGGATGGGCTTTAAAGGGGTTGTACAGGAAGCAGGTATGGAGCTTAAAAGGGTTGTACAGGAAGCATGGGTGGGGCTTAAAGGGATTGTACAGGAAGCAAAGGTGAGCTTGAAGGGATTGTACAGGAATCAGTGGTGGGGCTTAAGGGGCTTGTACAGGAAGCAGGGTTGGGGGTTAAGGGGCTTGTACAAGAAGCAGGGGTGGAGTTTAAAGGGGTTGTATAGAAGTAGCACCACACCTGTCCACACAACCCGTGAACATGTGTGGCGTTGTTTTTGTAATCCTATCCAAGAATGTAACTGGTCTGAATTGTATTTTCCATCCGTACCATCTTGTAGAAGATATCACGAGATAGATGTCACCTAACGGCTTTGTTTTCATTTTTTTTAAGGTAACTACGGAGAGAGAGGCATGGAAGCTTTTAAGGACATGTCGGCCAAAGACGGGGTCTGCATCGCTCACTCGTACAAGATATACAGTAACGCCGGAGAGCAGAACTTTGATAAACTGTTGATGAAATTACGGAGTCATCTTCCCAAGGCCCGAGTGGTGGTGTGCTTCTGCGAAGGAATGACCGTCAGGGGACTTTTGATGGCTATGAGGCGTCAGGGCATTAATGGGGAGTTCCTTCTTCTGGGGAGGTAGGTCACTATTTTTTTACCAACTTGGTTTCTGGATCTCCAAGGGGTTCATAGTATTCATATGATCCACCTCTATGATATGTAGGCCCTTCTTTTGTTTCATGTATGTAGGATGGACACAGCTGTACATAATGTCATTTTTATTTGGTTTGGTATTTGGCAACTTTTGGTTATGGTATTCCATTGTTTCCCAATAGGGGGAAAAGTTGTAGGGGAATCTGCAATAATTGCAAGAAGTTCAACCATTTTGAAAATTTTTACAGATGTTCCCCCCCACGCGGAGACTACACAACCAACCATAAATCACATACATTACCTATAGGTCCATATAAACTATGCCGGGCTCCTACTGGTTGTCCTTGTGCATGTTTTCAGTACTTTCCATCATTTATTGGCACCATGAGGAGCACTTCTGTAGGGTGGAAACTGGAAAGGTGGCAGGGTCAACACATTACTGCTCTATTGACATCGGTCCAATGATCTGTTTGTCTACAAGAGTGGTCTCCAACCTGTGGACTCCCAAGCTGTTGCAAAACGACGACTCCCAGCATGCCCGGACAGCCGTTGGCTGTCCGGGCATGCTAGGAGTCATCGTTTTGCAACATCTGGAAGTCTATAGTTTGGAGACTGGTCTGGTCTACAAGGTGGTCTATCTTTCCTACCTCATGACATCTTCCTGTAGGGTGCAAGCCTTCCCTCACAAATATATGTGGGCAGGCCATATGGTCAAGACACTCATCTCAATTTTCAACTCTATAATAGTAACAAGCGTAGGCTTCCATACCTGCTAGGCTCCTGTGAAGTGGATCTACAAGGGTATGTGTCTGGCAGCTGCATACTACCCCACCACACAAACTTAGCCAAGCTGAGTATGCATGTGTATGGGGCATCTGGAGAGAAAGCCCTCCTGCCAGACCCCCCCCCGCCCCTCCAAAGTTTTTGTTGAACACCACATTACACAGTAGACGATAACACAAACAGTGAGGTTGCAAAACTTGTTATTCATTCCCTGTCTGCTCCTCTGCCTGTGGAATTGCTCAGCACAAGCAGCACACTGTCTTCCTTCCTTCATTCTTTCTTAAATGTTCCAATAAAGATATATATATGTGTGTATGGAAGGGAGATGGTGATGTAGTCTGTAGAGACAAGATCCAGCCACACCTCCTGAGACAGCAGAGGATGATGCAGGAGAGAGGAAGGAACTAGGTGTAGAGAGGAGCCGGGCAGCTGGAGACAGCACCACACTGACTACACAACTTCCTGTAAGGAGAGAGGGAGGAGCCAAGGAGCTTTTGAAACAATGCCACACTGAAAATGAAAGGACTGCACAACTTCTTGTCAGGAGAGAGAGAGGGGCCGGGGAGATAGAGACAACACCACACTGACAATGAGAGAGCCACATAACTTCCTGTCAGGGAAGGAATTATGCAAAAGTGTTGTGAAGCCAGTACAATTTGTGATAACACCATACTGGTAAGATATATATTTTTGGGTGATGGCGGCTTAAAGGGGTAAAAGGTGGAAAACTTTTTTTTTTTTTTATCAACTGGTGCCAGAAAATTCAACAGATTTGTAAATTACTTCTATTAAAAAATCTTAATCCTTCCAGTACTTATTAACTGCTGAATATTACAAAGGAAATTCTTCTCTTTTTGGAACACAGAGCTCTCTGCTGACATCACAAGCACAGTGCTCTCTGCCGACATCTCTGTCCATTTTAAGAACTGTCCAGAGTAGGAGAAAATCTCCATAGCAAACATACGCTGCTCTGGACAGTTCCTTAAATGGACAGAGATGTCAGGAGAGAGCACTGTGCTCGTGATGTCAGAAGAGAGCACTGTGTTCCAAAAAGAAAAGAGTTTCCTCTGTAGTATTCATCAGCTAATAAGTACTGGAAGGATTAAGATTTTTTAATAGAAGTAATTTACAAATCTGTTCAACTTTCTGGCACCAGCTGATTTAAAAAAAAAATAATAATACGCTTTCCACCGGAGTACCCCTTTAAAATCTTCAATAGCTGTAAGCCAAGCAAAATAAAGTCCACCAATGTAGCCAAAACCTGCTGGGGCCTTCTGTGTATGGGGATCTTTCAGAATTCTTAGGGTTTGTTTGGGGTCTGTGACCATGAAGAAGATCTGCATGGAAAGCAATTAATCAAAATAATTAGCAAAATTGATACACTTTGTAATTTAGATCAATTAAAAATAATTTGAAAAATATTGATAACTGTTCCTTGCGATACCATTTCAAACCACATGGCATGCTGTTAAAAAGAAACATCCCAGATAGTGGGAAAGAGAGTCGATCAGGCACTTGTAGAACATCATTCCTACAGTGCCACCTAGTGGTTGGAGTACAAACTCCAGTCACTTGCATTCCAAGTGTCTATTTGTTTTGCTAAAAACTAGATTCTACATAGAAGCGGATGGGATGGGCACTTTAATTTTCCCATGTGCAATGACAAAAATAGTGCGGAATTAAAGTTGATCTCGGATGGATGTGACTGACTGGTAAATGTTCTATATCATGACATGTTATTTACACGTAATTGGCGCAATGGCTTGGCATCTTATTCGTTTTTCCTTCTGCCTAATTAGATAGTAAGCTCTTTGTAGCGAGTTTGTCTTCCGCTGACAAGGCGGCGGCTATATTTAGACATGATTCTGTCCTAGGCATCATTAATAACTGCGTTTTGCATTGGTAATTGTAGATCCAGTTTGCTCATTTTTCGATTTTCACCGCCCCCCTCTTGGATAGCTTTAGCTAGGAACAAATTTGTGAAATAAGATGCAAGTGAGTAACAAAACATATGTACAGCTACAGCAGTGTTTCCCAGTCAGGGTGCCTCCAGCTGTTGCAAAACTACAACTCCCAGCATGCTCGGACAGCCGAAAGCTGTCCGAGCATGCTGGGAGTTTTTTAGTTTTGCAACAGCTGGAGGAACCCTGGTTGGGGTGTGGTGAGCCATGGGGGTGCAATGTGAGGTGTATAAGGCAGATGTTGTAGCCCAGGGGCAGATAGTATTAACCCCTAAATGTTCGTGACGCCAGGGCATGGTTTGCCTATGTAACCACCCGAAGGTAGCTCTGCTAGTCCTAGTTAGGCAGGGCAAATAAGAGTCCAAGGCCAGGTTAGGGTTAACGGTAGCTTTACTGAGGTAGACAGATGGTACAGTCTTTACAGCTAGGCCAGGATCCCAGAGAGGTGACCAGAAACACAGGGGACCTCACAGCTTGCTGGGACTTCCAGTGACTTGGAGAGACTTTAGGGCAGCCACGCTGACTATAATAGACTTGACTGTAGGTAGTGACAGCAGACATAGACGACTTGACTTACTGACATGTGGCTGCTGGTTAGGCTTGAGGCCTCCAGATGTGCTGGACACTGGCTCTGAGACGTCTGGACTGAACTTGACCTCAGTAGAGAATGAATCACAAGAGAGAGATTGTAGTACCTCCCCCTCTTATAAAGGGGGGCTGAGAAAGGAGCCCATAGGTAAAGCTGCAGGTCACCTGGTTAGCTGGTGCTCTCTGGGTAACAAAACATGTGACTTGAACATGTGACAACAGTATCATGTGATTAACTTAAAGGTTTTCAAAGGTCCTTTGGGGTCCCAACGTTCTAAACGGCAATTATCCAATTAAGTCTGCGGTTTTATGAATAAAAAATGTTCCCACGGCAATTACTATGCATTTCATTGACCTATACTAACCCAGTTCAGAAAAGAGCGAGGGATATTTAAAAATGAAAGTAGTTAGAACATAGCACATGTTTGCCAACCACCCAGGGTGTCTCCAGCTGTTGCAAAACTGCAACTCCCAGCATGCCCAGACAGCCTTTGGCTGTCAGGGCATGCTGGGTGGGTGTTGTAGTTTTGCAACAGCTGGAGGCACCCTGGTAACAGTAACAGAAACAGTGTTAGCGCAAGTGACATGACATGTTATACATAAATCACCCGACAATCAAACACATCGATCATTCATACAGCATTCATTCATTCAACATTACATCATGTATTAATAAATCACATAAAATTATATTATCTTACCTGTCTTCCAATGTTCCGATTTCCGCGGCTGCCCGCTTTTCCTGCACCCGCTCCCGATAATAGTCCCCTGCTTAAAAAAGATTTACCCGAATGTACCCGAATACCGAATGTATCCGAAAAAAAAAAAAAAACCCCCGAATACCGAATGTATCCGAAAAATCAAGCCCGAACAAATTACCGAACCGAAAATTTTACCAACATTGAAAAACAAAACTAAATGAAATTTTTTCTCGTGCACATGTCTAGTATGTTTTCACATGTTTTCTAGCTATCCAGGACTGGATGTGGTTTTATTTGCAAAAATGTGCAGGCAAACCAAGTGCCATGTAATACCATTCTTCCCCTCCAGTGGGCACTGTAGGGGAATTGTGCAGCTATCCCCAGCCATTACAGTTCGTCTCATCTGCACTGAGCTCTGTGCGGTGACCTGGCCAACAGGGCTAGGGAGGCCTGCTTGGGCATACGGGAAACCCGTGCTGGATTCCAGTGCAAGCGCAGACGTCAACTGTTTTAAGGACACGCACAGTTAGGAGGCAGGATGACAAAAAAGAAAGAGGCAGCGACTCTCTCTTCTGTGACTTGCAAAAAGAAGATGGGAACTTCTGGTGCATGCAGTGCCTCTATACCATGTTGCCTACACCAGAAGCTCAGAGGAAAGAAGAGGAGCTGTATGAGATCAGAGAGAGGGAAGTGATTAAAGAGTTAACTACAGGAAAGCAGACAACTAACTCTATGGGGGCCTAATAATTAAGAAGGGGCCTAACTGCTATGAAGGGTCCTAGTAGTTAAGCCTCTTCTTATTAGTTAGGCCCCTCCTTAGTCATTTGACCCCCCATTCAGTATGGGGGCTAACTACTTTATGGGGGCCTAATACTAAAGAAGGGCCTACCTACTATTTGAGCAATAACCACTATATGAGGCTAACTATTATATGGAGGCCTAACTACAAAATGGGGAGCTAACTACTATATGAGGACTTGAAAAAAGAGTCCTAACCACTATATAAGGGACCTAACTACTAAAGAGGAGCCTAACTACTATATGGGATCTAACTACTACAGTGGGGATCAAAAGTTTGGGCACCCCAGGTAAAAAATGTTATTAATGTGCATAAAGAAGCCAAGGAAAGATGGAAAAATCTCCAAATGACATCAAATTACAGATTAGATATTCTTATAATATGTCAACAAAAGTTAGATTTTATTTCCATCATTTACACTTTCAAAATAACAGAAAACAAAAAAATGGTGTCTGCAAAAGTTTGGGCACCCTGCAGAATTTATAGCTTGCACTGCCCCCTTTGCAAAGCTGAGACCTGCCAGTGTCATGGATTGTTCTCAATCATCATCTGGGAAGACCAGGTGATACCAATCTCAAAGGTTTTAAATGCCCAGACTCATCTGACCTTGCCCCAACAATCAGCACCATGGGTTCTTCTAAGCAGTTGTCTAGAAATCTGAAACTGAAAATAGTTGACGCTCACAAAGCTGGAGAAGGCTATAAGAAGATAGCAAAATGTTTTCAGATGTCAATATCCTCTGTTCGGAATGTAATTAAGAAATGGCAGTCATCAGGAACAGTGGAAGTTAAAGCAAGATCTGGAAAACCAAGAAAAATATCAGACAGAACAGCTCGCAAGATTGTGAGAAAAACAATTCAAAACCCATGTTTGACTGCACAATCCCTCCAGATAGATCTGACAGACACTGGAGTTGTGGTACACTATTCCACTATAAAGAGATACTTGTACAAATATGGTCTTCATGGAAGAGTTATCAGAAGAAAACCTCTTCTACGTCCTCACCACAAAAATCAGCGTTTGAACTTTGCAAATGAACATATAGACAAGCCTGATGCATTTTGGAAACAAGTTCTGTGGACCGATGAGGTTAAAATTGAACTTTTTTGCCGGAATGAGCAAAGGTACGTTTGGAGAAGAAGGGGAACAGAATTTAATGAATCGAACCTCTGTCCAACTGTTAAGCATGGGGGTGGATCAATCATGCTTTGGGGTTGTATTGCAGCCAGTGGCACAGGGAACATCTCTCGAGTAGAAGGAAAAATGGATTCAATAAAATTAAAGCTAATTTTGGATGCTAACTTGATGCCATCTGTGAAAAAGCTGAAGTTAAAGAGAGGATGGCTTCTACAAATGGATAATGATCCTAAACACACCTCGAAATCCATGGGGGATTACATCAAGAGGTGTAAACTGAAGGTTTTGCCATGGCCTTCACAATCTCCTGATCTCAACATAATTGAAAATCTATGGATAGACCTTAAAAGAGCAGTGCGTGACAGACAGCCCAGAAATCTCGAAGAACTGGAAGACTTTTGTAAGGAAGAATGGGCAAAGATACCTCAAACAAGAATTGAAAGACTCTTGGCTGGCTACAAAAAGTGTTTACAAGCTGTGATATTTGCCAAAGGGGGCAGTACAATATATTAACTCTGCAGAGTGCCCAAACTTTTGCAGATGCCATTTTTTTGTTTTCTGTTACCGTATATACTCGAGTATAAGCCGAGTTTTTCAGCACAATTTTTCGTGCTGAAAACACCCCCCTCGGCTTATACTAGAGTGAACAGCCATCGGCTGTCCGGGCATGCTGGGAGTTGTAGTTTTGAAACATCTGGAGGTTCGCAGGTTGAAGACCACTGCCCGGGCCTTCGTCATCATCCAGTCCCCCATTCCCCCTTTAGTTTTGTACTCACCTCCGCTCGGCGGGATGTTCGGGTGAGCTGGTCCGGGCCATCTGTGCTGCAGGACCGTCCGGTGGGAAGGGATAGTCGTTCCGGGCTGTCCATCTTCACCGGGGGGGCCTCTTCTCCGCGCTTTGGGCCTGGAATAATAACGTTGCCTTGACGAGGACGCACAGGGACGTTGCGTCCCTGTGCGTCGTCGTCAAGGCAACGTCATTATTCCGGGGCCGGTCGCGAAGCGCAGAGAAGAGGCCCCCCCGGTGAAGATGGACAGCCCGAAACGACTATCCCTCCCACCGGACGGTCCTGCAGCACAGATGGCCCGGACCAGCTCACCCGAACGTCCCACCGAGCGGAGGCGAGTACAGAACTAAAGGGGGTGAGAGGGGGGGGGGCTGGATGATGACAGAGGGGATTATGTATTTCCCACCCTAGGCTTATACTCGAGTCAATAACTTTTCCTGGGTTTTTGGGGTGAAATTAGGGGCCTCAGCTTATATTCGGGTCGGCTTATACTCGAGTATATACGGTATTTTGAAAGTGTAAATGATGGAAATAAAATTTAACTTTTGTTGACATATTATAAGAAGGGATAACCTGTAATTTGATGCCTTTTGGAGAATTTTCCATCTTTCCTTGGCTTCTTTATGCACATTAATAAAATGTTTACCTGGGGTGCCCAAACTTTTGATCCCCACTGTATATGGGGCTAACCTCTATATGGGGGGACCTAACTACTATATTGTATCTAACTACTATATGGAGGGCTAGCTACTTTATGAGCGGATACCTACTATATGGAGGGCTAACTATTAAAAAGGGGCCTAACTACTATATGGGGGTCAACTCACTTTTGTGCATACAAGTAGAAGGTAGCTCAGCACTGCTAAGTCTATAAAGCTTAAAAATATGGACACAGAAAAGCCAGATCACTGCTCATGGTCAGATCAGCGGTGCTCTGACTCTTGAAGATCCATAAAACACAATAGGAGCAAAGAAAGCAAAGTCGGCAACTCACCGGGATCTCTTCAGAACTTCTTCATTATTATATATCATAATAGGTACAGAGGGAGACGGACATACGGGGAGTACAGCTAGGCGGCGACAACAGCCGTTTCACGCGATACTCGTGCTTCTTCTGGCCTTTTTTTTTTATTTTTTAAATGAACTGGTACCAGAAAGTTAAACAGGTTTGTAAATTACTTCTATTTAAAAATCTTAAATCTTCCAGTACTTATCAGCTTTTGGGGGCTGTTGTGTGCTTTGAAGTTCTTTTCAGTCTGACCACAGTGCTCTCTGCTGACACCTCTGTCCATGTCAGGAACTGTCCAGAGCAGGAGAGGTTTACTATGGGGATTTACTCCTGCTCAAGACAGTTCCTAACATGGACAGAGGTGTCAGCAGAGAGCACTGTGGTCAGACTGAAAAGAACTTCAAAATAAAAGAACTTCCTGTGGAACATACAGCAGCTGATAAGTACTGGACGGATTAGATTTTTTTTAATAGAAGTCATTTACAAACCTGTTTAGCTTTCTGGCACCAGTTCATTTAAAAAAATAATGTTTTCGGATGTTTTTTCGGATCAGAGATGAGGCTCTGTGTCTGCGCCTGGTTTTCGAGGGATTCCCCCTGGGTAATTATTCAATCTAAATTCCATCTTACCTAACAGTATTAACAAACAGAAGAATCACTTTAAAACTTGATATAATTAGAGTCTATGAGATTATGCTGTAAGTAGTCAGATTGCCTTTCAGCGCACTAAGTGAATACTGTAATTCCGTTAGCCTTCTTTAAAGGAGAACTCTGCATCCCCATTAACTGTTTGCAATTAGAACCTGTGGAAAATATTTTCAAGGGCACATGTTTAGCAATCATCAGTTAGATATCTAATCCCCAGAACAGCGTTTCCCAACCAGGGAGCCTCCAGCTGTGGCAAAACTACAACCCCCAGCATGCCCGGACAGCCTTTGGCTGTCCGGGCATGCTGGGAGTTGAAGTTTTGTAACAGCTGGAGGCACCCTGGTTGGGAAACACTGCACCGACTATTGTGACCACCAATTATCACTTCAACAAAGTTGTGGCGGTGTTAAGGACACAGACCATTTTTGAGCTTGAGGACACAGCCAATTTGGGGGATAACCACTATATGGGGGGCCTAACTACTATATGGAGGCCTAAGTACAAAATGGGGGCTAACTACTATATGAGGGGCCTAACCACTAATTGAGGGGCCTAACTTTTTCCTAAAGTTGTAGACCGTTAACTGCCTCCCAGCACTAGCTGGTGCTATAGCAAGTGATTTTACAGCTATTGCCAGGTTTGAACTGAAGTTTTGGAGTAATGATTTTTGGGGGTTTTTTTTGGAGGGGGGTGAAGGGGTGGGGGTGGCATGGTAACCATTAGGAAACCCGCACAAACTCACACAAACTCTGGAAGAAAATACTGTACAAACTTGACTTTTATAAATGTTAGCACTACGCCACCATGCTACTTTTAAAGGAGTATTCTAGGAGAAAACTTTTTTTTTATATATCAACTGGCTCCAGAAAGTTAAACAGATTTGTAAATTACTTCTATTTAAAAATCTTAATCCTTCCAATAGTTATCAGCTGCTGAAGTTGAGTTGTTGTTTTCTGTCTGGCAACAGTGCTCTCTGCTGACATCTCTGCTTGTCTCGGGAACTGCACAGAGTAGAAGAGGCTTGCTATGGGGATTTGCTTCTAGACTGGGCGGTTCCCGAGACAGGTGTCATCAGAGAGCACTTAGATAGAAAAGAACGACTCAACTTCAGCAGCTCATAAGTACTGAAAGGATTAAGATTTTTTAATAGAGGTAATTTACAAATCTGTTTAACTTTTACAAATCTGTTTAAGCCATGGTACCCATAAAAGAAAAAAGAAAAAACACATAAACCCACACAAGCTCTGGAAGAAAATACAGTACAAACTTGACTTTCATGAATGGTAGCAGTGCTCAACCATGCTACTTTCACCTAAAGCTGAATTCTGTGAAAATTAGACTGTAAACTGCCTCCCACCACTAGATGGTGCTGTGTTTTGAACAGATCCTTAGTATTAGCAAGAGCTTAGCTGTTAGGTCACATGACGGGTCAGGCGTGGAGCTGAACCGTAGCCTGTTTGAAATAACAACCCATTGTATTTTAAAATCAACTATGGATGTAGAAACAACATGAAACCTCTGTAAAAAAAAAAAAAAAAAAAAAAAACAACAACATTATTTATTTGGATTTTTGTTTAGATGTAAACAGTTTAAAGGGGTACTCCGGTGAAAACCTTTTTTCTTTTAAATCAACTGGTGGCAGAAAGTTAAACCTATTTGTAAATTACTTCTATTAAAAAATCTTAATCCTTCCAGTACTTATTAGCTGCTGAATACTACAGAGGAAATTCCTTTCTTTTTGGAATGCTCTCTGATGACATCACGACCACAGTTCTCTCTGCTGATGTTATTATAATAATGCTTTATTTATTGTTGTCCTTAGTGGGATTTGAACCCAAGTCCCCAGCACTGCAAGGCAGCAGTGCTAACCCCTGAGTCACCATGCTGCCCTTAGCATACATCTGCTATGCACGGTTGCTAAAATGGACAGAGATGTCAGCAGAGAGCACTGTGTTTGTGATGTCATCAGTGTTCCAAAAAGAAAGGAATTTCCTCTGTTGCATTCAGCAGCTAATAAGTACTGGAAGGATTAAGATTTTTTAATAGAAGTAATTTACAAATATGTTTAACTTTCTGCCACCAGTTGATTTAAAAGAAAAAAGGTTTTCACTGGAGTACCCCTTTAAAGTGGGTATATTTATAAATGTTCTTATATAGGAACAAACGTCCCTGCCCCGGTTGTACCTATCAGGAGCAAATTCCTGTGAGTCACCACCGTACATGTGTAGAAAACAAATCTATTGGAAATGGATTCAACGCTGCAAATGTTTACAGTAATCCGGAGAGCGGAGCCGCCGTCCCGTGATGGAGCGCTCGCTTGTCTAATCTGTTTTCTTAAAGTACTTTTTAGACAATTGTGCAATTTATACTTTTTTCACTTTTATGCCTCCGCATCTACAGAGTGGCAATTTGCTGTGACAATTACGGGAAACGTTGTAATGCTGCAGAAAAGAAAAGATTTGTTGGAAAAAGGAATTTTAGGGATTTTTTTTCTTGACTAGTAATTTCTTATATTACAATATATTACAATTTACAAATATCTAAAGAGACATCTGAAGAAACAGAACACTTTATCATCATATTTGTTCTCCATTTGTATAAAGCGTTCTGTGGGTTTGAAAGTCATTTTTCAGCGTTATTTAGAAGCTGCATCTTCTGTTTATAACAAAATCAAAACTTTTGACATATCTGTGTAACATGACAGGTTTTTTTAAAGGGGTACTCCACTGGAAAACATTTTTTTTAATCAACTGGTGCCAGCCAGAAAGTTAAACAGATTTGTAAGTTACTTCTATAAAAAAAAAAATCTTAATCCTTCCAGTACTTATAAGCTGCTGTTGTGACCACAGTGCTCTCTGCTGACACCTCTGTCCATTTTAGGAACTGTCCAGAGCAGGATAGGTTTTCTATGGGGATTTGCTCCTACTCTGGACAGTTCCTAAAATGGACAGAGGTGTCAGCAGAGAGCATTGTGGTCAGGCAGAAAGGAAATTCATAAAGAAAAGAACTTCCTGTGGATCATAACAGCAGATTTTTTTAAATAGAAGTAATTTACAAATCTGTTTAACTTTCTGGCACCAGTTGATTTAAAAGAAAATGTTTTCCAGTGGAGTACCCCTTTAAATGAAAGGTACATAAAAAGAATTTTGATGTCATCATTATGATTGTGGTGATTATTATTATTATTTTTATTATCATTATTAATATTATTGTATTTTTTTAATAGTGCCTTCTCATGTTTAATTGAGTTTGGCCTAGAAACAGTATTAAAGGAGCATTATATTATGTAATAGGGGATAAGTTTAAGATCTCGGGGGGGGGGGGGGGGGGGGGTGGTATGCGCTACATTCGGCAATCTCCAACTCTGCCATAGCGATGCATTGAGGGGGGGGGGGGTGTCAGCCGCTTCGTGCGGTGGTCAACATGCGCTATTTGGCTGGAGATCGCGGGGGTCCCTATGGTCGGACCCCCGCAATCCTAGGGTTAGGGGATACATTTTTTATATTCCAGAGTACTCCTTTAATTCATGTAGGCTGGCTAATTCTATTTCTTGCTATTGTAACAGGTGTCTATCTGAGGAAAATTGTTGTAGCTCAACTGACTGAACCCTGAGTTACCCTTTTTGGGGTATGACAATTTGTATTTGCCGGGAGCTTTAACACGTACCTGACGCATCCTACAAAATAAAATAAAAATTTGTTTCTCAGTAGCTTATCCTGATCATGTACATATAATTTTTAGGTGTCTAGCACCTATATTTCTCTCTTAAATACCTTCATTATGTTGCTCACTTGGTTTGTCATTCTGTACTGTCTTGTCTTAACTCTGCATGACTCATCTTTCTCCCTGAGTCTGCCGTGCTGTTCTTGGTCTTTTCATCCAATCACTGCAGGATGCTCTGGAACCCCCTCCTCTTTGTTCTTAGACAAGAGTCTGATAGACAGGACAGAAGTGAGCACAGAGGAGTTCTAGTCCCGCCCTCACTTCCTGGACTCTGCCCCTGCCTTTGCTTCAGCTGGGACAAAGCTAACAGGATTATGTTCTGGATGGTATGGGGACCCCTAGTGGTCTATTTTTATAATAAATTGTAGTGTTGAACGGCATAGGCCATATTCGAATTCGCGAATATTCGCGAATATATGGACGAATATTCTCGTTTTATTTTTGCATATGCGAATATTCGCATATGTGAAAATTACCGTATGCGAAAATTAGCATATTCAAAATATGAATAAACGAAAATTTGCATATGCGAAAATTAGCATATGCCAATTTTCGCATATGCGAAAATTCGCACGCCAGTCTCACATAGTAGTATTAGAGCCTTCTTTACACCACACAAGCTGGAAGCAGAGAGGGATGATCACTGTGATGTGTACTGTAAAAAAAATAAAAAATAAAAAATAACGAATATTCGTAATTACGAATATATAATGCTATATTCGCGAATATTCGCGAATTCGTGAATATGGGATATTCGCGAATAAAATTCGCATAGCGAATATTCGCGAGCAACACTAATAAATTGGCCAACATTTATCATTGTCTATAGACTTTTTTTCTGTCTAGAAAAGGCACAAAAATGGCGCAAACAGGGTTTATTTGCCCTTTTTGCACCTTTTGGTTTACACATTTCAACTGATTTTGAGTTGCAATCCACTGATTTTGGCAATACACATGATATGGACGAATTTTATGAACTGCAGAAAACTACACCAGCCCAGACTTAGCTTAGTTTACAGCACACACAAAAAAGGTGTAAAAAATGCTTCACTTACACCTACAATGATAAATGCCATTGGCCGGCCGGTAGGTGTAAGTGAAGCATTTTTCTGCTCCTTTTTTGTGTGTGCTGGTGATGTGTAGGAGCACCAAATATATGAAATGGTCGCAGAGCATTTGATAAATTTTGTGCAGGTCACATTTTCTGAAATTTAAAGGGGTATTCCAGGAAAAAACTTTTTTTTTTTATATATATCAACTGGCTCCAGAAATTTAAACAGATTTGTAAATACTTCCATTAAAAAATCTTAATCCTTTCAGTACTTATGAGCTTCTGAAGTTGAGTTGTTCTTTTCTGTCTAAGTGCTCTCTGATGACACGTATCTCGGGAACCGCCCAGTTAAAAGCAAATCCCCATAGCAAACCTCTTCTAAACTGGGTGGTTCCCAAGACACGTGTCATCAGAGAGCACTTAGACAGAAAAGAACAACTCAACTTCAGAAGCTCATAAATACTGAAAGGATTAAGATTTTTTAATAGACGTAATTTACAAATCTGTTTAACTTTCTGGAGCCAGTTGATATAACTTTTCACATGCACCAAAAAGCTAAGCTAAGTCTGGTGTAGTTTTAGAGACTTTTCAGTGGATTTGTGCCTTTTTTTCGCCTTTTTACAAAAAGGTGCAGTTCATAAAACCCGTCCATATCATGTGTATTGCCAAAATCAGTGGACTGCAACTCAAAATCAGCAGAAATGTGTAAACCAAAAAGGTGCAAAAAAGGCGCAAATAAACCCTGCTTGTGCCTTTTTTGTGCCTTTTCTAGACACAAAAAACTGTCTAAAGACAATGATAAATGTCGCCCATTATGTCTATAAAAAGGAGATAACATTTTTCATGAAGTATATTAGAAAGGTTAATGTTTTTGCCAAGAGGTACAACATATAAAAAGTTTTTGAATCTGACAGCGCCCATTTAATGTAGCAGATGTGGGAGGTAGGGATCCCGGCACGGGTTTCCTAAACCTTCCCGTGGATGACGGCTTCGGCGCTGCAGCGCTACACTGGCGGGGTCAATCTGCAGTCGGAGAGGGTGCAGAGAATAGTGATAGTTTTTTTTATTATATAATCATAAAAAGTATCGGTACTCAGTTGGAAAACGTGTTTTGGAGGGGCTCCCTCCTTCATCAGGTCCGCATTTAAGCGCCCATTTAAAGAACAGTAAACTAAGAAAGTAATGATGAAAGAAAGCAGAAGAGACAACCAGTAATGTCGGAATCTTGCAGAGAACACTGTAAACACCCTGTCCATTATCAATGTCTCACTCAACACTTGAAATACACCTTTATGCAATTTTGAATCGATTTTTAGTAAAAATACATGTACAATTGTTTGTCACTTAAGGTCTGACCAATACACACATAACACCTCTGAATAATATAGATTTAACACGTACTCAGTTTACATAAATGATCTGAACAATGTAGAATTCCTACCTAGTCTTTTACAGTCAGCAACACCTTTGTGACATCACACTTTCAAGATCCTTTGTCACATTAAAGATTTAAAGTGGTACCCCAGAGGGAAAAAATGTGGTATCCCGGTACTGTACGTGTACTGTACCTTGTGTAATAAGTCCCCAAAGTCAGAGTTCCTCTGTACTGATAGGATGCTCTTAGTGGGATAACCCCAAGTCACCTCTTCCTTCTTTAATTTTATGTATATATTTTACATATTGTATAGTGTAAATGTTGCTTCCAGGACCTTAGGTCACATGATTAATAATTATGTTGTTCTGCTAAGGTTAAGGACCTTCCAGGTCATGTGCTCATGTCACGTGATGCACCACAATGCTTTGTATTAGGAATGACAGGTCTGAGGAACCAATAAGCTTGAAGCCCGCCCCTTTAGATATAAGGGCGCTGTTATCCAATCCTCGCGGAGATCTGTGCTTACCTACAAGACAAATTAGGCCTAAAGCCTACCAATCCAGAGCCTTACCAAACCGTGAGTCTACTCAATCCAAATTCTGTTAATCCTACGTGACTGCTGGACCTAAACAATACCCCTAAATCCAGTGGAACAGCGTAAAGCAAATCCTCCAAGCTTATTCCCTACAAGGTCCCAACCAAACCTGTGAGGAGCCTAAAGTCCGGTCCTCTGTAAAGACTGTTACTACGTTTAATCTGCAGAAAATCTGCAGTAAAGTTATCTTCAATTTACTAAAATTCCGGTTGTGGACAATCTTTTATTCCTCCCTATCGTTCCTGGGACGGGTGGCGGTAGGATACATATATAGAGAGGAACCCGCACCCTGGCGTCACTAGAGTTAAGGGTTAATCCAACATCCTTTCATCACTGCACAGCTACACCCTACCTACCCTACACCCCCAAGCTATCACGAAAAGATTAAAATCAACTGAAACCAGAAAGTTATACAGATTTGTAAATTACTTCTATATAAAATGAATTCATTCCAGTACTTATCAGCTGCTGTATGCTCCAGAGGAAGTTGTGTAGTTCTTTCCAGTCTGACCACAGTGCTCTCTGCTGACAACTCTGTCCATGTCAGGAACTGTCCAGAGCAGGAGCAAATCCCTCATAGGAGTTCTGGACAGTTCCTAACACGAACAGAGGTGTCAGCAGAGAGCACTGTGGTCAGACTGGAAAGAACTACACAACTTCCTCCTGAGCATATAGAATAAGGACTTTGTTTTTCTTGTCATATTTTGGAAACCACAATATCAAGGTTGTTAACCTTTATTATGTCAACCCAGAGGGTTGCACGCTATGTCTTGGTCTGTACTCGTGCGGTACCTTTAATAGATGTAACACATTGTATGATCATCACTTTAGGGATACAGTACTTTTGTGTGAGCTATTTAAAGGGGTTATTCATCTCTTATCTCACTCCCAAACATTAGCCAATCATCCATTGCAGCACCGCTGGGCTCCCGTCCATGCTGTGCTGTGCTTGCAACTATAATTCCCTGCAGCCCAGCGGAGAATGATTTCTAGAATTTGCTCCACCCATTGAAGCACAGACAGGCACCCTTTCGGCTGGTGATAGAGAAGTGGATCCACTGGACCTGTGTGGAAGATGGCATGGGCCGTACCAGGGAGTGGAGTCTAAGGTGCCGTTGGTTTTCACCAGAGCCTGCCGCAAAGCGGGATGGACTTGCTGCGGCAGGCGGCACCCAGGTCGCTACCCCTGATACGACTCGTCCACACAGGCTGCCGAGGTACAGCATGGCACAGAAAGGAACAGGCAAACTCATAGTCAGGACAGGCAAAAGGTCATGGCTGGCGGCACAGGAGCATGGTCAGGGACATAGCAAGGTGGTTAGAGGCTGGCGGCACAGGAGCAAGGTCGGGAACATGGCAGGAAGGTACAGCACACGGATAGTGAGAACACACAGAAAGCACTTGCTCTAAGGCTCAAGGAGACACAAAGATCCTGCAGGGGTCAAGGGGAAGTCAGTCCCTTTTATAGGGTTAGTGCCCGGCAACTACCAATTACTGGCGCTGGCCCTTTAAATCTTAGAGAGCCGGCGCGCGCACTAGGGGGCGGGTGCGTGCGCAGGCAAACAGAGCGCATCGGAGTGTGGATAGGTGAGTAGGGGAAAGAGACACGGGAGTGCCCTCGATCCGAGATACGGACCTCAACATCAGAGGAGGGCAGAGGCGAGCGCCTGCGGCTGGGAAACTAGACCGCAGGAGCGCACATTACAGCAGGGGAGCGTCTGTGGCTGGGACACCGGACCACAGTCATGGATATAACAGCAGATGAGCGCCTGCGGTCAGGACACTAGACCGCAGGAGCGCACATTACAGCAGGGGAGCGTCTGTGGCCAGGACACCGGACCACAGTCATGGATATAACAGCAGACGAGCGCCTGCAGCCAGGACACCGGACCACAGTCATGGATATAACAGCAGACGAGCGCCTGCGGCCGGGGCACTAGGGGGTGGGTGCGCGCGCCGGCAAACAAAGTGCATCGGAGTGTGGATAGATGAGTAGGGGTAAGAGGCACGGGAGTGCCCGCGATCCGAGATACGGACCGCAGCATCAGAGGAGGGCAGAGGCGAGCGCCTGCAACTGGGACACTAGACCGCAGGAGCGCACATTACAGAAGGCGAGCGTCTGCAGCCGGGATACCGGACCACAGTCATGGATATAACAGCAGACGAGCGCCTGCGGCCGGGGCACTAGGGGGTGGGTGCGCGCGCGCCGGCAAACAAAGTGCATCGGAGTGTGGATAGATGAGTAGGGGTAAGAGGCACGGGAGTGCCCGCGATCCGAGATACGAACCGCAGCATCAGAGGAGGGCAGAGGCGCGCGCCTGCAACTGGGACACTAGACCGCAGGAGCGCACATTACAGAAGGCGAGCGTCTGCAGCCGGGATACCGGACCACAGTCATGGATATAACAGCAGACGAGCGCCTGCAGCCGGGACACCGGACCGCAGGAGCGCTTGTTACATGATGTAATGTCTCGGGCTGCACTGCAACTTGGGAAAGACCTGAGACACTCATTTTGTATGCTGCTAAAAATGATCATCGGGGCAAATATCACATATGAATTGTGAGACCAGCCACCAAAGACAGGTACAGACACTATATATACACTACACTAATCTTATAGAAAAAAAATCCCAGCATACCCCTTTTAGAAGCGAGTACTCAGCTTAGGAATGTTAAGAACTACTGTTCTAGTAGAAACGGCAGACAGTTTTAGTGCCCAGATATAAAAAATGAATTTACATCTTTCCATTCATTGTTTACTCATTTAAATTATTGGGTCTAATCTTGGGCTCGGTGGGTAAGATGCTCAAATACTTATTGTCCGGTTTAGCTGAAATATGGCGGTCTGTTGTGGAGACTGTGTAAGTACAACAACATTTATCTTTACTGAAACCCTAATCTGAAGGGAAATCTTAAGCGAGACGTCATTCATTTCCATTACATATTTTCCTTGTGTGTTTTTTTGGGGGAAGTTTAATTTATTCCGTATATGGGGAATTTTCCAATATTAACATGAGTGTATACTCGTCCATGGCTCTCGTGGGTGCTGCACAGTGCACCCACGAGATCGCGGCAGGGACTCGGCTGTAACACACAGCCGGGACCCTGCCGCAAAGCCGGGACCAAAGTAAACTTCATTCCCGGTATTTTAACCCTTACAGCCGCAGTCGAAAGTGACTGCTGGCTGTAAGTGTTATGACAGAGGGAGGGAGCTCCCTCAGTCTCTCTCCTGTAGCACCCTGCAACTATTGCGGGTGCTGCTGTTTACCTGGGCAGCCGGGGGTACCTGAGGCACGTCCTGATATGGTGCCTGCTAGTGTAAAACTGGCAGACAGGATATAACTACAATGCTTTGGAATACTAAGTATTCCAAAGCATTAAAAAAAAAGTGTAAAAAAATATAAAATAAATAAAAGTGTAAAAAAAAGAAAGTGTAAAGACAATAAATGTAAAAAAAAAAGTGTAAAAAAAATGTAAAAAAAGTGTAAAAAAATAATAAAAATAAATGTATTAAATAAATATAATCAAAAATAAAAATGCATAATGTGTAGGATCACACGGCGCACATTCGCAGCATATTACATGCTGCGGATGCCCGCCAACAGTCACAATAATGAGCTCCCTGCTGCGGCTGGGTAGCTTTGTGTGTACACTTATAGCGTCGGATTTCCCACCGGCAGTCATGAGCGGATACACTGAGCTATCCAGCCACAGCAGTGATCTCGCCCCTTGTGACTGCTGGGGGCATCCGCGGTGTGAAATAAGCCGCGGATGTGCTCTGGGCCCCTACACTGCGTCCCGTTCATACTGCGTTTGTGCAGTGTTAGAGGTATCCGTCAGCATCACGTCAAAAAGAGTGATGCTGACGTATACTGTAGCAGCTCCATCCATTTCTGAATGAGACGGTACAGTATACATTGGTTCCCTTTTTTGACTTGACAATGGACACCGATACTGCAGAAACGCAGCATGAATGGGAAAAAAGGAAAAAAAACTTTTTTTTTTATTTCAACTGGTTCCAGAAAGTTAAACAGATTTGTAAATTACTTCTATTAAAAAATCTTAATCCTTCCGATAATTATCAGCTGCTGAAGTTGAGTTGTTCTTTTCTGTCTGGCAACAGTGCTCTCTGCTGACATCTCTGTCTGTCTCAGGAACTGCACAGAGTAGAAGAGGTTTGTTATGGGGATTTGCTTCTACTCTGGACAGTTCCCGAGACAGATGTCATCAGAGAGCACTTAGACAGAAAAGAACAACTCAACTTCAGCAGCTCATGAGTACTGAAAGGATTAATTTTTTTTAATAGAAGTAATTTACAAATCTGTTTAACTTTCTGGAGCTAGTTGATATATATATTAGGGATCGACCGATATCGGGTTTTTAGGGCCGATACCGATAATCGGTGGAGGTTAGGGCCGATAGCCGATAACTTATACCGATATTCCGGTATAAGTTCTCAGCTATTTATCCCCCCTCGACACCACTGCAGATCATTGATTTAAAGCGGGCGCTTTAAATCAATGCACTGCGGTGGCTTTTGCGGTGCCATAGGCCGCCGCCGCCACCACCACCCGCTTCTCTCCCCCTACCTGTCAGGGTGGTCCGGGCCATCCATCCTCCCTTCCTGTAGTGTCCGGCGGCATTCCGGGTGGAGGGTGAACCGGTCCGGGCTGTCCTTCTTCTCCGGGGGTCCTCTTCTCCACTCCGGGCAGGCTCCGGCCTAGTACGTTACATAGACGCCGCTGCGCAGTGACGCCCGTGCGCAGCGATGCACCTGACGTCAAGGCGTAGCGGCGTCTATGCAGCGTACTAGGCCGGAGCCTGCCCGGAGTGGAGAAGAGGACCCCCGGAGAAGAAGGACAGCCCGAACCGGTTCACCCTCCACCCGGAATGCGGCCGGACACTACAGGATGGATGGCCCAGACCACCCCCATTACAGGTAAGTTTAATTTTTTTTTTATTGACTCGGAGGGTGGGGGCAGGGGCCCGACCGGTATAGCGGCATGGGCAAAAATCCATACCGGTATACCACCCAACACTACGGGGGGCGGTCGCGGTGCGGCGGATTGGGAGGGGGGGGCGGTCGCGGTGCGGTGGGGGCGGTGCGGGGCATTATCGGCTTATCGGCAAGGTAATTGCCGATACCGATAATGCCCAAAATCGTGATTATCGGCCGATAATATCGGCCATACCGATAATCGGTTGATCCCTAATACATAATATATACATATAAGTTTTTTTTTCCATGATAGCCCACATTTACAATAAACTGTCAATAGTTTTTTTTTTATATACATTGTTAAATTTCATAGGATATTGTTTCTCAACCAGGGTGTCCGGGCATGCTGGGAGTTGTAGTTTTGCAACAGCTGGAGGCACCCTGATTGGGAAACACAGCATTAGGCTTACCCTAAGGGGACCATTATTAGCACCCTCAGAATGATCCCAACTTTTGACTGAGCTTTGCCAATTGTGCTGCCCCTTTATTAAAGTTAAATGGGCGCTGTCAGATTCAAAAACTTTTTTACATGTTTTACATCTTGGCCAAACATTAATCTTTCTAATATACTGTACCTCATTCATATACTTCATCTCCTTTTGTATCGCAATGATGGCTTATAAAATAAACCAATCCTGTCCAGCTGCAGCATCATCTGTGTCCCAGCTGAAGCACAGGCTGGGACAAAGTCCAGGAATTGAGGTAGGGACTAGTAACTCCCCTGTGCTCACCCCTGTCCTATCAGACTGCAGTATGAAAACAGAGAGGAGGGGGTTACAGAGCAGCCTGCAGTGATTGGATGAAGAGACACACAGCACAGCAGACTCAGGGAGGAAGTGTATATATGGTGAGTGAGGGCGTACACCCCTTTCTGAGCAGTGGAGGTCAGAATGAGTGAGCAGCAGAACAGAGGGATTTGTGAGCCAATACAGAAGCTAGACACATATAAAAGACATATAAAGAATCTGCATGACATAGTAACATATAAGCATTATTATTTTTGTGTGTGTGTGTGTGTGTGTGAAATGACAGGTACGCTTTAAAGGGGTTATCCAGGAAAAAAAAATTTTTTTATATATCAACTGGCTCCAGAAAGTTAAACAGCTTTGTAAATTACTTCTATTAAAAAATCTTAACCCTTTCAGTACTTATGAGCTGCTGAAGTTGAGTTGTTTGTTTCTGTCTAAGTGCTTTCTGATGACACGTGTCTCGGGAACCGCCCAGTTTAGAAGCAAATCCCCATAGCAAACCTCTTCTAAACTGGGCGGTTCCCGAGACACATGTCATCAGAGAGCACTTAGACAGAAAAGAACAACCTTAACTTCAGAAGCTCATAAGTACTGAAAGGATTAAGATTTTTTAATAGAAGTAATTTACAAATCTGTTTAACTTTCTGGAGCCAGTTGATATATAAAAAAAAAGTTTTTTTCCTGGATAACCCCTTAAATTTCCAGCTGTACAATTCTGTGCTAATGGGCTGTCTGGGCATGCTGAGAGTTGTAGTTTAATCATAGGGAGACTCAAGTCTTTGCTAGATAGTCAGATTGCTTAGACCACCATATTCCACATTCTTATATGATTTCTATTACTTAGAAATGGACCCATGCACAAAACCTATGGTTGAGCAGCAACTCGTATTGTCCCGTAAAGACTTGTGTCTCGCCTCACCTAATCTTTAACCCCTTAAAGGAGATCTGTAGTGCAATATAACTTATCCCCTATCCGAAGGATAGGGGATAAGTTAAAGATCGGGGGGAACCAAGCGCTGGGGTCCCCCGGGATCTCCTGGACGGGGCCACAGCAGTATGCTGGAAAGGGGGCGTTCTGTCCCCGCATGACGAGGCGGCCAACACGCCCCCTCCATGTACACCATAGAGATACATGGAGAGGACGTGTCTGCCGCGGCTTTCTGCTGGGGACGAAACTTCACTTCCTGCAGACTGCCTCATCCCCGTCCAGGAGATCCCAGGGGGCCCCAGCGCTCAGACCCCCGCGATCTATAACTTATCTCCTATCCTTTGGATAGGGGATAAATTATTTTGCGCTGGACTACTCCTTTAAGGACCAAGCCCTTTTTTTTACTTATACGCTGTTCACCGTAGGGGATCATTAACATTATATTTTGATGGGGGCGTGGCCTGGACGCGCATGGCGGAGGACGCTTGACTAGTGAGCTCTGTCTGACACCGGTTATTTAGCGGCACACACCGGCTATCTGTTGCCCTGAACACCTCCATTTGCTCCCTGACTGTTCCTAAGGGGGTTGTGCGATGGCTCGTACTAAGAAAGGCAAGAAAAGCCCAATGAAACTGACCCAGTTCTTTCCCGCTGCGAACTCTCAAGATGGCGCCGGCGGCTTCTCCTCTCCATGGCGGCTCCTCTAATGCCAAAACGGTGGACTCTCCCTGCAGGTCTTCCTCCCCGAGCTCTGCCGGCTCGCCTCCTGCCACTTCTCAGCACTGCTCTCCGGTTCGGTGGACTTACCTGCTTTGACTCCCTCACTGAAGTTGGCCTTGCTGGCTGTGGCTGCAGACCTTACCTCCACCATCCGGAGCGAGATCAGGACCGCGGTGTCCAGCATTCAACAGAAGCTGGCCTCTCTTGGCTCCCGTGCCTCTCATGTGGAATCCAAGATGGGTGAACTCACCTCGGCCCACAACACAGTGGTGGACAGCGTCTCTGCACTTCAGGAGGAAGTAGAGGCTCTACGCTCCAAACTAGCCGACATGGAGGATCGTTCCCGGAGGAACAACCTCTGCATTCTAGGGATCCCTGAACCGAAGTCGGTGCCTGCTGCCTCTCCCCGTGATGTTATTCTCCGAGTCCATTTCTTCAACATCAAGGAGAAATTGTCTTTGGCTGCTCGACATCCACCGGACCTTCCGGCCCGCTTCTCTGGCCTCTCCATCTTCGCTGATTTATCCGCTGCGACACTCTCAAGACGCCAGGAATTTTCTAAAGGCACAGCAATTTTAAGAGTCCAGGGCATCCCTTATAAATGGGGATTCCCCACTAAAGTTGTTGTTACCCACGGAGGTGCTAAACATGTTGCCTCTACACCGGAGGGTCTGCTGGATCTTTGCCATGCCTGGCATCTCCCTTCTTCACCTTTGGATTCTCAAGATCCGTCTCGCCACTCGCCTCGGAAGCTCTCAGATGACTGGTCACTGGTAAGTCTGCTGCTTAAAATGTCTTCAGGGTAATTGACCTTTTTTTTTAACTTACCGGACAGGTTCATTTTATAGTATGGTGATTTTTTTGTTTCCATACTCCCTCACGTGTGACTCTCTCCTCGGGTCACTATGGCAAATCTACTACTTTCTCTCTCTAGTTTTCCTAATGGGCACCATGTTGGTTCTCCCTGTTAATGTTTTTTATGTTATATTTTCGTGTTAAATTTGTGCACCCCTTGGCCTATTCGTTAATGCAGGAATGATTTTACCGCTATGCCACAGCTCCTTTGTTACTGTTGAAAACAATCAGCCGCCGCTGTCCTCTCTCTCCATACCATGGGTTTTCAAATTGCATCCTTAAATGTTAGGGGGCTGAATTCTCCCTATAAGCGTTCTCTTGTTTGGGCTGAGGCTAAAAGATTGGGAGCAGATATTCTCTGCTTGCAAGAGACGCATCTCTCGGAGCCTGACTCCATCAGACTCCCTCATAAAGCCTTCCCTCATATTTTCTGCGCCCAGGCCATCCATAAAAAGCGAGGTGATGCCATAGCCTTTATAAATACCTTGGCAATATCTGATGTGGTGGTGGAGGCGGACAGTGGCGGCAGGTATATTATTGTTAACTGTTCTTTGAATACTGTAGCCTATACATTAGTTGTTCTCTATGCGCCCAATAGGAAGCAACACTCTTTTCTTAAACATGTGCTTAACACAGTGGCGAGCTTGAATATTGCCCCAGGTTTCTTGTGGTGGGCGATTTTAATGCAACTTTATGGCCCTCAATGGATTCCACATCCTCCTCGCATCCCTCAGAACCTACACCTATATTCCAGACAATCTCTCGCAAGGAACTGTTTGATGTGTGGAGGATCCATAATCCGAGTAGTCGCGACTACACTTATTTTTTCCCCCCCTTACTCTATTTACACGCGCATAGATTTCTTTTTGGTGTATCGCTCACTGTTTCGCTTCGTCTCCAACCCCCAGATTCACACCATTACCTGGTCTGATCACTATTTGTGCGCCCATCACTATTTCTGTATCATGCGCCCATCACTATTTCTGTTCATGACCAGTCCCAATCACCCCGGACATCCCTGTGGCGCGCGAGCCCGTATGTCCTACAACACCCCACATATCTACCCAAATTGCAAGACGCTATGCAGTCCTTCTTCACCCACAACATGGGCTCTGTCGACAAAATTTCCACTTTATGGTGCGCTTTTAAATCAACTATTAGAGGTGTGCTTATTAAACAATCTGCCCACCACAGAAAACAAGTGAGGGAAAAACGCTTGGCAATGCTTCAGGAGCTCGCTGACTTACATAGAAGTAATAAGGTGGCCTTCTCCCCGGCTACTGCAACAAGTATATCTGCACTCACTAACTCTCTACACTAGATCTTTTCAAGTTTGATTTGGCGCTCCAGCGTCTTCGTTTGAATTCCTACTGGCTTGCTAACAAACCTGGTAAGATGCTGGTTAGACAGGTAAGGGTTCAGGAAGCTAAGAACAGGATTGCATACCTTGACTTACCTGATGGGTCTAAGGCCCTGGATCCACAAAGTATTGCTAATGCCTTTGCTTCCTATTACTCCTCCCTATATAATCTTTCCTCCTCGGGTTCTCCTAACCTGCCTACCTCCGACTCTATTTCTGATTTTCTTTCCTCAGTCTCCCTACCTACTTTATCCCCTGATGCGTGTGCTTCCCTCTCTACTCCATTTTCTTTAGAGGAGGTCCTTCAGCGTGATTGGGGCGTTGCAGAACGCCAAGTCCCCTGGGCCAGATGGCTTAATTAATGACTTCTACAAACTGCAAGCTCCCCTGCTTGCCCCCACCTTGCTGCGCTCTTTAACTATATTGCTACTACTGGTACAACTCCGCCGGAGATGCTAGAAGCTGTCATTGTCACCCTTCCTAAACCGGGTAAATCCCCTACTGCACCCTCAAATTTCCGCCCAATATCCCTCCTTAACATGGATATTAAACTGTATGCCAAAATCTGGGCCAACCGCATTGCTGACGTCTTACCTACTTTGGTACATGGTGATCAGGTGGGCTTCATTAAGGGCCGCCAGTCTGCTGACGGCACCCGGCGGGTTTTGAACATTATTGCGGCAGCACGATGTGGTTGGGGCGCCTTCTCTGCTCCTCTCATTGGATGCGGAGAAGGCGTTTGACCGAGTGCATTGGGGTTTTCTGCACGGCGTGTTGCACAAATTTGGCTTTCCCCCCTCCCGTTATATTAGCTTTGATGTCCCTATATTGTTCTCCATCTGTAGTGGTTGAGTAGTTTCTCTACCATTTCTCATCACGAACGGCACAAGGCAGGGTTGTCTCCTATCCCCTTTATTGTTCACCCTAATTATGGAACCCTTTGCAGAAAGAATTAGAAGTTCTTCCATGGTCCGGGGGATTTTAGTTGGCGGTATCGAACATAAAATTAGTTTGTTTGCTGACGACGTCCTGATCGCGTTGTCCCATCCGCTTGACTCGCTACCTCATGTTCTTACCCTCATTAACCTTTTCAGCTCTGTTAGCCTGTACAAACTCAACCTCTCTAAATCTACCATTCTTCCTCTACACCTACCCTCTTCTGATCTCCAAACTCTTTCTTCCAGTTACCCCTTCCAATGGGCTACTACCCATATTACCTATTTGGGCATACTCCTCACCCCCTCACCAACTACCTTAGTATCCACTAATGTCTCTAAACTATCTTCACAACTTTCTGCTGACATTGCAAGATATTCTAAGTTTCCTCTAACTTGGTCGGGACGTATTGCTGTAGTGAAGATGTTCCACCTCCCTGGTATACTATATCTGTTCCGTAACCTACCTGTTAAGTTTCCTTCAGTTGTTATTAAACGCCTACAGTCGCAACTGAAGCGATTTGTCTGGCAAGGTAAGAGAGTGAGAGTTTCTGCCAAATTACTTTATTTATCTACCAAACTTGGGGGCCTGGGATGTCCTGACTTATTGAATTATTATAGAGCTGCTCACCTTGTTGGACTTCAGCAATGGTGGAGGTCGGAGTCGGATACTAGATGGCTAGATATGGAAACGTGCATTGCAGAAGTTCCTTCACTGCAGCAACTCCTTTGGAAGGTAGCTATTACTAGGTCCCCTGCTGTCACGTTTAGTCCTTCCGTCTCTGCCTGTCAAGATATCTGGCTCTTTGCTCTGTCCTCCAATCTTCTCTCTCTGATCTCTCTCTCTGATTTCTAAGACCACCTTCTCAGTACTCTCTCTTCTAATACCTCATGTGTCTTTTTCTGAATGGGTTGATAGGGGTGTTTTTTCCTTGGGTGATATTTGTGCAGAGGGGACTCTCCTTTCATTTGAAGACATTAGGGCTAAGTACCCTATAGACTTTTATAAATATCTCGAATTGCGTCACCTCCTCTCCTACCATACATGGCCTGCTGATGGAGGAGATGTGTTATATACCTCATATTTTAGCAGTCAGGGGGGTACTAGAGAAGGAGTATCGGCAGCCTACTCTTCCCTACAACGCACCTTACCTTATGACCCATTTCCCTTTCAGGCCTCCTGGGAGACTGATTTTGGTGTTTCAATTACTGATGATCAATGGCCCTCTTTATTTGCCTTACCATATCAACTATCCAAGTGTTCTAACCATGTAGAGTCCTCACGTAAAATGTTATATAGTTGGTATTACACCCCTGACCGTCTATCCCGTATGTACCCCACTGTTAACGAACTCTGCTGGAGATGTGGCGTGCGCAAGGGGACCTATTTTCATATTTGGTGGACTTGTCCTGCTCTCACCTTCTTTTGGAAACTGGTTTTTGATGTTCTTACGCAGCTCTTACACTTCCCACTGCCAATTCAACCAGGCATGACATTGATTTGTCTCCATCTTCAAGATCTACCTGAGGACTCTCGCACTATAGCCTTCCATGTGTTCACATCTGCACGTATCCTCATAGCCACCTTATGGCAATCTACCGAGGTCCCGGACTTCTCCTGCTCCATGGAAAGGCTTGTGACTACTCGTCTAGGAAAGGAACTTCAATTCCTCCAGAGGTGGGACAAGTGGGTGCATTCTGTACTCAGTACCTCCAATTAAGGTTTTGTTCTACTTTTGCCTGCTCACTGGGATACCCGCTATTACTAGACAAATAAGTTTATGTTTGTCGCTATTATGTTAACTTTTTTTTTCTCCTTTGCTTCCGTAATCAACTGCTCAAATCGTGTACGCCTAGGGTGTATTGTTGATATTGTTCTCCCCTGTCTCTTCCCCCTCCCCTTTCACCTCCCTTCTCCCCCTTCCCTTTCCCCCCTTGTCCACCCTCCTTCCTCCCCTTCTCTTCCCTCTCCTTCCAGCCCTGTTTTATATTACCTATGTTATGTGTATTGCACATTGTGTATTTATGCTTTTTTTTCTTACATAATAAAAAGAAGTTTGGATTAAAAAAAAACATTATATGTTGATAGTTCGGACATTTGCCCACGCGGCAATACCAAATATGTTTATAAAAAAATGTTTAGGCTTTTTGGGGGTAAAATGGGAAAAAGGGAAAAAATTTTCGGGGGCAGGTGAGGGGACCTCCGTCCGCCATTACAGATGATCGGATCTCCGCGGCGGCGCTGTGGGCGATCCGATCATTTATTTTAACATGTGCATTGCCGCAGATGCTGTGATCTGTATTGATCACGGCCTCTGAGGGGTTAATGGCGGACAACCGCATGATCGTGGATATCGGCCATTATCGGCGGGTCCCCGGCTGCTCATAGCAGCCGGGACCTGCCGTGTATGACGCGAACAACGCTCCGATGCTCGCGGTCATACACAGGACATAAATGTACATCCTGGTACGCTAAGTACCGCCAAACCAGGACATACATTTACGGCCATGGTCCTTAAGGGGTTAACCATTACATTAATTGTGCATTTTTGCAGCAAATATAATTAGCATTCACAACGGATTTACATGAACAACTTGAACATTCCACGAATTTGAATATCGTCCTTGAAATTTTTGTTTATTCCATACAGCTCCCATATTTTATAACCCAATGATTTCCTTCTACAGAACCCACTAGTTACAATAAAAAAACACCCATACAGGAGAAGAAGTTGCCGTCAAACCTCTTAATAAAAGCTGAAGACAACTGGAAATAGACCAAATATATTATCCTTCCCCCGAACCATTATTGTGTTGGCAGGCAGCAATCTGCTCCATGCATCTTTCCTTTTCATGTTGGAATTGATAGCAGCCTTTCCTCCAGAGGTTAAAGCTGAAGGCACCTGATAACGTGGATAAAATAACAAAAACCCGCAAACCTGACTTCAGGTTCCTTTGGTTTCCCGATGACTGAGCTTTCAGACACCGCTGCTCATCCTGGCACATACAGAGCCGAGGAAATTGGCCGTATTCATCACCAGTCATGAAAAAGAATATCTCTTCTGCTTTCGGAATATTTTTTATTGATCCATGGGTTGCGTCATCCGTAAAACACTCATCAGTCGGTAAAATATTGATGGCTTCAAAGGTTGACTGCTTGGTGGATGAGACGGATTTAGAATTATGAAAAAACGCAGAGTAGAATCCAGCTCTAGGTGCAATATGACCGTCTTTATTCAAAGGACATAACAGGAACAGCAGAGGTTACGCGTTTCAAGCGCCAATCGCTCTTAGTCATACATATGATTAAGAGCGCTTGGCGCTTGAAACGCGTAACCCCTGCTGTTCCTGTTATGTCCTTTGAATAAAGACGGTTTTATTGCACCTAGAGCTGGATTCTACTCTGCGTTTTTTCCTGCTTGTTTCGGTGCCTTTCCTTCGGACTTTCCTTCGGATTTAGAATTATGTCTCTAATGTAGCTGAAAATTATTTCCTCTCACCAGCCCGGTCCCAAAAACATCAAAAATATTCGGACCTGAGGCTAGGGATTTGCGCATGAGATGTGGTATGCATAGAGTAAGGAGTTATACAGAGAAGATGATACTGACACCACCCTGACGTGACAGAAGGTCCTGGTGCTTCCATCCCATTTTCATGACTAGAGTGGGTGTTCCACTTTTTTGCTTGACTCCGTAAAGGCCACCCATTAAAAATCAGCCAACCTGGATTGGACATCTTTAAAGGGGTACTCCAAAGGATAGGGGATAAGATGCCTAATCGCGGGGGTCCCGCCGCTGGGGACCCCCATGATCTTCCACGCCACACCCAGTTAGAATCAGCCCCCAGAGCGTGCACGCTCCAGGGGCTGATTCTAATGGGGTGCGGCTTGGAAGATCACGGGGGCCCCAGTGGTGGAACCCCCACGATCAGGCATCTTATCCCCTATCCTTTGGATAGGGCATAAGATGTTTTAGCGCCGGAGTACCCCTTTAAAGGGGTACTCTGCTGGAAAACATTATTTATTTATTTTTTTAAATCAACTGGTGCCAGAAATGTAAACAGATTTGTAAATTACTTCTATTAAAAAATCTTAATCCTTCCAGTAATTATAAGCTATTGGATGCTCAACAGGAAGTTCTTTTCTTTTTGAATTTCCTTTCTGTCTGAATACAGTGCTCTCTGCTGACGCCTCTGTCCATTTTAGGAACTGTCTAGAGTAGGAGCAAATCCCCATAGCAAACCTCTCCTGCTCTGGACACTTCCTGACGTGAACAGAGGTGTCAGCAGAGAGCACTGTGGTCAGACAGAAAGGAAATTCAAAAAGAAAAGAACTTCCTGTGGAGCATACATCAGCTTATAAATACTGGAAGGATTAAGATTTTTTTAATAGAAGTAATTTACAAATCT
Organism: Hyla sarda; assembly: GCF_029499605.1. NCBI lineage: Eukaryota > Metazoa > Chordata > Amphibia > Anura > Hylidae > Hyla > Hyla sarda. Next base: position 25,999,439 of record NC_079190.1, on the reverse strand, counting down.
GTTTAACTTTCCGGCACCAGTTGATTTAAATGAAAATGTTTCCCAGTGGTGTACCCCTTTAAAGGCCCCATATCAGTCACAACTTTAATAGTACAAATGACCTTCACTGCTATTTGAATATATTTTATTTTTCCGTTTTTGACTTTTGCTCCAATGTTCATGCGGTGCTTTTGAACAATGGAACAATAGACTTTTATTTATGGTGAATTTGTTTTCACACTAATAAACACAATGAGGAAGCAACAGCACTGACAGGTGCCTCCTGCCTTTTGACATCTGCCTTCATAGGAAACAAGAATGCATTTCACCAGTGGCATCATCAGGGGTCAACCCTTGATGAAGCCACTGGTTAAACACGTGTTGGAGTGTTGTGTGATCTCCGTCTGTACCCGTGGCATTGACATTTTATTTTCACATATAGCCTGCTTTAATTTTTCCTGGAGATGAGAACATGAATGGGTCTGAGCTGCATAACCAGGCACGGCCTCTATCAAATGCATGGCACTGTGGACAACAGAGTTGGTTCCCTTATTGGTCAGATATTGATGGCATGTCGTAAGGATTGGCTATCGTTATTACAGTCTCAGCAGCATCATAGGTGAGGAACAGTAAAATGTAATGGAGGAGAGACAATATGTAGTAAAAAGTACCGTATTTTTCGCCCTATAGGACACACCCAATATAAGACGCACCCAATTTTAAAGGTGCAAAATCTAGAAAAAAAAGATTCTGCACCCAACAGTGATCTTCAACCTGCGGACCTCCAGATGTTGCAAAACTACAACTCCCAGCATGCCCGGACAGCCGTTGGCTGAAGACCACTGTATAGGAGTTAGTACTCATGTGTCCCCGCCGCTCCGGACCCGTCACCGCTGCCCTGGATGTCGCTCCATCGCTGTCGCCGCGTCCCCGGGGTGTCCCCGACGCTCCGGACGTCTTATTCCCCGGGATCCACGCTCTCCGCCGCCGTCATCACGTCGCTGTCATCACGTCGCTACGCACGCCGCTCCTATTAGATGACGGGACGGCGTGTGCGACGATGTGATGACGACGAAGGAGAGCGCCGGCCATGCAGGGGATCCCGGCACGGGGCAGACACAGAGGAGGTATGTAAGGTCCCTCCCGGTGTCCTGTAAGCTGTTCGGGACGCCGCGATTTCACCGCGGCGGTCCCGAACAGCCCGACTTTCGCTTCAGAGGCGGCGGTCAGCTTTGATCGCCGCGTCTGAAGGGTTAATACAGGGCATCACCGCGATCGGTGATATCCTGTATTAGCCGCGGGTCCCGGATGTTGATGGCCGCAGGGACCGACCCGATAGGTGTGTATTCGCCGTATAAGACGCACCAACTTTCCCCCCCCCCCAAGTTTTGGGGAAGAAAAAGTGCGTCTTAAACGGCGAAAAATACGGTACATAAATAAGAGGCCAAGGAAGGGAGAAAGAACAATAGACAACTCACTTCTGGTTTTGGTCATTGGTCATTGTGGAGCCCCCTTTTTATGCTGTTTATACCCAAGAGCGTAGCTATGGAGGTAGCAGTTGCACCGGGCCCTGGTACCTAGGGGGCTCCAAAGCACATCTGCCCCATTAGAGACCAGTATTATAATTGTGCGATATAAAAGTGCGAGCCAGAGGAAGCGCCCACGTGCGCGAAACTAGTTGCCTCCTGCCTGTAACCATCCACAGCTCCCTGTGCACCTTGTCTCTGTAACCAGCATAGCGCTTGAATAAAGTTACTCCAAACGTCTCAGCAAGATACTGGGTGAGTGCGTCTTCATTACTACTTGCTTCTGATATATATCATTACTGCTGCACCACTCCAGGAGACATCGCTTAGCGCTAACAGAGACCTATAGGAACTGCCGTATATCCTGCTTATTGTCCTTTGCCTTAGGACTAGCGGTGCCGGACATACTTTCCTTCTCTATTCCCATTGACTATTATAATTGGCTTATGGGGCCCTGTTGCAGATTTGGCATCGGGACCCAGAAGCTACGCCTCTGAATATGCCCCTTTACTGGATATAATCATTTTTATATAAAATGGAGTTTGTGGGCAAATGTTCTTCAGGAATTCTCATAAATCTACACCAGGTCACGTTTGGAGGATTTGTTTGTGTGTGAATACCTGAAATGTGTAATGGGGTCATGTAGGCCGCTTGTGTTCATTTAGGGAGATCTGCAAAACCCTGGAAGGTCATAATATTCCTGAGAAGACTGTAACACAGTCCCGTAGAGCTGTGACTCCCAATGACACTATGGTTTAATTCAACAACTGGACATAATCCAAACTATATCAACGTTCTCTTGTTCTAGATAATATGGCAGTGAGAGGCAGAAGGACACGGCTTGAGTACTGCCAAGCCTCCGTGCCCATCTTCTGCCCTCATCTCAATGCCAAGTTGAGCATCGTCAGCCATGTATTGATTAGGGACTGGATGAGAAGGGATGGGGTTTATCTAAAATTCCATTAAAGGAGGTCCCTGACAGTTTGGAGGGCATTTCCATCAGTTAACCCCTTGTGGTTTTTCCCCATACCTCTCACAGTTTGTCGCTGCACATAACCTCTATTATTCTGTAGCAGCACCGGCCACAGGAAAAGGCCCAAGGGGCTGATAACTTCCGTTCTTCATTTTCTCCTCCTCGATTTCTGTCATTTTCTTTCTCTTGTTCTGTTTCCACCTCTCACGTCTTATTTTTCTTCTTAATCTTTTTCCCTACTTACCTACTTCATTCCTCCCTTCTTCCTTTTTGTCCTTGTCTTTTCTTCTTTCTTCCCACCTTTACTTCTTCTTTTTAGACTTTAGTCTTCTTCTAGGGTTCTTCCAGGTTCTTATTGTCCTTTCTCCCCATTTTTTAATACAGCTTCTAAGTTAGTATACTTCTGAATCTATGTGTAGGCAGTATACGCTATGTTGAGAAATTTTTCTTTTTCTTCCTTCTTTCCTTCCTTGGTTTCTTCCTTCATTTCTTTCTGCCTCCTTCTCTTCTTTGTTCCTCCTTTGTCCCCTCTGTTCTCCCTTCTCCCTCTTTCCCTTCTTCCCTCCCTTTCTGTCTCCCTCCTATCTCCTTCTTTTCCATCCTTCCTCCATTCCTCTTCATTCCATTCTTCATACTTTTTCTCTCATCTCTTTTTCTTTCTTTCCTTCCTTCATTCCTTTTCCCATCCTCCATTCTCTTACCTTCCCTCCCTTCCTCTTCTTCTAATTCTCTTATATGTCATTTCTTTTGCTCTACCAATATTTCTTCTTCCTTCTTTCTTCTTCTTCCTCTATACCAGTGGTCTTCAACCTGCGGACCTCCAGTTGTTGCAAAACTACAACTCCCAGCATGCCCGGACAGCCATCGGCTGTCCGGGCATGCTGGGAGTTGTAGTTTTGAAACATCTGGAGGTCCGCAGGTTGAAGACCACTGCTCTATACAATTTCATTAGTGTTGCTCGCGAATATTCACAATGCGAATTTTATTCGCGAATATCGCATATTCGCGGATTCGCGAATATTCGCGAATATAGCACTATATATATTCGCAATTACGAATATTCGTTTTTTGTTTTTGTTTTTCACAGTACCCATCACAGTGATCATCCCTCTCTGCTTCCAGCTTGTGTGGTCTAAAGAAGGTTCTAATACTACTGTGTGAGACTGGCGTAGGAATTTAGCATATGCTAATTTTCGCACATGCGAATTTTCGCTTATGCTAATTTTCGCATGTGCGAATTTTCGTTTATGTTAATCTTTGCGTATGCGAATTTTCGCATATGCGATTTTTTTTGTATATGCGAAAATAAACGTGAATATTACGAATATGCAAATTTAGCGAATATATGACGAATATTCGTCCATATATTCGCGAAATATCGCAAATTCGAATATGGCCTATTCCGCTCAACACTAAATTTCATGTCTGACAACAGCAATGGGACCTGATCTGCAGTAACCATGCACTGTCACTATGAAGCAAATAGTGCCAACTGATTCCAGTGCAGCTTCTTCTTCGTCGTCTCCTTCTCCTTCTTGTTCTTCCTTCTTTTTCTTCTTCTTCGTCGTCTCCTTCTCCGTCTTCCTTCTTGTTTATTCTTCTTCCTTTTTTTTCTTCTTCTTCCTCTTCTCCTTTTCCTTCTCCGTCTTCCTTCTTGTTTATTCTTCTTCCTTCTTTTTCTTCTTCTTCCTCTTCTCCTTTTCCTTCTCCGTCTTCCTTCTTGTTTATTCTTCTTCCTTCTTTTTCTTCTTCTTCCTCTTCTCCTTTTCCTTCTCCGTCTTCCTTCTTGTTTATTCTTCTTCCTTCTTTTTCTTCTTCTTCCTCTTCTCCTTTTCCTTCTCCGTCTTCCTTCTTGTTTATTCTTCTTCCTTCTTTTTCTTCTTCTTCCTCTTTTCCTTCTCCGTCTTCCTTCTTGTTTATTCTTCTTCCTTCTTTTTCTTCTTCTTCCTCTTCTCCTTTTCCTTCTCCGTCTTCCTTCTTGTTTATTCTTCTTCCTTCTTTTTCTTCTTCTTCCTCTTTTCCTTCTCCGTCTTCCTTCTTGTTTATTCTTCTTCCTTCTTTTTCTTCTTCTTCCTCTTCTCCTTTTCCTTCTCCATCTTCCTTCTTGTTTATTCTTCTTCTGCCTTCTTTTTCTTCTTCTTCTTCCTTTTCCTTCTTCTTCTTTTTCCTCTATACTATTATATGTCTGACAATTGCAATGAGACCTGAGCTGCAGTAACCACGCGCTGCCATTATAAAGTAAACAGAGCCGACCACATCCGACACCACTCACAGCGTGGATCCGGCCACGGCAGCCCTACAGGACTGCTGATCATTTGGGGTGCTGGGTTTCAGTGCCCAACTGATCAAGTACTGATCCTCCTAAGAATAAGCCAAAATTATGTGGAATCACAAAACCCTCTTTACAAATGTTTCCAACTCAACCTAACCCATTACCTTCCTATAGTTCTGCTCTTTTAAAGGGGTACTCCACTGCCCCAGCATTCGGAACATTTTGTTCTGAAAGCTTGGAGCAGGCGGCAGGGGTTGTAATGTCACGCCCCGCCCCCTCAATGCAAGTCTATGGGAGGGGGCGTGGTGGCAGCCACACCCCCTCCCATAGTCTTGCATTGAGGGGGCGTGGTGTGACATCACAAGGGTGTGGCAGTGATGTAACGACCCCCGCCGCCCGCAGACAGCACCGGATGCTGCACAGAAATAGGGGATAAGATGTTTAGGGGCAGAATACTCCTTTAAGTATGGGGTTTTAACCCCTTAAGGACTCAGCCCATTTTGGCCTTAAGGACTCAGACAATTTAATTTTTACGTTTTCATTTTTTCCTCCTCGCCTTCTAAAAATCATAACTCTTTTATATTTTCATCCACAGACTAGTATGAGGGCTTATTTTTTGCGTGACCAGTTGTCCTTTGTAATGACATCACTCATTATATCATAAAATGTATGGCGCAACCAAAAAACACTATTTTTGTGGGGAAATTAAAACGAAAAACGCAATTTTGCTAATTTTGGAAGGTTTCGTTTTCACGCCGTACAATTTATGGTAAACATGACATGTGTTCTTTATTCTTAGGGTCAATACGATTAAAATGCTACCCATTATTATATACTTTTATATTATTGTTGCGCTTAAAAAAAATCACAAACTTTTTAACCAAATTAGTGCGTTTACAATCCCTTTATTTTGATGACCTATAACTTTTTTATTTTTCCGTATAAGTGGCGGTATGGGGGCTCATTTTTTGCGCCATGATCTGTACTTTTTTTTGATACCACATTTGCATATAAAAAACTTTTAATACACTTTTTATAATTTTTTTTTAATAAAATGTATTAAAAAAGTAGGAATTTTTGACTTTTTTTATTTTTTTTCGTTCACGCCGTTTACCGTACGGGATCATTAACATTTTATTTTAATAGTTCGGACATTTACGCACGCGGCGATACCAAATATGTCTATAAAAAATGTTTTTTACGCTTTTTGGGGGTAAAATAGGAAAAAACGGACGTTTTACTTTTTTATTGGGGGAGGGGATTTTTCACTTTTTTTTTACTTTTACTTTTACATTTTTTTACATTTTTTTTTACACTTGAATAGTCCCCATAGGGGACTATTCATAGCAATACCATGATTGCTAATACTGATCTGTTCTATGTATAGGACATAGAACAGATCAGTATTATCGGTCATCTCCTGCTCTGGTCTGCTCGATCACAGACCAGAGCAGGAGACGCCGGGAGCCGCACGGAGGAAGGAGAGGGGACCTCCGTGCGGCGTTATGAATGATCGGATCCCCGCAGCAGCGCTGCGGGCGATCCGATCGTTCATTTAAATCGCAAACTCCCGCAGATGCCGGGATCTGTATTGATCCCGGCACCTGAGGGGTTAATGGCGGACGCCCGCGAGATCGCGGGCGTCGGCCATTGCCGGCGGGTCCCTGGCTGCGATCAGCAGCCGGGATCAGCCGCGCATGACACGGGCATCGCTCCGATGCCCGCGGTTATGCTTAGGACGTAAATGTACGTCCTGGTGCGTTAAGTACCACCTCACCAGGACGTACATTTACGTCCTGCGTCCTTAAGGGGTTAAAGGGGTACTCTCGTGGAAAACTTTTTTTTTTTTTTTTTTTTTTAAATGAACTGGTACCAGAAAGTTAAACAGATTTGTAAATCACTTGTATTAAAAAAAATCTTAATCCTTCCAGTACTTTTTAGGGGCTGTATACTAAAGAGAAATCCAAAAAAGAAATGCATTTCCTCTGATGTCATGACCACAGTGCTCTCTGCTGACCTCTGCTGTCCATTTTAGGACCTGTGCAGAGCAGCATTTGTTTGCTATGAGGATTTTCTCCAGCTCTGGACAGTTCCTAAAATGGACAGCAGAGGTCAGCAGAGAGCACTGTGGTCATGACATCAGAGGAAATGCATTTCTTTTTTGGATTCCTCTTAAGTATACAGCCCCTAAAAAGTACTGGAAGGATTAAGATTTTTTAATAGAAGTGATTTACAAATTTGTTTAACTGTCTGACACCAGTTGATTAAAAAAAAAAAAAGTTTTCCACGAGAGTACCCCTTTAAAGCTTCTACCTCTTGGATTTACATACTTAGTGAGCTGCCAAATTCCATTCGTGACCCGAGCTGTTCCTCACTTCTCACACTCACAACCTAATGCAGCTTCTCTCTCCCTCCCGGGAAACGGATATTCGATAATTAGCACAAAAGATGAAAGAAAAAAAGTCATTTAAAATAATTACACTCAACAGCTGTTCATTTTTTTTCGCATCCTTGTCACGTATTTAAGCAAAGGTGCTAAGTAGTATCGGCAGCTCCTGAGCTAGATACTGTATCAAGGCGTAAATTAGGATAAAGTGTTTGCCACCATATTCCATGAATCACATTTACCACTTTAAACATTTCAGGGCTTTTTTTTTTATTTTTTTTTAATGGTTCTTAATTTTTATTTTTTTTTGCAGTTAAGAGAGTTGTGGAATAGATGAATACATTTTTCTTAATCTTTGTATTTTTTTTTATGTTTGTAATTCTTTTATGTTTTCTTTTGTTTTTTGTTTTCTTCACAATTTAAAGAGTTACAGAATATAAATATTACGTGTAAATATTTTTATTTATTTTTCTATTTTATTGTGTCAAGTGAATTGATTCCTGCTTCCTAATGTCATGTCGACCTTGGAAAACATAGCCTTTGATTTATATCTAGAATGACAGCTTTACATTGTTCTGTAAGGAAAAGTATTGTAATCCGCTGCTGGGCAACTACACTGAACGATGATGTATAGGTGCAAGGACCTTAAAGGAGAACTCCAGGATGGTAAAATTGTCCTCCATACTGCCGGCAGTAAAAAAATAAAGATGTACATACCTTCCTTCGTTCCCCTGGTGCCTCTAGTAACCGTCTCCAGTCTCCGCCGTGATCCTCTTCCTGGTTGCCGGTGGTCATGAGTCATACTGCACTCAGCCAATCACCGGCCGCAGCGAGGTCCCGATAGGCGATAGGCTGAGCAGCAGTATGACGTTTTCGGCCCCGGCACCGGAGGGGGTTACCGGAGGCACCGGGGGAGCGAAGGAAGGTATGTGTCTCTTTATTTTTTTTACTGCCGGCAGTATGGATGACAATTTTTCCATCCTGGAGTACTCCTTTAAGTTATTTCAAATAATAGTTAAAGGGGTATTCAAGTTTTTTTCCATTTGACTATGCTAGTGTCTGTACCTGTGTGTGATGGTTTTCTCACAATTCTTCTGTGATTTTCACCCCAATATTTATTTTTACCAGCATACAAAATGACTGTTATTTTTCCCAGGTTGCAATGCGGCCGAGACCTGACTCACTAGTCAGCTGATGACAGGGAGCCTGTCTGCTTCAATGGGTGGAGCGATCGTTTGTGGGAGAGAGATCAATCTGCAACTAATGCAACAGCTGTAGGCACCCTGATTGAAAACCACAGGTCTCTTGTTTCTTTTCAATAGATTTTTATTGAAGTATAACCAGCAGGTAGAAAACATGTCGGTAAACAGGTCTTTTATTTCAATGCATGGGGTGGCTGATGTGGGGGAGGGAGGAAGATGGAATTGTGGGATTTGTAGTAAAAAAAAAAAAAAGTCAAACAGGAAATACAAGTTCACAAATAGCTAGCCACAGTGTTATGGTAATCTCACAACATTTAGCCCCAAGACAAGTGCAGATCCTTCCTAAGCATGTCCATTACTGCCTGCCAGGTATGTACTAAAATCACCTTATGGTGGATAACCCCTTTAAGATTTTTTCTCGTTTTTTCTTGATTTTCTTAATTCTTGATTTTTTCTGTTTTCTTTAATTGTGACTATTTTATACACATATTATTTCCGACCATTTTTTTTTAGCCGAGGTAAGTGCTCTCAAATCACCCAAGTGCAAGTAAAAAGTGCAAGTGCTCACACAAAAAACCATGCACGGGGATGCGGTCCATCGCAAGACCTTCTCCAACAGGAGAGAGGCCTCCCAATAAACCAAACCCTTCACGTCTGGGCCAAAAGGCACCTGCAATGTTCCAGGTACGATATCCCCTTACGCCAAAACTACTCAGGGACCGAAAAGTGTTTCTGGCGAACAACTAGACGTTAACCAAGTTGCCACCAAGGAACCAGTAAAACTGGTTCGGCATTCCTGCCACGGGCATGGCAGGGAAGTGAGGAACCTGATGGCCACACACACCTCCCCTAGATCGGCAGGAGGGGCACCCAGAAGAGCTACCGCACCCTGACCAAATCCTAGTGTACATAAAAAGAACACAAACGTGAGCACAGTGACAAAACATAAAATAAATAAGTGGATGTGCACAGTGTGATACTGCCTGGACATCCAGACAGATCTATAAAAATTCCTCTGCAGATCAATAGCCAGAAAGCCGGAACGCTAGAGGTGAGTGCTCAGAAGAGTGAGAGATAAAGTGTGTGCTGCGTGCCATCAGTCAAGTGGGGTCGCTACTCCCAAGTGAGTTCCAGCACCCTGGGGTCACCACTCCCAGGGCACTTTTGCACCTTGGCCTTCACTCTACCCGAACCTTAGGGCGGGATCAAGAAGATACAGGTCGCTTCAGGGCCCGCCGCCTGGCCATACAGCCGGCCCTGGTACACCTGCACCATTCTGTTTGGTTCCCATATCCTGCCTGGGTTGTCTTCCACACCACCAACTAACAGGAAGGTACTACACTTGATCTTAGCCAAAAGGCCGAGAAGCGATGTAAGAAGAGAGTGGGGACAAAATTGTCCTTGGAGAAAATAGTATCACCAATGTCCAGTGGAGAGAATGAACGGAGCGCTTGTAGCATACACATAGTGCCCCCATTCTTGAGATCAGTGAGAGTCTGATTGCTGGGACCCCCACTGATCTGACAAACGAGGGCACTGTGTGTGTGTCGTCCTACTAGGGGCTAACTTCATGAGATGGAAATACCCCTTAAAGGAAATCTGTCATCAGTATCACCCACACTAACCTATCATACAGGCTTGTAGTGCAGGTGATACTGATCATTATCACCTGCACTAAAAGCCTATATGACAGGTTACTTTGGGTGATACTGATGACAGATTTCTGTAGTACAGCTCACCCCTCAGAAGTCTCCTCCACAACACGAACTGACATCCTAGAAAATACACAAAAGTGACACAAAACCCTCTATGTGGCTTTTTCATAGGTCAGACTTAACTTCCAATGAAAACAGATTTTGAAAATACAGAAAGGATGCAGAACGCTCACTGCTGCTTTACTACAATTATTATGTGTGTGGCTCCTACTCCTATCTGTGTTGGTCACTGCATAGTGTCCCTTACAGAGAGCTTCACCTAACACCTGCTATTTCTAAAATGGCTAATGGAGCTATATGCATAAGCCTTTCTAGTGGCTTTGACAGCACCTCTCTACTGTCCTCTGATTGGCTCTGAGAGGAAACTGTTTGAAAGGCCTTATGGGATTCTCTGAGGTTGTGAGATCATTCTCCTTTCTGCAATGTGGCTGATGTTACTTTAGTAGGTTCTGCCAAACACACCTTCTTAAAGTTCTTTTAGCAAAGTTACCGAACTCGGGTTCTACAGGTTTGGTTTGCTCATCACTTCTTACCAGGTATATCTCCGTACATACAGTTGTGGCTGTGCCTGGTATAGCAGTTCACAGAAGCTTAGCCCCTTTCTAGTCAGTGGCACAGAGTTGCAGTGTCAGAGTTGGTCGGATTAGTCAGACATTGATAGCCTATTCTACGGACAGGCCCTCTTTGTTACGCTTCTCGAAAACCAGACTGAAACTTATTTTCAAAACGTTTTTTTCTCCCAAATTTTCCATTTGTACCATTCTCATGTGTGAAAGTCAAGGAGTTCGCTTAAGTAGAGGACAGATCTCTTTATTCAGCACCTTTATTGAAATGTGTTATAACTCCGGGATACTAATGTATTTATATGGGTAGTAAGTATTGTAGGGAAATATTCCGCAGCTATCGAGTCATTATAGTGGAAATTTAATTTCAGTCTCTTAGAAAATCCTCTGGTTTAAGCAGTTTAACGTGACATCTATAGAAATGACAATTATAACCCGTTTTATGAATAATTCTGCCTCTTTTTTATTAAAGATGTCTAGGAAGGATTTTAGTAGCTGTAAAAGATCCTGAGAGGTCATCATCTTTAATAATAGTGCCAGCTTTCTATAGAAGTGCCTCTCCGCAGTCGTATATATATATATATATATATATATATATATATTTATATATATATATATAGTTGCGATACAGCAACTAGAGATGAGCGAACTTACAGTAAATTTGATTCTACCCCGTCCCAGAGTTGTCTATAGAGCAACTAGAGATGAGCTATACAGCAACTAGAGATGAGCGAACTTACAGTAAATTTGATTCGTCACGAACTTCTCGGCTCGGCAGTTGATGACTTTTCCTGCATAAATTAGTTCAGCTTTCAGGTGCTCTCGTGGGCTGGAAAAGGTGGATACAGTCCTAGGAGACTCCATCGCACCACGGTAAGGTGACCCAAGGTGGGATGGTCCAAACTATTTGGCCACCAAATTGTGAGCTAAGTACCTCCCTTTTTCACTTTTTGCACTATAGCTGTATAGCATTTCATGTTTTATCTGTATCTTTGTACTAGCAGTGTGCTGATGTATTCTCCTGTTTATGTATATTCAGCCTAGCAGCGTGCACCTGTATGGCGGGTCCATGCAGTAGTTTTGGTATCAGTAGTGCTGGCCAACTTATCCTTGTTTATATATATATATATATATATATATATATATATATATATATGAACATAACTTGGCATCAGTGGCTGTTTGCTTAGTAAAACGTATTTATAACCTGCAGCCCAGTGAGCCTATAGGATTGCATTATAGTTAGCCTGAACTGGAAAGTCCTTTGGTCTGGCATTGCAATAACATACCTGCTAATAGATCCAGGGGGTTTAGGAAAAATTGCACCAAAAGAGGCAGTGCTGGCAGATTTGGGGGGGGGGGGGGGGGTTCCCATTGGAAAGGGGGTGGAGCTTACAAACGATCTGCGATCTGAAATTTAAATGTCCCAACTGATTCTAGATTATAATAATACTATCTGAGTACCTGACGCTGGATTTAATTAGCTATTATTTAAGATAATTTGGCCCACCTTTAAAAGGGTACTCTGCCCCTAGACATCCAAAGGATAGGGAATAAGATGTATGATTGTGGGGGTCCCGCCGCTGGGACCCCCCGCGATCTCCCTGCTGCACCTGGCATTCGTTTAGAATGACGGGTGCAGCGCCAGAGGCTTGTGATGTCACAGCCATGTCCCCTCAATGCAAGTCATTGGAAGGGGAACATCACGCCCCCCGCCCATAGACTTGCATTGAGGGGGCGTGGCTGTGATGTAATGAGGGGCATGGTTGTGGCATCATGAGGGGCGTGGCCGCGACATCACAAACCTCCGGCGCTGCATGGCCAGTCATCCGGCATGGGGCGAAGTTCGCTCCATGCAACGGATGTCTAGGGGTGAAGTACCCCTTTAAAAAGTGCCTTTTTTTTACCCATAATGGTGATTGCAGAATTTTACTGTTTAACTCTATCCTCTGTGTTTCTATGTTTTACAATTGTCAATATCTCTTCATGCATTTATTGATACCCAGAGGCTAAAACTGGTAAAGAGATAATGCTTCTCATAGATGTGGGGTTGGGACAATAACTATCAGGCAAACATCTAATGATGTACACTGAATGGCCGCTTACTTAGAGCCCTCCATGTAGTAATGCATTGGACCTCCTTGGGCCTTTATATGCACAGTAATTCCTCATAGCATAGGTTCTACTAGGTCAAGAGTCTCCACACTGTGGCCCTTCTGCAGGAATAATGGCCCATGCAGTCAGGATCACTTCTTGCAGCTGCTGCATATTAGAAGGAAGTCCTGAATCCTGAACAGCCCATTCTACCCCGTCCCAGAGTTGTCTATAGAACTAAGATCTGGGGGTCTGTGAAGGCCAAAGAAGCCAGGAAAACTTACTGTCATGTTCCTGAAAACAATCCATGACTACAGTGAGGATCAAAAGTTTGGGCACCGCAGGTAAAAATGTGTATTAATGTGCATAAAGAAGCCAAGGAAAGATGGAAAAATCTCCAAAAGGCATCAAATTACAGATTAGACATTCTTATAATATGTCAACAAAAGTTAGATTTTATTTCCATCATTTACACTTTCAAAATAACAGAAAACCACAACTCTAGATCTTTCTGGAGGGATTGCGCAGTCAAAGTGGGTTTTGAATTGTTTTTCCCACAATCCTGTGAGCTGTTCTGTCTGATATTTTTCTTGGTCTTCCAGATCTTGCTTTAACTTTCACTGTTCCTGATGACTGCCATTTGTTAATTACATTCCGAACAGAGGATATTGACATCTGAAAACCTTTTGCTTTCTTCTTATAGCCTTCTCCAGCTTTGTGAGCATCAACTATTTTCAGTTTCAGATTTCTAGACAACTGCTTAGAAGAACCCATGGTGCTGATTGTTGGGACAAGGTCAGATGAGTCTGGGTATTTATAACCTTTGAGATTGACATCACCTGGTCTTCCCAGATGATGATGATTGAGAGCAATCCATGACTCTGGCAGTAGGGATTTAAGATAAAAATCGATTTGCGCGATTATCTCGATTTTTCACTTGGCGATACTGAATCGATTCAAAATATTTTTGAATCGATCCTTTTAGGGACGTGGAATTTGTATCTCCTGACGCCCGGAACAGCATGTCTCGGGCATCAGGAGATACAAATTCCACATTTGTGGAGCCGTGCAGGCCGGATCTGACGCGGCGGCGCTCTGGGTGTACGGAGCTGATTTCAGTAGCCAGGGGCCGCTTTTGCATCATTGCCGCTAATATCCAGCATGCGGTGCTCTGCAGTGTGTATGGAGCTGGCCCCAGACTCCAGCCCCCTCCATACTCTGCAGCCCCCGGCTGTTCTCAGTAGCTGGGGGCCGCCGCTAATAGCCCTAATTAACCCTTTAGATCGCCACTGTCAAAGCTGACAGCGGCGTCTAAAGGGATCTGTGAATGCTCCCTGGTGGGCTAGTGGTGTGGATCGCCCCCCGCAGCGCGATCGCGGGCAGGCGATCCACTATGGAGGTAGCCGGAGGGCTTACCTCTGCTTCCCTGCTCTCCGTGGCTCTGTCATTGATAGAGCCTGGCTGGACCAGCCTCTATCAATGGATTGCAGATCAATGGAGTTCAATAGAACTCCATTCATCTGTCTGAGAAATCTAATGATTCCTCCTAAAAGTCTAATAAAGTGTATAAAAAAAATAAAAAAAAGTTTTAATAAAAGTGTAAAAGACATTGTTTTTTTTAGACAGAATCGGGATATATCGCGATGTATCGTCACCTAGACGGTATCGCGATATATTGGGATATATTGAATCGCCACACTGGTATCGCGATTCAAATCGTATCGCCAAATCCTTGGTGATTCACACCCCTAACTGGCAGGTCTCAGCTTTGCAAAGGGGGCAGTGCATGCTATAAATTCTGCAGGGTGCCCAAACTTTTGCAGACGCCATTTTTTTGTTTTCTGTTATTTTGAAAGTGTAAATGATGGAAATAAAATCTAACTTTTGTTGACATATTATAAGAATGTCTAATCTGTAATTTGATGCCTTTTGGAGATTTTTCCCATCTTTCCTTGGCTTTTCCTTTTCTTTATTCACATTAATACAAATTTTTACCTGGGGTGCCCAAACTTTTGATCCCTACTGTATATAAATAGCTCTTCTAGCATGGTGCATTATCCTACTGAGAGTCTTCTCCTCCTATTGGGAAAGCAGCTACCATGAAGGGAGGAACTTGGTTGGCTAGAATGCTTAGATCAGCCCTACAGTCCAAACGTCCATTCACAGGTTTCGAAGGGCTTGGGATCAGCCAAGAAAACACATCCCCCACTATCACGACTCCTTCACTGGTCACTCATTCAAATTTGCCTCTTTTGGCCCCAGAATTCTCACCTCTCTGACTCCCTTAGACACACTGGCCCTGGAGCTGGTCATTTGCTGTTATAGCCTGTTCGTGCTATAGGGTGGCAAGTTGGGTGATCAGAACATAAGACACAATCCATGACTATATCGATAGCTCTTCTACCATGGTGCATTGTCCTACTGAGTGTCTTCTCCTGCTATTGGGAAAAAGTTGCTATAAAGGGATGAACCTGGTTGGCCTCAATGCTTAGATAAGCCCTACTGTCCAAATGTATTTCCACAGGTTTAGAAGGGCCTGGGATCAGCCAAGAAGACTCCCCCCCCCCCCCCCCCATCTTTCCATCTTTTGCTCCCAGAAGTCTCAGATTTTTTCAGAAATGGATCCAATAGGAAGAAGAAGCTTTAGATCTTCTTTTATATGTCCATTCGTCTTAAATACACATCTGACTTTGGCTCAAAAAATGCAGTGGTAGTATTCCAAAACATTACAGAAAAAAAATCCTTTGTGGAAACCTCGTCTTAGGATAAGTTTCCACTTGTTTTTTTTTCTGGCAGTTTTTGGATATCTGCCACTGCAGTTTTTGAGCCAAAGTCAGAGGTGTATTCAAAAGAAATAGGACATATAAAGGAAGGACTTACACTTCTTCTCCCTTATGGATCCACTTCTGACTTTGGCTCTAAAACTGCAGTGGCAGTTTTCCAAAAACTGCCAGAAAAAAAAACAAATGGAAACTTAGCCTCAGGCTGCATTCACATCACAATTGCAGCCTATGGATGCCGGATCCGATTTGGAGACATGAAAATTGGGCGCTCCCGTACCCCAGCCAGACCGGCACTGAAATCCATTCCCTTTAATGAGCAGACTGGTGTCAAACAGTGACTCCGGTCAGCTCATTTTTGCCCCATATCCGGTTTTGTGACCGGACCTCAAAAGAATGACAAGGGGTCCGGGTCCGGCTGGGGTACGGGAGCCCCCGGTTTTCCCATCCCCCAGCCAGATCCAGCAGCCAAAGACTGCAATCGTGATGTGAATGCAGCCTTAGACACGTTGGCCCTGGAGCTGGTTGTTTGCTTTTATAGCCTATTTGTGCCATGGAATGGCGAGTTGTGTGTTCGGAAATGGTAGACACCAACATTGTATTCACCTGCAGTTTCCTGACTAGGCTCCTCTTGTCCATCTGAACGATTCCTCTGACCCATTGAGTTGTTTCTGTCCACAGGATGCCCTATAGCTTGATATTCTTTATCTACATAATTACTGCCATAAGGTTGGCAGTAAATTCCTGGCTCTGGCCGATCTAGACTTGATGACCAGATCTTGCTTCAAGTCGCCCTGATCGCTGGATTTTTAAAACTAATGGGAATTTACACTAAGACTGATCCAGAGAAAACTGATCACTGGAGTTTATACCGCACTTCTGGATTACATGTCTAATGTCCCTTCAGGGAAGCTGGAATCATGAAAGGGCAGGCTTCAGCAAGATCAGCACAGGTGCTGAAGACAGCTCATCACTGGGCTTTAAAGGGGTACTCGGTGGAAAACTTTTTTTTTTTTTTTTTTTAAATCAACTGGTGCCAGAAAGTTAAACAGATTTGTAAATTACTTCTATTAAAAAAAATCTTAATCCTTCTAGTACTTATTAACTGCTGAATACTACAGAGGAAATTCTTTTCTTTTTGGAACACAGAGCTGTCTGCTGACATCATGACCACAGTGCTCTCTGCTGACATCTCTGTCCATTTTAGGAACTGTCCAGAGCAGCATATGTTTGCTATGGGGATTTTCTTCTACTCTGGACAGTTCTTAAAATGGACAGAGATGTAAACAGAGAGCACTGTGGTCATGATGTCAGCAGAGAGCTCTGTGTTCCAAAAAGAAAATAATTTCCATTTATTATTCAGCAGCTAATAAGTAATAGAAGGATTAAGATTTTTTTAACAGAAGTAATTTACAAATATGCATAATTTTCTGGCACCAGTTGATTTAAAAAAAAAAAAAAAAGTTTTTCACCGGAGTACCCATTTAAAACTTGTTGAGAGGCTGTGAGTAACCTCTGACGAGAGTGGGCAGCTTCAAAAGGGGACATTTACCTTGTGTGAGTAACACATTTTTGGTGACTGTTAAAGGGATTATCCAGGAAAACACTTTTTTGTATATATCAACTGTCTCCAGAAAGTTAAACAGATCTGTAGATTACTTCTATTAAAAAATCTTAATCCTTTCAGTACTTATGAGCTTCTGAAGTTGAGTTGTTCTTTTCTGTCTAAGTGCTCTCTGATGACACGTGTCTCGGGAACCGCCCAGTTTAGAAGAAAATCCCCATAGCAAACCTCTTCTAAACTGGGTGTTTCCCGAGACACGTGTCATCAGAGAGCACTTAGACAGAAAAGAACAACTCAACTTCAGAAGCTCATAAGTACTGAAAGGATTAAGATTTTTTAATAGAAGTAATTTACAAATCTGTTTAACTTTCTGGAGCCAGTTGATATATAAAAAAAAGGTTTTTCCTGGAATACCCCTTTAAGTGGGGTGGTTGGTAGTAAGCCACCTGTATAGAAAGGGAGGTGTTTGTGTAGTTAGTGCTGGACAAGCAGGATTTATTTTCCCTTTGTGTTAAAGTTAAAGAGGTACTCCACTCCTAGACATCTTATTCCCTATCCAAAGGATACGGGATAAGATGTCTGATCGCGGGGGGTCCCATCGCTGGGGACCCACGCGATCTTGGCTGCGGTCTTGGCTGCGGCCCCCCATACATCCGGTGCACGGACCGAACTTCGCTCCATGCCAGACGACTGGCGATGTGGGGCGGAGGCTCGTGACGTCAGGACCACTCCCCGCTCGTGACATCATGGCTACGCCCCCTCAATGCAAGTCTATGAGAAGGGGCGTGGTCATGACATCACGATCAGGACTCAGCTGCGATGTCATGAGCCTCCGGCGCTGAACCCGACACTCTAAACGAACGCCGCACGGAGATCACCGGGGTCCCCAGTGGCGGGACCCCCGCAATCAGACATGTCTAGGGGCGGAGTACCCCTTTAATGGTTGTATTTGTTTAGAGAAGACCTGTTTAAACATTACTTCCATGTACCTCTCTCCGACTGCTATTCTTTGACTGGTTTTTACGGCGCCAGTCTCCCACACCGGTCAGTGTATTGTTTTTCATAATGAAAAATTGCTTAGGTACAGTATTGGCGCAGTAATTGCTTTCAGCCATAGACATATTTATATTCACTGACAGCTCAGACCTTGAAAATGGTGAATCATGGAACAGAATAAGACGCGTCCTGTAACATTACATAACATTTCATTATACAAGGATTGAATAACTCCCACTTGCTTCATGTTAATTGACTGACCTTGCTTATGTTAAAGGGGTATTCCAGGAAAAAAACTTTTTTTTTATATATATATATATCAACTGGCTCCAGAAAGTTAAACAGATTTGTAAATTACTTCTATTAAAAAATCTTAATCCTTTCAGTACTTATGAGCTTCTGAAGTTGAGTTGTTCTTTTCTGTCTAAGTGCTCTCTGATGACACGTGTCTTGGGAACCGCCCAGTTTAGGAGAGGTTTGCTATGGGAATTCTCTTCTAAATTCGGCGGTTCCCGAGACACGTGTCATCAGAGAGCACTTAGACAGAAAAGAACAACTCAACTTCAGAAGCTCATAAGTACTGAAAGGATTAAGATTTTTTAATAGAAGTAATTTACAGATCTAAAGATTTACAGACCAGCGATGGGACCCCCCGCGATCAGACATCTTATCCCGTATCCTTTGGATAGGGAATAAGATGTCTAGGAGTGGAGTACCCCTTTAACTTCAACACAAAGGGAAAATAAATCCTGCTTGTCCAGCACTAACTACACAAACACCTCCCTTTCTATACAGGTGGCTTACTACTAACCACCCCACTTAAAGGGGTTTTCCAGGAAAAAACTTTTTTTTATATATCAACTGGCTCCAGAAAGTTAAACAGATTTGTAAATGACTTCTATTAAAAAATCTTAATCCTTTCAGTACTTATGAGCTTCTGAAGTTGAGTTGTTCTTTTCTGTCTAAGTGCTCTCTGATGACACCTGTCTCGGGAACCGCTCAGTTTAGAAGAAAATCCCCATTGCAAACCTTCTCTAAACTGGGCGGTTCCCGAGACAAGCAGAGATGTCATC
The DNA here is from genome assembly GCF_029499605.1 of Hyla sarda. Lineage (NCBI taxonomy): Eukaryota > Metazoa > Chordata > Amphibia > Anura > Hylidae > Hyla > Hyla sarda. Next base: position 25,980,316 of record NC_079190.1, on the reverse strand, counting down.
AGAGAGCACTTAGACAGAAAAGAGCAACTCAACTTCAGAAGCTCATAAGTACTGAAAGGATTAAGATTTTTTAATAGAAGTAATTTACAAATCTGTTTTACTTTCTGGCACTAGTTGATATATAAAAAAAAGTTTTTTTCCTGAATACCCCTTTAAGGAAATGTAATATTTTAAAGGGGGTAATTTTATATTCCCAGCATGATGTTAACAGGGTATGCCATGAATGTCTGATAGGTGCAGGTCCCACCTATAGGACCCTCATCTATCAGAAGGAAAGGGAATGCTACCTTTTTCTTATCCTATCAGCTAGGCCAGTGTTTCTCAACCAGGGTGCCTCCAGCTGTTGCAAAACTACAACTCCCAGCATGCCCGGACAGCCTTTGGCTGTCCGGGCATGCTGGGAGTTGTAGTTTTGCAACAGCTGGAGGCACTCTGGTTGGGAAACACTGGCCTAGGCAGACTATGCAGCTTGTGGTCTTCTCTATGGGCTGACTTAGGGTGCATTCACACTGCGGAATCTCCGCTCGCTGAATTCAGCGAGCGGAGATTCCGTCTGGCGGCTGGCGCCAAAAATACTTCGGCTCTAGGGCTGCGGGGCACTGAGCCGTCACCATGGCTATGCAGTGCTCGCGGAATCCGCGCAAAGAATGAACATGTTCTTTCTTTGATCGGAACAGTTTCAGCGGCGGAATTGTCCGCCGCTGAAATTCCGCAGTGTGAACGGGTCTGGCGGAGACCCATTCACACTAATGTTAAGTTCACATTGTGGAAATCTGTTCGTGAATTCCGCTCATGAAAGTCCGCGGGAATTCCGTAGTGTGAACGTACCCTTAGAAGGGGTACTCAGCTGGAAAAAAAATTTTTTTTATCAACTGGTGCCAGAAAGTTAAACAGATTTGTAAATTACTTCTATTAAAAAATCTTAATCATTTTAGTACTTATCAGCTGCTGTATGCTCCACAGGAAGTTCTTTTCTTTTTGAATTTATTTTCTGTCTGACCACAGTGCTCTCTGCTGACCCCTCTGTCCATTTTAAGAACTGTCCAGAGTAGGAGCAAATCCCCATAGCAAAACTTCTGCTCTGGACAGTTCCTGAAATGGACAGAGGTGTCAGCAGAGAGCACTGTGGTCAGACAGAAAGGAAATTCAAAAAGAAAAGAACTTCCTGCGGAGCATACAGCAGCTGATAAGTACAGGAAGGAATGAAAACTGACTGTGTATAAATAAATCCCCACAGAGTGCATAGATAATTCAAGTAATGATTCCCAGCAATAGAATATCAAAAGAAATATGGGAAGTGCCTAAATAAAATATAACTTTTAATGTAATCAGATTAAAATAAACCAAAATGTGAACCCTCTTTAGTGAAGTATCATGGCACCTAAATGTGCCTCTTGCGCAAAAAATTATGCTGATGGTACCTATGTACTGCTACCCAACGCGTTTCCACTGTTATGTACAGTTTCATCAGGGGAAAGTTGGTACCTTAGTACAAGACAAAGTACAATATGCACAACATATAAAATATAATGTGAGGTCACTGCAACCAGACTGCTAATAGATCACCAATCTAGCAGTCTGTGCTCAGAATAAGTAATACCGGATATCCAAAGAGGCATCTAGTCTCCTCTTCAATAACGATTAAGAAGTCCGGTACGTTGTGCGAGCTGGAGCGCACCTGCAGTGGCAGGGAGCCTCACAATAAGGGCTTCTTCTTCTGAGAGCGCGAAGAAGCCCTTATTGTGAGGCTGCCTGCCACTGCAGATGCGCTCCAGCTCGCACAACGTACTGGACTTCTTAATCGTTATTGAAGAGGAGACTAGATGCCTCTTTGGATATCCGGTATTACTTATTCTGAGCACAGACTGCTAGATTGGTGATCTATTAGCAGTCTGGTTGCAGTGACCTCACATTATATTTTATATGTTGTGCATATTGTACTTTGTCTTGTACTAAGGTACCAACTTTCCCCTGATGAAACTGTAAATAACAGTGGAAACGCGTTGGGTAGCAGTACATAGGTACCATCAGCATAATTTTTAGCGCAAGAGGCACATTTAGGTGCCATGATACTTCACTAAAGAGGGTTCACATTTTGGTGTATTTCAATCTGATTACATTAAAAGTTATATTTTATTTAGGCACTTCCCATATTTCTTTTGAAGTACAGGAAGGATTAAGATTTTTTAATGGAAGTAATTTACAAATCTTTTTAACTTTCTGTCATCAGTTGATTAAAAAAAAAAAAAAGGTTTTTCAGTGGAGTACCCCTTTAACTCAAACTCAACTAACTTACTGTTACCAGGGCTTATAGATCGAATGTAGTGAGGGCTACTATTCAACTCTGATGGATTTACTCTTGATAAATTTGTCTTATTTAACATAATAACACATAAGAGGTGGATATACAACGCTATAAAATGGGGCTGAAATTAATCTAGTAGAAGGGGAAGTTTTAGATATAAGCTGCTGTGTTGGATCGATCCATTATTGTAGGTAGGGACTGTGCAATGGTTTGGTCCACAGTTAGCTAAGAGCGTAATTTGACAAATTTGCATTAAATCGAGCAGCTTGCCAAAAAAAAGTTAGGAGTAAGGATTTTTCTTTTCTCTAAACAACCAGCGTGAGTCTTTAGTTGTTGTGCAGTATGAAGTTTTTATCAGTATCATGTTTGCATAGTATTTACTTTATGATCACTTATCATTCATGTTTTTCTGGCGTGTGATCAGAAATCAGCAAATTTGGAGTTTGGAATTTTTTTTTTGCATTTACGCCATTTACCACACCATCTAAAATGAGATATTTTGGAAAAATATGTTTGTTTGTTTATTTATACATTTTTTTCAGGTGGTCAATTTTCATTGGGGGATATTATATTTTTAAAAAAAATTTTTTTTATATATATATATTTTTTTTACTTTTTTTCACACTTTTGAACTTTTGAAGAGAAGATGGCAGCAGTGACAGGAGGTGCAGCAGGAGGGAGGGTGACAGGTGATGCAGCAGAAAGGAGGGTGACAGGAGGTGCAGCAGGAAGGAGGGTGACAGGAGGTGCAGAAGGAAGGAGGGTGACAGGAGGTGCAGCAGGAAGGAGGGTGACAGGAGGTGCAGCAGAAAGGAGGGTGACAGGAGGTGCAGCAGAAAGGAGGGTGACAGGAGGTGCAGAAGGAAGGAGGGTGACAGGAGGTGCAGAAGGAAGGAGGGTGACAGGAGGTGCAGAAGGAAGTAGGGTGACAGGAGGTGCAGAAGGAAGTAGGATGACAGGAGGTGCAGAAGGAAGGAGGGTGACAGGAGGTGCAGAAGGAAGGAGAATGACAGGAGGTGCAGCAGGAGGGAGGGTGACAGGAGGTGTAGCAGGAAGGAGGGTGACAGGAGGTGCAGCAGGAAGGAGGGTGATAACAGTGATAGGTGCTGCAGAAAGGAGGGTGACAGGAGGTGCAGCAGGAAGGAGGGTGACAGGAGGTGCAACAGGAGGGAGGGTGGCAGGAGGTGCAGAAGAAAGGAGGGTGACAGGAGGTGCAGCAGGAAGGAGGGTGATAACAGTGATAGGTGCTGCAGAAAGGAGGGTGACAGGAGGTGCAGCAGGAAGGAGGGTGACAGGAGGTGCAGCAGGAGGGAGGGTGACAGGAGGTGCAGCAGAAAGGAGGGTGACAGGAGGTGCAGCAGAAAGGAGGGTGAGACGAGGTGCAGTAAAAAGGGGGTTGACAGGAGGTGCAGCAGGAATGAGTGTGACAGGAGGTGCAAAAGGAAGGAAGGTGACAGGAGGTGCAGAAGGAAGGAGGGTGACAGGAGGTGCAGCAGGAGGGAGGGTGACAGGAGGTGCAGCAAGAAGTAGGGTGACAGGAGGTGCAGAAGGGAGGGAGGTGACAGGAGGTGCAGAAGGGAGGAGGGTAACAGTTGATTTGTAAGCATTTTTGTTCCTCTGGAGTACCCCTTTAAGGAACTTTTGTTCCAGAGACTCTCTAACAATAATCCGATCCAACATATGACCATTGTTTTATAAACCAAGATTATGTTATGAAATGATAGAACCGCGTGAAATCCGGTTGCCAAAAAAGATAATGCGCTCAGGGTTCACTGTCAGCTCCTCAGATGCAATTGTTCCAGCGCCCAGAGCTAAAGTTTGTCAGCTTTGATTTCAGAAGCGAGATGACAGGCCGACCGGACAATAAAGATCATTTTACTGTTTACTCGTCCTGTCTATTTTGGTCTGAACTCGTCTTTGACACCGCGTATCCGAGAAGGGAAAACGTATCACGGGGTGAACTTGTGACCCGCAAAAACTCTACCTGAAGGCCTTGTGTCATTACAGCCCGGATCAGGACAATGAAACGTCCAAATATATAGCAAACAGGAGGCCCCCGGAGGCTCGGATGATCCTGTGTCCACTGAGGGCACCAAAAAATAGCGAGGCTGGGCCAAAAATGATCGTACGTGGTATAAGAAGCCAAAACCGGGCTCCGTAATTTACAGACCTAAATAAGTTATTGCCTCCTAATGGAGTATAACAATACTGTCTTGTGTGATACATCCAATACCCCTTACAATTAAAGGGGTACTCCGGTGGAAAACGTATTTTTTAATCAACTGGTGCCAGAAAGTTAAACAGATTTGTAAATTACTTCTATTAAAAAATCTTAATCCTTCCAGTACTTATAAACTGTTGAATACTACATAGGAAATTATTTTCTTTTTGGAACACAGTGCTCTCTGCTGACATCATGACCACAGGGCTCTCTGCTGACATATCTGTCCATTTTAAGAACAGTGCAGAGAAGGAGAAACATATGCTGCTCCGGACAGTTCCTAAAATGGACAGAGATGTCAGCAGAGAGCACTGTGCTCATGATGTCAGCAGAGAGCTCTGTGTTCCAAAAAGAAAATAATTTCCTCTGTAGTATTCAGCAGCTAATAAGTACTGGAAGGATTGAGATTATTATTATTTTTTTTTTTTATATATAGAAGTCATTTACAAATCTTTTTAACTTTCTGGCACCAGTTGATTTAAAAAAAAAAAAAAAAAGTTTTCCACCGGAGTACCCCTTTATTAGAACAAGGAAGATGAAGTTGCCGGAGTGCTCCTTTACTGCATAACAGAAAGCTGCGATGTCCACTGCTGCTAGCTACTCTCTACTCCAGTGTTTTCCAACCAGTACGCCTCCAGCTGTTACAAAACTACAACTCCCAGCATGCCCGGACAGCCAAAGGCTGCCCGGGCATGCCGGGAGTTGTAGTTTTGCAACAACTGGAGGAACACTGGTTGGAAAACACTGCTCTTCTACTCCATTCACTTGAATGGGCTAAGCTGCAATGTATGACACAGCCAGCACAGCCACACTCTGCAGGACCTTGGAGTTCCTCAATTGGTGTCCCCCCCCCCCCCATGGTTATACATTGATATTCAAAGGATAAGTCAGATAAGTCAGAGGGGCACTCTATTAATGTTATTTATTTATTTATTTTTCTGCCTTTTGCTTACCTCTTTTTGTTGATGTGGCAGGCATGGAATAGGCTCCATTTCGGTTTACAATTGAACAGTAGGGGAGGTGTATAACTACTATATATTCTGATCCAATAGAGATAGCAGCAGCAGTATACAGATAGAGCTGGAGGAGAGGAGTATAACTACTATATATTCTGATCCCATAGAGATAGCAGCAGCAGTATACAGATAGAGCTGGAGGAGAGGAGTATAACTACTATATATTCTGATCCCATAGAGATAGCAGCAGCAGTATACAAATAGAGCTGTAGAGGAGGTGTATAACTACTATATATCCTGATCCCATAAAGATAGCAGCTGTATACAGACAGAGCTGGAGGGAGGTGTATAACTACTATATATCCTGATCCCATAAAGATAGCAGCAGTATACAGACAGAGCTGGAGGGAGGTGTATAACTACTATATATCCTGATCCCATAAAGATAGCAGCAGTATACAGACAGAGCTGGAGGGAGGTGTATAACTACTATATATCCTAATCCCATAAAGATAGCAGCAGTAAACAGATAGAGCTGGAGGGAGGTGTATAACTACTGTATATACATAGAAGTTACAGACTACAGATAGAGATGGAGGAGAGGTAAATAACTACTATATATATATATATATATATATATATATATATATATATATATACACTGATCCCATATAGTAGCTACAGAATACTGATAGAGATGGAGTAGAGGTGTATAACTACTATATATATACTGATCCCATAAAAATAGCAGCAGTATACAGATAGAGCTGAAGGAAAGGTGTATAACTATTATATATCCTGATCCCTTAGAGATAGCAGATTGAGATGGGGGAGGGGATCTGGTAGGTGATGATGTTTTCCTATAGTTCCAGGTCTGGCATCCTGTCTCTCACATTAAACATAGTAACTTTCAGACTCAGACTGGTGATCACATGACCAAGTTACAGTAATGAAATGCATAGATGCAGCTTTGTTGAAATAAAACAAATGGTGGTGTATTCTTTCCTGGGGCTCAAAGTCAGACGACTCCCTGTGATGGGATCTGGTTCCTCCCCATGGACGATGCATCCTTTCCCTTAGCATGGCTCCGTTGGGTAACAGGTCCTTATTTGTGTCATGTATAGCAGGAATCATCCCGCTACTTCGATTTCTCCTGTCTATCCGTTTGTTTGGGGTCATTGCTATGCAGCTGTTTATTACTCTGGATCAGCTGATCATGACTGCTCAGCTCTTGGCTTGTTTGGTGTAGGAGTTTCTGATTTGATAGCGTCTCTGCCATTTGCAGCACGGTGCTGATTATAACGTAAGATCTGTGCAGTTCCTTGTTCTAGGTTAGTTTGTTCAATAGGACTTTTTTCTTGACAGAGATTCTGTAGTGTGAATGCAGCCTTAGGATATGTTCACACTACGGATTATCAACGGAATCTCCACTAGCAGAATTACGCGAGCGGAGATTCCATTCTGGCGGCTGCCGCCGCAATACTTTGACGGTAGGACCGCGCGGCACTGCGCCATCACCATTGACGGCTGTGCATTGTTCGCGGACTTCCACACAAAGAATGAACATGTTCTTTCTTTGCGCGGAACAATTTCTACGGCAGAATTGCCCGCCACTGAAATTCCGCAGTGTGAACGGGTCTCGCGGAGACCCATTCACACTGATGTTTATGTTCACAGCACGTAATTCCGCAGGAATTACGTAGTGTGTACATACCATTAGGATCTAGAAAAGGCCACTGCTTTTAGTGAAGTCAGGTTCTTGTACCCAGGTGGGTGTAGCTATAGCCAGGAAGGGAGATGCTGATGCCACACCCAGATGGCACTTCACCCTTTGCCCCAGTTTTTAGCTGTTTTGTTCTGAACATCGCAGTGTAGAACACGGCATGAAAGCACGACTCCTCTGACAAGGTGATTGCAATTATGAATATATTAGAAAAAATAATTTACATAAAAAATTCATAAAATCAATGATCTTTGGCAAGAAAACTCTTTCCGGTACGTGTTGAAAATACATATATTCAGGTGGAGCGATAACATAAAACATTTACACTGTTAATCAGAACCTCCGGAGCGTTTCTCCTATGTGCCCAGGCGTCTGGAATAAAAAGAAAAACTGTGACTTACTTTCTGCTGCTCCCCCGATGCCGCTGGAATCACCCTCCTGTCCTCTGGCCCCGGTTCCTTCTGGCTTTTGGTGCCCGATACTGCGGCTCAGGTAATCGCCGGTCACGGTAGTGTCTTGGCCGGTGATAGGCTGAGCGACAGTGTAATGCAATGATTTATAATGTCGCACAGATTTGTGCAAAGGCCACAGAACCCCGGACCACAAGTAGCTGCTCCCTGTTCATTATTTTCTCCTGGCCAGGTGCGCAAATTTGTACCAACCTATTTGTGCCAATTTTGCCATCCTAAAGTCCCAAACTTTTCATATTACATGCCACCCAGCTGCACTGTGCACAGAAACATGCACTATGTTCGACATGTTGGATGATACATGATCCACCTGCTGGGACCCCCAGTGATCAGATGTCATTCCTGCGTAAACCTGGCAGTTAAAGGGATTATTCACCATAAGAAGACTTTAGTACTTCCCTGCCGGACAGTAATGGACATGCTTAGGAAGGATCTGTGCTTGTCTTGGTGCTAAATGGCCGTGTTGTGAGTCCACCATAATGCTGCTGCTATCCTTTTGTGAAATGACTTTCCTGTTGAAGTTCCCTCCTCCAACTACAAGTCCCAGGATCCTTTGTTTGGAAGTGTGAAATATTTCCTCCCCACCACACATCAGTCACCCCGCCCATTGCAATACAGCTAGGCTCCCCTTCCATGCTGTGCTGTGATTGAAACTACAATTCCCTGCAGCAGAATAATTTCCCTCCCACCCAGTGGTCGCTCCCCCCATTGAAGCACAGACAGGCTTCCTTTCAACACCTGACTAGTGATGTAATGTCTCGGGCTGCACTGCAAAGCTGACATAACACTCATTTTGTATGCTGCTAAAAATGAACATCAGGGCAAAGATCACATAAGAATTGCGAGATCAGCCATCAAACACAGGTACAGACACTATATTATGAACTACACTAACTTTACAGCCGCTGTAGCATAGTCAAATAAAATAAAAATCCTGTAATACCCCTTTTAAGTTATTTTGCTCTTCAGCACCACCATAAGGAGAAATGAATTACAGTACGGCCTACTGGGGGTGATTTCTGTTTACTAAGAGGATTACTGCCTATAGGGGCGATTACTGGCTACTGGGGAGAATAATTGGCTACTGGGGGATATTACTGGCAACTGGAGGGGATTACTGCCTACAGGGGGGATTACTGGCTACTGGGGAGAATAATTGGCTACTGGGGGATATTACTGGCTACTGGAGGGGATTACTGCCTACAGGGGGGATTACTGCCTACAGGGGGGATTACTGGCTACTGGGGAGAATAATTGGCTACTGTAGTACTGGGGAATATTACTGGCTACTGGAGGGGATTACTGCCTACAGGGGGGATTACTGGCTACTGGGGAGAATAATTGGCTACTGGGGGATATTACTGGCTACTGGAGGGGATTACTGCCTACAGGGGGGATTACTGGCTACTGGGGAGAATAATTGGCTACTGTGGTACTGGGGAATATTACTGGCTACTGGAGGGGATTACTGCCTTCAGGGGGGATTACTGGCTACTGGAGGGGATTACTGCCTACTGGGGGATTACATGCTACTGGGGGGGGGGGTCGATTATGGGGGGATAACTGTCTACAAGGGGTAATGACCGGCTACTGGGGAAGCTACTTGGCTAATTGGGGAATTACCTGCTTACTGAGGGGCTACCTACCTAATGGGGGGATAACTTGCCTACTGGAGGGACTGTTTGCCTACAGAGGGAGCTACCGGGCTAATTGGGGGTGATTGTCTGCTTACTGGGGGCTTCATGCGCCTGGGGGGGCTACCTAATTCCTCTGGGAGATTAATTGAAAGGGGGACCTACTAACATACCCACTTTTACTGTTTGGGGCACAGAGGGGGCATTATTACAGTTTGTGGGGCTATAGATGAGGAGGTGGGATGCGTGTTGAAAAAGAAAGGGGTCTAAGATGATTTTCTGGTGCATTCTGCAGAAGAGAGTCATGGCTGGAAGAAGTCATCATGGTGGTTTGGAAAAGTTAGGGTCTATTCACACGGCAGAATTTGCTCTTGCGGAATTCTGACTCAAATTAAAGCCCATAGACTTCTATGGGATTCCGCACTCCCATTCATACTTCTGAATTTCCACTTGCGGAATTCCGCAAGCGGAAATTCAGAAGTGTGAATGGGAGTGCGGAATCCCATAGAAGTCTATGGGCTTTAAAGGGGTACTTCGGTGGAAAACGACTTATTTTTTTTTATTTTTTTAATCAACTGGTGCCAGAAAGTTAAACAGATTTGTAAATCACTTCTATTAAAAAAAATCTTAATCCATCCAGTACTTTTTAGGGGCCGTATACTACAGAGGAAATGCTTTTTTTTATTTTTGGATTTCTTTTCTGTCACGGCCACAGTGCTCTCTGCTGACCTCTGCTGTCCATTTTAGGAACTGTCCAGAGCAGCATATATTTGCTACGGGCATTTTCTCCTGCTCTGGACAGTTCCTAAAATGGACAGCAGAGGTCAGCAGAGAGCACTGTGCTCGTGACAGAAGAGACATCCAAAAAGAAAAGCATTTCCTCTGTAGTATACAGCCCCTAAAAAGTACTGGAAGGATTAAGATTTTTTAATAAAAGTAATGTACAAATCTGTTTAACTTTCTGGCACCAGTTGATAAAAAAAATTAAAAAAAATAAGTAGTTTTCCACAGGAGTACCCCTTTAAAGCCCATAGACTTCTATGGGATTCCGCACCCCCATTCACACTTCTAAATTTCCGCTTGCGGAATTCCAGTGTACCCCTTTAATTTGAGGCACAATTCAGAAGTGTGAATGGGAGTGCGGAATCCCATAGAAGTCTCTGGGCTTTAATTCGAGGCAGAATTCCGCAAGCGCAAATTCTGCCGTGTGAATAGAGCCTGAAAGTAAGGAACGACTCTAAGAAGATGTCACCAGCCAGTCACTGCTGGAATCTACTCCAATATGGCCACCATATGGCGGAAATACTGTGTATAATGTGTGTTATGCGGTAATATAAATAGTCCACAGGTTCCTGACATAATAGCGGCAGGTTATAGAGATTATAATCATAAATTCATGTATGGGGGGTTCTTATTTATTCCATAAAATAATATAAAAGCAATGAAGTAGTGTGTGCGCTATAAAAGAGGCTGCGAACATGGACACAAAGCTGTCAGCTGGAGCAGAGTATTAGCGGTAACAATGAGGGCGTCCGTGCGTAAAAGACACATCCGAGCGCTGCAAGAAGACGGGGAGACAAATAAAAGGATGTGCAGACACTTGTATCCAGTAAAGATTGTTATTCTCCTCCGTCTCTCCCGGGGCCGGACCTTCTGCCATCGCGGCGCTCTGCCCTCTTTGTTCCCATTAGTGTCGGAATCAGAAGGCGAATGCAGATTTCGTGTTTTTGTATCAACAACTTCCATATTAAGTGTTTTCTGAGGACGGGTAATAAACACCATGAGTTACATCCAGCCCCACCGAGCGCAGACATCACACTGGATTTATTCAGGCAATTTACAGCTTATTAATATGTATCACTTATTTTCAATCCGTTTTTTTTTTCCTTTTCGTTCGCCTAAACAAAAGAGCAACTGAACCCGGGAATATGATCTGACGGGGGAGGATCCTGCAGCGTCTACAGACACAATCATCTCTGTATGAAGGAATGAGATATGTATAATTACTATATCCTCCATATAGAGAGAGAGAGATAGGAGATAGATAGATAGATAGGAGATATGTATAATTACTATATCCTCCATATATATAGAGAGAGAGAGATAGGAGATAGATAGATAGATAGATAGATAGATAGATAGATAGATATGTATAATTACTATATCCTCCATATATAGAGAGAGAGAGAGATAGGAGATAGATAGATAGATAGATAGATATGTATAATTACTATATCCTCCATATATAGAGAGAGAGATAGGAGATAGATAGATAGATATGTATAATTACTATATCCTCCATATATATATAGAGAGAGAGATAGGAGATAGATAGATAGATAGATATGAGATATGTATAATTACTATATCCTCCATATATAGAGAGAGATAGGAGATAGATAGATAGATAGATAGATAGATATGAGATATGTATAATTACTATATCCTCCATATATAGAGAGAGATAGGAGATAGATAGATAGATAGATAGATATGAGATATGTATAATTACTATATCCTCCATATATAGAGAGAGATAGGAGATAGATAGATATGAGATAGATAGATAGATAGATAGATAGATAGATATGAGATAGATAGATAGATATGAGATAGATAGATAGATAGATAGATAGATATGAGATAGATAGATAGATAGATATGAGATAGATAAATAGATAGATAGATATGAGATAGATAGATAGATAGATAGATATGAGATAGATAGATAAATAGATAGATATGAGATAGATAGATAGATAGATATGAGACAGATAGATAAATAGATAGATATATATGAGATTGATAGATAGATAGATAGATATGAGATAGATAGATAAATAGATAGATATATATGAGATTGATAGATAGATAGATAGATAGATAGATAAATAGATAGATAGATAGATATGAGATAGATAGATAAATAAATAGATAGATAGATAGATAGATAGATATGAGATAGATAGATAGATAGATAGATAGGAGATAGATAGGAGATAGATAGATAGATAGGAGATAGATAGATAGATAGATAGATAGGAGATAGATAGATAGATAGGAGATAGATAGATAGATAGATAGATATGAGATAGATAGATATGAGATAGATAGATATGAGATAGATATGAGATAGATAGATAGGAGATAGATAGATAGATAGATATGAGATAGATATGAGATAGATAGATAGATATGAGATAGATAGATAAATATGAGATAGATAGATATGAGATAGATAGGAGATAGATAGATAGAAATGAGATAGATAGATATGAGATAGATAGATATGAGATAGATACATATTAGATGAATATATAGATATGAGATAGATAGATATGAGATAGATAGATGGATAGATATGAGATAGATAGATAGATAGATATGAGATAGATAGATAGATAGATAGATAGATATGAGATAGATAGATAGATAGATAGATAGATATGAGATAGATAGATAGATATGAGATAGATAGATATGAGATAGATATGAGATAGATAGATAGATAGATAGATAGATAGATATGAGATAGATAGATAGATAGATAGATATGAGATAGATAGATATGAGATAGATAGATATGAGATAGAGAGATAGATAGATATAAGATAGATAGATGGATATGAGATAGATAGATATGAGATAGATATGAGATAGATAGATATGAGATAGATAGATGGATATGAGATAGATAGATATGAGATAGATAGATAGATATGAGATAGATAGATATGAGATAGATTGGAGGGGCAAGCTGTGCATAACTAGCTTGCCCCCTGACTGGTGAGCAGTTAAGGGGTTAAGAAATATACAGGCAAGGTTTTTAGCCCCCTCCCCCGCCTGTAAAAACTTGTTGTTAACTATAGTGGTATGTCCCATGGGTGGGGGGAAGGAGTGCACCAATCAGTGGTGTAATAGTTTCCCGGGCTTTCAGGGGCCCTCCCCTGGGTATTTATAGTTGTGGTGCCTCCCTTCCCCCCTCAATCTGCCCAGGACCCGGAGTTTTGACTGCTGGCTGGTATGTGTCTGCCCCTTATTTGTGGCCTGGATGGAGCAGGAGGGTGAGGGCTGGCATGTTCCCTTATGGCTGAGCTGGCCTCCCCTCCTGTTGCACCCGAGGCGGGTTTGGGAGGCTGGCGGACCTCTCACAGTCCCGCTCTCCTACCCACTATAGTCCCTGTGAGCCCTGTCCCGCCCGTTACTTTTGCCCTCTTCCCTGCCCGTGGCCAAAGCCCTCTCCCCTGCCTGTGCCTCTATCCCTCCCTCAGGGCGTGCTCCTTATGAGCATGCTCTGCTGTTTTCCTTGTCCCCCCCCCTGTCCCCCTCCGTCTCTCCCCCCCCCCCCCCTGGCTCTGGAGGCAGCGGCCCCTGGGGGGCTGCTGCTGTTTTAACTCCCTATGTGCAAATGGACGCTTATTAACGTCCATTTGCGCTCCTTCAGATATAATGCGCGCTCACAAGGTGAGCGCGCGTTATATCCGTGGGGTCCCGGTTGCTCTTAGCAACCAGGACCCATGCTACGCTGGACATCGCCGATCGGGCAGATGTCCGGCATTACATCTTTAGACGCGGCGATCTAAGTTCATCGCCGCATCTGAAGGTGTACTTTCAAGCATCCCGGCTGCTCAGTCGGGCTGACCGGGACAATCCCGATCTAATCGCGTTGTCCCGATCAGCTGGGACGCAGCAGGTGGGTCACTTACCTGCCTCCTGCGCGTCCGCTCGTTGATTGATTGCTCCAAGCCTTAAACCTTAAGTCAATAAAGGTCATTTAACCCTTCAATAATAAAAGTTTGGTTTGCCCCCTTTTCCCCATCCAAAAAAAAATAAATAAATAAATAATACAAAAAAAAATAAAAAAAAATATATATATATATATATATTTAAATAAATGGAAAAAAAATCGATAAATAAATAAATAAATAAATAAAAGTGTATATATGTGTATGTATGTATATATAGGTATAACTAAAAAAAAAAAATTTAATAATAAAAAAAAAAAAAATGTGTGTTGCAGACATGCATGTATGTGGTATCTCCGCATGAGTGCATGTCTGGGGTATAACAATATGTCGTCGCTTGACGTGTTCCGTCTATGGCGTGCACGCAAATATAAATAAATGAATAATTCAAATAAAATAATTTTAAATTAAAATAAATAAATAAATATTAAATTTCACTATACACTTGATATACATAATAAATAATATTGGTAATTTAATACACATATGACATTTCTGTTTAGCATATTCGGTCAATTTTTCTACTGTATGTATTAATAAACGGCGTTCACCAAAAAAAAGAAAATAAATAAATAAAACAATCCGAAAATGCCAAGGGTACTGCGGGCTCTTTCGGATTACGGCGCAAACTATTTGAGCTCTCCTATCGTCCCCTCTCATTTACCCAGCTTCTCACTCCGCCACGCTGGCACCTCTCCCCTTACCACACCCCCTGCCCACTGCGTCTGCCCCCACCCCCCCCATCACCTCTCCGCCCCGTGTTCCCAGATCTCCCCCCCCCTCCTTCTTCCTCCTGCCTCTCCAATGCCCCCCGTGAAGGGGTAGTGAGTGTGGTGGCGGAGTGCCCGCGACCCGGCGGTCTCCGACTTGCCTTGTTCCACGCCTGCGGCGGTGGTGAAGTGGTTCTTCCAGCTGTTGGCTTCTCCATCTTCTGGAATTGGTGAGTGTTCTGATGCGGGGCTTGGCCCCTTCCCCGGTTAGTGTGCTTATGGCTGCGTTCTGTGCAGTGTTCGTCCTTTTGTTTCTGTGTGTATGTTTAGTTTGGTCTCTGGTTGGGAGTTGGGTACGTCTCTTCTTGGGTTCTGGCTGTAGGTCAGTGGTCTGAGCAGCCATCAGTTGAATGTGTATTGTGTGGGAGACCAGAGTTCTAATCCTGCTTTCCTCCTCTATTTCAGGGGGCTTTGGTAGGGTATCATAAAAAAGTAAAAAAAAAAAAAAAAAA
Source organism: Hyla sarda (assembly GCF_029499605.1). NCBI lineage: Eukaryota > Metazoa > Chordata > Amphibia > Anura > Hylidae > Hyla > Hyla sarda. Next base: position 25,965,040 of record NC_079190.1, on the reverse strand, counting down.
ATGTTTTCTGCGGTGAGTGCTCTTTTGGCCTTACGCTCTGGGTGGCCGGGGTTTGGCAGACTTGGCTCCTGCGGCTTGTTCCTTTTCCTGATTCGGTGGGTGCTGCCCAGTTACAGTTTTGTTTCTTTTGGTTTTCTCCCCCTTTTGTTTGGTTTATCTCTCCGTATTTTCCCAATCTCTGGTAGGCATGGGACTTCTGTATGTCGTTTTGGGTGCTTTAGCTGATGTGTTCGCTTGAGTCTCCGGGGGTAGGTTCGCTTGAGTCTCTGTTTGCCTTGCCTTGTGAGTTTTTCTGTTCGTGGTGGTATTCCGGAGGGCGATTCTCCTGTGCTCTGCGCTTGTGGGGGGGTGGTTTGTTGTTGCAAGGCTGACATGCAAATTGTGAAGCGTTCCATATTTGGTGCTCGCTTCGGCAGAACATATGTTAAAATTGGAACAATACTGAGTAGATTAGCATGGGTTCCGCATGCCGCGTTGGCGTTGGTCTGCTGCTTTCCTGTGGTCAGGGTGTGATTGCGTTTTTCTCTGTTTTGGTTTCTTCGGGGCTCGCTGGGTGCCCTGGTTACGGTCCTTGATGGTTTCCTGATTGTTCCATGTGGAATATGATTCCGGGCGGAGTTTTTTCCTCCAGGTTGTCTCTGGCCGCCGAGGGTGTGTGGTATCTGTGCCCCCGCATATGTGCCCCCTGGTGCGCTAAGGGCTGACGTTTCGGCTGATTGGGGTTTTTTCATGTGTCGTGCAGTGGACAGGCCTGCTTTCTGTCCCCCGTTGCAGCTCACGGGAAGCTCGCTCTGTTTCCGGATGTGGCCGGTTTGGTTGGTTGTTGGTGTGGTTTGGTTTCCCTGTGGTGCTGCTGGGTGGTTTAGCCCTGGGTCTTGGTAGTTAGTGGGTTTCTGCCATGCTTGGGTTTTGTTAGCGCTTTTGCCTTGGTATTGGTTGTGGGACTTTGGGTGCTTGCTTCGGCAGCTCATGTTCTGGACTTGTAACGATACTGTGTGGGTTGGCTTGGCCCCTGCGCTTGGTAGCGCTCTAATTTGGTGTTACTTTTCTTCTTTTCTGGGGTGCTTTGAGTGATCGTGGCGTGTTGTCGGTCTGACATTCGGGGAGTTGTCACTGATATTACTCTTGCGGATTTCTTCCTGTGTTCGGCTTGTTGCACTTAGTGCTTCGCTGTTGTGAGTTACTATTTCTTTTGGGGCTGTGCTCCCTGGGGTCGGTATTGGGTGTTGACGCTTTGTCTCGTTTTTATCTGGCAGTGGTTCCGGAGGTTGCTCCCTCGGGCGGAGTCGGAAGGTTTGCCTGTGTGGCTGGCCCGTGGGTCATCGTGGAGTTTGGTGTGTATTTCTTGGTCCGCTTTGGTGGCTCCTGCGACTTGGTCACACTCACGGTAAGGCGTTTGCGAGTGGTTGGTGGTGTGGAGGCCGGGATGTCTACAGTGGAGGGGGGTTCCGGAGGTTCCAAATGTGTCTGTGGATAGGGGATTTGTTTTTCGTACCTGGAATGCCCTTTGTAGTTACCTTCTGGGCTCTGATGTTTATTCCTATTTCTTTTCATATGATGTGATGACGGAAGTTGACTGCTGTGTCACCTCTCCAAGGAGGTTCGAGATTTGGGCTGTGTTCTCTGTGCATCCAAATAACATTCTTAGTACATGACGCCGGGTATCTTCACCTGTTCATGTGAATCACCTTCTATTCAAAAAAAAAAAAAAAGGAGAAAACAGGTGGGTGGCTTTCCCACTGTGCTGCAACCCAGTGGGGTGCGGTTGGCGCATGGCGGGGGGTAATTTTTTCTTTTCTACTTTGCGGTTGGTGGGATGTTGGTGCGTACCTAGGGGCTGGGCCCGCGAGTGGGTGGCCTTGCTGTCGGCGACCGGTTTTTCCTATCAGTTTTGGGTCACTTGGTTGCAGCTGCGGGTCGGATTTTTGGTTGTCGCTTTTGCGTCGTTTTGCTCACCCGAGGTTTGCGCTGGCTTTTTTCGGGGCTATGTGGATGGGGCACTTCCTTTCTCCTCATCTGGGACTGGGGTGTCTGTTTTTTGGGTGCCTATTTTATGCAATTTGCGACACATTAAAAAATAAATAAATAAATAAATAAATAAATAAATAAATAAAATAAATAATAATAAAAATTAAAGGCCCCCTTTTTTGTCCGAGACTGCTTCGGCGATCCAGGTAGCGCAGCTTGTGCTGCATGGGGGTCAGCGAATGACTGTTTTTTCGGGTTGTCGTCCTATTGCTTGACGGGGCGGCTGTGGGGCGCCTCCCCCTTTTTTCTTTTTTGCTCCCCGCCCCGATTATTCAGTTTCGAGTTTTTTGTCTGTTTTGGGTTTTACTTTTCTTTGATAGGATGGGGTGTTGTGAGTTTGAGATTCGCCCTCTTTTGTATCGGGGCCGGCGGAGATGGCTTGGTTTCCGGAGAGGGTAGCGCAGCGCGTGGGGCGCTCACGATCTGCATGTTGCGTTGCTATTTTTGCCCAGTTTGATGTTTCCCATATGTGTTATGTTTTGCGATCGGTTTTCCGCAAGGTGGTGCGAGTGCTGCGGCTCTCTTCGGTGTATGGGTGAGTCTGAGAGATGTGTTCGCACAAGAGTTAATAAAGAAAAAAAAATAAAGAAAAAAAAAAAAAGATTAATAAATACTGTAAAATGAATGAATACAAATTAGTATAAGAAATAGGTCCTGGCGGCAGGTACCTCGGTTTTCCTGGAGAGGAAAAGTGTTGGGCGGTTTTCCTGGAGAGGAAAAGTGTTGGGCGGATTTCCTGGAGAGGAAATGTGTTGAGCGGATTTCCTGGAGAGGAAATGTGTTGGGTGTGTTCGGGGGGCTGAAGTGGCCCCAGGTGTTGGCTATCCAGTATCTCTTGGGTGGGGGTCGGAGCCCAGTGTAGGGCTATACTGGTCTCCTCCGTGGCGGTAAGAAGACGGTGAAAGCGGGGTCAACCCGGGGTAGACCTCCACACAGGACAGTGTGGCAGCACCTCTCGGGTTGGCAAGAAGCCAATCGGTGTCTTTGTTACAGTTAAATTGTTATTTATATAAGTAATTTTATAAATAAAGCTGTGGCCGATCCCCACCCATAAAAAAGTTGAATTGTTGTTGTGTCAGTTATTATTTAATTAATTATTGTAGTAAGGGGGAGGGGTAGTTATAGCCTGCTAGGAGCTAATTGGGTCTCAACAGTCAGATAGATAGATATGAGATAGATAGATGGATATGAGATAGATAGATAGATAGATAGATATGAGATAGATAGATATGAGATAGATAGATAGATGGATATGAGATAGATAGATAGATATGAGATAGATAGATATGAGAGATAGATAGATAGATATGAGATAGATAGATAGATAGATAGATAGATATGAGATAGATAGATATGAGATAGATTGGCCAAAGCAGATTTTAGGATAACCTCTTTAATTTAATAATATATCCCATTGGCTGCAGCAGCTACAATAGCAGTGCAGCTCTTGGACAGGAGGGGCGCTGTTACAGATCTCATAAATCCCCTGTAGAAGAGAATCATTCTATTTCCTATGATTATCTCTCTGGATTAATATCACTTACATTATTTAGTGTCCTAAACCTATTCATGGGAAACCATTATTATTGTAATTGGAGCAGAGCTCGTCCAGAGAACATGGTCAGAATGGTTCCATATTGCGGAATTAATGACAATATTTGGTGCAGCCGCTATTGTCTGGAGGGAACATCTAATGGTTTACTAGATAAATCATTTGTAAGTGACCGAGAATCCTCCCAGACTCCTTCTTTTAGGGCAGTGTAGGCTGAAATAGAGTTTATTAAGGTGAAGTCTGAGTCATTACATTACAGAGAGACGGAGCTGCACCTGATTTGCCGCTGACTGGGGATCCACATGAATATATGACTTTATTCCATCATTTACAGGCTGACTCAGCTCGTCTGGACTAGAAACCTTACTGCCTAATACTCTACAGGGGCAGCCGCTAATCTGGGGCCTGCATCAAATATTGTAGTGGTTACAAAGAACATCTCTCTTTGGAGGACCCATCATGTCTGTTTATTATACCAACAAGCCATTCATTTCAAAGGCCACTGTATAATACTTCATGTCTCCTGTGGTGGCGCTCCAGGGAAGCTGAACACTTGCTGAGTGCACTGTGTAATACTTCATGTCTCCTGTGGTGGCGCTGCAGGGAAGCTGGACACTTGCTAAATGCACTGTGTAATGCTTCATGTCACATGTGGTGGCGCTGCAGGGAAGCTGAACACATGCTGAGTGCACTGTGTAATGCTTCATGTCTCCTGTGGTGGCGCTGCAGGGAAGCTGAACACTTGCTGAGTGCACTGTGTAATGCTTCATGTCACATGTGGTGGTGCTGCTGGGAAGCTGAACACATGCTGAGTGCACTGTGTAATGCTTCATGTCACATGTGGTGGCGCTGCAGGGAAGCGGAACACTTGCTGTGTGCACTGTGTAATGCTTCATATCTCCTGTGGTGGCACTGCAGGGAAGCTGAATACTTGTTGTATGCTGTGTGTAATGCTTCATATCTCCTGTGGTGGCTCTGCAGGGAAGCTGAATACTTGCTGTATGCTGTGTGTGATATTTCATGTCTCCTGTGGTGGCGCTGCAGGGAAGCTGAATACTTGTTGTATGCTGTGTGTAATGCTTCATATCTCCTGTGGTGGCTCTGCAGGGAAGCTGAATACTTGCTGTATGCTGTGTGTAATATTTCATGTCTCCTGTGGTGGCACTGCAGGGAAGCTGAATACTTGCTGTATGCTGTGTGTAATATTTCATGTCTCCTGTGGTGGCGCTGCAGGGAAGCTGTACAGTTGCTCTGTGCACTGTGTAATGCTTCATGTCTCCTGTGGTGGCACTGCAGGGAAACTAAACAAATACTATGTGCACTGTGTAATGCCTCATGTCTCCTGTGGTGGCGCTACAGGGAAGCTGTATATTTGCTGTGTGCACTGTATAATGCCTCTTGTTTCCTGTGGTGGCACTGCAGGGAAGCTGCACACTTGCTGTGCGCTCTGTGTAATACTTCATGTCTCCTGTGGTGGTGCTGCAGGAAAGCCGTACACTTGCTGTGTGCACTATGTAATTCTTTGTGTCTCCTGTTGTGATGTTGCAGAAAAGCTATATACTTGCTGTGTGCTTTGTGCAATTCTTCATGTCTACTGTGGTGGTGCTGCAGGGAAGCTGAACACTTTCTGTGCACTCTGTGTAATGTTTCAAGTGTCCTGTGGTGGTGCTGCAGGGAAGCTGAACACTTGCTGTGTGCTCTGTGTAATGCTCTATTTCATTAAAGGGGTACTCCTGTAGAAAACTTTTTTTTTTTTTTTTAAATCAACTGGTGCCAGAAATTTACACCGATTTGTAAATCACTTCTATGAAAAAAATCGTAATCCTTCCAGTACTTTTTAGGGGCTGAATACTAAAGAGAAATCCAAAAAAGAAATGCATTTCCTCTGTTATCATGATCACAGTGCTCTCTGCTGACCTCTGCTGTCCATTTTAGGAACTGTCCAGAGCAGGAGAAAATCCCCATAGCAAACATATCCTGCTCTGGAAAGTGCCTAAAATGGACAGCAGTGGTCAACAGAGAGCACTGTGGTCATGACATCAGAGGAAATGCATTTCTTTTTTGGATTTCTCTTTAGTATACAGCCCCTAAAAAGTACTGGAAGGATTAAGATTTTTTTAATTGAAGTGATTTACAAATCTGTTTAACTTTCTGGCACCAGTTGATTTAAAAAATAAAAAACGTTTTCCACGGGAGTACCCCTTTAAGGATGGATTATGTAGTTAATAATGAACCCCACGTGTCCATCCATGTTTTCCTTCCCTCTCAGACCCGTCCCCCGTAATATTCCATGCATGACCATTAATGAATGCTGACAGATATCAGGACAGTCGTGATTATGTGATGTGGCAGAACCTGCTCCTCGGATGTAACTTGAGACACAAGCTGAAATTCCACACTAATCACTTAATATCCTTGTAGGCTCCGCGCACGTTCCTCTGGATCTCCTCCTGTCGATCTGATACCGAGGGAATAAATTCTTATTAGGAGAGAAACTTGAACTAGAAAACTTAATTTCTATGTAATCGTATTTACATGTAATAATCCATAGCTGAGAATATTTCTGGAGTTAAAAGTTTTAAATGTCTTACTATTGTTCACTGTTATCAGCCATAGGGTAGGGAAGAATGGCGCTGCCTCCAGTATCATCACACAATGGTGGTGATTTACTAAGAATGGAGTGTAGTTTTCTTTTCGCCACAGGTATTTTTCGATGGTATTTACTAATATGTAGTGTTGCGCGGCATAGGCCATATTCGAATTCGCGAATATTCGCGAATATATGGACGAATATTCGTCATATATTCGCGAATATTCGCATATTCGCAATATCTGCGATTTATTTTCGCATATGCGAAAATTTGTGTATGCGAAAATTGCATATACGGAAATTAGCATATCCTGAAATTAACATAGGCGACAATTCGCATATGCGAAAATTAGCATATGCAAATCTTCGCATATGCGAACATTCGTACACCAGTCTCACACAGTAGTATTAGAGCCTTCTTTACACCACACAAGCTGGAAGCAGAGAGGGATGATCACTGTGATGTGTACTGTGAAAAAAAAAAAATAAAATTATAAAAAAAAAAAACATATTCGTAATTACGAATATATAGTGCTATATTCGTGAATATTCGCGAATTCGCGAATATGCGATATTCGCGAATAAAATTCGCATTGCGAATATTCGGGAGCAACACTACTAATATGGCGACACTTGCTTTGAGCCGTTGGGTTTTCCAGAGCTCAAAACCACCACATTTTATGTGAGAACACTAGTAAATTTAGCATAAGAAAGCATGCCAAAGGAAAAGAGGGGGGGGGGGGCACTTACGAGTCGGAGTCTCTTGGAGGGTGCAGACTGTGTCTTTATTCGGTGCAATAAAATTCCATAGCGCAGGACGCCCTGGCGTCCTGCGCTATGGAATTTTATTGCACCGAATAAAGACACAGTCTGCACCCTCCAAGAGACTCCGACTCGTAAGTGCCCCCCCCCCCCCTCTTTTCCTTTGCCATGCTTTCTTATACTAATGGACTTTTCGGTATGGGGTTGAGCACAGTACGGAGACTCGTAGGTGCGCATCAGTAAGGAAAGCCGTTTACCGTGTATGGGAAGAAAGAGATCACCTAAGTGTATTTTATAACAGCAGTGCCGACCGCTGTGTCTTACCTGGTACTTACACTAGTAAATTTGTTGGGATTTTCTGAAACTGTCAGGGTCACGCCCCTTTCCCGGGAACATGCCCCTTTCTCAGGAGCACGCCCCTTTCTCGGGAGCACGCCCCTTTCCCGGGAACATGCCCCTTTCTCGGGAGCACGCCCCTTTCTTGGGAGCACGCCCCTTTCTCGGGAACATGCCCCTTTTTAGGTTTTCTTCGTATAATGGAAAGTTGGTCCTGGTTTTTGGATTTTTTGGGTCGCAAAATAAGGCGCAAAAAAGGTGTGACCCAGTTTGGGCACAAAGCCAGAGAAATAAGAGTTGGGCTCACATTAGTAAATCACCACCAATGTAAGCAAATATATTAGAAGATTTTATAAGGAAGGAAGGAAAGTGGGTGGGAAGGGTAAAACTGAAGGAAGGAACAAAGGGAAGGAAGGTGGTTAAAAAGGGAATAAAATAAAGGGAAGGGAGAAAGAAAGGATGGAAAGTAAGGGTTAAAAAGAAGGAAGGAAGAAAAAATAGGTGACACAGAAATATGGAACAAATGGTGGAGAAAGGAAGGGCAGAACTTTAGGATGGAACATAACATTTTAGGGAGAAAGAAAGAGGGAGGAAAGGAAAATAGGGAGGAAGGAAGGAAGGGAGGGAGGGAGGTAGAAAGGAAGGAAGGGAGGGAGGAAGGTAGAGGGGAAGGGAGGGAGGGAGGGAGGTAGAGAGGAAGGAAGGGAGGGAGGGAGGTAGAGGGGAAGGGAGGGAGGGAGGTAAAGAGGAAGGAAGGGAGGGAGGGAGGTAGAGGGGAAGGGAGGGAGGGGCGTAGAGAGGAAGGAAGGGAGGGAGGGAGGTAGAGAGGAAGAGAGGGAGGGAGGTAGAGAGGAAGGAAGGGAGGGAGGGAGGTAGAGGGGAAGGGAGGGAGGTAGAGAGGAAGGAAGGACGGGAGGGAGGTAGAGGGGAAGGGAGGGAGGTAGAGAGGAAGGAAGGAAGGGAGAGAGGGAGGTAGAGAGGAAGGGAGGGAGGGAGGTAGAGGGGAAGGGAGGGAGGGGCGTAGAGAGGAAGGAAAAGAGGGAGGGAGGTAGAGAGGAAGAGAGGGAGGGAGGTAGAGAGGAAGAGAGGGAGGGAGGGAGGTAGAGGGGAAGGGAGGGAGGTAGAGAGGAAGGAAGGAAGGAAGGAAGGGAGGGAGGTAGAGGGGAAGGGAGGGAGGTAGAGAGGAAGGAAGGAAGGGAGGGAGGGAGGTAGAGGGGAAGAGAGGGAGGGAGGTAGAGAGGAAGGGAGGGAGGTAGAGAGGAAGGGAGGGAGGGAGGTAGAGAGGAAGGAAGGAAGGGAGGGAGGTAGAGGGGAAGGGAGGGAGGTAGAGAGGAAGGAAGGAAGGAAGGAAGGAAGGGAGGGAGGTAGAGGGGAAGAGAGGGAGGGAGGTAGAGAGGAAGGGAGGGAGGTAGAGAGGAAGGGAGGGAGGGAGGTAGAGAGGAAGGAAGGAAGGGAGGGAGGTAGAGAGGAAGGGAGGGAGGTAGAGAGGGAGGAAGGGAGGGAGGGAGCTAGAGAGGAAGAGAGGGTGGTAGAGAGGAAGGAAGGGAGGGAGGGAGGTAGAGGGGAATGGAGGGAGGGGCTTAGAGAGGAAGGAAGGAAGGAAGGGAGGGAGGGAGGTAGAGAGGAAGAGAGGGAGGGAGATAGAGAGGAAGGGAGGGAGGTAGAGAGGAAGGGAGGGAGGGAGGTAGAGAGGAAGGAAGGAAGGAAGGGAGGGAGGTAGAGAGGAAGGGAGGGACATAGAGAGGAAGGAGGGGAGGGAGGTAGAGAGGAAGGAAGGGAGGGAGGTAGAGAGGAAGGGAGGGAGATAGAGAGGAAGGAAGGGAGGGATGGAGGTAGAAAGGAAGGGAGGGAGGTAGAGAGGAAGGGAGGGAGGTAGAGAGGAAGGGAGGTAGAGAGGAAGGGAGGGAGGGAGGGTGAAAGGAAGGAAGGAAGAAAGCACCCAGCACCCTTCCATGTCTAAATTAATTCCGTCATATAAAGTTGAAATAACAGTACCCTGCAATGCCTAGATGAATGGCATCATATAGTGCCCAGATAACAGCACACTAGATGCATTGCTCTGTCGGGTGTTGTTTATGCTATATTAGTCAGGTTGGGAATGTATTGTATTGCTGTGATGTAGAGGTGCACCCCTTTATATGCCTCATACTTACCTTGCTCAGATTACCTGTGACTGCACATGACTGGCCACCTTGTACCCCCTGCCCGGTCCAGGCATACCTTTCTTATTCATGACCTCTGTAGTGATGGTAATGGATGGTGCGGCACATGCTTCGTACTGTACAGTGGATGCAGCCTGGTCTTATTTGCATAGACTTGTATAATCTATGAGATATTAAATGTGTTTAATTCAAGCAGAAAACTCCAAGTCGTGTTACATAAAGTCATTTGTGAAGCTATTAATGAAGATCGTCCATAATGAGGTAAATGTTAATTCTGGGCTAATCCACCAGAAAATATATGCGGGGAAGAAATTAGATCTAAATCCTATTATTTCCTGTTCATTTCTATGGAGAACGAAGATTCAGGACTCATTGATGGTCCCATGTAGACCACCTTGGTGGAGCTCTCTGTGTTATGTAGAATGGATCTCCTGGCTTGGCCCTTACATTTTCTGAATCCACCTGAAACCCTACCAGGTATGTTCCATAACATTCCAATGGGTAGTCACCTCATTGACCGGTCAGCCGGCTGGTTAGGGGAAGAAGGACACAGATGCTCTTTTGGGTGTCCTATGTGATACTCACATGTCTGGAGGTGTTGTTGGTGGCATCTTCAGGTTATATCCATGACTATCCTTTAGGAATAATCATAGACCTAGTTTCTTCTTAGGACAATCCTATGTAGTAATATTAAAGGGTTTGTCCATGGATGAAGACCAGAAACAGTGACACACTGCTCCACAGGTTGTGAATGGTACTGCAGGTCGGTCCTATTCTCTTAAAGGAGTACTCCGTCCCTAGACATCTTATCCCCAATCCAAAGGATATGGGATAAGATGTCTAATCCCGGGGGTCCCGCCACTGGGGACCCCCGCGATCTCAGCTGCAGCACCCCAGACATCCAGTGCACGGAGCAAACTTCGGAGCCTTGACATCATGGTCACGCCCCCTTTATGCAAGTCTTCCCATAGCCTTGCATTGAGGGTGTGTGGCCGTGACGTCCTGAGCGGGCGTGGCCGAGATATCTGATGTCTGCCAGGTCCCTGGCTGCTGACGGAAGCCTGGACCTGTCGTGCATGATGCGAGCACCACGTTAAGTCCCACCGCATCATGACGTACATTTATGTCAAATGTCGTTAAGGGGATAATGGGAAGAGGAAAGTATGGGAACGGGAAGTCAGCTGCGGCCGGACATCTCTGATAACAGAAAGAATGGGAATGCTGAAATCTATTAGTTCAAATCCTCTGTCATCAGGGGAAATTCAAGACACCCCAATACACATTTAATAGTCAGCCAGTCTTACCAAAATTGAAGTGTCTAGCCAGCGGTTATCCAGGATAAGAGGTTATCCAGGATAAGAAAGACTGATTTATTCAAAAAACAGTGCCACACCTCTCCTCAGGTTATATGAGGTATTGCAGCTTAGTTCTATTGACGTGAATGGAGCCAAGTTGTAATACCACACACAACCTGAGGACAAGTGTGGTGCTGTTTTCAAAAGAAATCAGCTGTTTTCCTATTCCTGGATAACCCTTTTAATATTATCCATATGACCATTTTTCGAGCCTCAATTCACAAAGTTGTCTAAGTCTAGCTGTGTCTACGTAACCAAATTCCCGGAGACCCCCCCCCCCCTCTTCTTTGCAGTTTCTTGTATTACTGTTCCCCTTATTGTGACATTTTTAACAAGACTGGAAATAATGTGCAGATAAATAAATATATGGCTATAGCTCTGGAAGAACACAAATATTAATGGGTTATAAAACACACATTTACGCTTTATGCCGACAAAAAATGACAGCCCTGAGATGTGAATTAACAGACTGCGTCAGATGACAATTACGGCGTTGTCTGCAATGTGTCTGTCTTTGTTATATCCCGCTCGGTATAATCACGCGGTTAGCTCAGGCATTACCGCACTGAATGGCTACAGCAATGCATTTAAATTGCTCTCATTTGCATGGATTACTCCATTAAGAAACCCTTACCGTGAATGTGTTGCCATATTTCACCGGGAAGAATTTCAGTGTAAATTCAAATGTCAGCTTCTTCTTCTGGAAGTCAAGGGCTTCATTCTATGCAGTGAAAACCTCCTTAGCTGGAAATTGTTATTCAGATAAGCAGTAACGTACAGAAAAGTACAGATCTAAATGGGTCCCTATTATGGTGCCTGCCCCCCAGGAATGGGACCAACCAGGACGGGACCCCCATCACTCCGAGGAGCCCATAGCAGCCGCATGGACTGCCACTATGGTACGTATGCCCTTGATTATAAATAATGGACCCTCTATACCACCAGTAGATTTGTATAGGGTAAACTAGGATAGTGGACCCTCTACTTTCTAAATACAGTGGTCCCTCAACATACGATGGTAATCCGTTCCAAACGGACCATCGTTTGTTGAAACCATCGCATGTTGAGGGATCCGTGCAATGTAAAGTATAGGACAGTGGTCTACAACCTGCGGACCTCCAGATGTTGGAAAACTGCAACATCCAGCATGCCCGGACAGCCAACGGCTGTCCGGGCATGCTGGGTGTTGTAGTTTTGCAACATCTGGAGGTCCACAGGTTGTAGAATGCTGTTAGAGGAAATTGTACTCACCTGTCCCCGCGCAGCTCCGTACCGTCACCGCTCGTCACCGCTGCCCGGGATGTCGCCATCCATGGCTGTCGCCGCGTCCCCGGGGTGTCCCCGACACTCTAGTAAGGCCTCTGCTTCCCCGGCATCCGCGCTCTCCGACGCCGCCATCACGTCGCTACGCACGCCGCTCCGGTGACGGGACGGCGTGCGCAGCGACGTGATGACGTCGATGGAGGGCACCGACGATGCAGGGGATCCCGAAGAGGACGCGCCGGAGCCCCGAGGACAGGTAAGAGACATCACCGGAGCTTACAGGGCTCCGTAAATGGCTATCCGGCGGCAGCTGAAGCAGTCAGCGCTGCCGGATAGCCGTTTATGCGATGGCCCCGACATAAAAAAGCATTGCATGTTAAAATGATCGTATGTCGGGGCCATCGTAGGTCGAGGGGTCACTGTAATGAATTTTTGCAGGCTAACTTGTGGTGCTATAGTGGAACCTTCTATACAACTAGAGGTTCAGTGTATGCTACCCTGAGGTGCCAAAGTGGACCCTTTATACCAATAGTGAATTGGTGCTGACACAGTTGGGGTGCAACAGTAGGCCCTCCATACTACTAGGGGATTGAAGCAGGCTTAAAGGGGTATTCCAGTAAAATAATAATAATAATACTAATAATATCAACTGGCTCCAGAAAGTTAAACAGATTTGTAAATACTTCTATAAAAAAAAATCTTAACCCTACCAGTACTTATCAGCTGCTGAAGTTGAGTTGTTCTTTTCTGTCTAACCACAGTGCTCTCTGATGACACCTCTGTCTCAGGAACTGTCCAGAGTAGGAACAAATCCCCATAGAAAATGTATCCTGCTCTGGACAGTTCCTGAGACAGACAGACAGAGGTGTCAGCAGAGAGCACTGTTGTCAGACAGAAAAGAACAACTCAACTTCAGCAGCTGATAAGTACTGGAAGGATTGACATTTTATAATAGAAGTAATTTACAAATCTGTTTAATTTTCTGGAGCCAGTTGATATGAAAAAAAAAAGTTTTTTACTGGAATACCCCTTTAACTCAGCTGCAGTGTTCAAAAGAACCTTGCAAAAGATCCCAAGTCCTAGTCCCAAGGATAGTCTAGAACTAGTTATATACCCATGGATATTCTAGAATATGTGGCAACTACATTATGGGAACAAGCAGATTATGCTTGAATTTCCTTCATAGTATTCAGCAGCTAATAAGTACTGGAAGGATTAAGATTTTTTTTTTTATTATTAGAAGTAATTTACAAATCTGTTTAACTTTCTGGCACCAGTTGATTTAAAAAAGAGTTTTCCACCGGAGTACCCCTTTAAATGGGTTATCCAGGAATAGAAAAACAGACCACTGCCCCAACGTTTGGAACATTTTGTTACGAACGCTTGGAGCGATCAGCTGGGGTCGTGACATCCCGGCATGCCCCCTCAATGCAAGTCTATGGGAGGGGGTGTGATGGCTGCTATTAGAGGAGAATGTTTGAGATTTTCTTCTGCAGATCTTATTATATTCACTGCTCAAAAAACTAAAGGGAACACTTAAACAACACAATGTAACTCCAAGTCAATGACACTTCTGTGAAATCCCACTGTCCACTAAGGAAGAACACTGATTGACAATCAATTTAACATGCTGTTGTGTAAATGGAACAGACAACAGGTGGAAATTATAGGCAATTAGCAAGACACCCCCAATAAAGGAGTGGTTCTGCAGGTGGTTACCACAGACCGCTTCTCAGTTCCTATGCTTCCTGGCTGATGTTTTGGTCACTTTGAATGCTGGCGGTGCTTTCACTCTAGTGGTAGCATGAGACGGAGTCTACAACCCACACAAGTGGCTCAGGTAGTGCAGCTCATCCTGGATGGCACATCAATGAGAGCTGTGGCAAGAAGGTTTGCTGTGTCTTTCAGCGTAGTGTCCAGAGCATGGAGGCGCTACCAGGAGACAGGCCAGTACATCAGGAGACGTGGAGGAGGCCGTAGGAGGGCAACAACCCAGCAGCAGGACCGCTACCTCCACCTTTGTGCAAGAAGGAACAGGAGGAGCACTGCCAGAGCCCTGCAAAATGACCTCCAGCAGGCCACAAATGTGCATGTGTCCACTGAAACGGTCAGAAACAGACTCCATGAGGGTGGTATGAGGGCCCAATGTCCAGAGGTGGGGGTTGTGCTTACAGCCCAACACTGGGCAGGACGTTTAGCATTTGCCAGAGAACAACAAGATTGGAAAATTCGCCACTGGCGCATTGTGCTCTTCACAGATGAAAGCAGGTTCACACTGAGCACATGTGACAGATGTGACAGAGTCTGGAGACGCTGTGGAGAACGTTCTGCTGCCTGCAACATCCTCCAGCATGACTGGTTTGGCGATGGGTCAGTAATGGTGTGGGGTGGCATTTCTTTGGGGGGCCGCACAGCCCTCCATGTGCTTGCCAGAGGTGGCCTGACTGGTATTAGGTACCGAGATGAAATCCTCAGACCCCTTGTGAGACCATATGCTGGTGCGGTTGGCCCTGGGTTACTCCTAATGCAAGACAATTCTAGACCTCATGTGGCTGGAGTGTGTCAGCAGTTTTTGCAAGAAGAAGGCATTGATTCTATGGACTGGCCCCCCCGTTCACCAGACCTGAATCCGATTGAGCACATCTGGGACCTCATGTCTCGCTCCATCCACATAATGCCAGGTTTCACCACAGACTGTCCAGGAGTTGGCGGATGATTTAGTCCAGGGCTGGGAGGACATCCCTCAGGAGACCATCCTCCACCTCATCAGGATCATGCCCAGGCATTGTAAGGAGGTCATATGGGCATGTGGAGGCCACACACACTACTGAGCCTCATTGTGACTTGTTTTAAGGACATTACATCAAAGTTGGATCCACCTGTAGTATGGTTTTCCTCTTTGAGTGTGGAATTTTTCGATTTTGAGTGTGACTCCATATCCAGACCTCCATGGGTTGATAAATTAGATTTTCATTGATAATTTTTGTATGATTTTGTTGTCAGCACAATCAACTATTGTTACGCCGAGCGCTCCGGGTCCCCGCTCCTCCCCGGAGCGCTCGCTACACTCCTCTCACTGCAGCGCTCCGGTCGGTTCCACGGACCCGGGGCGCTGCGATACCGCCTCTGGCCGGGATGCGATTCGCGATGCGGGTAGCGCCCGCTCGCGATGCGCACCCCGGCTCCCGTACCTGACTCGCTCTCCGTCAGTTCTGTCCCGGCGCGCGCGGCCCCGCTCCCTAGGGCGCGCGCGCGCCGGGTCTTTGCGATTTAAAGGGCCACTGCGCCGCTGATTGGCGCAGTGGTTCCAATTAGTGTTTACACCTGTGCACTTCCCTATATCACCTCACTTCCCCTTCACTCCCTCGCCGGATCTTGTTGCCTTAGTGCCAGTGAAAGCGTTTCCTTGTGTGTTCCTAGCCTGTGTTCCAGACCTCCTGCCGTTGCCCCTGACTACGATCCTTGCTGCCTGCCCCGACCTTCTGCTACGTCCGACCTTGCTTCTGTCTACTCCCTTGTACCGCGCCTATCTTCAGCAGCCAGAGAGGTTGAGCCGTTGCTAGGGGATACGACCTGGTCACTACCGCCGCAGCAAGACCATCCCGCTTTGCGGCGGGCTCTGGTGAAAACCAGTAGTGACTTAGAACCGATCCTCTAGCACGGTCCACGCCAATCCCTCTTTGGCACAGAGGATCCACTACCTGCCAGCCGGCATCGTGACAGTAGATCCGGCCATGGATCCCGCTGAAGTTCCTCTGCCAGTTGTCGCTGACCTCACCACGGTGGTCGCCCAGCAGTCACAACAGATTGCGCAACAAGGCCAACAGCTGTCTCAACTGACTGTTATGCTACAACAGTTACTACCACAGCTCCAGCAACCATCTCCTCCGCCAGCTCCTGTACCTCCCCCGCAGCGAGTGGCCGCTTCTGGACTACGACTATCCTTGCCGGATAAATTTGATGGGGACTCTAAGTTTTGCCGTGGCTTCCTTTCCCAATGTTCATTACACTTGGAGATGATGTCGGACCAGTTCCCCACTGAAAGGTCTAAGGTGGCTTTCGTAGTCAGCCTGCTGTCTGGAAAAGCCCTGGCTTGGGCCACACCGCTCTGGGACCGCAATGACCCCGTCACTGCCTCTGTACACTCCTTCTTCTCGGAAATTCGAAGTGTCTTTGAGGAACCTGCCCGAGCCTCTTCTGCTGAGACTGCCCTGTTGAACCTGGTCCAGGGTAATTCTTCCGTTGGCGAGTATGCCGTACAATTCCGTACTCTAGCTTCTGAATTATCCTGGAACAATGAGGCCCTCTGCGCGACCTTTAAAAAAGGCCTATCCAGCAACATTAAAGATGTTCTGGCCGCACGAGAAATGCCTGCTAATCTTCATGAACTTATTCACCTAGCCACTCGCATTGACATGCGTTTTTCCGAAAGGCGTCAGGAGCTCCGCCAAGATATGGACTCTGTTCGCACGAGGCGTTTCTTCTCCTCGGCTCCTCTCTCCTCTGGTTCCCTGCAATCTGTTCCTGTGCCTCCCGCCGTGGAGGCTATGCAGGTCGACCGGTCTCGCCTGACATCTCAAGAGAGGACACGACGCCGCATGGAGAACCTCTGCCTGTACTGTGCTAGTACCGAACACTTCCTGAGGGATTGTCCTATCCGCCCTCCCCGCCTGGAAAGACGTACCCTGACTCCGCACAAAGGTGAGACAATCCTTGATGTCCACTCAGCTTCTCCACGTCTTACTGTGCCGGTGCAGATGTCTGCCTCTGCCTTCTCCTTCTCTTCTGTGGCCTTCTTGGACTCTGGATCTGCAGGAAATTTTATTTTGGCCTCTCTCGTCAACAGGTTCAACATCCCAGTGACCAGTCTCACCAGACCCCTTTACATCAATTGTATAAACAATGAAAGATTGGACTGTTCCATACGTTTCCGCACGGAGCCCCTTCTAATGAGCATCGGATCTCATCACGAGAGGATTGAACTTTTGGTCCTCCCCAATTGCACCTCGGAAATTCTCCTTGGACTTCCCTGGCTTCAACTTCATTCCCCAACCCTGGATTGGTCCACTGGGGAGATCAAGAGTTGGGGGCCCTCTTGTTCCAAGGACTGTCTAAAACCGGTTCCCAGTAACCCTTGCCGTGGCTCTCTGCTTCCTCCAGTAACCGGTCTCCCTAAGGCCTATATGGACTTCGCGGATGTTTTCTGCAAAAAACAAGCGGAGACTCTACCTCCTCACAGGCCTTATGATTGTCCTATCGACCTCCTCCCGGGCACTACTCCACCCCGGGGCAGAATTTATCCTCTCTCTGCCCCGGAGACTCTTGCCATGTCTGAATACGTCCAGGAGAATCTAAAAAAGGGCTTTATCCGTAAATCCTCCTCTCCTGCCGGAGCCGGATTTTTCTTTGTGTCCAAAAAAGATGGCTCTCTACGTCCTTGCATTGACTACCGCGGACTTAATAAAATCACGGTTAAGAACCGCTACCCCTTACCCCTCATCTCTGAACTCTTTGATCGCCTCCAAGGTGCCCACATCTTTACTAAATTGGACTTAAGAGGCGCCTATAACCTCATCCGCATCAGAGAGGGGGATGAGTGGAAAACAGCATTTAACACCAGAGATGGACACTTTGAGTATCTGGTCATGCCCTTTGGCCTGTGCAACGCCCCTGCTGTCTTCCAAGACTTTGTTAATGAAATTTTTCGTGATCTGTTATACTCCTGTGTTGTTGTATATCTTGATGATATCCTAATTTTTTCGGCCAATCTAGAAGAACACCGCCAGCATGTCCGTATGGTTCTTCAGAGACTTCGTGACAATCAACTCTATGCTAAAATTGAGAAATGTCTGTTTGAATGCCAATCTCTTCCTTTTCTAGGATACTTGGTCTCTGGCCAGGGACTACAAATGGATCCAGATAAACTCTCTGCCGTCTTAGATTGGCCACGCCCCTCCGGACTCCGTGCCATCCAACGTTTTTTGGGGTTCGCCAATTATTACAGGCAATTTATTCCACATTTTTCTACCATTGTGGCTCCTATTGTGGCTTTAACCAAAAAAAATGCCGATCCCAAGTCTTGGCCTCCTCAAGCGGAAGACGCCTTTAAACGACTCAAGTCTGCCTTCTCTTCGGCTCCCGTGCTCTCCAGACCTGACCCATCTAAACCCTTCCTATTGGAGGTTGATGCCTCCTCAGTGGGAGCTGGAGCTGTCCTTCTACAAAAAAACTCTTCCGGGCATGCTGTTACTTGTGGGTTTTTTTCTAGGACCTTCTCTCCGGCGGAGAGGAACTACTCCATCGGGGATCGAGAGCTTTTAGCCATTAAATTAGCACTTGAGGAATGGAGGCATCTGCTGGAGGGATCAAGATTTCCAGTTATTATTTACACCGATCACAAGAACCTCTCATACCTCGAGTCTGCCCAACGGCTGAATCCTCGTCAGGCCAGGTGGTCTCTGTTCTTTGCCCGATTTAATTTTGAAATTCACTTTCGGCCTGCTGATAAGAACATTAGGGCCGATGCTCTCTCTCGTTCCTCAGATGCTTCTGAAATTGAACTCTCCCCTCAACACATCATTCCTCCTGACTGCCTGATTTCCACTTCTCCAGCCTCCATCAGGCAAACTCCTCCAGGAAAGACCTTTGTTTCTCCACGCCAACGCCTCGGAATCCTCAAATGGGGTCACTCCTCCCATCTCGCAGGTCATGCGGGCATCAAGAAATCTGTGCAACTCATCTCTCGCTTCTATTGGTGGCCGACTCTAGAGACTGATGTGGTGGACTTTGTGCAAGCCTGCACTATCTGTGCCCGGGATAAGACTCCTCGCCAGAAGCCCGCTGGTTTTCTTCTTCCTCTGCCTGTTCCCGAACAACCTTGGTCTCTGATTGGTATGGATTTTATTACTGACTTACCCCCATCCCATGGCAACACTGTTATTTGGGTGGTCGTTGATCGATTCTCCAAAATGGCACATTTCATCCCTCTTCCTGGTCTTCCTTCAGCGCCTCAGTTGGCTAAACAATTTTTTGTACACATTTTTCGTCTTCACGGGTTGCCTACGCAGATCGTCTCGGATAGAGGCGTCCAATTTGTGTCTAAATTCTGGAGGGCTCTCTGTAAACAACTCAAGATTAAATTAAATTTTTCTTCTGCATACCATCCTCAATCCAATGGACAAGTAGAAAGAATTAACCAGATCTTGGGTGACTATTTACGACATTTTGTTTCCTCCCGCCAGGATGACTGGGCAGATCTTCTACCTTGGGCCGAATTCTCGTATAATTTCAGAATCTCTGAATCTTCCTCCAAATCCCCGTTTTTCGTGGTGTACGGCCGTCACCCTCTTCCCCCCCTCCCTACCCCCTTGCCCTCTGGTCTGCCCGCTGTGGATGAAATTTCTCGTGATCTTTCCATCATATGGAGAGAGACCCAAAATTCTCTCTTACAGGCTTCTTCACGCATGAAGAGATTCGCGGATAAGAAAAGAAGAGCTCCTCCCATTTTTTCCCCTGGAGACAAGGTATGGCTCTCCGCCAAATATGTCCGCTTCCGTGTCCCTAGCTATAAGTTGGGACCACGCTATCTTGGTCCTTTCAAGATTTTGCGCCAGATTAATCCTGTCTCTTACAAACTTCTTCTTCCTCCTTCTCTTCGTATTCCTAATGCCTTTCATGTTTCTCTTCTTAAACCACTTATCATTAACCGTTTCTCTCCCAAATCTGTTCCCCCCACTCCTGTCTCCGGCTCCTCGGACATCTTCTCCGTCAAAGAAATTTTAGCATCTAAAAAGGTCAGAGGGAAAACCTTCTTTCTAGTGGATTGGGAGGGTTGTGGTCCTGAAGAGAGGTCCTGGGAACCTGAGGACAATATCCTGGACAAAAGTCTGGTCCTCAGGTTCTCAGGCTCCAAGAAGAGGGGGAGACCCAAGGGGGGGGGTACTGTTACGCCGAGCGCTCCGGGTCCCCGCTCCTCCCCGGAGCGCTCGCTACACTCCTCTCACTGCAGCGCTCCGGTCGGTTCCACGGACCCGGGGCGCTGCGATACCGCCTCTGGCCGGGATGCGATTCGCGATGCGGGTAGCGCCCGCTCGCGATGCGCACCCCGGCTCCCGTACCTGACTCGCTCTCCGTCAGTTCTGTCCCGGCGCGCGCGGCCCCGCTCCCTAGGGCGCGCGCGCGCCGGGTCTTTGCGATTTAAAGGGCCACTGCGCCGCTGATTGGCGCAGTGGTTCCAATTAGTGTTTACACCTGTGCACTTCCCTATATCACCTCACTTCCCCTTCACTCCCTCGCCGGATCTTGTTGCCTTAGTGCCAGTGAAAGCGTTTCCTTGTGTGTTCCTAGCCTGTGTTCCAGACCTCCTGCCGTTGCCCCTGACTACGATCCTTGCTGCCTGCCCCGACCTTCTGCTACGTCCGACCTTGCTTCTGTCTACTCCCTTGTACCGCGCCTATCTTCAGCAGCCAGAGAGGTTGAGCCGTTGCTAGGGGATACGACCTGGTCACTACCGCCGCAGCAAGACCATCCCGCTTTGCGGCGGGCTCTGGTGAAAACCAGTAGTGACTTAGAACCGATCCTCTAGCACGGTCCACGCCAATCCCTCTTTGGCACAGAGGATCCACTACCTGCCAGCCGGCATCGTGACAACTATGTAAAGACGAAAGTATTTCATACAATTAGTTCATTCATTCAGATCTAGGATGTGATATCTTAGTGTTTCCTTTTAGTTTTTTTGAGCAGTGTATTATAGACAGTAATTCAGTAGGTTGCGTTACCTCATACTCCATTACATGGCTGTGGACCATCTTTTTCTCATTTCTACTTTCTCAGCCTCCTTTGCAAAAATCCACTGTGAGGAAGGTCAAGTGTGCCCGAAACGTCACCTTTTGTGATCCCTAGTTACAATAAATGCAAAGATTTCCCCAGAGTGGAGCGTCTATTGTCTATCTATAAACTTTATCGTCATCAACATGTGGTAGCCCAGTACGGGAGTTGTTACACCGTACCCTTGCTGCATTGTGTCAGTGTCCCCTGCCCCCCCCCCCCCACATCTGTTCTACTGTAATTGTATACTATCCCCTATGTTATGTATATAAGAATGTTGTATCTTTAAGAAAGGTTAACATGTGATCATCAGTTGTCCTGTGAGTTGTCATGTGATTGTTACCCAGGAGGTATCAGTGAACAGGTGACTTAAGGGTGACCAATGGTACCCCACCAGAGTCTCCCCCCATAAAAGCCCTGGGAGGAGTCTCTTCTCTCTCTTAGTTCCTGAGTCTTTGCTGAGGTACAGTCGAGCCTAAGAGTTTGTCTGGAGTCAGGTCCGAAAAGGTTAAGGAAGACCTACACACCTGGAAGATTCTTCAAGACGAAAGTCGATTCATGGGGGATCTGTTGGACTACCTTCTGACGAAAAAGGTGCCAACCCGTCTACACCGGGCCCAGTGTGACTATGAGTTGAAACACCTTGGTAACAGAGGAAACAACTGTTTGTGCACAAAGGACTGTTGTACCGAAATTCTTTGGATCCGGTCTCTGGTGATCGACTTCATTAGATTCTGGTTCCCCGAAGAGACGCGACGATGGTCCTCAACGCATACGATGACCAGTCGAGACACTTTGAAGTCCATAAGATGGAAGCTACTGTCAGGCGAAGATTCTAGTGGATCACAATGTGGAGTGACATTGAGAAATAGTGCAGTGAATGTGCAGTCTGTAACATCACCAAGAATGTGCGCAAGGACGCAAGAGCACCCCTCCATTCCATCCAGAGTGAAAGGCCTAACCAGTTGGTTGCGCTAGACCACATCAAATTGTCTCCCACACGGTCCAGGTATACTTATGCTCTCAACATGGTGGTTCATTACTCTAAATGGGTTGTCATTGTACCCGACAAAGATCTCACAGCCAAGAAAGCGGCCAAGATGTTCTACTCCATTTGAGTACAAACCCTTGGAGGAACGGCCTTTGAGGCCCAACTCTTCCAAGAGTTTTGTCAATTCCATGCCTGTAAGAAACTCTGAACTACCACTTACCATCCCCAGGGGAACGGGCTCTGTGAGTGCATCAATCAAGTCTTTATCCACATTTTGCGAGCAGCCTCTGTGTCAAGACACAAAGAGTGGCACCGACTTCTACCCGAATTACTGGAGATATATAACAACACAGTGTATTGTTCTACGGGGTATACCCCTTTCTACTTGATGATGGGGTGACATGGGCAGCTGCCTAAAGACCAGACATTTGGGCTCCAGGCCACGTTAAACAGCTCTCTGCAAGCCTCCCTAGAATGGGTTCCTGACCACCAGAGAAGGATTCAAGAAGCCAAAGAAATTGTCAGCAAAATGATGGGCGAGCCTCAATAGAGACAACAAGAGGACTATAACCGTCTTGCCTCTGCCAAACCACTTCAATTGGGCTATAAAGTCTGTCTACAGAAGTTTCCAAGGACCAACAAGCTAGATTCTATCTGGGAGACAGAACTGTACACGGTGACGGCCATACCCTATCCTGAGTCTGATGTCTACAAAGTGCAAAAACCTGGGTATGAGCTACAAGTCGTTCACTGGAATCAAATCAAGTTATTTCTCAAAGAAGATCTACTAGTGCTCCCAACACCGCCTCCTCCAGCTGTCAGACCTGCAAGACAATACTTCCCAGGCGATGGAATCCACCCATGTATGGATTTCTCCATGTTTTCTCCAAATCAGCCTGCGATCTACTGTGTCTCCCCAACCCCGGGGCTGGTTCAACCCACATTAGTCTCCACACCAGTCCCAGTCTTGTTATCATTGGCTCAAGCCTATACACCAGTCTCCAGAGTGCCAACTCTGCACAGCTGCCAATGACTCTGTTTCCAACCAGTCCAGAATTAATACCAGCTCCTGAGTTCACTCAGGGAGAGCCAGCCGCAGCTCCAGATGTCCCAAGAGCTTCAGAAATCTCTAGAGTTCCAGATTCTTCAGAGGTGGTGTTGCACAGATCCCAAAGGTCGACGCAAGGACAATTACCAGCAAGGTATAAGGAAAAATGGTAGTGCTGTGTACAAAGTTGTCAGTATAACACATAGTCTAATTCAGTGAGCTTCCATAATGTATTATATAAGCTAGTCAAATACCTAGTTAGTAAAGAGGGCGATGGGCACCGCTGAAATAATAAGTGTGGGTGCAAAGAGGTTGCCCAAACATGAGACAATTGAAAAAAGAAGAGAAAGACTGGCAACCACAAAGAATGCACACCACCACATATACAAATAAATATTACTTTATTAGAAAAACCACAAAGGGAGAGACCATCCTAAAAACACTTAAAAACACAAATTGATATACAGAGAGAAGGGACGTAACCCTACCTCAACCCCCTAACCAACGCTAAATAGTGTGTCGGTAGGACACTGTCCGCAAAATCAATACAAATAAACCCTGCCAAGTCCACAGAAGATGATACAAACAATATAGATAGCAAGTAAAGTAACAAATGTCAAAACTTAGCAGCAGATGGCTGGCACTGGTCCTGTGTAGTTAAGCACTTCAATCTGCGGTGCCGCCTAGCGATTAAGTTCGGTTCCAAGCCCTCTCCCCGTCACACACTGGTGCTACTACCCGCAGAGAAGAAGCAACTTCTAATACAACACAAGGAAAGAGAAGTGGGGGCACTCACGTGTATGTGATCAGGTAACAGGCTTCTTTATTTCATCGGTGCAGGTAAAATCGTACAACAGCGGGGCGTCAGGAGAAGATAGCTATTTCGTGCCGCTTCTCTATCCTTGTGTTGTAAAGTAACAAATGTGTTTTGTATAAATAATGCCCTCTCACAAAAAACACCAAAAAATGTGACAGAGAAAAAAATCTATAGATAATAATCCTGAACAATAATGAATGCAGTTCCACTATGTACTTGACAACATAACACCAAAGTGCTGAAGGCACCAAAAAATGTGTATATGTAAATAGACTATGCTCCTAACTGAAAAAGGAGTGTGCAATACTAAGCAGAAAAAAATGGAAAAATCTGGGAAAATATACTCAAGGACTTGGACCCATGGAAGAAATATAAAAGTGCACAGACATAGGACAGTTTCCACCGCGGGATAAGGGGACAGCTTGCTCCACGCGTTCCGCCGCCTGCTACGGCGACATTTCCAGTCCATGATTCACCTATCTAACATTTTCCTGTCCATGTGTACATGGTACTCTCCTGGCCAGAGGGTTCCCCTGAAAATATAAATAAAGCACGTAGAGCGACAGAGTTGCTGCATATAAAGGAAACACTGGTATGTTATATAAAAATGTGTATAGAGTTCGGGGGAGAAGTGGTTGGTGCCGAGGGGCCCCAGTAGCTAAGGCATCAGGTAGAGAGCCTCAGGCAGCCTGATCTGACTCAAGTATATTAAATGTGACAAAAAAATATAGCTATAAGGGTAATGAATCCCACATGTTTATGTCCCGTTATTGAAAGAACATGTATGGACGTTTTCACAAAAATGCTACATGGACTCGTCTCAGTTCTTTTTATTCAGACCTGTGAAGAACATTTGACAATAATGCCCCAGGAACTGCCCAATACCATCCCTACTGTGAAGTATGGTGGGGGCAGCATCATGTCTGGAGGAAACCAGGCACTGCCCATCACCTGCCCAATACCATCCCTACAGTGATCATGGTGGGGGCAGCATCATGTCTGGGGGAAACCAGGCACTGCCCATCACCTGCTCAATACCATCCCTACAGTTATCAGGGTGGGGGCAGCATCATGTCTGGAGGAAACCAGGCACTACCCATCACCTACCCAATACCATCCCTACAGTGATCATGGTGGGGGCAGCATCATGTCTGGAGGAAACCAGGTACTGCCCATCACCTGCCCAATACCATCCCTACAGTGATCATGGTGGGGGCAGCATCATGTCTGGAGGAAACCAGGCCCTGCCCATCACCTGCCCAATACCATCCCTACAGTGATCATGGTGGGTGCAGCATCATGTCTGGAGGAAACCAGGCACTACCCATGATCTGCTCAATACCATCCCTACAGTTATCATGGTGGGGGCAGCATCATGTCTGGAGGAAACCAGGCACTGCCCATCACCTACCCAATACCATCCCTACAGTGAAGCATGGTGGGGGCAGCATTATGTCTGGAGGAAACCAGGCACTGCCCATCACTTGCCCAATACCATCCCTACAGTGAAGCATGGTGGGGGCAGCATCATGTCTGGTGGAAACCAGGCACTGCCCATCACCTACCATATACCATCCCTACAGTGAAGCATGGTGGGGGCAGCAACATGTCTGGGGGAAACCAGGCACTGCCCATCACCTACCCAATACCATCCCTACAGTGAAGCATGGTGGGGGCAGCATTATGTCTGGAGGAAACCAGGCACTGCCCATCACTTGCCCAATACCATCCCTACAGTGAAGCATGGTGGGGGCAGCATCATGTCTGGTGGAAACCAGGCACTGCCCATCACCTACCATATACCATCCCTACAGTGAAGCATGGTGGGGGCAGCAACATGTCTGGGGGAAACCAGGCACTGCCCATCACCTACCCAATACCATCCCTACAGTGAAACATGGTGGGGGCAGCATTATGTCTGGAGGAAACCAGGCACTGCCCATCACTTGCCCAATACCATCCCTACAGTGAAGCATGGTGGGGGCAGCATCATGTCTGGTGGAAACCAGGCACTGCCCATCACCTACCATATACCATCCCTACAGTGAAGCATGGTGGGGGCAGCAACATGTCTGGGGGAAACCAGGCACTGCCCATCACCTGCTCAATACCATCCCTACAGTTATCATGGTAGGGGCAGGATCATGTCTGGGGGAAACCAAGCACTGCCTATCACCTGCCCAATACCATCCCTACAGTGAAGTATGGTGGGAGCAGCAATATGTCTGGGGGAAACCAGGCACTGCCAATCACCTGCCCAATACCATCCCTACAGTGAAGTCTGGTGGGGGCTGCATCATGTCTGGAGGAAACAAGGGACTGTCCATTACCTGTCCAATACCATCCCTACAGTGAAGTCTGGTGGGGGCTGCATCATGTCTGGAGGAAACCAGGCACTGCCCATCACCTGCCCAATACCATCCCTACAGTGATCATGGTGGGGGCAGCATCATGTCTGGAGGAAACCAGGCACTGCCCATCACCTGCCCAATACCATCCCTACAGTGAAGTATGGTGGGGGCAGCATCATGCTGTAAGGACAGTGAGACTGGTCAGGGTTAAGAAAAGATTCGAAGAACATGATATTCGTATTGAAAACCTGATCCAGAGCGCTCTGGACCTCAGACTAGACTGAAGTTTCACCTTCCAACATGACAATGACCCTAAGCTCACAGCCAAGACAACACAAAAGAGACTTAGGGACAACTCTGTGAATGTCCTTGAGTGACCCAGCCAGAGCCTGAGCCCAATGGAACATTTCTGGAAAGACCTTAAAATGGCTTCCACCGACTGTCCCTATCCAACCTGACAGAGCTGATGGGATCTGCAGAGAAGAATGAACGAAAAATCCTCAAATCCAGGTGTGTGTAAACCTTGAAGAAGACTGGAAGCTGCAATCCCGGCAGAAGGGGCATCAGCTTAGTCCTAAGTAAAGGGTCTGAATACTTATGTAAGTGCAAGATTATAAATTTCTCTTATCTATAAATTAGCAAAGATTTCTAACATCCTGTTATCACATTCATCATTTTGGGGTACAGAGTGCAGAATGATGGGGGTCTGAAGACTTTCCAAATGCAGAGATACCTTAAAATAAAATTTGAAGCTGAAATAGAATTCTAAAAGGCCCTTTAAGGACAGAGGATCTCATAAGAAATGAGTGATATTATACATATTAAAGGTAAATCCGTGATTTCTGCCGCTATTGTTGGGATAAGCCTCTCAGTTCATTTCTAACTCTAACAATGAAAAGAAGGCAAAACAGTTAGCGCTCCAGTCGACGAGAAAGATTAGAGACTCTTCTGTTGTCTTTTGATGTAAATAATCACAAAATCAATGGACGTAACTGGAGCAGATTCTGAGGAGTCTGAAGTTTGATAATGAAGCTCGGGGCATGCGAGGTGACATCCTTCAGCTGACAAAAAAAGACAGCCATCAGAGGCGAATAATAAAGATAATGATATAATAACACAATCAAAGGAAGAAGAAAGAATGTGCAATAAAATAGAACTGTGTGTACGAACAGAATATTATGTCATTTGTCATTGTGCGGTAAAGGCCTGTGGTCAGATGGAGAAATTGAGGGAATTAATGGCTTCCTATGGCAAGCGACTCTCTGAAAGAACAAAACTTCCCCCTAATGCAGTGGTCACATGATTTACCAGCAGAATCGTGCATTCATTGGCCACCACTCGCAAGCGTGGTTTTGTCCACAACATATGGAACTAACCTTTAGTCAACATTCTGATGAGATTGATGAGCCGAATAATAGTTCTTCCAGTCTACAGGGTGTACATTATTTACTCAACAGCTTAGAGGGAACATTTTAGAGGAAACAGTGGTCTCTTCAATTTTTGGGTGTCACAGGGAACCATTGAGGTTCCAAAGGATAGGGGATAAGATGTCTGATCGCGGGGGTCCCGCCACTGGGGACCCTGCGATCTCCCTGCTGCACCTTGCACCTTTGGATGGGGATAAGATGTCTAAGGGCGGAGTACCACATACTACATACGGTTTATGGTACATCAATGTCTGATAGATGTGGCTCTCACTATTGAGACCTACGTGGAGAATTTGGGCTGTCGCTATCCCTGTTCTCCAGGTATGTCACTGCCTTTAAAGGGGTACTCCGCCCCTGGCATCTTATCCCCTATCCAAAGGATAGGGGATAAGATGTTAGATCGCTGCGGTCCCGCTGCTGGGGACCCCGGGGATCGCCGCTGTGGCACCCCGCCTTCATTACTGCACAGAGCGAGTTCGCTCTGTGCGTAATGACGGGCGATACAGGGGCCGGAGCAGCGTGACGTCATGGCTCCGCCCATCATGACATCACGGCCCGTCCCCTTAATGCAAGTCTATGGCAGGAGGCGTGACGACCGCCACGCCCCCTTCCCATAGACTTGTATTGACGGGGCGGGCCATGACGTCACGAGGGGCGGAGCCGTGACGTAACGATGCTCCGGCCCCTGTATTGCCCATCATTACGTGCAGAGCGATCTCGCTCTGCGCAGTAATGATAGCGGGGTGCTGCAGCAGCGATCCCCGGGGTCCCCAGCAGCGGGACACAGGCGATCTGACATCTTATCCCCTATCCTTTGGATAGGGGATAAGATGTCTAGGGGCGGAGTACCCCTTTAAGTATAACTATTTAGCAAATGCCGTACATATTGTAAATGTTTTTGACAAAGTAATTTCCACTACTCTAACAACATCAAAAGCCTAGGTGTGTCCTGCATAATCCATGGTGCAACCCTGGTACACTACGTCCACCTAAGATTTAGGAATATAAGCTCAGACAGGTTCCTGATCTTTAGCGACCCACAGAGAGTATGCTTTCCTTTATGCACACCACCAAACCTGTGTGTCTCAGATCTATGGATGACTTGCTATTGCTATACCTAACAAGCCCAGAAGCATACACCTGCCAACCAAAGTATTGGTGTCAAATTCTGTGCTAATGATATGGTTCATCTTGCTGACATACTACTACTACATACTGGCCACTATTATGTACACCTTGCTAGTCCCGCGGCCAACCCCCGTTATACTATCTACAAGGTGCTGGAACTGTTCCTCAGAAATTTGGCTCCATACATGATGACATCACACAGTTCCTCCATATGGACATGATGACATCACACAGTTCCTCCATATGGACATGACGACATCATACAGTTCCTCTATCTACATAATGACATCACACAGTTCCTCCATATGGACATGATGACATCACACAGTTCCTCCATATAGACATGATGACATCACACAGTTCCTCCATATAGATATGATGACATCACACAGTTCCTCCATATGGACATGATGGCATCACACAGTTCCTCCATATGGACATGATGACATCACACAGTTCCTCCATATAGATATGATGACATCACACAGTTCCTCCATATGGACATGATGACATCAACCCGTTCCTCCATATGGACATGATGGCATCACACAGTTCCTCCATATGGGCATGATGACATAACACAGTTCCTCCATATGGACATGACGACATCATACAGTTCCTCCATATGGACATGATGACATCACACACTTCCCCCATATGGACATGATGACATCACACAGTTCCTCCATATGGACATGATGACATCACACAGTTCCTCCATATGGACATGACGACATCATACAGTTCCTCCATATGGACATGATGACATCACACAGTTCCTCTATATGGACATGATGAAATCACACAGTTCTCCATATAGACATGATGACATCACACAGTTCCTCCATATGGATATGATGACATCACACAGTTCCTCCATATGGACATGATGACATCACACAGTTCCTCCATATAGACATGATGACATCACACAGTTCCTCCATATAGATATGATGACATCACACAGTTCCTCCATATGGACATGATGGCATCACACAGTTCCTCCATATGGACATGATGACATCACACAGTTCCTCCATATAGATATGATGACATCACACAGTTCCTCCATATGGACATGATGACATCAACCCCTTCCTCCATATGGACATGATGGCATCACACAGTTCCTCCATATGGACATGATGACATCACACAGTTCCTCCATATGGACATCATGACATCACACAGTTCCTCCATATGGACATTATGACATCACACAGTTCTTCCATATAGACATGATGACATCACACAGTTCCTCTATATAGACATGATGACATCACACAGTTCTTCCATATGGACATGATGACATCACACAGTTCTTCCATATGGACATGATGACATCACACAGTTGCTGCAGATTTGTCAGCTGCACATCCATGATGAGAATCTCTGGTTCCACCCCATTACAAGGGAACATTTTTTCCCCATTCTCATGGTCAGTTTATATTTCAGTAAGATTCTTGAACACATCTACATTCTTAAATGCAGTGAACTGCTGCCATGTGATTGGCCGATTAGCTATTTGTCTTAACAAGCAATTAAACAGGTGTACCTAATAAAGTAGCTACTGAGTGTACAGTTTATTAACAAAAATGTTGTTTTGTTTGGTCTTTTCCTATAGATGTTTGTGTCTGAGAACCACTGCACAAGCAGTAAAAGGTGGCTGGAAGTTATACTAATCATTCTTTTTACTCTATCATTATTATTATTATCTTTATTATTAAAAAATAAATAAATCAATGTTTCCCACTGAAACCACTTTACATGCAATACTCCTCCTCACCACATGGTGTGCTGTTAAGACAAAACATGTCCATAAGCAATACAAGTCACTAAGAATTTTAATCCAGTCCCTTGTAGTGTCAACCTCCACAGTGCCCCATTGTGGTCAAATCATTTATTGCAATTGTGATATTTTGAATTTTATTTGCTGCATGCTACACGGTATATACTATTTATACAACTTAAACAATTTATTCAATTTATTTTACTCGTGAATTCAGCTCATGTTCTCTTTCCAGAGTCTTTAGTTATTTCTGGCAGTCGTGTAATCACGATAGGTGCCTCGAAATCGAATCACTGGATGGCGGGTACATTGCGGGTTATTTCAGAAGGTACGCCTGGCAACATCCATCTATTTTTCTAAATATGGGAGTAATGATGTGGATCCTCATGAAAGTTAATTTTTATTTCAGAATGAAATAGTTCGGCATCGAATGATACAAGCGTCTTGACTTTCAGTAGACTTTTAAGTTGTGGCGCTTGGGCAGTTGCCAGTCATCGGTGCTCATGCATAAAATAATGCATTTTCTGTAGAATGTAAAAGCCGCAGACAGTAAATGAGAAAGGAGCGAGTCGTAATGAATGTAGATTACTTTCTAGAAATGTGTTATGGTTGATCTGTGGAATAAAAATCCTTAATAATCTACTGGAAAGATGAAAAAGTCCAAAGATCAAAACATTTTTTGGGCACCTTATCTTATCTGACATGTTATCTTCATTTGTCAGGTCGGTATGATTACAATGATAGCCAATTTGCATAGTTTCTGTTGTGTTTTTCTATTTTAAAAAATAAAAACTTTTTAGAATTTTTTTTTTAATTAAATGTAAACTGCCCTCTTCTGACCTCAATAACTTTTCTAATTTTGGGGCTCATGTTTTGCATCAAAATCTTTAATTATTTGTATTTTTTTTAAATTTTTTTTATAGCTCTTTTATTTTAGTTCTTTATTCTGGCTTTTTTGTTCTTTTTTCATTTACACCATTTACCGCGCAGGATCAATAATGTTATATTTTTATAGTTCGGACAATTCTGCACTTGGTGATACCAAATTGTTAATTTTGATGCTGTTAAAAGATTTGGTGGAAGGGGTTCATTTTATATTTTTTTTAAAAACATGTTTTGAAATCTTTTTTTCAATACCATTTTGGCATTGATTGTACTTTTTGATCGCTTTGCATTTTATTAAATTTTTTTATTCTGCCTTATTTTTATTTTCTCATTCCGAGCACTGCAAAACCAAACTTGTCTATTTTTGTTTTCTAAAAGATTTGGTGAAAAAGATTATATTTTATTTATTTATTTCTTTATTTATTTTACACTTTTTTAAATCTGCCATAGAGAATTTATGAGCAATCATTAGATTAGATCCAGATTAGATTAGATCCAGGTGTTGCAAAACTACAACTCCCGGCATGGCTGTCAGGGCATTCTGGAAGCAGTGGCGTATAGAGGTCGCCAGGGTCGCTTAGCCGCTACACTAAATGCTTCTTAAATCTTTGTCCTTCTTCCAGCCCCTTCATTAATATTCCCTGCTCCTCAGCCTCGCCCCTTCATTGATATTCACTGCTCTTAGGGTAGCTGCTTAGTATTATAGTTGCACACACATAGGGCATATACAGGGTGCCAGATACATGACAGTGTGTAGTGCACCAAGCTAGCTTACAACCTTATAGTGAGGCCCATACTATTCGATCAGGTGGGCTGCCCAGCATTTTATATGTGCTCCCCACAATGCACTGACACCCCGGGCTCCCCAGCATCACAAGGCCAGACCACATCATAAAAAGATATACTTCCTATGAGAAACATGAAGTATTAGTTGACATTTTGGCCAAAATACGTAAGCTCACAACCCATGTCAGGGTCCTTAGTCTCTTGGGAGTCCCTACACTAACATTATTGTTTTATTTTAAAAAAATCACAGAAAAATGGGACAAAAATCACCCAAAAAAATTACAGAAAAGAGGCCATACTTACTCGATTTTTGTCCAGAACAGGAGCAAGACCCCATAGCAAACCTCTCCTGCTCTGGACAGTTCCTGACACAGGCAGGGAGCACTTTGGTCAGACTGGAAAGAGCTACACAACTTCCTCTGGAGTGTACAGCAGCTGATAAGTACTGGAAGGATTAAGATTTTTATATAGAAGTAATTTACAAATCTGTTTAACTTTCTGGCACCAGGTGATTTGAAAACATTTGTTTTCCACCGGAGTACCCCTCTGATGAAGACGTGCACAGAATAAGGTAATAGACGCTAGAAAGTACCCAAACACCTGGGAGTTGTAGTTTTGCAACAGCTGGAGGCACCTTGGTTGGGAAACACTGGTCTATATAGTCTTGCTCATCCAAAGACCCACTTTATTACCAGCTTTCGAAAATTTCGCAATTTAACTGAGCTCAACCAATGGATACAGCAGTGTATTCCAAACAGTGTGCCTCCAGCTGTTACAAAACTACGACAGGAGTTGTAGTTTTGCAACAGCTGGAGGCACCTCAGTTTGGAAACACTGGTCTATATAGTCTTGCTCATCCAATGACCCACTTTATTACCAGCTTTAGAAAATTGCTCAATTTAACAGGGCAAAACCATAGCCTTCTGCAAAAGAACATCTAAAAGTAATCCGTGCCACAGGGTATATTTCATACCGGATCCGAAAATCAAAGGCGAATCATCGAATTGCAGGAGTTGCGGCGCAAAAGGAATAAACTATTTTCTATCTCGCAGTGTTTTGAAATAAATCCCGCAACCAATTTCCAATTCATTTGTCTTCTACTTCAACTTGGCTAATCCTGTGATACATTATTATTGTTTCAAGTACATCCCCAGAATTATGGTAATTTGCGCGGCGCGAAAGCCGGTGAACTCGCTTCATCTGTCTTTTATGCTGGCTTCTTAGCCGTTTTCAGACTCGCTGTGTAGAATCCGTTTTCAATGCCTAATTAGGTAGGCTCGAAGGCAATAATAACATTGTTTTTTTTTTGTGTGTTTTTTTTGCTAACTAAATAACAATTACGCATTGTGAGGATGGATCACAAGTATATAATCATTTCAGTCATTAGAATTGCTGCTATTTTAAGATGTCAAGAGGGTGTCAGACGGAATCATCAAAGGGCGACTTGATAGAACACAGGCGTGACAGAGGAGGTCTCCCATAGAAAAAATAAACTTAAATAGGCTCTGTCAGAATTTAAAACACTGCATCTTGGCAAAGCATTAACCTTTCTAATTTACTTCATAAAATAAAAATTAGCTCTTATTTTATAGAAATCGTGGCTTATAAAAAAAAATGACCACTAGGGGTCCCCATACCATCCAAAACATAACACTGTCTGGCTGCAGCATCATCTTTGTCCTAGCTAAAGCACAGGCTGGGACAAAAAGCCAGGAAGTGAGGGCAGCACTAGCACTCCTCTGTGCTCATTCCTGTCCTATCAGACTGCAGCATGAAAACAGAGAGGAGTAACCTGCAGAGATTGGATGAAGAGACCCTGCACAGCAGACTCAGGGAGAAAGTGAATGCATGGTGAGTAAGGGCAGGCTCAGTGCTTGCCTCAGACAAGCCCGTTCCTGAGCAGTGGATGTCAGAATGAGTGAGCAGCAGAACAGAGGAATTTTGTGAGCCAAATACAGAAGCTAGACATATAAAAAAAAGACATGTAAAGCATCTGCATGACCTACTGAGGAACATATAGAAGCATTATTAATTATAATTTAATTCAGTCACACTCAAAAGCCAAATTCAGAATTTGGCACAGAATTAAGTTTGTAAGGTGTTATGTAAGCATAAAGGAAAGAAGCAGCAGCAGGATCACAGCAAGGAAGGGGTTACTTTAAGCACAAAGCTGCTACTGTTGTTATTGTTGCATCTGAGAAGCTAATTTCACTGCAGCACTGTAGACATACAACAGAAGGTGCAATGGTATTAACACAATGGACAGCTGTCCTGAGCATCATTGGTGGTGAGAGAACTTCAGAACAACAGAACTTCCGCCCCCTGCTTCTTTCAGCCTCCTCTACTGCCGGCCCCTCTATTATCATATTCAGCTAAACATGGCGCATGCACTCCTTGCTCTGAGGGCTGCGCTCACAAGACATGAGATATCAAGTGAATATGATAATAGAGGGGCCGGCAGTAGAGGAGGCTGAAAGAAGCAGGGGACGGGCAGCCAGTGGGACCCCGCCTCCTTTGCACAATTAACTCAATTGAGCAACGGAACTTCTCTGGGCAATATCAAAGGAACCATTGGACCGATTTTGATAAGTGACACCTCCTTGGACTCCTGGTCACCCACACTATAATCCAGTTTATTGGGTTTAATGTGGATGACCAGGGTGACAGTTTTCCTTTAATCATGACTAAGAACTTCTTATGACTTCAGAAACCTGTCAGGCTTATTCTTTTTCCAAGTGTGATTTTACAGATTTTTTTTTTAATGACTTATACCAGGCTGGACACCTTGTTCTTCTACACCTGCTATGGCCGACGGGTTTCTGGCATCACTAGACATCCTCAATCCTGATGAAAGGACTTCTGATTACCTCAGAAACGTGTCGGACTTATTCCTTTTCCAAGTGTGATTTTACAGATCTTTTTTTTAATGACTTATACCCATGCTATCGCCGATGGGTTTCTGGGGCCATTAGACATCCTCAATCCTGATGAAAGGACGATGACGTAAGAAACGTGTCGGGCTTATTCCTTTTCCAAGTGTAATTTTACTGTATGCCAATACATTTTTTCATACGGGGCTGGACACCTTGTTCTTCTACACATGCTATGGCTGACGGGTTTCTGGCATCAGTCCTGATGAAAGGACTTCTGATGACACCAGAAAAGTGTCGGGCTTATTCTTTTTCCAAGTGTGATTTTACTGATTTCTTTTATGACCTATATCAGGCTGGACACCTTGTTCTTCTACACATGCTATGGCCGACTGGTTTCTGGCGTCATTAGACGTCCTCAATCCTGATGAAAGGACGATGACATCAGAAATGTGCCGGGCTTATTCCTTTTCCAAGTGTGATTTTACTGTATGCCAATAAATTATTTCATACCTTGTTCTTCTGCACATGTGGAATCCACACTTCTGTTACAGATTTTCACAGTACTTAGGGGAGATATGCTACAAATGGTTTTCATCACAATCCACACATACAGTATATTTACTAAGAAGAGGCAGAGAGGTTCTCATTGGCTTACTGGGTCATCTAGCTGCATGTGTTCCATCCTCTCTTCGTCCAGTATTAGTGTTGAGATCAATTCACTCTTGGCAATATTAGCTTTGATCTCTTCCATCCCCCCCCCCCCCCCCCCCCTTGTGACCCTATGAGATCCAGTCCCCATGAGACTGCTGCCTCAGAGAGGTGTATATATTCTCCTTGCGTTTCCCTTCGGACTATCTGATTCACATCAGTCCATAGGCCAGTGTTTTCCAACCTGCATACCTCCAGCTGTTGCAAAACTACAACTTCCACCATGCCCGGACAGCCTTCGGCTGTCCGGGCATGCTGGGAGTTGTAGTTTTGAAACAGCTGGCGGCACACTGGTTGGGAAACAGTGCCATAGACCTTTTTCTGGTCACCACAGAAAAGATGAACGTCCTGCCCTACAAATCATTGATAATTCCATAACAAGACTAAGATTTTCCATAATAGGACTACATCTCCCATGATGCTTCGGCTGTACCAACATCATAGTCCAAAAAATCTGCAGTGCCCAAGGTTCCCTAATGACGGATCTTGTAGAAGAAGTCTTCAGAAAAACTAACAATCGTGTTGTCTTGGTCCAGTGAAATCACATAGTCATCATGTGTTTTACAACATAATACAAATTTTTTACAGACCAGCCTGCAGTGATTGGATGAATATACCCAGCACAGCACAGCAGACTCAGGGAAAAAGTAAATGCATGGTCAGTGAGGGCGGGCTCAGTGCTTGCCTCGGACACGCCCCTTCCTGAGCAGTGTCTGTCAGAATGAGTGAACAGCAGAAGAGAGGGATTTGCGAGCAAAATACAGAAGCTAGACACATAAAAACGACATGTGAAGCATCTACATGACCTAGTGAGGGACGAATAGAAGCATTATTTATAAATTTTTTCCTGTGATATGACACATATGCTTTTAAAAATGTCTAGCACTAGACCACCCCTTTACAACATGGCCCTTGACCCTACCTGACAACGACTATCCCACCCCAAGCCTTAGTTGTTCATTCCAATCCAGACAACTCTGTCTATCGTGATAGTTACTAGTGTTGAGCGGCAGGGGCCATATTCAAATTCGCAATATTTTGCTAATATATGGACGAATATTCCTGATATATTCGCTAAATTTGCATATTCGTAGTATTCGCATTATATTTTCGAATATGCGAAAATTCGCATATGCGAAGATTAGCATATACATAAATTTGCATATGCGAAAATTCGCACACCGGTCTCACACAGTAGTATTAGAGCCTTCTTTACACCACACAAGCTGGAAGCAGAGAGGGATAACCACTGTGATGTGTACTGTGAAAAAAAACCAAAAACGAATATTCGCAATTGCGAATATATAGTGCTATATTTGCGAATATTCGCAAATATGCGATATTCGCGGTTAAAATTTGCATTGCGAATATTCGCGAGCAACACTAATGGTTACCGAGCATACAAATGTCCGCGGCACGCTAGGATAAATCCTTGTAAATCCCTATGAAGTGTAGATCCATCAAAAAGACGCGTCCGCTGGGAATAACGCATCAAGATGTGCGCACTCAGCACCGAATTATCTCTACATTAAAAATGTCCATGACCGGACAACCAGGAAGATTCCCTGAAGAGTAAATAATAATAATATAGTAACATACAATGGGGGAGATTTATTAAAACCTGTCCAGAGGAAAAGTTGCTGAGTTGCCCATAGCAACCAATCAGATCGCTTCTTTCAGTTTTGAAAAGGCCTCTGCAAAATGAAAGAAGCGATCTGATTGGTTGCTATGGGCAACCCAGCAACTTTTTCCTCTGGACAGGTTTTGATAAATCTCCCCCCATTATATAGTTTATAAGGTTGAAAAAGACAAGAGTCCATCGAGTTCAACCTAAAACCGTACTATGTTGATCCAGAGGAAGACAAACCCTCCCCATGTGGCTAATGCCAATTGCCCCATGACAGAGGAAAAATTCCTTCCCGACCCCAATATGGCGATCAGAATAAATCCCTGGATCAATGTTCTATCCACATAAATCTAGTATCCATAACCTATAATGTTATTATTTTTCCAGAAAAACATCCAGGTCCCCCTTGAACTTGTTTATTGAGTCAGACATCACAACATCATGTGGCAGAGAGTTCCATAGTCTCACTGCTCTTACAGTAAAGAATCTCTGCCTGTGATGATGGTGAAACCTTCTTTCCTCTAGAGCAGTGGTCTTCAACCTGCGGACCTCCAGATGTTGCAAAACTACAACTCCCAGCATACCCGGACAGCCAACGGCTGTCCGGGCATGCTGGGAGTTGTAGTTTTGCAACATCTGGAGGTCGGCAGGTTGAAGACCACTGCTCTAGACGAAGAGGATGCCGCCTTGTCATGGTTGTCGGCCTAGGTATAAAAAGATCACTAGAAAGATCACTAGAAAGATATTTCTACATTGTGATCAGATCTAAGATGTCTTTTCTCTACATTAAAGGGGTACTTCGGTGCTAAGACATCTTATAAGATGCTTGATCGCGGGGGTCCCGCCGCTGGTGACCCCCGTGATCTTCCACGCCGCACCCCCGGAACATAGTGACGTCACGGCTCCGCCCCCGTGTGACATCACGCTCCGCCCCCTCAATGCAAGCCAATAGAGGGGGCGTGATAGCTGTCACGCCCCCTCCATAGGCTTGTAATGAGGGGGCGGAGCTTGATGTCACACGGGGGCGGGGCCATGACGTCACTATGCTCCATCCCCGTGATCGCCAGTAATCAGACCCGGAGCGAGCACGCTCCGGGGGCTGATTCTAACGGGGTGCGGCGTGGAAGATCACGGGGGTCCCCAGCGGCGGGACCCCCGCGATAAGGCATCTTATTTCCTATCCTTTGGATAGGGGATAAGATGTCTTAGCGCCGGAGTACCCCTTTAAATAACCCCAAGTGATGACCTGTCTTGGTCCTGTAATCCTCCCATACGTACACCACAATTCTTCATGAGTCCCCAGATAAATCCTCACACTGCTTCTCCCCATAGGAGGCACAAGTATGGGACAGGCTCAGCCCTGCACTCGACGTTTCGACCTACATGTGAGTCAGATGTCATGAAGGGTTAAAAATGTGACAAAAAATGTGACTTTCAGAAATCTGGTGTAACTTTTTTTTTTGCATCACCTCCATATTACATCTTGCATGTATTTTTCCCTATCCCACAAGGGTCCTTATCCAATCGTCACTAACGCATTTCGAAGGCTTCCGCTTTGTATGGCTCCGATCCTGGGGAGTGATGAAGATATGAGATGGAATTGACAGTAATTGGATTTTAGGCCGTGTCTCTCTCTCTCTCTCTCTCTCTCTCTCTCTCTCTCTCTCTCTCTCACTCCTCACTGTCACATTGGGGAAGTGTTTGGTCACTAAGCTTGCATTATATGGATGTAATGTCATTTCGGAATTCTACTCTGCAGGAGAAGAGCGTTATCCATGCTTTAAAGTAAATCCCTGTATTTAAAGGGGTACTCCGGTGGAAAACTTTTTTTTTTTTTAATTTTTTTAAATCAACTGGTGCATGAAAGTTAAACAGATTTGTAAATTACTTCTATTACAAAATCTTAATCCTTCCAGTACTTATTAGCTGCTGAATAAATATTACAGAGGAAATTTTTGGAACACAGAGCTCTCTGCTGACATCGCGAGAACAGTGCTCTCTGCTGAGTAGGAGAAAATCCCCATAGCAAACATATGCTGCTCTGGACCGTTCTTAAAATGGACAGAGATGTCAATAGAGAGCACTGTGGTCATGATGTCAGCAGAGAGCTCTGTGTTCCAAAAAGAAAAGAATTTCCTCTGTAGTATTCAGCAGCTAATAAGTACTGGAAGGATTAAGATTTTTTTATAGAAGTAATTTACAAATCTGTTTAACTTTCTGGCACCAGTTGATTAAAAAAAAGTTTTCCACCGGAGTACCCCTTTGCTACTTCTTGGCTGATGATTTCCGATCCTGACAACAGACAATATAGGTGACCTTGCCTCTTTTTTTTGTTACCTGATATTGCTTTCATCTGACCTTTAGCTCTGACCTTTTGCAATGCATAATCTGCTTGTTCCCGTAGTGTAGTTGCCACTTATTCTAGAATATCCATGGGGATAGGACTCTGCTGACACCTCTGTCCATTTTAGGAACTGTCCAGAGCAGCATATGTTTGCTATGGGGATTTTCTCCTACTCTGGACAGTTCTTAAAATGGACAGAGATGTCAGCAGAGAGCACTGTGCTCGTGATGTCAGCAGAGAGCTCTGTCTTTCAAAAAGAAAAAAATTTCCTCTGTAGTATTCAGCAGCTAATAAGTACTGGAAGGATTAAGATTTTTTAATAGAAGTAATTTACAAATCTGTCTAACTTTCTGGCACCAGTTGATAAAAAAAAAGTATTCCACCGGAGTATCCCTTTAAGCTCCGACATCCTGCACTGATCAATTCCTAAATATATCTTTTATAGGGATCTGAGTTTCTGATACAGAGCTTAAAATTCTCTACATCCATATAAAGGTAAACCATACAATAATGGCTTTCTGCAGCCACCACTAGGGGGAGCTAATTGTATACTGTTCACATTGAGCTCAATAAAACTACAGTAAGCAGAAAGCTTCATGTCATATCAGGTTTTCCATTTATCTGGTTGCCAAAAAGATATAAACCAGTGTTTCCCAACCAGGGAGCCACCAGCTGTTGCAAAACTACAACTCCCAGCTAGGGTTGCCACCTTTCATGCTAATTTGAATAATTAATTATATATGCGTGACATCACAGGATACACATATAAAGGGGGGGGGGGAAATTTTGTCCTATTCTGACCCCTATAAAAAAAATTATTTCTCCTTATACGGGGCCTGTATAAAGCTAATTTTTTGCACCCCAATCTGTTGTTTTTAACAGGATCATTTTTGTTTTGATGTGACTTTTGATCGCTTTTTTTTTTTTTTCAATTAAATTCGGGAGTTGCAGATAGTTACTAACTACAACTCCCAGCATTCCCTGATACAGCCTGTGGCTGAGCAGCTGCCCGAAACGAAAACTACAACTCCCAGCATGTTGGACTATATAGTAGTATAGAGTATAGGTCAGTGGTTCCCAACCAGTGGTGCCTCCAGCTGTTGCAAAACTACAACTCCCAGCAGGCCCGGACAGCCAACGGCTGTCCGGGCATGCTTGGAGTTGTAGTTTTGCAACAGCTGGGGGTACTGTGGTTGGGAAACACTGATATAGGTTATGGTGCAATGCTCTGGGAGTTGGAGGATTGGTTGGATAAATACCGGCCATTGCATTGCTGGTATTTTTTAAATAATAATACCGTCAGGGAGGCAAAAATACCGGTTGTGCCGGTAAAATACAAGTCAGGTGGCAACCCTACTCCCAGCACGTCCTTTCTGGTAGTTGTAGTATTGCAACAGCTGGAGGCACTTTGGTTGGGAAACCATTGTTTCTAAACAAGGGTGCCTCCAGCTGTTGCAAAACTACAACTCCCAGCAGGCCCAGACAGCCGGACATACTGATTGCAATTCCATCACTGAAACTACTTTCTAATACCGCCTTCATTTCCCATGAATCCTCTGGCTTTGCAGAGAGAATGGGTGTGGAGACTGATCACTGCACCTGGTCATCTAATTATAATCTATTGGTTTATTTAAAAGATAATAATTATCAGCATTATGTCTTTTTAATTCTAAAATTACTAAGGAAGAATCCTGTGGAGGATCCGAAACGCGTCTAAAGCAGTAGTACAGTAGTACGGAGTGCTTTCTAGACTTTTTGTGACATTATCTTGGATTCAACATAACTGTATCCTTACCAATCATGATTATATTCCTTTCTTACAAACTATCTAAGGTCTGTTACGTACATGCTTTAAAGTGTATCTGTTGTGAACAAAAACTTTTGATATTATGTAGATAATACTATTGTATGTATATTTGTAAAATACATTGATAAAAAATTTGTACATTTTTAGGTAAAAAAGAATTGTTGTCACTGCAGCTATTGCCTGTGTCTCTTTGAGGAGTCCAAATAC
The DNA here is from genome assembly GCF_029499605.1 of Hyla sarda. Classification (NCBI taxonomy): domain Eukaryota; kingdom Metazoa; phylum Chordata; class Amphibia; order Anura; family Hylidae; genus Hyla; species Hyla sarda. The sequence goes on along the minus strand of NC_079190.1, from coordinate 25,923,378 downwards.
AGAAAGTAAACGCGGGACAGGCAGGGCTCTGTGCAGGCTCCTAACTTGTCAATCATCCTGATGTTTGAGCTGCAAGCGTGTGACAGAGCATCAGTGCACAGAGCCCTGCTTGTCCTGAATGTAGAGAGCCCTGCTTGTCCTCGGTGTACAGAGCCCTGCTTGTCCTCAGTGTACAGAGCACTGCTTGTACTCAGTGTACAGAGCCCTGCTTGTCCTCAGTGTACAGAGCCCTGCTTGTCCTCAGTGTACAGAGCCCTCCTTGTCCTGAATGTAGAGAGCCCTGCTTGTACTCAGTGTACAGAGCCCTGCTTGTCCTCAGTGTACAGAGCCCTTCTTGTCCTCAGTGTACAGAGCCCCACTTGTCCTCAGTGTACAGAGCCCCTCTTGTTCTCAGTGCACAGAGCCCTGCTTGTCCTCAGTGTACAGAGCCTTGCTTGTCCTCAGTGTACAGAGCCCTGCTTGTCCTCAGTGCACAGAGCCCTGCTTGTCCTCTGTGTACAGAGCCCTGCTTGTCCTCAGTGTACAGAGCCTTGCTTGTCCTCAGTGTACAGAGCCCCGCTTGTCCTCAATATACAGAGCCCTGCTTGTCCTCAGTGTACAGAGCCCTGCTTGTCTTCAGTGCATAAAGCCCTGCTTGTCCTCAGTGTACAGAGCCCTGCTTGTCCTCAGTGTACAGAGCCCTGCTTGTCCTCAGTGTACAGAGCCCTGCTTGTCCTCAGTGTACAGAGCCCTGCTTGTCCTCAGTGTACAGAGCCCTGCTTGTCCTCAGTGTACAGAGCCCTGCTTGTCCTCAGTGTACAGAGCCCTGCTTGTCCTCAGTGTACAGAGCCCTGCTTGTCCTCAGTGTACAGAGCACTGCTTGTCCTGAAAGTAGAGAGCTCTGCTTGTCCTCAGTGTACAGAGCCCTGCTTGTCCTCAGTGTACAGAGCCCTGCTTGTCCTCAGTGTACAGAGCCCCGCTTGTCCTCAGTGTACAGAGCCCCGCTTGTCCTCAGTGTACAGAGCCCCTCTAGTTCTCAGTGCACAGAGCCCTGCTTGTCCTCAGTGTACGGAGCCTTGTTTGTCCTCAGTGCACAGAGCCCTGCTTGTCCTCAGTGTACAGAGCCCTGCTTGCCCTCAGTGTACAGAGCCCTGCTTGCCCTCAGTGTACAGAGCCCTGCTTGTCCTCAGTGTACAGAGCCCCGCTTGTCCTCAATGTACAGAGCCCTGCTTGTCTTCAGTGTACATAGCCCTGCTTGTCTTCAGTGTACATAGCCCTGCTTGTCTTCAGTGCACAGAGCCCTGCTTGTCCTCAGTGTACAGAGCCCTGCTTGTCCTCAGTGTACAGAGCCCTGCTTGTCTTCAGTGCACAGAGCCCTGCTTGTCCTCAGTGTACAGAGGCCTGCTTGTCCTCAGTGTACAGAGGCCTGCTTGTCCTCAGTGTACAGAGCCCTGCTTGTCCTCAGTGTACAGAGCCCCGCTTGTCCTCAGTGTACAGAGCCCTGCTTGTCCTCAGTGTACAGAGCCCTGCTTGTCCTCAGTGTACAGAGCCCTGCTTGTCCTCAGTGTACAGAGCCCTGCTTGTCTCCTCAGTGTGCAGAGCCCTGCTTGTCTCCTCAGTACACATAGCACTGTTTGTCCTCAGTGTACAGAGCCCTGATTGTCCTCACTGCACACTTTACTGCCAGGAATCAACTCATTATATCTCAGCTTTATTGTATTTTCTTTTAGCATATATTACTCCATGATTAGTTCCTTATGGTATTGCATTTACTGTATTTAAATTATCAATTTAAAAGCTATCATCGTCTCTGCACTGGCAAGGGCTCTGTTGGATCTTTTTTTAAATAAACCAATTGATATTTTACTTTTGTCAGTCCAAATATTTATAGATCCTAGGAGACAGGAACTATATTGTATTTTTCTTGTCTATTTTAACATGGGGTATTTGGGTATTATCCCATAGAGATAGCAGCAGTATACAGATAGAGCTGGAGGGGAGGTGTATAACTAACTACTATATATCCTGATCCCATATAAATAACAGCAGTACACAGATAAAGCTGGAGGAGAGGTGTATATACACTATGTATCCTGACCCCATAAAGATGGCAGCAGCAGCAGTATATAGATAGAGCTGAGGGAAGGTTTATAACTACTATATATCCTGATCCCATAGAGATCAGTAGCAGTATACAGAAATAGCTGGAGGGGAGGTGTATAACTACTATATATCCTGGCCCCATAGAGATAGCAGCAGCAGTATACAGATAGAGCTGAAGGTGATGTGTATAACTACTATATGTCCTGATCCCATAGAGATAGCAGCAGTATATTAATAGAGCTGGAGGAGAGGTGTATACATGCTAAACATCCTGACCCCATAGAGATAGCAACAGCAGTATACAGATAGAGCTGGAGGGGAGGTGTATAACTACTATGTGTCCTGATCCCATAGAGGTAGGAGCAGCAGTATACAGAAAAAGTTGGGTGTATAACTTTAATCTTCTCTAGCACATAAAACACTGTGATTTTCTGTTGGTCAGACTGGTGATCACATGACCCAGGTACTGTAATGCAAAGCGTGGATGCAGCTGTGCTGGACTGAAACAAATGGCGCTGGAGGACTCTTGATGGTAAATTGATGGTAGATGGTAAAAAAAAAATAATAATAATCTGGAGTAAGAGGCCTTAAGGACAAAGTAATTCATAAAAATGGCTAGAAATATATACAGTATGTTGTGAATAATGACCAATTCTCTGTGAATACATCAGAATTACAAATCTCCTTCCTGCCCTGATAGTTTGATACAATGTATCAGTGCAGGAAAAATTTATCCAATTTAGTGCCACAAATATTTGACAGAGGAAGCCAAGAGGTTAAAAGAATAAATTTTTTTCTTTAAATTAGCAAACTCTGTCTTTAAGCTTCTTTCCTAAGTGTCTCTCAAACCGTACATTATAATAGGACTTCATTATGGTCTACTGAGCACCCACAAGAATGTGATCCAGACAACGTAACAGGGGCTTTGTGATCGGTATAAGATCGCCTCTTACAGGGGTCACGAGCAGATAGGATGACTACACATGTGATCTCCAGGGCCACAGCGGAATGTGAGGAATGAATAGAAGGCTCCAACAAGGTATGTGACATATATATATATATAGAAACTAGATACTATCAATAATAAGAAAAGAACGAAAGAAAAAGAAAGAAAGAAATGAAAGAAAACATATTAAAGATTGATAGATATGAAATAGATAGATTCATATGAGGTAGATATGAGATAGATAGATAGATATGAGATAGATAGATAGATAGGTATGAGATAGCTATGAGATAGATAGATAGATAGATAGATAGATATGAGATAGATATGAGATAGATAGATAGATAGATAGATATGAGATAGATAGATAGATAGATATGAGATAGATAGATATGAGATAGATAGATATAAAATAGATATGAGATAGATAGATAGATATGAGATAGATAGATATGAGATAGATAGATATGAGATAGATAGATAGATATGAGATAGATAGATCGATATGAGATAGATATGAGATAGATAGATAGGAGATAGATAGATATAAAATAGATATGAGATAGATAGATATATATGAGATAGATAGATATGAGATAGATAGATATGAGATAGATAGATAGATATGAGATAGATAGATCGATATGAGATAGATAGATATAAAATAGATATGAGATAGATAGATATGAGATAGATAGATCGATATGTGATAGATAGATATAAAATAGAAATGAGATAGATAGATAAATATGAGATAGATAGATAGATAGATAGATATGAGAGATAGATAGATAGATAAATACAATCATGGCCGTAAATGTTGGCACCCTTGAAAATGAAGTATTTCTCACAGAAAAGGATTGCAGTAACACATGTTTATTCCCTTTGTGTGTATTGGAACTAAACCAAAAAAAAGGTAGAAAAAAAGCAAATTGGACATAATGTCACCAAACACCAAAAATGGTCTGGACAAAATTATTGGCACCCTTAACTTAATATTTGGTTGCAGACCCTTTGGAAAAAATAACTGAAATCAGTTGCTTCCTATAACCATCAATAAGCTTCTTACACCTCTCAGCCGGAATGTTGGACCACTCTTCCTTTGCAATCTGCTCCAGGTCTCTCTTATTGGAAGGCGCCTTTTCCCAAAAGCAATTTTAAGATCTCTCCACAGGTGTTCAATGGGATTTAGATCTGGTCTCATTGCTGGTCACTTCAGAACTCTCCAGCGCTTTGTTGCCATCTATTTATGGGTTCTTTTTGACATATGTTTGGGGTCATTGTCCTGCTGGAAGACCCAAGATCTCAGCGGCAAACCCAGCTTTCTGACACTGGGCTGTACAATGCGACCCAAAATCCATTGGTAATCCTCAGATTTCATGATCCTTGTACACATTCAAGGCACCCAGTGCCAGAGGCAGCAAAACAACCCCAAAACATCATTGACCTCCACCATATGTCACTGTAGGTTCTGTGTTCTTTTCTTTGGAGGCCTCATTCCGTTTTCGGTACACAGTAGAATGATGTGCTTTACCAAAAAGCTTTATCTTGGTCTCATTTGTCCACAAGACATTTTCCCAGAAGGATTTTGGCTTACTCAAGTTCATTTTGGCAAAATGTAGTCTTGCTTTTATATGTCTCTGTGTCAGCAGTGGGGTCCTCCTGGGTTTCATTTCATTTAAATGTTGATGGATAGTTTGCACTGACACTGATGCTCCCTGAGCCTGCAGGACAGCTTGAATATCTTTGGAACTTGTTTGGGGCTGCTTATCCACCATCTGGACTATCCTGCGTTGACACCTTTTATCAATTTTTCTCTTCCGTCCACGCCCAGGAAGATTAGCAAACGTCTTGATAATGTTGCTCACTGTGGACAAAGGCGAATCTAGATCTCTGGAGATGGACTTGTAACCTTGAGATTGTTGATATTTTTCCACAATTTTGGTTCTCAAGTCCTCAGACAGTTCTCTTCTTCTCTACCTGTTGTCCATGCTTAGTGTGGCACACACAGACACACAATGCAAAGACTAAGTGAAATTCTCTCCTTTTCATCTGCTTTCAGGTGTGATTTTCATATTGCCCTCACCTGTTACTTGCCCCAGGTGAGTTTAAGAAGAAATTACATGCTTGAAACAATCTTATTTTTCCACTATTTTGAAAGGGTGCCAATAATTTTGTCCAGCCCATTTTTGGATTGTTTGGTGGCATTATGTCCAATAAACTTCTTTGGTTTAGTTCCAATACACACAAAGGGAATAAACATGTGTATAGCAAAACATGTGTTACTGCAATCCTTTTCTTGAAAAATGTCAGGGGTGCCAACATTAAGGGCCATAACTGTAGATAGATATGAGATAGATAGATATGAGATAGATAGATAGATATGAGATAGATAGATAGATAGATATGAGATAGATATGTGATAGATAGATAGATATGTGATTGATAGATAGATATATATGAGATATATAGATATGAGATAGATACGGTAGATATGAGATAGATAGATATGACATAGATAGATATGACATAGTTTTGATTGGAGGATATCTCAAAGATTAGGCCCTGACCAATGATAAGGTGATTGCATATAATAGCAATATGACATCTTCATGATATGAAAATATCCCTTAAATGCTCAGGACCCAAATTAATCCTAGTTAGTTTTGGCATTTTAGGGAGCAATTCAGAGGCCATAGTTGTACCCAAAAGATCAACTCCTAGACAGTACTGAAGAGATAATGTAATCTAAGTGTTCTATCTGGTGGCAGGTTCCCATTAAAGACAACTACCTTGTAAAGAGAATATATTACTTCTTGGCATTTTCACATTTTCAATAAAAAATTTAATGTGATACAATGGCCAAAGAGCGGACATCTTAAAATCTAGTTCAGAATAGATCATAGTAATTTTATATCATCCATAGAAAACATCCCAACTGCCTGCATGGTTACCATCAAATTGTTTCCCTCTGGAGAGCGGTGATTTGCAGCTGCTCTGTGTGAACAAGACATTTAAGTGGGGTTTTCAAACATCCCTTAAGTAGCAAGTGGCAATTTATAATCCACAATGTCAGGTCATTCTCTAGAGGAGATATAACTAGCTGTTCTATCTAGAAACAGCTGAACTTGACGGATACCAAGGATTAAATTATCTGACGGACATGGTAATAATATGGTGTAAATCATAGATTGCTTTAAAAAGCTCCTGTGTTATGAGCAAAGTTAGAAGATAAAGTCATAGGAATGGCAGGAGCATATCTAAATAGTAACAAGTAAATAAACAAATATTAACAAAAATAAAACTGTAAATTAAAATATAACTACTACAAATGTGCGTTCACACGTGCATATTTTCTGCTGCAGATCTTCTGCAGATTTCAGTAGCACATTTTGCGACCAAGTGAAGTCAATGGGCAGCAAAATCTGCAACAACAAATCTGTTGCACATCTGCAGCAAAAATACGAATGTGTGAACGCACACTAATACTGCTCCTACATAAAAAAATATAACTACTATAATACTGCACCTCTGTACATGAATATTACTACTATAATACTCCCTCCTATATACAAGAATATAACTACTATAATACTGCCTCCTATATACAAGAATATAACTACTATAATACTGCTCCTATATACAAGAATATAACTACTATACTACTGCTCCTATATACGAGACTATAACTACTATAATACTGCTCCTATATACAAGAATATAACTACTATAATGCTGCTCCTATGTACATGAATATTACTACTATAATACTGCTCCTATATACAAGAATATAACTACTATAATACTGCTCCTATATACAAGAATATAATTACTATAATACTGCTCCTATATACAAGAATATAACTTCTATAATACTGCTCCTATATACAAGAATATAACTACTATAATACTGCTCCTATATACAAGAATATAACTACTATAATACTGCTCCTATATACAAGAATATAACTACTATAATACTGCTCCTATATACAAGAATATAACTACTATAATACTGCTCCTATATACAAGAATATAACTACTATAATACTGCTCCTATATACAAGAATATAACTACTATACTACTGCTCCTATATACAAGACACAAGAATATAACTGCTATAATACTGCTCCTATATACAAGAATAGAACTACTATAATACTGCTCCTACATAAAAGACTATATTATAATGCTGCACATATTTACATGAATATTACTACTATAATACTTCCTCCTATATACAAGAATATAACTACTATAATACTGCTCCTATGTACAAGAATATAACTACTATAATACTGCTCCTATGTACAAGAATATAACTACTATAATTATGCTCCTATATACTAGAATATATCTACTATAATACTGCTCCTATATACAAGAATATAACTACTATAATACTGTCTCCTATATACAAGAATATAACTACTATAATACTGCCTCCTATATACAAGAATATAACTACTATAATACTGCTCCTATATACAAGAATATAACTACTATAATACTGCTCCTATATACAAGAATATAACTACTGTAATACTGCTCCTATATACAAGAATATAACTACTATAATACTGCTCCTATATAGAAGAATATAACTACTATAATACTGCTCCTATATACAAGAATATAACTACTGTAATACTGTTCCTATATACAAGAATATAACTACTATAATACTGCTCCTATATACAAGAATATAACTACTATAATACTGCTCCTATATACAAGAATATAACTACTATAATACTGCTCATATATACAAGAATATAACTACTATAATACTGCTCCTATATACAAGAATATAACTACTATAATACTGCTCCTATATACAAGAATATAACTGCTATAATACTGCTCCTATATACAAGAATATAACTAATATAATACTGCTCCTATATACAAGAATATAACTACTATAATACTGCTCCTATATACAAGAATATAACTAATATAATACTGCTCCTATATACAAGAATATAACTACTATAATACTGCTCCTATATACAAGAATATAACTACTATAATACTGCTCCTATATACAAGAATATAACTATTACAATACTGCTCCTATATACAAGAATATACCTACTATAATACTGCCTCCTATATACAAGAATATATCTACTATAATACTGCTCCTATATACAAGAATATATCTACTGTAATACTGCTCCTATATACAAGAATATAACTACTATAATACTGCTCCTATATACAAGAATATAACTACTATAATACTGCTCCTATATACAAGAATATAACTACTATAATACTGCTCCTATATACAAGAATATAACTACTATAATACTGCCTATGTATACAAGAATATAACTACTATAATACTGCTCCTATATACAAGAATATAACTCCTATAATACTGCCTCCTATATACAAGAATATATCTACTGTAATACTGCTCCTATATACAAGAATATAACTCCTATAATACTGCCCCTATATACAAGAATATAACTACTATAATACTGCTCCTATATACAAGAATATAATTACTATAATACTGCTCCTATATACAAGAATATAACTACTATAATACTGCTCCTATATAGAAGAATATAACTACTATAATACTGCTCCTATATACAAGAATATAACTACTGTAATACTGTTCCTATATACAAGAATATAACTACTATAATACTGCTCCTATATACAAGAATATAACTACTATAATACTGCTCCTATATACAAGAATATAACTACTATAATACTGCTCCTATATACAAGAATATAACTACTATAATACTGCTCCTATATACAAGAATATAACTACTATAATACTGCTCCTATATACAAGAATATAACTGCTATAATACTGCTCCTATATACAAGAATATAACTAATATAATACTGCTCCTATATACAAGAATATAACTACTATAATACTGCTCCTATATACAAGAATATAACTAATATAATACTGCTCCTATATACAAGAATATAACTACTATAATACTGCTCCTATATACAAGAATATAACTACTATAATACTGCTCCTATATACAAGAATATAACTATTACAATACTGCTCCTATATACAAGAATATACCTACTATAATACTGCCTCCTATATACAAGAATATATCTACTATAATACTGCTCCTATATACAAGAATATATCTACTGTAATACTGCTCCTATATACAAGAATATAACTACTATAATACTGCCCCTATATACAAGAATATAACTACTATAATACTGTCTCCTATATACAAGAATATAACTACTATAATACTGCTCCTATATACAAGAATATAACTACTATAATACTGCTCCTATATACAAGAATATAACTACTATAATACTGCTCCTATATACAAGAATATAACTACTACAATACTGCTCCTATATACAAGAATATAACTACTACAATACTGCTCCTATATACAGGAATATAACTACTGTAATACTGCCCCCTATGTACAAGAATATTAAATACTCCTACATTTCCATATAAGTTTCTGTCACCTCACTAGACGCCTCCTGATTGTTTGTATTCTCCCCCTGGAGTGATGGACGTTCCGGCCCAATCCTCGCTGACCTTGGCTAAATCTCTTTTAGTGACAGGAAAGAAAAAAAATCTATTTGGAAGAACATAAAATAAGTAATAAAAAAGCAGTGTGAATGCACATAAATATAATAAATCTTCCCATTCTTCAGTCCAGTAACAGTACATTCGGAGCGTCTCCTTGATTGCCGTAGTTAGTTGTCATGGCAACGATATGAACAATTCCTGATCTGTCAGCCTCCGAGGGAAAAGAAAATACAATCCCAGGTGTGATGTCTTCTGGCATTTCAAAATAGGAGAATAGGAGCCTATAATTGGGCTGGAAAAAAAACATTGAGATGGGAAGATTTAATGAAAAAAATAAAAATAATCAATAATACAAAAACACAAAAAACATTAACGACCAAAAACGTTACAGAATTATTTTAATAATTGATGTAATTTTTGAGAAGTGGTCGGGCTGATATTTTCCGCTGACATTACTGATAATTAGAATAGCGCTATGTGCGTTACATCTTGTCTGTTAGAGGTCTAGTGTCAAATTCATTACACGGAAATCTGTCATTAATTGGTGGAGCGAAACCAGAAAAATCTACTATATTAGTATGAATAATGTCACAGTCTGAAGACAAAAACATCTGGGGAATTCAGGGGAATTAAAGGGGTATTCCAGACCCTAAAATCTTGTTTCCTATCCATAATCGGCTATCAATTGATTGTATTATTATTATTTTTATTTTAGTTTTTTTATGGTTTATTTTTTAATATTGTTATTTTTATTATTGTTATTATTATTATTATTATTGTTAGTATTACTATTAATATTATAATTTTTGTGATTATTAAGGAATTAAAGGGGTATTTCAGATCTTACTATTTTTTTTATATATCAACTGTCTCCGGAAAGTTAAACAGATTTGTAAATTACTTCTATTAAAAAATCTTAATCCTTCCAATAGTTATTAGCTTCTGAAGTTGAGTTGCTATTGAGTTGCTATTGAGTTGTTATTTTTATTATTGTTATTGTTATTATTATTATTATTATTGTTAGTATTACTATTAATATTATAATTTTTGTGATTATTAAGGAATTAAAGGGGTATTTCAGATCTTTAAATCTTGTCCCCTATCCATTATCTGCTATCAAATATTTTTATTAATATCTCTATTACTATGATTTTTTAAATAATTATTTAGTATTTTTTTTTAGAATATTCTTGTTATTATTATTACAATTGTTTTATTATTATTATTATTATTAGTATTATTATTAATAATATTATTATTATTTGTGATTATTAAGGAATCAAGGGGGTATTTTAGACCCTAAAATCTTGTTTCATATCTGTTTTCCGGGCATACATACATTTTTATTATCATTATAAATTCTATTATTAGTATTATTATTTCGATTATCCTTATTATTGTTTTGTTTTTGTTTTTCTTATTATTGTTAGGATTTCTAGTATTATTCTTGTTATTATTCTCACATATTATTGTTAGTATAATTATTTTTTATTCGTTTATTTTTAGATTTCTTGTCGTTATTATTATTATTATTATTATTATTACTGTATTCTTTTATTATTCTTATTTAGTATAGCATTATTATTATGATTACAATTATTGTAAATATTAGCATTTTTTTGTAATTATCACTATTATTATTATTATTATTGTTACTACCGTGTATATTCTTGTTATTATAATTATTGTTAGTAATAGATGCAGTAGAACTAAGCTTTGCTTTTCTTTTTCTTTTTTTCTTTTCTTTTACCATTCAAATTTTCTTAGCAAGTTACCACTAGGTGTCACTGCTCTATTAATTAATAAAACATTTTTTATTATCCGTCATCTCTTATTCCATTAACTAGACTGCGAGATTATTGCATTTTGTGTCCGTACATGTTTTCGGGCTCTGTATGTAAATTATATTACCGCTATTCATTGAGCAGGTAGTAATCATTTAAGTGGTGAAGAATTGAAATACCAAGTCAATTAGAAAGGTACAGAACTTAGTATTATAAGATAAAAGAGTACTCCGGGGGAACTGAACTTATCAAACACTTATCCCCTATCCCCAGGATAATTTTCTGATTGGGGCGTGTCCAACTGCTGGGGCCCCCTGCGATCTTCTTTATGGGGCCCATCCTACTTACCTGTCCATGGTGGGCTCCAGCCCCTTAACTTCCAGGAGGGGAGCAAGTGATGGCCCGCTCAGTCAAATAAAAGGCAAAAAGGGAAAATTAAAACACAAAAATGAAAAATCCCTGCATCCTCAACGGTATCAAAGATACTGGGCCCCTTGCTTGGAGAGCCCTGTGCACCTGCACGTATGATACGTCTGCCCCGGTGCCTGTGTGTGTTGGCATGTTCCTGATTTTGTTACAATAATAAGTACATTGTAAGAATTATTTTCTGCAAATTAACGCGTTTTGGGTTATTTTACTTATTTTAGAATCATAGAAAATCCTATAGTGCTCGAACACATTTAGACACAGAAGACTTATTTTCAATTACCTCCAAGCGGAGGGTTGTGCTGGTTTGTAACAGTCTCAAACAATAGACTCAGCGTGACGAGGGACTTTGAGCCAAAGAACCTGAACATATTCTGGGAACTGTCAGCATTTCGTTCCCAACAGCTTGAAGTAAACAGACTGAAATGTAAGAAACCTGTAGCTATATCAGCCGGACCCTAATTATATGGCAAATTAAGTGTTAGGAAGAAAATCTTACCCAACTCGGTGTTGTCGTGGTATCAGCGGGAACGGTCTGCTGGGTGAGAAATCAACTTGACACAAAGAGAAGAAACTAGGACAGGAGGTTTAGGGAATTTGGGTTAGTAAAAAAAAAAAAAAACATGGAAAGAGAAACTGCTATTGTAATTTTCGGATGATACTTTATATTATTTTCCTGCAGCTCATTTGTCAGCTTTGGTGTGCAGACCGGGACAGGGTCAGCAGAGTCATCTCATTATCATTCAAGAGTGGGAAAACTATTGAAATCTCTGTTGTACTGCTGGAGCCCAAGAAAGGATAACAGCAGTGTACACATGGATAATGCTCTGTATGCAGCTCCTTGTCTCCAGGGGGAGGAGCTTCCTACGCTATGAGTGTAGATATTGTTAGGCAGGAAGAAACTGAAGACCACTGTAGGACAGAAAGGGGGGGATTAAAGGGATATTAGCTGGCTATTGCTATTGCGGTATGTTTATTGAAGAGGGGGGTTTTTAGAACTCAGTTTAAAGGGCAACTGTCAAGAAATTTTGGTGCAATAACCTGCACACAGCCTTTGTACTGTGTGCAGGTGGTGAGTATAGCAATATTTTTACCTGAAATTTGGCGGCTTTCATGACTGCAAAAAATGCTTTTATTCAAAGCCACTGACGGTGGGATAGGCGTGGCGCAAGGTACGCAATGCCCTGCCACGCCCACCTCCACGCCTACCCCGTATGTCAGCGCTGGGACCGCTGTGTGATTGACACACAGGTACCAGCGCATGAGCCCTTCAGCTAATCTAACCTGCGTGCCGCTGTGTGTCATCCAGCAAGCGCTCGCTCCCGCCTCCGTCTTCCTCCTTAGTGCGCCTGCGCAGTGCTAGGTGCAGAGAGTATCGAGAACTAACCTGATTGCGCGCTGCTCTGCGCAGGCGCACTGAGGAGGAAGCGGGGGTGGGTGCAAATATTAGGTAAAAATATTGCTATACCCACCACCTGCACACAGTACAAAGGATGTGTGCATGTTATTGCGCCAACATTTCATGACAGTTGCGCTTTAAGCTTTGTATGCTGGTAATTAGTTGTATAGAATAAGGGAGAGCGATCTGAAGAAGAGCAGAATAAGAGCAGTTTTGGAAGAGATTACTACAGAAGCAGATGATAGTTGTTTTTTACGGCTAGGCACAAGAGGAGAGATAGACAGGGGTAGTGTTGAGGGGGTAATCTAGGTTTTTGTTTTTATTTCTGTAGAAAGGGCCCTAAATGCAATAAAATAACATAGAAGCAATTACTTACCTCTCTGATCCCACGCTGATCCCCCATTAAAGGGGTATTCCAGGCAAAAACTATTTTTTTTATATATCAACTGTCTCCGGAAAGTTAAACAGATTTGTAAATTACTTCTATTAAAAAATCTTAATCCTTCCAATAGTTATTAGCTTCTGAAGTTGAGTTGCTGTTTTCTGTCTAACTGTTTTCGGATGACTCACGTCCCGGGAGCTGTCCAGCTCCTATGGGGATATTTTCCCATCATGCACAGCTCCCGGGACGTGACATCATCATTGAGCAGTTAAACAGAAAACTTCAGAAGCTAATAACTATAGGAAGGATTAAGATTTTTTAATAGAAGTCATTTACAAATCTGTTTAACTTTCCCAGAGCCAGTTGATATATGAAAAAAAACTTTTTGCCTGGAATACCCCTTTAAGGCATCAGTCAGAATACCAGTCAATAAGTGGCCTCAGCAGTCACATGCAGGACTCTGGGCATCATGGCTTCCATCACTGACTGGTGATGCCCAGAGGATTGTATGTGAGGCAGCTGAATGGCTGTGATGGTCATGTGATGTCTGCTCCAAAAGTAAGACCCATTGATGTTGAGGGCAGTTCCCCTAGAGCGCACCGAGCAGAAACCAGAAGGTCAAGGATGGTGTAAGATATCTCGTAGACAACGCACTACGTGATTGGAGCTTCAGTACCAGACACTGCCTGTGAACAAGGATGCATTTAAATATATTTTTTCATATTCTATGTTTTTTGAATAAATATTGTTACTGAAAACACATTTTTCATTACATCCCATAAATTCCAACCTAAATAAAGACCAAATGTTAGAAGACTCACTACCTCAAACACTATTGTCCAGCTGTTTTCATTATATGTTTTTTTATTTTTATTTTTATTTTATTGCTTCTAACTTGTAAAACTCAAAGGTGTATTTATTGTGAGGGAAAATGACATACCGTATTTTTCGCCCTATAGGACGCACCGGCGTATAAGACGCACCCAATTTATAGGTGCAAAATCTAAAAAAATAAAGATTTTGAACCCAATAGTGGGCTTCAACCTGCGGACCTCCAGATGTTGCAAAACTACAACTCCCAGCTTGCCCGGACAGCCGTTGGCTGTCCGGGCATGCTGGGAGTTGTAGTTTTGCAACATCTGGAGGTCCGCAGATTGAAGACCACTGCATAGGAGGTAATACTCACGTGTCCCCGCCGCTCCGGACCCGTCACCGCTGCCCTGGATGTCGCTCCATCGCTGTCGCCGTGTCCCCGTCGCTCCGGAACGTCTCTGCTGCCGGCCGGGTATCCTCGTTCTCCGTCACTGCCATCACGTCGTTACGCACGACGACGTGATGACGAGGAAGGAGAGCGCCGGCCATACAGGGGATCCCTGAACGGAGAAGACACCGAGGAGGCAGGTAAGGTCCCTCCCGGTGTCCTGTAAGCACTAACCCGGCTATTCAGTCGGGCTGTTTGGGACCGCCGTGGTGAAATCGTGGCGGTCCCGAACAGCCCGACTGAACAGCCGGGTTAGTGTCACTTTCCCTTCAGACGCGGCGGTCAGCTTTGATCGCCGCGTCTGAAGGGTTAATACAGGGCATCACCGCGATCGGTGATGTCCTGTATTAGCCGCGGGTCCCGGCCGTTGATGGCCGCAGGGACCGCCGCGATAGGGGTGTATTCGCCGTATAAGACGCACCGACTTTTTCCCCCCAGTTTTGGGGAAGAAAAAGTGCGTCTTATACGGCGAAAAATACGGTATACCTAACCTTCCGCTAAATGTTCCTCCGCCTGTGTGATTTCAGATGGACCCCCTGAGTGGTTAAATATCTCTTATGCGGTGAATCTCTGTCCTAGTTTTTCGTTGCCTTATGACAAAGCTTCAGCACTGAAACGATAACTTTACTAAACAAGACAATTTACAAGTCCAGTTATTTGAATAGCTATGAAAGAGGCTTTCTGGGACTTTTTATTTATTTATTTATGGCCTATACCCAGTATAGTATAACCCCAATGATCACAATGGCCCTTGTTTATTCTGGATTGATTTCAATAACGCTCGTCTTTTTTTTTTTTTTCAGACTTATTTACTATTCTGTCGCACATTTCGGTTTTGTTTCTGTCGCACGGTGACTTCACGCTCCGCCCCCTCAATGCAAGCCTATGGGAGGGGGCGTGACACGCCCCCTCCCATAGGCTTGCATTGAGGGGGCGGAGCGTGACATCACACGGGGGGCGGAGCCGTGACGTCACAATGCTCCGGCCCCGTGATCGCCAGTAATCAGACCCGAAGCGAACACGCTCTGGGGACTGATTGAAACAGGTTCCGCGTGCAAGATCACGGGGGTCCCCAGCGGCGGGACCCCCGTGATCAGGCATCTTATCCCCTATTCTTTGGATAGGGTATAAGATGTCTTAGCGCCGGAGTACCCCTTTAAATATCACAAAAGCATTCAATATTTTATTCATAATAGTGTTGAACTGTACAAAATGTTTTTAGGTTATAAAAGAAGTTACTTTAACACACCCCAATGGTAAACAGTCCCTTGTTAGAAATCGCTCAATTTTCGTAATTTCACTCGTCCTCTTGGCCGTTGGTTATTCTGTGAGCCAAACTCACCCTTTTTCTGGAGTGATTTTTGAAGTACTCCGAGTATTTTCGGCTCTTTGTCGGGAACTCGCCCATTTTTTTGTTTAACCACGCCCGTTTCAGAGTTAAAAAAAACACTCCGAGTTAAAGTGTATGTTGTGCTGCGTAAAATTTGGGCGCAGAAATAGTCGCACGGATGGTGCGACAAAAATTTAGGCGCATAAACCGAGAAAAAAAAGTCGGTTGGACTTTAGCAAATCAGGGCCAATGTGTGCCAGAGCCAAGGTGTCTGCAATACAGTGAATGGAGTAAGAAACAAACAGCTCCGTATATTGTATAGTGGCCGTGCTGGGATATTGCAGATCAGCTACCACTGGAGTAAATGGGAGTTGAGCTGTAGTAACTCAGCACAGCCACTACACAATGTACGACGCTGTCTGCTCCTGGCCCTGTTTACGTAAACTCTCCTTCCTCCAGTTATCCTGCATGCAGCAACCAGACTCCTCTTCATGTCCACCCACCACACCAATGCTTCCCCCTGTGCCGGTTATTCCACTTGTTACCCATTCACTGTATAATATCGTTTATACTTATCACTTTTATCACTTTTACCCACAAATTCCTTCACAGTGATGCATCTGCATCTTCTCTCTAATCTCTGTCTACCACCTACATCCTATGTTCTGTAGAAGATTTAAAGGGGTATTCCAGGTTTATACTGTATGGAGGATAGTCTTATGCCTATCCCTACAGTATCTTATATGAAGGATAGCCTTATACCTATCCCTATCTTTTATGAAGGATAACCTTATACCTATCCCTATCTCATATGAAGGATAACCTTATACCTATCCCTATCTTATATGAAGGATAGCCTTATACCTATCCCTATCTTATATGAAGGATAGCCTTATGCCAATCTCTATCTTATATGAAGGATAGCCTTATGCCTATACCTATCTTATATGAAGGATAGCCATATACCTATCACTATCTCATATGAAGGATAACCTTATACCTATCCCTATCTTATATGAAGGATAGCCTTATACCTATCCCTATCTTATATGAAGGATAGCCATATACCTATCACTATCTCATATGAAGGATAACCTTATACCTATTCCTATCTTATATGAAGAATAGCCTTATACCTATCCCTATCTTATATGAAGGATAGCCTTATGCCAATCTCTATCTTATATGAAGGATAGCCATATACCTATTCCTATTTTATTTGAAGTATATAGCCTTATCCCTATCCTTATCTTTTATGAAGGATAAAACCAGATCATTCTTCCACACGAACGCTGCCTCCACGCCTCTCCCATAGAACTACATGGAGGAGTTATGTCATTCTGCGGCCGGCATGCCTCCTGCATGGGATAGCCGCAGCAGAGCCGTGGCCCCGTGCAGGAGATCGCGGGAGTGCAGAATACACATTTGCACAACTCAACTTTAAACACATTTTATGCATAATGCAAACCTCTTAACTGAAAACTAGGACACTACACAACCACTTTATGTGACCACTAAATGCTATATATGTTTTTTTCTTCTTGTCACTTCAAAATCTCTGCACGGATGATCTCTGATCCTTTATTCCAGTCCCAATATCTGATTTATCTCTCCGGTCTCAGGCACAGATTACATGTAGCTTTTTCTGTCGCTCAAGGATGTTTTAATATCATTTACCGACCATCAACATCCATTAAAGTATTACAGGAACCTCAATCCTTAAGAATAATGATGACTGCGCCTATAAGAGGAGCCCGGACCGAAAATAACCCATAAAATACTATTAGTCAGAGATTTGGCAAAGGAGCCATTACATGTGGGCAGAACAGCAGTTTCCAGAATAATCATGTAGGCTGGGAACAGATTTTGGAAAGCATAATAGACTGGGCTCCGGCCTAATGAGAGCGTTCATTAACCTCAATAACATAGGATGTGTGTTACCCAAGAGCGGATGCGAGAGGCATAGGGGGTGGGACGAAAATTCTGATTAAAATACACTGCTCAAAAAAATAAAGGGAACACTAAGATATCACATCCTAGATCTGAATGAATGAACTAATCGTATGAAATACTTTTGTCTTTACATAGTTGAATGCGCTGACAACAAAATCACACAAAAATTATCAATGGAAATCAAATTTATCAACCCATGGAGGTCTGGATATGGAGTCACACTCAAAATCAAAGTAGAAAACCGCACTACAGGCTAATCCAACTTTATGTAATGTCCTTAAAACAAGTCACAATGAGGCTCAGTAGTGTGTGTGGCCTCCACGTGCCCGTATGACCTCCCTACAACGCCTGGGCATGCTCCTGATGAGGTGGCGGATGGTGTCCTGAGGGATGTCCTCCCAGACCTGGACTAAAGCATCCGCCAACTCCTGGACAGTCGGTGGTGAAATGTGGCATTGGTGGATGGAGTGAGACATGATGTCCCAGATGATGTCCCGGACTGGCCCGCCCGTCTGGGGAACGGGCGGGCCAGTCCATAGCATCCGCCACACCACGCCCCCTCCCATAGACTTGTATTGAAAGGGGTGGGCCGTGACATCACGAGGGGCAGAGCCGTGACTTAACAATGCTCCGGCCCCTGTATTGCCCGTCATTACATGCAGAGCGAACTCGCTCTGTGCTGTAATGATAGCGCGGTGCCGCAGCAGCAATCCCGGGGGTCCCCAGCAGCGGGACCGCGGCGATCTGACATCTTATCCCCTATCCTTTGGATAGGGGATAAGATGTCTAGGGGCGGAGTACCCCTTTAACTTACCTCCAACTTACTTTTAGCCGCTCCCTCTTTGCCGCTGGTATTACTCTCTCTTCCAGTGTGGTCTTCTTCCTGCTTTTGGGGCCGAATATGTCCCATTGCAGCTCAGCTAATCGGCCATATTGATGACCTGCCTCTGCCGGTGATAGGCTGAGTGGCAGTGCGATGTATTCAGCCCCGCTACTAGGAAGAAGGCCGAACCCAGGCTCTATACATTAGCCAATCACTGGCCACAGTGCTGAAACGCCTCAGCAAATGATTGGCTGATCAGGCATTTCCTGGGTGTCGCAACATCACCATGAGGCGCTGATCACCCGTGTCCTGACACTGTTGGAATGGCAGGGGAGGGGGATCGGAAAGGTTGAACGCTATGACTAAGGTGTTCTGGCCTATCTTTATAGAAGTTGACTAGTTAATTCTATTAGAGAGCTCCATATTTTTGTAATAAAAAAAAGTCATTATTAAGTTACTTAAATTATTCTATCAGGTGCACTAGGTGCATTACGTCATGATCACACTTCCGGAGGTCATAGGAGGGCTAGTTCAGTCAGTACTTACCTACAGTATATTTAGGATGCATGTAGCTCATTTTGTTGTGCCATGATTGAGAACCATATGGTTCGAAACGCGTCAGAGTTTCTGCTATGCTTTTATACTATTTTTGGTTTTCATTCATTTTTTAAACATGTGAATAAAATTTGGGACTTTTAACTCAAATTTTTGGGAGCTGGATCCTGTTCTTTTTTTGTCAAATATTTTTGTAATGTCTGACCAGATATATGTAGTATAAGCTGAGTACCCAGCCTTGCCCGGTCTTCATGGGATAGGAAAACCAACAATGATAGGTCCCACAGACTCCTTCCAAAATCACCCACCTTAATTTGTTAACCCTTTGGCCACATTCAACAAAATGTCTTGCCACACTGGTTTCCTTAAACTTACGATCCTGTAACGTCAGACAAACTCAGTCCATATGCCTATTAAGGTATATAAGCACCATAGAGTAGATGCCGCTTCAATTTGTCAGAGCGGAAATTGACTTTTTAAGAGCACCACCTGTTCTGGCAGTCAGGGATCGTCTAATGTCCATGTATTATTTCCGTATTGCTGCCATGTCCAGATGTGTTGGCCCTAAACTTTCCACAAATATAATTAACAACTCCAATTTCTCTTTACACAAATTGAATCCATTATCATGACTTGCTAGTTGAAGGAGTACTACAATGGAAAACATTTTTTGTTACAGATCCTTATTTCAGCCTTTCTTCTTTCATACAAAAGATGCGTGGCTTCATGATAGGAAATTTGCCTGTCAGATAAACAAAAGTGAGTGGAGTTTATTTTTGCTGATCCTCTTATCTCTGGTTGCACATCCTGGAATATGAATAAAATGTAAATAATAGAAGGTTGGTATAGAAGACTCTCGCATACACTTTGCAGTACGTTTTAATAAAAGGTGATTAAATGTGTCGATTTACAATCTGAGGAGAACTTTTTGGAAAACTTCTGCAAAGTAAATGAAGATGCTGCGAGCCAATTCCACCAAACCCATAATTAATGTCGTATTGACAAGATCAAAGAATTCACATTGCGTGCTAAGACTGCAGACGAGCAAGTCTTCCAGGCTATAGCTTAAAAGCCTGAAAGATGCTACACAACCTTAAAAGAAATGCTAATAAAAAAAGAAATTCCACCCTGTGCTGAAATTTACACTAAATAACCTGCACCACAGAGATGTTGCAGGCAGTGGGAAAACTCTACTCAAAAACTAAAAAGGTTGACTGTAGTTAAAGGGGTTATCCAGGAATAGAAAAACAGAGCTCATTTCTTTAAAAAACAAAACAAAAAACCTCTCCCCGTCTGTCTCCAGGTGGGGTTTGGTTCTACAGCTCAGTTCCACTAAAGTGAATGGAGCCAAGTTGTAATACCACCCACAACCTGGGGACAGACGTGCAGCTGTTTTTGAAAGAAATTAGCACAGTTTTTCTATTCCTGGATAACCCCTGTAAAGACATATTCAAATAAATTAGCAGTACATAAGCATATATGAGCCCTCAGTGAAAGTTCAGCCATTAAAAAAAAAAAAGTAAAACAAAACAGCAAAATTAATACAAAAAGGAGGGATAGGAGGGGGATGCAGCTGCAGTTTATCTCCATCACTGTTTGAGTGAGACTCATGGTGTGAGAGGAGAGGGGGAGCATCAGGGTGGAGACATCTGATTGGCTCAGAGCAAACAGCTCTGACATCACACAATTAAAAAAGCATAGGATGGGATGGCAAGAGGAATGTAAGGGTCACGGCAGGTGGTGGATCCTCTGGGTCTGTGGGGATGATGACGTGAGCCGTGCCAAGGAGCGGAGTCTAAGGTGCTGCTGGTTTTCACCAGAGCCCGCCGCAAAGCGGGATGGTCTTGCTGTGGCAGGCGGCACTCAGGTCACTAGCCCTGGCACGACCCGTCCACACAGGTTGCTGGGATGAAGCGTGGCACAGAAGGATACAGACAAGATGTGGTCAGGAAAACTGATGGACAGGACAGGTGACACAGTAATAGCGTAAGGCCAAGGAACAAGGGTCAGGTACATGGATAACAGAAACAATGGAACACAGAAGCTTTCTCTCAGGCACTATGGCAACAAAGTTCCGGCATGGGAGGAAGTAATACTAATAACAGAAGATGCAGGTGAATTCACGTACTGGCCCTTTAAATATAAGAGCTGCCGGGGCTGAGAACACGGAAGACCAGGGAGGTGAGTGACGGGCTTGGACTCGCATGCGGGCGCCTCCTGCGATGCGAATCCCAGCCCCGCCAGCAGCGGGGACATGACAGGAGAGCGCTCAAGGCCAGCGTGTCTGGCCAGAGCGCTGACATTACAAGGAAGTGAGGCAGTGTGCGGTAGTGACCACAAGGATTGCTAGAGGGACCTGTTGGAAATACTGCAGAACAGCAGGCCTGCTTGGAGCCACCATGAAAAAAACTGGTTCTCAATGGCAAGAGATTGAAGAAGACTAAGGCCCATTGGCTAAACAGTGTGGCAAGGCTTTCCCCCTATCTATGCAGAGTGAGTGGACTGATGGGGCAAAAGGGGGCATGAAGGTCTAGATCAGTGGTCTCAACTTTGGCCCTTCAGATGTTGCAAAGCATCAACTCCCAGCATGCCCGGACAGCCGTTGGCTGTCTGGGCATGCTGGGAGTTGAAGTTTTGCAACATCTAGAGGGCCACAGTTTGAGACCACTGGTGTAGACAGAATATAGACCTTTGACCTTCAGAATGACAGCAGTTCGTTGTGGTGTAGAGTCCGCTAGATAATAGAATCGATTTGCAGGAATATTGACCCATGTGAATGGGCTCGCTCGAAGGTGGAAGTACTGGCATTCTCTAAACAGTCCATTCTACCTCGTCCCAGAGATTCTATACTGGGCATCATTTTTCAGACCGTTTACGGATTAAAATTTGTAAACACGTTTTTAAAATTTGTAAACACGTTTTCATACAGTTTTCATCCATTTTTCATCAAAAAAACCTGATACCGGAACTGTATTGTAAAAACTTAGTGTGAACCCACTAGTGTGAGGACCCAATGTGTGCCAAAAGAAAACATTTCCCACTCCATTGCGCTGTCTCAACCAGTCTGAACTGTTCACACCAGACAGAAGATGGTCATTGATTCATACTACTTGTGCCAAATTTGTACTCTTCTATCAACATGGTGGCCTCAGAGATCTGGATCCATCTGATCAACTTTTTTGTCTTTGCAGGTTTTAATAAATCTCCCCAAATCTCACCAAATGGCTCTAGAAATGTCCATCTGGACATGGAGCGATGAGTTGTGGGTTCCAACACATAAGTCAGACATCAGCATTGCATTCGGCTGCTGTTTCCCGTCTTTTCCTCAGATTGAATCCTGACTGATTCCCTCAATGAGGTGTTTCTGCCCATAGAATCCCCTTTGGCTTTATGTTTTACCTCAATCACATTACCCTCTGTATACTTTCCACACTATTGTATAAGAAAACCCCACAAGTTAAAGGGGTACTCCACCACTAGACATCTTATCCCCTATCCAAAGGATCCAAAGGTATCCTCTGCTGAGGACCCCCACGATCTCCCTGATGCACCCTGCATTCGTTTAGAGCGTCGGGTGCAGTGCCGGAGCGCTGGAGGCTTGTCACGGCCGTGCCCCCCTAGTGATGTCACGGCCACGCCCCCTTATTGCAAGTCTATAGACTTGCATTGAGGGGGCATGGCCGTGACGTCACGAGCGGGGCATGACCATGATGTCACGAGCCTCCCCCTGCATTGCTAGTCATCCGGCACGGAGCAAAGTTCGCTCTGTGCGCCGGATGTCTGGGGTGCCGCAGCCGAGATCGCAGGGGTCCCCAATGGTGGGACCCCCTTTGGATAGGGGATAAGATGTCTAGGGGTGGAGTACCCCTTTAAGATCCTAGCCCAGGCTACTCTATCCCCCCCAACGACCAGGCTTCTCTCCAAGTCAATGGATTTTCCCATCAAATGTGATCTCCCTCTGACTCTGATCCACATAAAACTGATCAGTGGATTTTGTGAAGCATCCCGGCCTTATGTTTATACAAGATCCAATCATGAAAGGGCCACGAGGGCTCTACTAAAGCGCCCATTCCGTATATATTGGTCCTGTATATCTAAGGGATGATAACCAACCAGGAGCCACAACGGAACGGAAATAACCTTAATAAACATGGGGAATTTAGTGAATATAGTTGAGTTGTACTTATACAATTTGAGTGTACAGTGCTGCAGAATCTGTGTGCGCTACATAAATAAAGAGTTATTATTAGTTGCCATCACCCATCGTTTCTTAAAGGGGTACTCTGGCGGATAATTTTATTTATTTTTTTTAAATAAACTGGTGCCAGAAAGTTAAACAGATTTGTAAATAAATTACTTCCATTAAAAAAATGTTAATCCTTTCAGTACTTATCAGTTGCTATATGCTCCACAGGAAGTTCTTTTCTTTTTGAATTTCTTTTCTGTCTGACCACAGTGCTCTCTGCTGACACCTCTGTCCATGTCAGGAATTGTCCAGAGCAGGAGAGGTTTGCTATGGGGATTTGCTTCCGCTCTGGAAATTTCCTGACATGGACAGAAGTGTCAACAGAGAGCACTGTGGTCAGACTGGAAAGAACTACACAACTTCCTCTGGAACATATAACAGCTGATAAGTACTGGAAGGATTAAGATTTTTTAATGGAAGTAATTTACAAATCTGTTTAACTTTCTGGCACCAGTTGATTTAAAAAAAAAATGTTCTCCACTGGAGTACCCCTTTAAAAAACAGATAAAATAATGGGAGTTCCCATTGAGATACAACTTTTCACCATTTCTCCTCTGCACAGTCCCCTATTCCAATTGCTGGTGGACATCAGGCCACACTCACTGGTAACCCTATAGGGAAGAAAAGCATCTCCACCAGACCTCACAATTAAAGGGGTATTCCAGGCAATACCTTTTTTTATATATATATCAACTGGCTCCGGAAAGTTAAACAGATTTGTAAATTACTTCTATTAAAAAATCTTACTCCTTCAAATAGTTATCAGCTTCTGAAGTTTTCTGTCTAACTGCTCAATGATGATGTCACGTCCCAGGAGCTGTGCATGATGGGAGAATATCCCCATAGGAACTGCACAGCTCCCGGGACGTGAGTCATCAGAGAACAGTTAGACAGAAAACAACAACTCAAATTCAGAAGCTAATAACTATTGGAAGGATTAAGATTTTTTAATAGAAGTAATTTACAAATCTGTTTAACTTTCCGGAGCCAGTTGATATATAAAAAAAAGTTTTGGCCCGGAATGCCCCTTTAATGATACAACTTTACTCGATCCCTCAGCCAGTCTCAAGGTGAGCAGCATTCAGTACAGTAAGACGAGCCCCTTAACTCTTCCCATGCTGGACGCTGTATTCGCTATTTGTGCATTCATATTACGCTCTGCGACTAATTCTATTATATTGTAATTATTCCAGAAAAACATAATAAACCGCCACGACTCCAATTAAATACAATTATGGATAATGTCTCACAGCTGGTCCAGACACAGAACACCTGCTTACCGCCAGGATATTGGGATGTGAGGGCCATTGAATACCAGTAATGGGTGTAATTCTAGTGACCCAGAATTGTTCAAATCAAATTTTCTTATTAATTCCTTGGGAGTGGAGGGGGGGGGGGGGGGGGGTATCACAAGGGATAGAGGAAAAGTTAAAGGGGTAATCCACTGGAAATATATATATAT
Organism: Hyla sarda; assembly: GCF_029499605.1. Taxonomy (NCBI): domain Eukaryota; kingdom Metazoa; phylum Chordata; class Amphibia; order Anura; family Hylidae; genus Hyla; species Hyla sarda. The sequence goes on along the minus strand of NC_079190.1, from coordinate 25,898,163 downwards.
AATTTTTTTTTTAATCAACTGGTACCAAAAAGTTAAACAGATTTGTAAATCACTTCTATTAAAAAAAAATCTTAATCCTTCCAGTACTTATCAGCTGCTGTATACTACAGAGGAAATTCTTTTCTTTTTGAATTTCCTTTCTGTCTGACCACAGTGCTCTCTGCTGACACCTCTGTCCATGTCAGGAACTGTCCGGAGTAGGAGCAAATCCCCATAGAAAACCTCTCCTGCTCTGGACAGTTCCTGACATGGACAGAGGTGTCAGCAGAGGTAACTGTGGTCAGACAGAAAGGAAATTCAAAATAAAAGAACTAGTCAGTGCTGGAAGGATTAAGATTTATTTTGCTTTTTTTTTTTAAATAGAAGTAATTAACAAATCTGTTCAACTTTCTGGCACCAGTTGATTTAAAAAAAAAAAAAAAGTTTTCCACCGGAGTACCCCTTAATGTTGAACTTATTATCATTGATTGTAGATTGGATCAAACCCTAAAAATAGGTACAGATATATAGGTATAGATACTGGATATGTTTCTCACTGTTGGAATCTGGTTAGCATCAGAGATGAACGAATAGTTTTGGCACAATTCACATTCGTTCTTGATTTTACACAAAAAATCTGTTTTTATATGATAATTTTTTGGGAATCATTTTGGGAAAATAAGTACAGGAGCAGGAATTTCCTAAAGTAAAATACACAGTGCACAAGGTTTGAAGGGGAAAAACATGTTTTCAAATAAACTGGTCAATAAAGTTAAACAGATTTGTAAATTACTTCTAGTTAAAAATCTTAATCGTTCCAGTACTTATCAGCTGCTGTATGGTCCAGAGGAAGTTGTTTAGTTCTTTCCAGTCTGACCACAGTGCTCTCTGCTGACACTTCAGTCCATGTCAGGAACTGTCCAGAGCAGGATAAAATCCCCACAGCAAACCTTTTGGTTGTTTTGGCATTTCAACTTGGATTCCACTGGGCCCATAAAAAAACATATTTGCCTTGTGGTGTTTTTGGGGGCCAAAAATGCTGCAGCCAGATGTTGGCTGGTACTCAGCAGAGAAATAGGAAATGTCGGAGTCACATGGCATTTTTTCACACTTTTGTGGCACTTTTAGGCTCAGTGTTGATTTTCCAAAATCACAGCATTTTTATGGTATGGCTTTTCTTTTCCATGGTAAAAAAAAAGTAATATGTATTTTGAATTTCAACTATTTTTGGAAAATAAAAAAAAAGGCACAAAATAGCATCTTGGGAGTGAAAAATCGGGGCAGTTTTTTTCTGGCTTCTTTTAGGTTAAAAGATGTCTGGAATCCCAGCCTGAGGAATAAATCCTAGAGCACATGGAGATGCCACCCCGAGAGCTGTCTACTAACACGTCAGCTGTAACGTTTCAGGAGTTTCACCCCCCTTAAAGGGGTACTCCGCTGCTCAGCGTTTGGAAAAAACTGTTCCGAACGCTGGAGCCGGCAGCTCGTGACATCATAGCCCCGCCCCCTCATGATGTCATGCCCTCAATGCAAGTCTATGGGAGGGGGCGTGACAGCTGTCACGCCCCCTCCCATAGACTTGCATTGAGGGGGCAGGGTGTGACGTCATGAGGGGGCGGGGATATGACATCACGAGCTCCCGGCGCCGGCTCCATTGTTCAGAACAGTTTGTTCCAAATGCTGAGCAGCGGAGTACCCCTTTAATCAACCATGGGTCGTGGATTTGATGTGGGTCTTGAAACTAAATTTAAGTCAGTATCCACATGGAATCCGACTAAAAACTCTCAGTGTGTACAAGGCCCAAGGCAATGGTCACTCATTGCAGCTGCCCAGTGCTCAGGTCCGGCAGGAACGCAAAGGAACTGAGTTCCCGCACTTTTTCCACAGCAGGAACACTGTTCCCGTTAGCAGCCCTTGAATGGAAATCTTAGGTGAGTTCCTGCTTTTTTTTTTTTACCAGAACTTGACCCCTCAGCTGCTTGGGAAGGAAACCTAGACCACAAGTGGTGGCCAATTTTAGTGCAATTTTGGGAGTATCACCACCAATTGTGGGGCGTGGTCTCCTCCGCCCCAGTCATCCACAACATAAAATGATAACACTGAGTGAGTTTGCCCTTTAAATAAAAAAAAACGTAAAATCCGTTTTTCATTTTTTTTCTTCCTGACGCAGCGATGATAATTTTATGGTTTAAGGGAACAATGTGGGATTTAATAAAGTAGCTATTATAAAAATGTTCAGCAGATAAGAACATCAATCACGTTTCCGTAAGAAATTGCGAACGTGGAGGATTTATCGTTGTTATTTATCTCCGCAGTGATGGCTGGGCCGACAGGTACGATGTGACAGACAGTTATCAGCAAGAGGCTGCCGGAGGAATAACCATCAAACTGCAGTCTCCTGATGTGAAATGGTTTGACGATTATTACCTGCAGCTACGGCCGGAGACCAATCTCCGCAATCCCTGGTTCCAGGAGTTTTGGCAAAACAAGTTCAAGTGCAAATTAAAAGGATATTCACAGGACAACCAGATCTACAACAAGACCTGCAGCGGTGAGTGAATAGATCTGTCCTTCCGTAAACGTGTCATTAGACAATGTCGCCTCATACACGAGTATTAGAGGAATTCACGGGATGGAGGAGAATGCAATGTTATGTGAATGAGAGCAGAATCCTTAATAAGCCGCATCAGAGGATACAGGGCTGTAGCTTTAAAGGGGTTATCCAGGAGAAAACTTTATATATATATATATATATATATATATATATATATATATATATATATCTGGCTCCAGAAAGTTAAACAGATTTGTAAATTACTTCTATTAAAAAAAAATTCTTAACCCTTTCAGTACTTATGAGCTTCTGAAGTTAAGGTTGTTCTTTTCTGTCTAAGTGCTCTCTGATGACACGTGTCTCGGTGGTGCAAAATATAGGATTTGCACCATGGTGCAAAATATAGGATTCCACGTTATTTACTCTTAGGCAGCAATTTGACATGATAATCGGAAATAGAAGTGATAGAGGAGTCAAGCAGCACTGACCGGACCATAGGCCCAAATGAGGCCAGTGTCAGGCCCTTGCACAGTACTATTCTCTCTTAAAATACGAGATTCTCCTTCATGGGGCTGAAATGTAGCAGAATTCTGCAGGGTGGACTGGAACAGGGATTAGGAACAGCTATTTGATTGTAGACTAGACAAGAGACATGTGGTTTATATGTGAGGTATGGCTGATATTATCAAACCTGGGACCAATAGATGTGGTCTCCTCAGGAAAGTGGAGCTGAGGGACACATGTGGCTCTGGCTTAATCTAGACCTCAAATAGTTCTAACCAGTGTAGTTCCACCCGTTTCCCCAGGAGAGTAGCATGGGGCCAAGGACTTTGCAATGGTTGGTCAGGAACTAATATGTGACCAATTTACTATTCAGGAAATCACCGTCAATATTATATCCATAGTATTCACAATAAAGGACAAGTTAAGACTTATCTTTTAATAAATACTAATTCATAAAATCACTGTTCAAAAAAACACCACAGCAAAAAGCGTATACTACCACACCCAAAAATAACAATTCGACATAAGTCGTAAGGAGCCAGGACTAGAGAGATAGGTAAGACCTAAATGATGAGGTGAGGATAGGCTAGGGGGTCTGATTGAGATGGATAAATAGGAAGATGCCCCTTAATGACCAGATGATAAAACGTCAATATTTATAGAAGGAATAAGGGAAAAGTGCAGTCTACCACTAAACTTTCAATCCCCTGCTGTCCCTACCTTTTGAGGGACCCACCTCCTTAACAGGATGGCCTCAACCATCGTGACGTTCCATGGCCTATAATAGAGTGAGGGAAAAAGCTATAGACAAGAGACCGATCGAACGATCAGAACGATCAATAATACTCCATCCTGGTACTCCTGCGGCTATATGCAATGTTGTGAAAATAATAACAATCAATAATACAAGATAATCAGAAAAAGAAATTGACTATCAATTTCTGAGTAAAAAAAAATTACAGTTAATTGCAATAGTAAACAGTTCCTGTTCCAACGCGTTTCCCCTGTCTGTTTTCAACCGGGTTCATCAGGGAACCTTTTTAGACCAATCACTGGTACACATTGGTGATTATCTATTGTATGTATTTGTAAACAATATGGTGTGCCTACAGTATATGCCAATAGCTTGGTATACAACCTTGATGTTGTGTAATCAAGTACACATAAACTGAATACAAATAACCAGAATAATGCTATCACTGATAATGGACCACATGCCTAAATTGCTGTATCCTGTTATACTACCGGATAGAAGATTACCATTGAGCCAAAGGAGGCCTTAGGACTTGACTGCACTGGACCACAGCAAATACTTAACTGGAAATAAAGAGCATAAGAGAGAGCTAGCTCCACCCAGTGCTTATATGAGGGAGACTAGGAGGGGTCCCATAGGTCACCTTTAAGGTCACCCTTAGGTCACTGATTCCTCACAGGGTTGCACTCACATGACAACTCACATGACAACTGGTGATCACATGTTAACATTTATTAAAGCATTAATACTCTTATATAGATTTTACAGTATAACACAAGGCAGAAAATTTGTATACATAAGGGGACAGGTGACACAGCCTAGATGTGGCGGCAGCATGAGGAGACCATATAGTGGCTGAATGACACAGCGCGGAGGTGGCAGCAGCATGAGGAGATCATATGGTGGCAGTATGAGACAGCCTGTAGGCGGCATCAGCATGAGGAGATCATATGGTGGCAATATGAGACAGCCTGTAGGCGGCATCAGCATGAGGAGATCATATGGTGGCAGTATGAGACAGCCTGTAGGCGGCATCAGCATGAGGAGAACATATGGTGGCAGTATGAGACAGCCTGGAGCTGGCAGCAGAATGAGGAGAATATATGGTGGCAGTATGAGACAGCCTGGAGCTGGCAGCAGCAGGAGGAGAACACATAGTGGCAGAATGAGACAGCCTGGAGCTGGCATCAGCATGAGGAGAACATATGGTGGCAGTATGAGACAGCCTGAAGGTGGCATCAGCAGCATCAGAAGTCCTGAAAATTACCCGGTGACATAGTGGGGCAGTGGGTGGCAATACCAGTACCCGGTGACGAAGGAGGGTGAAAAAAGGAGAACTTGGCGTCAGATGTGTGGCATCAGGCGGGTGGCAGGATCAGAATAGTAGCTGAGGTGGGAAATAGAGAGAGGTTCCTTTGTGGGGCCACCCTTTTTAGGACGAGTAACACTTTCCTTGAAAAGGTGGAAGGGAAAAATGTATTGTCCATTTTAGCAGGCGGGGGTAAACAATTCCCCTGTAAGGCTCTACTCTCGCCCTATTAATTCCCTTCTTGGCAAGTATTACTCGCCCTAAAAAGGGTGGCCCCACACAGGAAACTCTCTCTATTTCCACCTAAAAACCCTGGGAAATGGCAGTGTTTGCAGGTGGAAATAGGGAGAGGTTGCTGTGTGGGGCCGCCCTTTTTAGGGCGAGTAATACTTGCCAAGAAGAGAATTAATAATGCGAGAGTAGGGCCTTACAGGGGAAGTTTTTACCCCCATGGGTTACAATGAACCATAAGTTGTTCCCTTCCACCTTTTAGAGGTCTTTGCATCACATCAAGACTTGGTGGTGTAGGTGACACATGGTATTTTTTGCACACCTTTCATTTTGTTTGATTTCAATACAATTTTGGGTACATATAATAATATATAGACCAGGGGACAAATTCCCAAATATATACAACAAGATATCACATCCAAGATACAATCTGCCCAGAGGGACTAGATGTATCCCATGACACAACGGCCCTACGCGTTTCGGCACAAAGTAACATGTGTCCTCCTCAGGGGCTCAACAAATGGATGCCAAGAAACAGAAAATCATTTATCTACAGTGAATTATTGGATAATGGTCTATAGCCAGGATGTGGCTCGAAGTATCGGAAACGCTTCCTTCACCCTTCCCAGATTCCACGGTCCTGTCGGGACTCGACGTGAAACTGTTCTGGCGCAAGAGGTAAGTGTGAAGCGCTCCGGACAGTGTGTGTAACCCGCAGTGGCGGGGAGCCGAGCTGTATGCCGGCTTCTCACACTCATGTGTGTGAGAAGCCGGCATACAGCTCGGCTCCCCGCCACTGCGGGTTACACACACTGTCCGGAGCACTTCACACTTACCTCTTGCGCCAGAACCGTTTCACGTCGAGTCCCGACAGGACCGTGGAATCTGGGAAGGGTGAAGGAAGCGTTTCCGATACTTCGAGCCACATCCTGGCTATAGACCATTATCCAATAATTCACTGTAGATAAATGATTTTCTGTTTCTTGGCATCCATTTGTTGAGCCCCTGAGGAGGACACATGTTACTTTGTGCCGAAATGCGTAGGGCCATTGTGTCATGGGATACATCTAGTCCCTCTGGGCAGATTGTATCCTGGATGTGATATCTTGTTGTATATATTTGGGAATTTGTCCCCTGGTCTATATTTTAGCAGCATAGCTTTGGCGTACTATTGCTAAGAGGCCCTTATCTGGGTCAAATGGCTGATTATAATTCATCACTATTATTATAATATTTTAGAGGTGGTTATTAAAAGTTATATTTTATGCACACTCCCCCCATTTTTTCCAATTTAATTTTTGGGAGCTGATTAATTACACTGGTCCATAGATACCACATCATCTACCTGTATTACATATAATAATAACAATTTATTTATATAGCGCCTACAGATTCCGCAGCACTTAGCATATATTTTATCCTAAGAAAAGTTACGTTTTAGCTAATGCATATCCTCAATACTTGTGGTCTGATTGTGAGGAATGTAATTTTTAGCACTATCCATATTTGTGAAGTGTTAGTGTGGAACCATGGTCAATCTACTCTGAGGCATCTGGCATTGGTGGGTGGAAATCCTGGCTAATCCATGCTTGATTCATCTTCACAAAGGTTAGTCTCTCCTTGGGGTTACTATGGCCCCCGCCACACTAAACACCCATTCTGATGGCACACTACTGGCCGGGCAGGACAGCTTTTCCAGGGCAAACTCTGCTAGTTGCAGCCAAAAATCAAGTTTGGCTGCCCAGAAGTCCAGCGGATCTTCGATGGTTGTTGGCATGGTCATGTCAAGGTATGCCACCACCTGCTGGTTCAGGTCCTGCTCCAGGTCTACCTGCTGATGAGTTACTTCACTATGCAGGTGAAGAAAGCTACTCATCAGCGACTGTAGATTCAGGCTGCTGATGGAGCTGGTACTGCTCCTGCCACCCAACCCCTCCCCAGCAGCCAAGGCAGTAGAAGGTGAGTGCAGAGGGCCCCCGAGTCAGACTTGTGAGAGGATGGGCAATGGTGCAGATAGGCATCGGCCAACTGACTACATAGGATGCCTGTGTAGTAGGTCAGTTTGTCCTCCCTCTCAGTGGGTGTAAAAAAGGCCCCCATTTTGTGCCGGTAGTGAGGGTCCAAAAAGGTGGACAGCCAGAAGTCATCCTGCTGTCGAATGGTGACAATTTGGCAGTCACTACGCACGCAACTGAGCATGCATCGTGCCATTTGTGCAAGTGACTCGGAGGGACTCCCTGCCTGCATCTCCACTGCATACTGCCACAGTGTGTCTGGGTCCTCTTTCTTGCCTTCCTCATAACCCTCTATCTCCTCTGGCTGCTCCTGCTCCTCCTCTCCTGTCAGATGGCTAGAAAAACTGCCCATTTTGCGAAACCTAAACTGTGCTCCACTGTGCCAATCCTCCTCTAGTTCAGCCCCCACAGGGCTCATGTGGCCGTGAGATGTAGGCATCACGTCTCCAGTGCCCTGACCAGCCATCGTTTCCAACACATGTTGTAGTAAATGAAGCAGTGGAATGACGTTGTTCATCCCGTAATCCTGACGAGGAGGTAGGGACAGCAGGAGAGGGAGGTTTTGTGGTAGACTGCCCTTTTCCCTTATTCCTTCTCTGAACATTGAACATATAACATCTGTTTACTAAGGGGCATCTAACTATTTATCCATCTCAATCAGATCCCCCTAGCCTATCCTTACCTCATCAATTAGGTCTTACCTATCTCTCTAGTCCTTACTCTTGCTACATATGTTGAATTGTTATTATTGGGTGACGTAGTATACATTTTTTGTTGTGTTTTATTTATTTATTTATTTTTTTTGCTTTTTTTGTAATTATAGTGATTTTATCAATTTGTATTTTTTTAAAGTTAAGTCTTACCTTGCCCTTTATTGTGAATACTAGAGATATAATATTGTCGGTGATTTCCTGTTTTAAGACATCTCTGTTCTGACTATAGGAATTGTGACCGCGCATTGTGTTTATCTGGTTCCTGTTCGGTGATTCCAATTTACTATTCAGCTGTACATTTAGTGCGAGACATATTAACTCTTAGTACTCTGTAAAACCTCAGTGTATGCATGAAATAAAGTGCAATGCGCAAAAATACAGTTAAACAACTCTACGGGTACCTGTATAAATCCAGAAAGCCTTCATACAATCAGACACCAGACAATTCTCCTGTGGGTAGCATCTGGAACAGCTGTACTGGGACACCACAGAGGCACTATGGACTGAACTGCCAGAACCAGGTCCCTCCATGGAACCATTTATATGAGTTGGGGATGTCCAATGTGAGCAAGTCCTTTAAGTAAGTCAGACATAATACCTGAGGTAATGGAGTTTCTGAGGTAATGGGACTAAGGATGTCTCAATATCAGTACTGGTTTTGATATTGGCGTTGATACCAGCGTTTGTGTACTTGTACTCATGCAAATGTCCCGGATACTCATTCAGATACCCGCAGATCACGCAGATGCCACTCAATCATTAGGCAGAGAGACATAGTTTTCCCCCAATAGGTCCTCTCCAATGACCTGATTTCATCATTAGTGTTGAGCGGCATAGGCCATATTCGAATTCGCGAATATTCGCGAATCTATGGACGAATATTCGTCATATATTCGCGAATATTCGCATATTCGTTATATTCTCGTTTTATTTTCGCATACGTGAAAAGTCGCGTATGCGAAAATTAACATATGTGAAAATTAACATATACAAAATTAGTATACGCGAAAATGCGCATATGCGAACATTATCATATGTGAATTTTCGCATATGCGAATTTTCGCACGCCAGTCTCACACAGTAGTATTAGGGCCTTCTTTACACCACACAAGCTGGAAGCAGAGAGGGGTGATCATTGTGATGTGTATTGTGAAGAAAAAAACAAAAAACAAAAAAATATTCGTAATTACGAATATATAGCGCTATATTCGCGAAATTCGCGAATATGCGATATTTGCGAATAATATTCGAATTGCGAATATTCGCGAGCAACACTATTCATCATGTGGCAGGTCCTGCACCACTTCAGCATGCAGAAAAAGGTCCTGCATCACTAACAGAGCGAATGATGTAGAGTCCTCAGTGCAGGAGCGAAAGAGGGATTTATAATATTTTCATTTGGAGGGAACTTATTGGGAGAAACTAAGAGGGACTACTACTTAAGAGGAGGTTTCCTACCAACCTGACTACCTAACTGATAGGGGCTTCTTCCTGAAAGGGAAGGGTTCCCTATCTACCTATCTTCTGTAGGCTTCTACCTAAAAGAGGAGGATTCCCTACCTATCTAATTACTGAAGGTTCTACTTAATAGGGAGATTACCTTCCTAACCATCTTCAGGGGGCTTCTACCTAATGGGGGGATTCCCTACCTACCTACTGGGGGCCTCTACCTAATAGAGGGATTCCCTACCTACCTATCTTCAGGGGGTTTCTACCTAATAGGAGGAATTTCCTATCTATCTATCTTCAGGGAGCTTCTACTTAACGGGGGATTCCTTACCTACCTACCTACTAGGGGCTTCAACCTAATAGGGGAATTGCATACCTACATAACTTCAGGGGGATTCTACCTAATAGGTTGGATTTCCTACCTACCAGGGGCTTCTACATAATAGGGTGTGATTCCCTACCTAATTACTGGAGGCTTCTACACAAAAGGACTGAATTCCCTACCTAATTACTGGGGGTTTCTACTTAATAGGGGGAATCCCCTACCTACATGTCTTCAGGAGGCTTTTACCTAATACTTAATCTACCTAGAGGGGCTTCTACCTAATAGGGGGGATTCTCTACCTATCGGGGCATATCTTAATTTTAAAAGGAGAATGTCCGGCACTTGGTATGTATAAAGCGCTTGCTTTATTGATGCCTTGGCAAGAAGTCACAACACAGAGCAGGAACAACTGACGTGTTTCACACCGTAAGGTGCTTAATCGTAGATCTTAATTTTGAGTGTCAGTGTGGGCCACATTTACAACTTTTGCCTAAGGCTTTACACAGTCTAGAGTTTCCTCTGCTGTCACATGACAACTAAAAAGTATCAGTAATTGGTATTGGTACTTGTGCTAAAAAATGGTATTGCGGAATCCGTAAATGGACCCAGCACGGCACAGTTTGAAAACATGTAAACAGATGTAGATTTTGCATTGTCCACTGAACTATTTCCCATAGGAAACTAAATATTTGACCAAATATAAGTCAATACGATTCATTAGAATCCTTTATTCAACAGATCTATCATGTCAGTCATGGCTCCTGTAATAGAGCTTGCACTAATAACCATAGCAAATATGGCTACAACAGAAGGTTGTTTTATATAAGAATATGATTTCATACATGGAATCTGCTTTAATTCTATATTAGTCATCGCCCTGTAGGATTATATTTTATGGCTGCCGTAGGAAACAAACTCGGTTCGTGTCATAAAAATTGTCAACCGGCTTCTATCTCTGACAGGAAATATAATCTCTGCCTTCAGATCTTACACTTGAGAAATCACAGATTTCATTTTTAGAAATTTTTATTACCGAGTTAATGAAAAAAAAAAGTGGAAACTTTCTGCTCCGTAGATCATGGCCGTAAATCAAAATGGGTTGCTATAAATTTAAATTTAGGAAGCTAAATTTAGTGTAAATGTAGAGATTTGGGTGGTGTAGTTATAGGCTGTATATATCTGGGTGGTGTAGTTATAGGCTTTATATATCTGGGTGGTGGAGTCATAAGCTGTATATATCTGGTTGGTGTAGTTATAGGCTGTATATATCTGGGTGGCGTAGTCATAAGCTGTATATATCTGGGTGGTGCAGTTATAGGCTGTATATATCTGGGTGGTGTAGTTATAGGCTGTATATATCTGGGTGGTGTAGTCATAAGCTGTATATATCTGGGTGGTGTAGTTATAGGCTGTATATATGTGGGTGGTGTAGTCATAAGCTGTATATATCTGGGCTGTGTAGTTATAGGCTGTATATATCTGGATGGTGTAGTTATAGGCTGTATATATATATCTGGGGTGTAGTTATAGACTGTATATATCTAGGTGGTGTAGTCATAAGCTGTATATATCTGGGGGGTGTAGTTATAGGCTGTATATATATATCTGGGGTGTAGTTATAGACTGTATATATCTAGGTGGTGTAGTCATAAGCTGTATATATCTGGGGGGTGTAGTTATAGGCTGTATATATCTGGGTGGTGTAGTTATAGGCTGTATATATATCTAGGTGGTGTAGTTATAGGCTGTATATATATCTAGGTGGTGTAGTTATAGGATGTATATATCTGGGTGGTGTAGTTATAGGCTGTATATATATCTAGGTGGTGTAGTTATAGGATGTATATATCTAGGTGGTGTAGTTATAGGCTGTATATATATCTAGGTGGTGTGTAGTTATAGGCTTTATATATCTAGGTGGTGTAGTTATAGGATGTATATATCTGGGTGGTGTAGTTATAGACTGTATATATCTAGGTGGTGTAGTTATAGGCTGTATATATATCTAGGTGGTGTAGTTATAGGATGTATATATCTGGGTGGTATTGTTATAATCGGCAGTTACAAATCATGCGCCGCATCAAATCTGCGCAGGATCCTGTTCATGTGAACGTACCCTAAAGGTGCCTAGTATGCACACTCACCTTGTGTTGCACTGTGGGCACGACCAACATGCACTTTACACTGGTGCGTGAAGCAAGAAGGGTATCAGGATCAGCCATTGTCCGACCGCAGCTCAAGTGACATGAGGCGGTAAATGTACTCACAGTGATAGACCCACGAAGAAGCCTCAGGAGACCAAGATACTCAGGAGCCTTGGCGGGTAGAACTGAAATTAGAAACAGAGGTGCCCCATGTGGAGTATCACACGTGCAGGATGAGGAAGTCTCGGAGAAGGGAGCACATGGTCTCTTACCAACAATGGACAGCACGTAGTGGAATATAGTGTGGACAACCCGTCTGCAGCCTTCCTGATGAGTCTTAGGATACAAGAACCAGGCTTCAAGGGTAACAGGAATTTCATGGCGGTGACCAGGACCAAACATAAAACAGATGCCGTGGCTTGAAGGTAAGTACTTCATTTACCAAGATGCAACGAGTTTCACTGCGCAAGCGTTTCACTACACCTTTCCAGGATGATAACGGGCACTGCATCTAGCCAGGCCGATAACGGGCACTGCACCTTTCCAGGCCGATTACGGGCACTGCACCTTTCCAGGATGATAGCGGGCACTGCACCTTTCCGGGATGATAACGAGCACTGCACCTTTCTGGGATGATAACGGGCACTGCACCTTTCCAGGATGATAACGGGCACTGCACCTTTCCGAGATTAAAACGAGCACTGCACCTTTCTGAGATGATAACGGGCACTGCACCTTTCCGGGCTGATTACGGGCACTGCAGCTTTCTAGGCAGATAACGGGCACCGCAGCTTTCTGGGCAGATAACGGGCACTGCACCTTTCTGGGCCAATAACGGGAACTGCACCTTTCAGGGCCGATAACGGGCACTGCACCTTCCCAGGCCGACAACGGGCACTGCACATTTCCAGACTGATAACGGGCACTGCACCTTTCTGGGCCGATAACGGGCACTGCACCATTCAGGACCGTTAATGGGCATTGCACCTGTGATAGCCTGGGGGAGTAGGGTATATGGGATGTAGCTGTGAGGGCTCCTCTGTAATGCTTGTCCTACCGCCACCCTTCCCAAGAGCGATAGGGAGGTATAGAATAATTGAATGTCCACAACCGGAGAGTTTGCTGAAAACAGTTGGAACTTTACTGAAGATCTTATACAAGCTTCATAACAGGAACAGTCTCTATACAGGCAAAGTCTCTTGGAGATTGACAGTGGTTGGGACCTTAAGCGATTTAGAGTCCTTAGACTGATATGCGATGTTCCACTGGATTTAGGGGATTTAGTTGTGGTTCAGTAGTCACGCTAGCTTTAGCGGGGATTAGTTTAGAACTCACGGTTTAGTTTAGGCATAGGCCGGTAGGTTTTCTGGCCTAGCGTGTCTTTGAAAGTTGCGCAGATCTGTCCTGCTAGTCCGGCATGCACAAGAGCAGCAACCCAAGAGAGCGATCATTGGCTACAGCTCCCTTATATGGGCAGGGGCTGGATCTAGAGCTAATTGGTCCAATACTTCTGTCAATCATCTTTACACAGGGTTATGGGTAGCATGTGACCCAAGGACCTCCAAATGTCCTCTAACAAACCATAGTGGAATAAACATAGTCACATGACCGAATGTCCTGCAACGCCAACAAGGTAAGTATACATTACATTATATTAAATATACACATTATTAAATATTTACATATAAACATCACAGAATTAAAGTAGAAGAGAGGCGACTAGGGGCTGTCCCACCTGGGGACTCTACCTGAGCGTAGTTACTCTGACTTTGGGGACCACCATACAAGGTACGGTATGCAATAGGGTTCCGGGATACCACACACCTTTCTGTATATGATCTATATTTCACATTTCAGTCTGATTGTTCCGGGAGACATCTTGCTCTCCATCGCACCTTTGGTATAGTGGGATATTTTATTAATGTCTACTGTGATTTGCGGCTCCTGTCTGGGTTATTCCCAATTATCTCCGTCTCAGGACTGTCAGACTTATTCCTCCAGGGACAGATCAGAATCTGGCGGAATTTTTTTTTTTTCTAACAAGAATCAACAAATTACTTCTGTCAGGCCATAAGTTGTAGGGTAAAAATATGGATATATTGTTATAAAATAATCTTTTCAGCCACTATAGGGTTAAACTAAACTCATTGTCATTATCCTCTAATCATGATAGATACTTAAAAGGGTATTCCAGGCAAAACCTTTTTTATATATATATATATATATATATATATATATATATATATATATATATATATATATATCAACTGGCTCCGGAAAGTTAAACAGATTTGTAAATTACTTCTATTAAAAAATCTTAATCCTTCCAATAGTTATTAGCTTCTGAAGTTGAGTTGTTGTTTTCTGTCTAACTGCTCTCTGATGACTCACGTCCCGGGAGCTGTGCATGATGGGAGAATATCCCCATAGGAACTGCACAGCTCCCGGGACGTGAGTCATCAGAGAGCAGTTAGACAGAAAACAACAACTCAACTTCAGAAGCTAATAACTATTGGAAGGATTAAGATTTTTTTAATAGAAGTAACTTACAAATCTGTTTAACTTTCCGGAGCCAGTTGATATATATAAAAAAAAAGTTTTGGCCTGGAATACCCCTTTAAAGGAACGGTAAAGGATATAATATATATGATATAAAGGCACATCTCTAATTATAACTTGAATGTAGAGGAGGGGGACGGCACTAAAGAAAACCCATATAGAGTTAGTCACATACACGTGTAGGCTGCAGGAGGGTCCCAAGCTGCGAAGTACATTCGGTACTGGTGCTCGGTCACCAAAAAGCAGATAAGTCCATTCATGAGCGGAATAGAAAGAATAGAAAGAACATAGGTGGCGGCACTCGCGTAATGTAGTAAATCTTCATATTTCTTTATTGCGGGGAAATGTAGCCATAAAAACACAGGAGCAAATATAAATTGCCCCTTTTCCCATTTTACAAAAAAAAAAAAAAGCGTAATTTTTTTTATTACTAAACATATTTGATATCCGTGCGTGCGTAAATGAACTATCAAAACATAATGTTAAAGGGGTACTCCACTGGAATTTTTTTTTTTTTTTTTTAATCAACTGGTGCCAAAAAGATTTGTAAATGAACAAATGTTTACAAGAACAGGTGTAGCACCCGGCACTGCTATATCCAATCAGCCAGTAAGGATTCCGGGAGGGATAACGCTGCTGTGACTGTGTAATGAACAATCTTGCTACGTGGAGGTGCAGACCGGTAGATAAGGGTAACTATTATCAGCCAATTGAACGAAGTAGAAAAAAGTCGCACTCACCAACCAGGAGCAGTGTTCAAAGACTGTTCTTTATTCACACCGGCAGTGGAACAATAAAAGACGGTCACACGCGCGGGGAGCGAGAGCAGCCGCTCTCGAGATGCGGGGGCACACCACCAGAGGTGACTAGTTTCGCGTCAAAGATTGATGCTTCTTCCGGCCAATAAGGTCTCGCTCCCCCCGTGTGTGACCGTCTTTTATTGTTCCACTGCCGGTGTGAATAAAGAACAGACTTTAAACACTGCTCCTGGTTGGTGAGTGCGACTTTTTTCTACTTCGTTCAATTGGCAGATTTGTAAATGACTTCTATTAAGAAATCTTAATCTTTCCAGTACTTATCAGCTGCTGTATGCTCCACAGGAAGTTCTTTTCTTTTTGAATTTACTTTCTGTCTGACCACAGTGCTCTCTGCTGACACCTCTGTCCATGTCAGGAACTGTCCAGAGTAGGAGCAAATCCCCATAGAAAACCTCTCCTGCTCTGGACAGTTCCTAAAATGTCAGACAATGCAGCTTTTTGTTGAAAATTGATCATAAAGTCACATATACGCATAAGTGGTACGGATAAAATCTACAGATCCTATAGCCCTGTGTCACGATTCGGCTAGCTGGATGTGGATCCTCTGTGTCAGCGAGGGTTTGGCGTGGACCGTGTCGGTGGACCGGTTCTAAGATGCTACTGGTGTTCACCAGAGCCCGCCGCAAAGCGGGATGGGCTTGCTGCGGCGGTAGCAACCAGGTCGTATCCACCGGCAACGGCTCAACCTTGCTGACTGCTGAGAAGGCGTGGGACAGAAGGACTAGACAGAGGCAAGGTCAGACGTAGCAGAAGGTCGGGGCAGGCGGCAAGGTTCGTAGTCAATGTGGATAGCAGAAGATCTGGAAACACAGGCTTTGGACAACACTAAACGCTTTCACTGGCACAAGGCAACAAGATCCGGCAAGGAAGTGTGGGGGAAGTGAGGTAATATAGCCAGGGAGCAGGTGGAAGCTAATTAGGCTGATTGGGCCAAGCACCAATCATTGGTGCACTGGCCCTTTAAGTCTCAGAGAACTGGCGCTTTTTTAAAGTGGTACAATAACAGTAAAGCAGTGTTCCTTTAAATGGAATTGATTATCACGGATTCTCTGTGTCACTACGTGAAAAAAAACCTGAAATATAACAGTTTCACACTAGCCCGGGCTGTTCCCGTTTGGTTAAGAAGCAAATAGTTCTTGAGGGGTTCATGCTCTCGCCTTCTGCTGCCTGCATGACTCCTCCCCCCATTAGTACTAAGGGCTCAGTATGTGTTTTTGTATGTGAGTACACAACACTGCAGGTATATAGTGTGAAGGCAGATAAAGCAGGATGCTATACAAAGCTGGAGGCAGATAACACAGGATCCCACACAAAGCTGGGGGCAGATAACACAGGATCCCACACAAAGCTGGAGGTGGATAACACAGGATCCCACACAAAGCTGGAGGCAGATAACACAGGATTCTATACAAAGCTGGAGGCAGATAACACAGGATCTCATACAAAGCTGGAGGCAGATAAGACAGGATCTCATGCAAAGCTGGAGGCAGATAAGACAGGATCTCATACAAAGCTGGAGGCAGATAAGACAGGATCTCATGCAAAGCTGGAGGCAGAGGCGCAACTTGTAGCTTCTGAAGCCTAATTAAAAATTTGCCCCATGTGCCAATTATAAAGCAGGTCTCTTATGGGTCAGAAGTGCTTTGGCGCCCCCTTGGGCATGAGGGCCCCGGGGCGACTGCTACCTCTGCACCCACTATTGCTATGACCCTGGCTGGAGGTAGAAAACACAGGATCCCATAGAAAGCTGACAGAAGATAACACAGGATTCTAAACAAAGCTGGAGGAAGATAACACAGGATCCCACACAAAGCTGGAGGCAGATAACACAGGATCCCACACAAAGCTGGAGGAAGATAACACAGGATCCCACACAAAGCTGGAGGCAGATAACATAGGATCCCGCACAAAGCTGGAGGAAGATAACACAGGATCCCACACAAAGCTGGAGGCAGATAACACAGGATCCCACACAAAGCTGGAGGTGGATAACACAGGATCCCACACAAAGCTGGAGGAAGATAGCACAGGATCCCACACAAAGCTGGAGGAAGATAACACAGGATCCCACACAAAGCTGGAGGCAGATAACACATGATCCAACACAAAGCTGGAGGAAGATAACACAGGATCCCATAGAAAGCTGACAGAAGATAACACAAGATCCCACACAAAGCTGGAGGAAGATAACACAGGATCCCGCACAAAGCTGGAGGAAGATAACACAGGATCCCACACAAAGCTGGGGGCAGATAACACAGGATCCCACACAAAGCTGGAGGTGGATAACACAGGATCCCACACAAAGCTGGAGGCAGATAACACAGGATTCTATACAAAGCTGGAGGCAGATAACACAGGATCTCATACAAAGCTGGAGGCAGATAAGACAGGATCTCATGCAAAGCTGGAGGCAGATAAGACAGGATCTCATACAAAGCTGGAGGCAGATAAGACAGGATCTCATGCAAAGCTGGAGGCAGAGGCGCAACTTGTAGCTTCTGAAGCCTAATTAAAAATTTGCCCCATGTGCCAATTATAAAGCAGGTCTCTTATGGGTCAGAAGTGCTTTGGCGCCCCCTTGGGCATGAGGGCCCCGGGGCGACTGCTACCTCTGCACCCACTATTGCTATGACCCTGGC
Source organism: Hyla sarda (assembly GCF_029499605.1). NCBI lineage: Eukaryota > Metazoa > Chordata > Amphibia > Anura > Hylidae > Hyla > Hyla sarda. The sequence continues at coordinate 25,880,167 of NC_079190.1, read as the reverse complement.
TGGAGGTAGAAAACACAGGATCCCATAGAAAGCTGACAGAAGATAACACAGGATTCTAAACAAAGCTGGAGGAAGATAACACAGGATCCCACACAAAGCTGGAGGCAGATAACACAGGATCCCACACAAAGCTGGAGGAAGATAACACAGGATCCCACACAAAGCTGGAGGCAGATAACATAGGATCCCGCACAAAGCTGGAGGAAGATAACACAGGATCCCACACAAAGCTGGAGGCAGATAACACAGGATCCCACACAAAGCTGGAGGTGGATAACACAGGATCCCACACAAAGCTGGAGGAAGATAGCACAGGATCCCACACAAAGCTGGAGGAAGATAACACAGGATCCCACACAAAGCTGGAGGCAGATAACACAGGATCCCACACAAAGCTGGAGGAAGATAACACAGGATCCCATAGAAAGCTGACAGAAGATAACACAAGATCCCACACAAAGCTGGAGGAAGATAACACAGGATCCCGCACAAAGCTGGAGGAAGATAACACAGGATCCCACACAAAGCTGGGGGCAGATAACACAGGATCCCACACAAAGCTGGAGGTGGATAACACAGGATCCCACACAAAGCTGGAGGAAGATAACACAGGATCCCGCACAAAGCTGGAGGTGGATAACACAGGATCCCACACAAAGCTGGAGGAAGATAACACAGGATTCTAAACAAAGCTGGAGGAAGATAACAAAGGATCTCATACAAAGCTGGAGGTGGATAACACAGGATCCCACACAAAGCTGGAGGAAGATAACACAGGATTCTAAACAAAGCTGGAGGCAGATAACACAGGATCCCACACAAAGCTGGAGGAAGATAACACAGGATTCTAAACAAAGCTGGAGGAAGGTAATACAGGATCCCACACAAAGCTGGAGAAAGATAACACAGGATCCCACACAAAGCTGGAGGAAGATAACACAGGATTCTAAACAAAGCTGGAGGAAGGTAACACAGGATCCCACACAAAGCTGGAGGAAGATAACACAGGATCCCACACAAAGCTGGAGGAAGATAACACAGGATCCCACACAAAGCTGGAGGCAGATAACATAGGATCCCACACAAAGCTGGAGGAAGATAACACGGGATCCCACACAAAGCTGGAGGAAGATAACACGGGACCCCACACAAAGCTGGAGGCAGATAACACAGGATACCACATAAAGCTGGAGGTGGAAAACACAGGATCCCTCACAAAGCTGGAGGAAGATAACATAGGATCCCACACAAAGCTGGAGGAAGATAACACAGGATCCCACACAAAGCTGGAGGAAGATAACACAGGATACCACACAAAGCTGGAGGCAGATAACACAGGATCCCACACAAAGCTGGAGGAAGATAACACAATATCCCTCACAAAGCTGGAGGCAGATAACACAGGACCCCACACAAAGCTGGAGGTAGATAACTCAAGATCCCACACAAAGCTGGAGGCAGGTAACACAGGATCCCACACAAAGCTGGAGGAAGATAACATAGGATCCCACACAAAGCTGGAGGAAGATAACATAGGATCCCACACAAAGCTGGAGGCAGATAACACAGGATCCCACACAAAGCTGGAGGAAGATAACACAGGATCCCACACAAAGCTGGAGGCAGATAACATAGGATCCCGCACAAAGCTGGAGGAAGATAACACAGGATCCCACACAAAGCTGGAGGCAGATAACACAGGATCCCACACAAAGCTGGAGGTGGATAACACAGGATCCCACACAAAGCTGGAGGAAGATAGCACAGGATCCCACACAAAGCTGGAGGAAGATAACACAGGATCCCACACAAAGCTGGAGGCAGATAACACAGGATCCCACACAAAGCTGGAGGAAGATAACACAGGATCCCATAGAAAGCTGACAGAAGATAACACAAGATCCCACACAAAGCTGGAGGAAGATAACACAGGATCCCGCACAAAGCTGGAGGAAGATAACACAGGATCCCACACAAAGCTGGGGGCAGATAACACAGGATCCCACACAAAGCTGGAGGTGGATAACACAGGATCCCACACAAAGCTGGAGGCAGATAACACAGGATTCTATACAAAGCTGGAGGCAGATAACACAGGATCTCATACAAAGCTGGAGGCAGATAAGACAGGATCTCATGCAAAGCTGGAGGCAGATAAGACAGGATCTCATACAAAGCTGGAGGCAGATAAGACAGGATCTCATGCAAAGCTGGAGGCAGAGGCGCAACTTGTAGCTTCTGAAGCCTAATTCAAAATTTGCCCCATGTGCCAATTATAAAGCAGGTCTCTTATGGGTCAGAAGTGCTTTGGCGCCCCCTTGGGCTTGAGGGCCCCGGGGCGACTGCTACCTCTGCACCCACTATTGCTATGACCCTGGCTGGAGGTAGAAAACACAGGATCCCATAGAAAGCTGACAGAAGATAACACAGGATTCTAAACAAAGCTGGAGGAAGATAACACAGGATCCCACACAAAGCTGGAGGCAGATAACACAGGATCCCACACAAAGCTGGAGGAAGATAACACAGGATCCCACACAAAGCTGGAGGCAGATAACATAGGATCCCGCACAAAGCTGGAGGAAGATAACACAGGATCCCACACAAAGCTGGAGGCAGATAACACAGGATCCCACACAAAGCTGGAGGTGGATAACACAGGATCCCACACAAAGCTGGAGGAAGATAGCACAGGATCCCACACAAAGCTGGAGGAAGATAACACAGGATCCCACACAAAGCTGGAGGCAGATAACACAGGATCCCACACAAAGCTGGAGGAAGATAACACAGGATCCCATAGAAAGCTGACAGAAGATAACACAAGATCCCACACAAAGCTGGAGGAAGATAACACAGGATCCCGCACAAAGCTGGAGGAAGATAACACAGGATCCCACACAAAGCTGGGGGCAGATAACACAGGATCCCACACAAAGCTGGAGGTGGATAACACAGGATCCCACACAAAGCTGGAGGCAGATAACACAGGATTCTATACAAAGCTGGAGGCAGATAACACAGGATCTCATACAAAGCTGGAGGCAGATAAGACAGGATCTCATGCAAAGCTGGAGGCAGATAAGACAGGATCTCATACAAAGCTGGAGGCAGATAAGACAGGATCTCATGCAAAGCTGGAGGCAGAGGCGCAACTTGTAGCTTCTGAAGCCTAATTAAAAATTTGCCCCATGTGCCAATTATAAAGCAGGTCTCTTATGGGTCAGAAGTGCTTTGGCGCCCCCTTGGGCATGAGGGCCCCGGGGCGACTGCTACCTCTGCACCCACTATTGCTATGACCCTGGCTGAAGGTAGAAAACACAGGATCCCATAGAAAGCTGACAGAAGATAACACAGGATTCTAAACAAAGCTGGAGGAAGATAACACAGGATCCCACACAAAGCTGGAGGCAGATAACACAGGATCCCACACAAAGCTGGAGGAAGATAACACAGGATCCCACACAAAGCTGGAGGCAGATAACATAGGATCCCGCACAAAGCTGGAGGAAGATAACACAGGATCCCACACAAAGCTGGAGGCAGATAACACAGGATCCCACACAAAGCTGGAGGTGGATAACACAGGATCCCACACAAAGCTGGAGGAAGATAGCACAGGATCCCACACAAAGCTGGAGGAAGATAACACAGGATCCCACACAAAGCTGGAGGCAGATAACACAGGATCCCACACAAAGCTGGAGGAAGATAACACAGGATCCCATAGAAAGCTGACAGAAGATAACACAAGATCCCACACAAAGCTGGAGGAAGATAACACAGGATCCCGCACAAAGCTGGAGGAAGATAACACAGGATCCCACACAAAGCTGGGGGCAGATAACACAGGATCCCACACAAAGCTGGAGGTGGATAACACAGGATCCCACACAAAGCTGGAGGAAGATAACACAGGATCCCACACAAAGCTGGAGGTGGATAACACAGGATCCCACACAAAGCTGGAGGAAGATAACACAGGATTCTAAACAAAGCTGGAGGAAGATAACAAAGGATCTCATACAAAGCTGGAGGTGGATAACACAGGATCCCACAGAAAGCTGGAGGAAGATAACACAGGATTCTAAACAAAGCTGGAGGCAGATAACACAGGATCCCACACAAAGCTGGAGGAAGATAACACAGGATTCTAAACAAAGCTGGAGGAAGGTAACACAGGATCCCACACAAAGCTGGAGAAAGATAACACAGGATCCCACACAAAGCTGGAGGAAGATAACACAGGATTCTAAACAAAGCTGGAGGAAGGTAACACAGGATCCCACACAAAGCTGGAGGAAGATAACACAGGATCCCACACAAAGCTGGAGGAAGATAACACAGGATCCCACACAAAGCTGGAGGCAGATAACATAGGATCCCACACAAAGCTGGAGTAAGATAACACGGGATCCCACACAAAGCTGGAGGAAGATAACACGGGATCCCACACAAAGCTGGAGGCAGATAACACAGGATCCCACATAAAGCTGGAGGTGGAAAACACAGGATCCCTCACAAAGCTGGAGGAAGATAACATAGGATCCCACACAAAGCTGGAGGAAGATAACACAGGATCCCACACAAAGCTGGAGGAAGATAACACAGGATACCACACAAAGCTGGAGGCAGATAACACAGGATCCCACACAAAGCTGGAGGAAGATAACACAATATCCCTCACAAAGCTGGAGGCAGATAACACAGGATCCCACACAAAGCTGGAGGTAGATAACTCAAGATCCCACACAAAGCTGGAGGCAGGTAACACAGGATCCCACACAAAGCTGGAGGAAGATAACATAGGATCCCACACAAAGCTGGAGGAAGATAACATAGGATCCCACACAAAGCTGGATGCAGATAACACAGGATCCCACACAAAGCTGGAGGAAGATAACACAGGATCCCACACAAAGCTGGAGGCAGATAACATAGGATCCCGCACAAAGCTGGAGGAAGATAACACAGGATCCCACACAAAGCTGGAGGCAGATAACACAGGATCCCACACAAAGCTGGAGGTGGATAACACAGGATCCCACACAAAGCTGGAGGAAGATAGCACAGGATCCCACACAAAGCTGGAGGAAGATAACACAGGATCCCACACAAAGCTGGAGGCAGATAACACAGGATCCCACACAAAGCTGGAGGAAGATAACACAGGATCCCATAGAAAGCTGACAGAAGATAACACAAGATCCCACACAAAGCTGGAGGAAGATAACACAGGATCCCGCACAAAGCTGGAGGAAGATAACACAGGATCCCACACAAAGCTGGGGGCAGATAACACAGGATCCCACACAAAGCTGGAGGTGGATAACACAGGATCCCACACAAAGCTGGAGGCAGATAACACAGGATTCTATACAAAGCTGGAGGCAGATAACACAGGATCTCATACAAAGCTGGAGGCAGATAAGACAGGATCTCATGCAAAGCTGGAGGCAGATAAGACAGGATCTCATACAAAGCTGGAGGCAGATAAGACAGGATCTCATGCAAAGCTGGAGGCAGAGGCGCAACTTGTAGCTTCTGAAGCCTAATTCAAAATTTGCCCCATGTGCCAATTATAAAGCAGGTCTCTTATGGGTCAGAAGTGCTTTGGCGCCCCCTTGGGCATGAGGGCCCCGGGGCGACTGCTACCTCTGCACCCACTATTGCTATGACCCTGGCTGGAGGTAGAAAACACAGGATCCCATAGAAAGCTGACAGAAGATAACACAGGATTCTAAACAAAGCTGGAGGAAGATAACACAGGATCCCACACAAAGCTGGAGGCAGATAACACAGGATCCCACACAAAGCTGGAGGAAGATAACACAGGATCCCACACAAAGCTGGAGGCAGATAACATAGGATCCCGCACAAAGCTGGAGGAAGATAACACAGGATCCCACACAAAGCTGGAGGCAGATAACACAGGATCCCACACAAAGCTGGAGGTGGATAACACAGGATCCCACACAAAGCTGGAGGAAGATAGCACAGGATCCCACACAAAGCTGGAGGAAGATAACACAGGATCCCACACAAAGCTGGAGGCAGATAACACAGGATCCCACACAAAGCTGGAGGAAGATAACACAGGATCCCACACAAAGCTGGAGGCAGATAACATAGGATCCCGCACAAAGCTGGAGGAAGATAACACAGGATCCCACACAAAGCTGGAGGCAGATAACACAGGATCCCACACAAAGCTGGAGGTGGATAACACAGGATCCCACACAAAGCTGGAGGAAGATAGCACAGGATCCCACACAAAGCTGGAGGAAGATAACACAGGATTCTAAACAAAGCTGGAGGAAGATAACACAGGATCTCATACAAAGCTGGAGGTGGATAACACAGGATCCCACACAAAGCTGGAGGAAGATAACACAGGATTCTAAACAAAGCTGGAGGCAGATAACACAGGATCCCACACAAAGCTGGAGGAAGATAACACAGGATTCTAAACAAAGCTGGAGGAAGGTAACACAGGATCCCACACAAAGCTGGAGAAAGATAACACAGGATCCCACACAAAGCTGGAGGAAGATAACACAGGATTCTAAACAAAGCTGGAGGAAGGTAACACAGGATCCCACACAATGCTGGAGGAAGATAACACAGGATCCCACACAAAGCTGGAGGAAGATAACACAGGATCCCACACAAAGCTGGAGGCAGATAACATAGGATCCCACACAAAGCTGGAGGAAGATAACACGGGATCCCACACAAAGCTGGAGGAAGATAACACGGGATCCCACACAAAGCTGGAGGCAGATAACACAGGATCCCACATAAAGCTGGAGGTGGAAAACACAGGATCCCTCACAAAGCTGGAGGAAGATAACATAGGATCCCACACAAAGCTGGAGGAAGATAACACAGGATCCCACACAAAGCTGGAGGAACATAACACAGGATACCACACAAAGCTGGAGGCAGATAACACAGGATCCCACACAAAGCTGGAGGAAGATAACACAATATCCCTCACAAAGCTAGAGGCAGATAACACAGGATCCCACACAAAGCTGGAGGTAGATAACTCAAGATCCCACACAAAGCTGGAGGCAGGTAACACAGGATCCCACACAAAGCTGGAGGAAGATAACATAGGATCCCACACAAAGCTGGAGGAAGATAACATAGGATCCCACACAAAGCTGGAGGAAGATAAAAAAGGAACCCACACAAAGCTGGAGGCAGATAACATAGGATTCCATACAAAGCTGGAGGAAGATAACACAAGATCCCACACAAAGCTGGAGGCAGATAACATAGGATCCCACACAAAGCTGGAGGCAGATGTTACGCCGAGCGCTCCGGGTCCCCGCTCCTCCCCGAAGCGCTCACAGCGTTCTCCTGTTCGCAACGACCCGGTCAGACCTGCTGACCGGGTGCGCTGCGATAATGTCCCCAGCCGGGATGCGATTCGCGATGCGGGACGCGCCCGCTCGCGATGCGCATCACGACCCGCTTACCAGACTCGTTCCCTGTCTGTGCTGTCCCAGCGCGCGCGGCCCCGCTCCCTAGGGCGCGCGCGCGCCGGGTCTTTGCGATTTAACCCCTTAAGGACGCAGGACGTAAATGTACGTCCTGGTGAGGTGGTACTTAACGCACCAGGACGTACATTTACGTCCTAAGCATAACCGCGGGCATTGGAGCGATGCCCGTGTCATGCGCGGCTGATCCCGGCTGCTAATCGCAGCCAGGGACCAGCCGGCAATGGCCGACGCCCGCGATCTCGCGGGCGTCCGCCATTAACCCCTCAGGTGCCGGGATCAATACAGATCCCGGCATCTGCGGTGGTTCGCGATTTAAATGAACGATCGGATCGCCCGCAGCGCTGCTGCGGGGATCCGATCATTCATAACGCCGCATGGAGGTCCCCTCTCCTTCCTCCGTGCGGCTCCCGACATCTCCTGCTCTGGTCTGTGATCGAGCAGACCAGAGCAGAAGATGACCGAAAACACTGATCTGTTCTATGTCCTATACATAGAACAGATCAGTATTAGCAATCATGGTATTGCTATGAATAGTCCCCTATGGGGACTATTCAAGTGTAAAAAAAAATGTAAAAAAATGTAAAAGTAAAAGTAAAAAAAAAGTGAAAAATCCCCTCCCCCAATAAAAAAGTAAAACGTCCGTTTTTTCCTATTTTACCCCCAAAAAGCGTAAAAAACATTTTTTATAGACATATTTGGTATCGCCGCATGCGTAAATGTCCGAACTATTAAAATAAAATGTTAATGATCCCGTACGGTGAACGGCGTGAACGAAAAAAAATAAAAAAAAGTCCAAAATTCCTACTTTTTTAATACATTTTATTAAAAAAAAAACTATAAAAAAATTATTAAAAGTTTTTTATATGCAAATGTGGTATCAAAAAAATGTACAGATCATGGCGCAAAAAATGAGCCCCCATACCGCCACTTATACGGAAAAATAAAAAAGTTAGAGGTCATCAAAATAAAGGGATTATAAACGTACTAATTTGGTTAAAAGGTTTGTGATTTTTTTTAAGCGCAACAATAATATAAAAATATATAATAATGGGTATCATTTTAATCGTATTGACCCTCAGAATAAAGAACACATGTCATTTTTACCATAAATTGTAGGGCGTGAAAACAAAACCTTCCAAAATTAGCAAAATTGCGTTTTTCGTTTTAATTTCCCCACAAAAATAGTGTTTTTTGGTTGCGCCATACATTTTATGATATAATGAGTTATGTCATTACAAAGTACAACTGGTCGCGCAAAAAACAAGCCCTCATACTAGTCTGTGGATGAAAATATAAAAGAGTTATGATTTTTAGAAGGCGAGGAGGAAAAAATTAAAACGTAAAAATTAAATTGTCTGAGTCCTTAAGGCCAAAATGGGCTGAGTCCTTAAGGGGTTAAAGGGCCGGTGCGCCACTGATTGGCGCATGGGTTTTAATCAGTACCTTCACCTGTGCACTTCCCTATTAATACCTCACTTCCCCTGCATTTTCTTGCCGGATCTTGTTGCCATTGTGCCAGTGAAGGCGTTTCCTTGTGTGTTCCTTGCCTGTGTTCCAGACCTCCTGCCGTTGCCCCTGACTACGATCCTTGCTGCCTGCCCTGACCTTCTGCTACGTCCGACCCTGCTCTTGTCTACTCCCTTGTACCGCGCCTATCTCAGCAGTCAGAGAGGTTGAGCCGTTGCCGGTGGATACGACCTGGTTGCTACCGCCGCTGCAAGACCATCCCGCTTTGCGGCGGGCTCTGGTGAAAACCAGTAGCAACTTAGAACCGGTCCACCGACACGGTCCACGCCAATCCCTCTCTGGCACAGAGGATCCACCTCCAGCCTGCCGAAGCGTGACAGTAGATCCGGCCCTGGATCCTGCTGAGGTCCCGCTGCCAGTTGTCGCTGACCTCCCCACGGTGGTCGCCCAGCAGTCGCAACAGATAGCGCAACAAGGCCACCAGCCTCCGTTTATCATTGCCGGACAAATTTGATGGGGACTCTAAATTTTGCCGTGGTTTTCTTTCACAATATTCCCTGCATTTGGAGATGATGTCGGACCAATTTCCAACTGAAAGGTCAAAGGTGGCTTTCGTGGTCAGCCTTCTGTCTGGGAAAGCCCTGTCATGGGCCACACCGCTCTGGGACCACAATGATCCTGTCACTGCCTCTGTACACTCTTTCTTCACGGAGATTCGAAGTGTCTTCGAGGAACTAGCCCGAGCCGCTTCTGCCGAGACTGCCCTGCTGAACCTGGTCCAGGGTAATTCTTCTGTTGGCGAGTACGCCATCCAATTCCGTACTCTCGCCTCCGATTTGTCCTGGAATAACGAGGCCCTCTGCGCGACCTTCAAAAAAGGCCTATCCAGTAACATCAAAGATGTGCTGGCCGCACGAGAAATCCCTGCTAACCTGCACGAACTTATTCATCTTGCCACCCGCATTGACATGCGTTTTTCCGGAAGGCGTCAGGAGCTCCGCCAGGATATGGACTTTGTTCGCACGAGGCGGTTTCTCTCCCTGGCTCCTCTCTCCTCTGGTCCACTGCAATCCGTTCCTGTGCCTTCCGCCGTGGAGGCTATGCAAGTTGACCGGTCTCGCTTGACACCTCAAGAGAGGACACGCCGCCGCATGGAGAACCTATGCCTGTACTGTGCCAGTACCGAACACTTCTTGAAGGATTGTCCTATCCGACCTCCACGTCAGGAAAGACGCACTCCGACTCTGCACAAAGGTGAGACAGCTCTAGGTGTGAACTTTGCTTCCCCACGTTTTACTGTGCCTGTGCGGATTTCTTCTTCTACCTTCTCCTTCTCAGCTGTGGCCTTCCTGGATTCCGGATCTGCAGGAAATTTTATTTTGGCCTCTTTCGTCAACAGGTTCAAGTCTCGCCAGACCCCTCTACATCGCCTCTGTTAATAATGAAAGATTGGACTGTACTGTGCGTTACCGCACGGAACCCCTCTTAATGTGCATTGGACCCCATCACGAAAAGATTGAATTTCTGGTCCTCTCTAACTGCACTTGGGAAATTCTTCATGGACTACCTTGGCTTCAATGCCATTCCCCAACCCTCGATTGGACCACCGGGGAGATCAAGAACTGGGGTACTACTTGCCACAAGAACTGTCTTATGCCTGCTCCCAGTACTGTCAGTCAAAACCCTATGGCTCCTCCGATACCAGGTCTCCCCAAGGCCTATCTGGACTATGCTGATGTTTTTTGCAAAAAACAAGCAGAAACTTTGCCTCCTCACAGGCCTTATTACTGCCCTATTGACCTCCTCCCTGGTACTACTCCACCCCGGGGCAGAATCTATCCTCTGTCCGCTCCGGAAACACAAGCCATGTCGGAGTACATCCAAGAGAATTTAAAAAAGAGGGTTCATCCGCAAGTCTTCCTCCCCTGCCGGAGCTGGATTTTTCTTCGTTTCCAAAAAAGACGGCTCCTTACGACCTTGCATTGATTACCGCGGTCTTAAAAAAATCACTGTAAAAAACCGCTATCCCCTACCTCTTATCTCGGAACTCTTTGACCGCCTACGTGGCGCCAACATCTTTACCAAATTGGACTTAAGAGGTGCATATAATCTCATCCGCATCAGGGAAGGGGACGAGTGGAAGACCGCGTTTAACACCAGAGATGGACACTTTGAATATCTGGTTATGCCTTTTGGGCTTTGCAACGCCCCTGCCGTCTTCCAAGACTTTGTAAATGAAATTTTTCGTTATCTTCTATATACCTGTGTTGTGGTCTACTTGGACGATATTTAGATTTTTTTTTCTAACCTAGAAGAACACCGCCGGCATGTCCGCATGGTTCTTCAGAGACTTCTGGACAATCAATTATATGCCAAAATGGAAAAATGTCTCTTTGAATGTCAATCTCCTCCCTTCCTAGGATACTTAGTCTCTGGCCAGGGACTCCAAATGGACCCGGACAAACTATCAGCCGTATTGGATTGGCCACGCCCCTCCGGACTCTGTGCTATCCAACGTTTCTTGGGGTTTGCCAATTATTACAGACAATTTATTCCACATTTTTCCACTATTGTGGCCCCAATCGTGGCCCTAACCAAGAAAAACGCCAACCCTAAGTCCTGGCCTCCTCAAGCGGAAGAGGCGTTCAATCATCTCAAAACTGCCTTTTCTTCTGCTCCCATACTCTCCAGACCTGATCCATCGAGGCCCTTCTCACTGGAGGTAGACGCCTCTTCGGTGGGAGCTGGAGCGGTACTCCTACAGAAAAATTCTTCCGGACATGCTGTTACTTGTGGTTTCTTTTCTAGAACCTACTCTCCGGCGGAGAAAAACTACTCCATTGGTGATCGAGAACTACTGGCCATAAAATTGGCGCTTGAGGAATGGAGGCACCTACTGGAGGGATCCAAATACACTGTTATTATATACACTGATCACAAGAATCTCTCTTATCTTCAGTCTGCCCAACGGCTGAACCCTCGCCAGGCTAGGTGGTCGTTGTTCTTTGCCCGTTTTCACTTTGAAATTCATTTTCGCCCCGCTGACAAGAACATTAGGGCTGACGCTCTCTCTCGTTCATCGGATGCCTCTGAAATGGAAGCTTCCCCGCAACACATTATTCCTCCGGACTGTCTGATCTCCACTTCTCCAGCTTCCATCAGACAAACTCCTCCAGGGAAGACCTTCGTCTCTCCACGCCAGCACCTCAGGATTCTCAGGTGGGGACGCTCCTCACACCTCGCAGGCCATGCTGGCATCAAAAAACTCCATCCAGCTCATCTCTCGTTTTTATTGGTGGCCTACCCTGGAAGCAGATGTTGCTGATTTTGTGCGGGCTTGTACAGTCTGTGCCCGGGACAAGACCCCTCGCCAGAAGCCTGCTGGTCTCCTCCATCCTCTGCCTGTTCCTGAGCGACCATGGTCTCAGATTGGTATGGACTTTATTACTGACTTACCTTTATCCCATGGCAACACAGTTATTTGGGTGGTCGTTGATCGGTTCTCCAAGATGGCACATTTTATCCCTCTTCCAGGTCTTCCTTCTGCGCCTCAGTTGGCAAAAAAATTTTTATGCACATTTTTCGCCTTCACGGGCTTCCTACGCATATCGTCTCGGATAGAGGTGTTCAATTTGTGTCGAAATTCTGGAGGGCCCTCTGTAATCAACTTAAAATCAAGTTAAACTTCTCGTTTTCTTATCATCCCCAATCAAATGGGCAAGTGGAAAGAATTAATCAGGTTCTTGGTGACTATTTGCGACATTTTGTTTCCTCCCGCCAGGATGACTGGGCCGATCTCCTACCATGGGCCGAATTCTCGTACAATTTCAGAGTCTCTGATTCTTCCGCTAAATCCCCATTTTTTGTGGTGTACGGCAGTCACCCTCTTCCCCCCCTTCCCACTCCCATGCCTTCTGGTTTGCCCGCTGTTGATGAGGTGACTCGGGACTTCTCCACCATCTGGAAAGAGACTCAAAAATCTCTCCTACAGGCCTCATCCCGGATGAAGAGACATGCTGATAAAAAAAGAAGAACTCCCCCTGTTTTTTCTCCCGGAGACAAAGTATGGCTCTCCGCCAAGTATGTCCGCTTTCGTGTCCCCAGTTATAAACTGGGACCACGTTATCTTGGTCCTTTTAAAATCAAATGCCAAATCAACCCTGTCTCCTACAAACTCCTTCTACCTCCTTCTCTACGTATTCCCAATGCTTTTCATGTCTCTCTCCTTAAACCACTCATCCTTAACCGCTTCTCTCCCAAGGTTGTTGCTCCTACTCCTGTTTCCGGGTCCTCTGACATCTTCTCGGTGAAAGAAAATCTGGCATCCAAGACGGTCAGAGGTAAAAAAAAATTTCTTGTAGATTGGGAGAATTGCGGCCCAGAGGAGAGGTCATGGGAACCCGAGGACAACATCCTTGACAAGAACCTTATCCTCAAATTCTCAGGTTCTAAAAAGAGGGGGAGACCCAAGGGGGGGGTACTGTTACGCCGAGCGCTCTGGGTCCCCGCTCCTCCCCGGAGCGCTCACAGCGTTCTCCTATTCGCAGCACCCCGGTCAGACTTGCTGACCGGGTGCGCTGCGATAATGTCCCCAGCCGGGATGCGATTCGCGATGCGGGACGCGCCCGCTCGCGATGCGCATACCGACCCGCTTACCAGACTCGTTCCCCGTCTGTGCTGTCCCGGCGTGCGCGGCCCCAAGGGGGGGGGGTACTGTTACGTCGAGCGCTCCGGGTCCCCGCTCCTCCCCAGAGCGCTCACAGCGTTCTCCTATTCGCAGCACCCCGGTCAGACTTGCTGACCGGGTGCGCTGCGATAATGTCCCCAGCCGGGATGCGATTCGCGATGCGGGACGCGCCCGCTCGCGATGCGCATCCCGACCCGCTTACCAGACTCGTTCCCCATCTGTGCTGTCCCGGCGTGCGTGGCCCCGCTCCCTAGGGCGTGCGCGCGCCGGGTCTTTGCGATTTAAAGGGCCGGTGCGCCACTAATTGGCGCATGGGTTTTAATCAGTACCTTCACCTGTGCACTTCCCTATTAATACCTCACTTCCACTGCACTTCCTTGCCGGATTTTGTTGCCATTGTGCCAGTGAAAGCGTTTCCTTGTGTGTTCCTCGCCTGTGTTCCAGACCTCCTGCCATTGCCCCTGACTACGATCCTTGCTGCCTGCCCTGACTTCTGCTACGTCCGAAACTGCTCTTGTCTACTCCCTTGTACCGCGCCTATCTCAGCAGTCAGAGAGGTTGAGCCGTTGCCGGTGGATACGACCTGGTTGCTACCGCCGCTGCAAGACCATCCCGCTTTGTGGCGGGCTCTGGTGAAAACCAGTAGCAACTTAGAACCGGTCCACCGACACGGTCCACGCCAATCCCTCTCTGGCACAGAGGATCCACCTCCAGCCTGCCGAAGCGTGACAGCAGATAAAACAGGATCCCACACAAAGCTGGAGGTGGAAAACACAGGATCCCACACAAAGCTGAGGCAGATAACACAGGATCCCACACAAAGCTGGAGGAAGATAACACAGGATCAAACACAAAGCTGGAGGAAGATAACACAGGATCCCACACAAAGCTGGAGGCAGATAACACAGGATCCCTCACAAAGCTGGAGGCAGATAACACAGGATCCCACACAAAGCTGGAGGCAGATAACATAGGATCCCACACAAAGCTGGAGGCAGATAAAACAGGATCCCAGACAAAGCTGGAGGAAGATAACACAAGATCCCACACAAAGCTGGAGGAAGATAACATAGGATCCCACACAAAGCTGGAGGCAGATAAAACAGGATCCCAAACAAAGCTGGAGGAAGATGACATAGGATCCCACACCAAGCTGGAGGCAGATAACACAAGATCCCACACAAAGCTGGAGGCAGATAACATAGGATCCCACACAAAGCTGGAGGCAGATAACATAGGATCCCACACAAAGCTGGAGGCAGATAACATAGGATCCCACACAAAGCTGGAGGCAGATAACACAGGATCCCACACAAAGCTGGAGGAAGATAACATAGGATCCCACACAAAGCTGGAGGAAGATAACACAGGATCCCACACAAAGCTGGAGGAAGATAACACAGGATCCCACACAAAGCTGGAGGTGCATAACATAGGATCCCACACAAAGCTGGAGGCAGATAACATAGGATCCCTCACAAAGCTGGACGAAGATAACACAGGATCCCACACAAAGCTGGAGGAAGATAACACAGGATCCCACACAAAGCTGGAGGAAGATAACACAGGATCCCACACAAAGCTGGAGGAAGATAACATAGGATCCCACACAAAGCTGGAGGAAGAGAACACAGGATCCCACACAAAGCTGGAGGAAGATAACACAGGATCCCACACGAAGCTGGAGGAAGATAACACAGGATTCCACACAAAGCTGGAGGTGGATAACATAGGATCCCACACAAAGCTGGAGGCAGATAACATAGGATCCCACACAAAGCTGGAGGCAGATAACACAGTATCCCACACAAAGCTGGAGGCAGATAACACAGGATCCCACACAAAGCTGAAGGCAGATAACACAGGATCCCACACAAAGCTGGAGGCAGATAACATAGGATCCCACACAAAGCTGGAGGCAGATAACACAGGATCCCACACAAAGCTGGAGGCAGATAACATAGGATCCCACACAAAGCTGGAGGCAGATAACATAGGATCCCACACAAAGCTGGAGGCAGATAACATAGGATCCCACACAAAGCCGGAGGCAGATAACATAGGATCCCACACAAAGCTGGAGGCAGATAACATAGGATCCCACACAAAGCTGGAGGAAGATAACATAGGATCCCACACAAAGCTGGAGGAAGATAACACAGGATCCCACACAAAGCTGGAGGCTGATAACATAGGATCCCACACAAAGCTGGAGGCAGATAACATAGGATCCTACACAAAGCTGGAGGCAGATAACATAGGATCCTACACAAAGCTGGAGGCAGATAACACAGGATCCCACACAAAGCTGGAGGCAGATAACACAGGATCCTACACAAAGCTGGAGGCAGATAACATAGGATCCCACACAAAGCTGAAGGCAGATAACATAGGATCCCACACAAAGCTGAAGGCAGATAACACAGGATCCCGCACAAAGCTGAAGGCAGATAACACAGGATTCCATACAAACAGAAAATCCTATACAAAGATAGAAGCAGATAATGCATGATCCTATACAAAAAAAAAGGATCCCATACTTAGCTGGAGACAGATAACACTGGATCACCCTGTAGGTCACTTTCTTTCCAGGTAAAAAAAAAAATATTTAAAAACCGACTGTATTTCCCTATATAGTTAGGATGATACGTTTTGTATAATAGATACATTCAGCAGCGTGTTGTCCGTACGTTACTGAGGCTCGATAAGACCTTCTGGATATTTTATTTTGTCATGATAATATATTACTTTTAAAACAAATGAAACCAGTCATGAAAGCACATCGGCAGTGAGCGGATATATCTGCGAGGATGATTATCTCCGGGGAGGATAAAGAAAGTTACTGAACATTTAGAATCCCGGTCACTAATGAAAGTAACTGAGTTTTATCCACAGTCTGACTTATTGCTGCTCAATTCCTAAGATGCACAACAAATGGAGATGATAAATGAATTTTGCAGGGAATACACCATCCAGGAATACAATCAGCAAAGAACTGATGGACAAAATGGCCTTGAACGGCCTTTGTACAGGAAGACGCTCATAGAATTGATTGTCAACAAACAGATTATATATGAAAGAAGACTTTCCTTAAATATAGACTTATCAGTGCTCTTAAAAAGAAGAGTAAAAGTAAATAAAAATAGTAATAATAATTGTGAAATGTGCCTTTGAATTATGCTGCCAGAGCTACACTCACTATTCTGCTGGTGCACTCACTGTGTACATACATTACATTACTTATTCTGTACTGATCCTGAGTTATATCCTGTATTATACTCCAGAGCTGTACTCACTATTCTGCTGGTGAGGTCACTGTGTACATACATTACATTACTTATTCTGTACTGATCCTGAATTATATCCTGTAGATCTTTTATTAAAATTTCAAACATAACAATAAAAAATTACAAAACATAAACATACCATATCCGACAGAACATATCAATATAGCGAATCATAAAACCAAACACCATAGCATAAAATACAACACCGGTCCACCCCACACTCATTCCTGCACACAAACAAATATATACAATATTTACAAAAGACAGATTCCTATAATACCCATTATACCCATACCATACTAATAAACTATATACACTAATATACACTAATACTAAATGTGAATTTCCTGGCCCAGTTGCAATACCAAAAACCCAATACCAATAATATACCAAAAAGAATAACAACAACAACAATAATAATATATACAAAATAATTAAAAAAACAACACAAACAAAATAACACCACTTTTTTTTTTTTTGGCCCTGAGCTGGTCCCGCATCCCATGCCCCCAGTACATGTTACCAGACGTCCATGAACCAGTCTAGGATTTTCTGTATATATAAAAGTCCCATACAAACCCCCTCCCCCCTTTTAACCCACCACCCAACCTAAACTAAACCCAAACCCCAGGTGGCATCACACAATATATACAATATATACATTACATAAAATATACACAGACTAACAATATATACAATATATAAGTATACAAATAGACTACAACAATAAATACAATAACAAATACATATAACACTATAAGCCAAACAACAAACCCCTAAAGCTCAAGTTCAGTGCCTGCAAGCCCTATATTACCATAAACCGACTTCTCAAAACAAAAAGACTAATGTGCCAGCATCAGCCCACCACCAGGGGGAGACAACGGGCTAAGGCACTTTAAAGGCAGAGCCCCTCCACAGACGAGAGGCCCTGCCAGCACCCAGCCTCTCGTACTCCAGAGAACGCACCATCACCAGGTCACAGAGAATGTTCCTAACCACCACATCCACAGGGAGGATTTTACGCTGCGTCGACACTAAACACCGTGCATTCCAGGTGTAGTACCTGATCACTGAGCTGACTAGGAATAAAGTGCACCGGTCCCAGCCTCCAAGGTTTCTGAATGCCCCATAGGCCCATTCCGCATAGGAGAGACTGGCCAGCCGAGGCCAACCAATGGAAGCGCCCACCCTGGTGTAAACCTCTGTGTTAAAGGGACAATGAAGCAGAAAATGTTCCATGCTTTCCAGCATGCCTCCACACTCTTCGCGGGGACATCCCCGGTCATCAGAGCTCCTGCACTTCAGATTGTCCCTCACAAACAGTTTCCCATGGAAGCAGCGCCAAGTCAAGTCCCAAAACTTCAAGGGGATCCTGATAGAATTCAAAAGCTCTAAACCCACCTCCAGATCCCGACTTGGGCAGTCCTTGAGCGCCAATGGCCTCTGGAAATGAGAAGACAGGACCCCCTTGTCAAGGAATTTCCTCGACAGAGTCCTAATCTCCCCCATCCCCAGACCCCACCGACGAATAACCTTCAGAACCGGGGTAGCATAAGCCGGGAGATGCCCGTGTGGTGTGCGAAGATCCTTCACTTGCCCTCCTGTCTCCCATTCCTGGAAGAAAGGCCGAAACCATCCCCTACAGGAGGATACCCACGGAGGAGCCCTCTCTGACCAGAGGTTTGCTATATTGGTCTTAAGAAAGGTATTCACTAGGAACACCACAGGGTTGACCATACACAACCCCCCTAGTCTCCTTGTACGGTAAGTAACCTCCCTCTTCACTAGGTTCAGTCTATTCCCCCATAACATTTGGAAGAACACACTGTAGACCCGGGTCCAGAGAGGTTCTGGCAACATACATACACTGCCCAGATATATCAACAAAGGGAGCAGGAATGTTTTGATCAGGTTAAACCTTTCCCGGAGGGTCAAAGACCAACCCTTCCACTGATCCACCTTCTGAGCGGCGATCTTAAGCCTGCTGTCCCAGTTTTGTTTGGGGTAATCCCCTTGGCCAAATTCAATGCAGAGAACTTTTGCAGATTCCTGGGGCTCTGGAAAGGCGTCCGGGAGATCAAAACTAGGATCTCCCCCTCCCAGCCAGAGACTCTCACACTTATCCTGGTTGATCTTGGACCCGGATGCCTCCGAGTAGCGGTCCACCTCTGACATCACCCATCTGACCTCCTCTTGTGAGGAGACAAACACAGTGACATCATCAGCATATGCTACCGCCCTCAGAGCCGAATCCGGCACCGCCAGGTCCATTCTCACCCCCGCCAACGGTCCACAATCAATCCTTTAAAGGAAAGGATCAATTGCAAACACGTACAGCAAAGGGCTTAAAGGACAACCCTGACGGACACCAGACCCAACCTCAAAGGAGCGACCAATCCAACCATTCACAAGCGGGAAACTCTCTGCCCCTGCATACAAGGTCTTAAGCCAATCAACTAACCCCCCCGGCAGGCCATATCTCAGAAGAACAGACCAGAGGTACTCATGGTTAACCCGATCAAATGCTTTTGCCTGATCCAAGGACAGCAAGTACCCCTTCCAGTGGCCAGCCCTACCCTGCTCCACAGCCTCCCGGACACTGAGCACAGCACTAAATGTACTGCGGCCCGGAACAGAGCAATGCTGAGCCCCCGAAAGGAGCCGGGGTGCAAACTCCACCAGCCGGTTAAACAGCACTTTTGCCAGAATCTTTATGTCCGCATTGAGAAGAGCTATGGGACGCCAATTCTCAATGTGGGACGGGTCTTTACCCTTTGACAAGATGATCAGCGCTAACCTCCTCATTGTCTTTGGCAGAGTGCCCGAGGATAGACACTCATTAAAAACCGCAGTCAAGAGGGGAACCAAAGTGTCCTTAAAGGTATTATAGAACTCAGATGTTAAGCCATCCGGACCGGGTGACTTCTTGAGGGCAAGCCCATCAATAGCCATCCTGACTTCCTCTTCCCGGATCATCTCTGTCAAAACGTCAAGAGAGGGGTCTACTCCTGGTTCAGGGACGGTTTCAGCCAAGAAAGCTGATACCTTATCTCGATCTAGATCCTTCCTTCCCAAGAGGTGCGAGAAGAAGGATCTGACGACCTCCAGGATCCCTGATCTGGACCTTTTCAAGGATCCCGTACTATCAATCAGTCCTGAGACTATTTTACTATTCACTGACATCTTGCAGTTTCTGTAAGGGTCAGGCGAGCGGTACTTCCGGTAATCCCTCTCAAAAACCAAAGATGCGTGTCTGTCGTTCTGGCACTTCATCAGCAAGGACTTCACTCTGGAGATATCATCACAACTACCTCCAGTCGAGACAAGGTGCTCAAGTTTCTTCCTCAGACCCTGGTACAAACGGTACCTGTTTAGGCTTCTGAGGCCCGAGAGCTGGCGGAAGAATCTCACAACCCTTTCCTTGAAGATCTCCCACCACTCTGACTTACTGCTACAAAGGCCCAGCAATGGTACCTGGCTCTGAAGAAAATCCTCAAAGAACTGTCTTATCTCCGCTTCTTCCAAGAGAGACGAATTCAGCTTCCAATAGCCTCTGCCCATCCGGGGGGTCTCTGTGACATTCAGAGAAAACAAAATTAAACAGTAATCGGAGAACTCCACCTCAACAACAGACACTGCTGAAGAGACGGCCTCCTCCTTTAAATAAAACCTATCTATCCTAGACCTACAACTACCCCTATGATAGGTGAATCCCGCGTGGCCTGGGGTGTGCCGGATGTGGACATCCACCAGGCGAGCCTCACTCGCTATGCTATTAAGGGTGACGCTATCATAAGTCAGCTTGTCTCTGGAACCTCCCCTATCTTGGGCCCTCGTGACAGCATTGAAGTCCCCTACAAAGACCACCTGCCTAATTGTAAAAAGATAGGGCTTGATCCTCATAAAGAGACACTTCCGGTCCCACTTAGACTGTGGGCCGTAGATGTTAATAAGGCGAAGTTCTTGTCCCTTCATGAGGACATCTAAGATCAGGCACCTCCCCATTTCTAACTCGATAACCCGTCGGCATTCTACCGCTGCGGTAAAAAGGACCGCCACTCCGCTATACGGCTCGGCCCCAAGAGACCAGTAGGAGGGCCCATTCCTCCACTCTCTTTTAGCCTTGTAGATAGATGACATATCTGTTAGCCTGGTCTCTTGCAAAAATAAAATATCAGCATTAATATGGGCAAAAAAATCATAGGCCGCAAATCGAGCCGTATCTGACTTTATGCTGGCAACATTAATGGATGCCATAGTCAACGGAGAGGGTGCCGCCATCAAGGGTGATTGAGTTAGACAGCTTTCTTTTTCCCACCATCCTTCCCATCCACCCCACCACCCTCCTCATCAGATGATGGTTTACCCCTTTTAAGTGAAATAGATGTGTCCATTTTCCCTTTATATGCATTTTCCTCGTCCCCTGAATCTGGGCCAGTCTCCCCCCCTGACGACATAGATTCCCCAGGGAGAGAGGACTCAGCGTCTCCTGTGAGCCCCACCGCAACATCCGGAACCTCACCCCCAGCCCCCCCCCCCCTCCTCCGAAGAGGAAATGTCGCGGAGGGCTCGGAACCGGTTGGAGAGACCAATCAGAGGGAGATCAGTTGTACCTTCCTTTGGCATCTGGCGGGTGGGAGAAGATCTTACATCTCTCCTTTTCTTATTCTTCCGAGTACCCCGCTTTGTTTCTGCCCATCCCCCACTGTCCTCATCCACCATGGGAGGACAGTGAGGAGACGGCATCCCCCTCTTTGTGGATCTTCCCAATCTCCTCATCCAGTTCACTATTCCCCAGGGCCTCAGCAGTAAGACTGGCCGCAGGGACAGGAGCAGGAGTCACCCCAGTTGGTTGATGCTCCTGTGAGTCCTGAATCTCCCTGTCCCTTTGACGCTTTTCGAGACGCCTCAGTTGGGCAGGCGTCTTCTGCTTACTTTTATTCCCTGGCCCCTGCACCCCTTCATCCCCGACAGCCATCCCCCCAGCAGAATCCACCTCACGGCTTACTCCCACCAGGGCAACAACCGCGTTGACAAAGGAACGAGGGCAGCGACTGAATGGGTGACCTAAGTCACCACACAGGTGACACCTAATCTCTGCACAAGATGCAGCGAGATGGCCTATTTCCCCACACAGAGTGCACTTCTGCACAGTGCAATTGGCACTAAAATGTGTGGGGTCACCACATCTGTGACAGAGCTTTGGCTGACCCTGGTAGAAGATCTGGATACGATCCCTTCCGAGGAAGGTCGCAGATGGTATATGGGTAACGGTGTTTCCTGAACGCCTAAGCTTGACCATAAATGTCCAGGCCCCTGACCAAATGCCACATTCATCCCTGTTCTTTTTTGGGACCTCCACCACCTCACCATACCGACCTAGCCACGTCATTATGTCAATACAAGAAAGCGATTCGTTACTGGTTAAAACGGTCACCTTCTTGACATTATTTTGGCGAGACACTGCCTGAATGGCAAAGTCTCGCCAGCAGGGCTCATTCTTTACCAGCTCATAATTCGACCAGAAGAGCTCAAGCCCCACCGGCCGAACAAAGCTGATATCGAACTAAGGGGTACCATAAGGATGTATTAAGGCATAGATGTCAGCTGCCTTAAAGCCCAACTTCAGCAGAAGCTCAACAACTTTAGATCTTGGAGGACATGTATCACTGCCTCTCCACCTCAGCCGGACCACATTCCTTCGGAGACCACCTGGCCCGGCTGTTGGGAGGGACCACACAGTATCCCCCCCTCTTTCCTCTCGGAAGGCTGAAAGACCATGTCTTTCTATCCAAAAGGATAGATCAACCTCCCTACCCTCTACATTGATTGATCTCTCCCCTCTCCTTAAGGCCCCCAGGAGACGCTGCTGCAAACTGCTCTCCCCAGAGCCAGAGGACGAGGAATCTGCCCCCCTTCCCCCAGCGGTGACATTCGGGTAGCTGCGGACGGGTGCTGCCACCGCTGGGGGTGCAACTGGACCAGGCCCTACATTCCCACCACTAATCTGTGCCCCTTCACCACCCTCCTCCACATAATCCATACCCAAACCATTGACCCCTATTTTAGCTGATGTGCCCCCCATACCTCCACCCGTGCTACAGCCCAAACCACCATTCAAAGCCCCAGACAGATTTTTAGTAACATATGAATTATTCACCTCATTTACACCCTCAGTCACTCCAACATTAACCTCCACATTCATACTGGCTGGACCGGTGCGTTCTGGCACAGATTTTGTACTGTCAGCATCACTGGGTACCAGGGCTGGAGCCATCACCACAGGACAGGTTACCAGTCCCTTATACAAGGACCGGGAAGCCTGCCTAGCCTGTTTATTAGCGGCCCCGGCCCTGTTTTTACCGGTACCCGCCGCCTCATCTGTACTAGAATGTCCAGCTCCTGGGCGCCGCTGATCTGGATCAGCGGCGCCAATGCAAAACAAAAGTTTTTTTCTACTTTTGGGAGAATCTGTTTTTCCCTTAGCCACCACAGGGGAGCGAACTACAGCACCGGAGTCTGCCTCTATGCCCACCGCTGGGCCGCCCTCACTGTACGGCCTTGCGGCCGATGCCTTCTCTGCTCCATCCCTGCTACTGCAAACAGGCATGGAGCTCTGCGCTCTTTTAGTATCTGTACTCTCCCCGCACCTTTGCACCGAGTCCACCACAGAACACGGGCTGGGCTGGGTAACGGGGCTTGCACAATGAGCTGACCCTGCGGCCGACTCAGGGTTTACAGGGAGGGGGGTGTAGATGTAACTCACCACTTCTTGCTGCTTTGGCTTGGTCATCTTTTTCTTCTTACCCCCAGGTGCCTCATTTGGGAGGTCATCTCCAAACACCAGATTCTGAGGACACACTGGGGATTCCAGCATGCGGATCTGGGCCATTAGCACCCCTCCCTGGTAGCTGCTGTCACTGTCCTCCCCCGAGTCGGCAGGTGATACTGCTGATTGCTGTGCAGGGGGCCCACTGTACGGGACCTGCTGCTGTTGCCGCAGGCCACCAGGTGAATCTGGCTGTTTTTCTTCCTCCATCTCCTCCACATCATCCACCTGGCTCTCAGGTTGCAGCCCCATCAACCTTTTATTTTCCTTTTCCTCCATTACCTTGAATCTTTCTCCATTTTCCAATTTTTCTTTAAATGGCCCACTCTTCGCCAGTAATTCTGCTCTCTTTCCTCCAAAGCTTGTATTTCAGCCATAAGTCTCTTTATCTGCCCCTGGATCTCTGTCTTTTTCTTTTTTGGAGTTACCTTAGCCCTGGCACGGGCACAGCGCAGTTCCTCTCGGAGCCTCCTGATGGTCTTACAGGCATCTTCATACTCACGGAGGTGACTTTTTACCCGGGTAGTATAGGTGGAAATAGACTCCCGGGTCCTCAGCACTCCCCAGCCTTCCTCACTGAGGTCGGCTTCACCTCCGTGAGTACTCTGCCTTCTTCCTGATGAACCCAGCTTTCCACTGGCAGCACCCAGCTTTCCCGAGGTGGATCCAGCCTTGGAGCTTCTCACCTCTGTGGGGGGAGTTGGAGCAGCATTGCTGCGACTCCTGGTGGAACGCCTCACCCCCAAATCCTCCGATGTTCCGGCCGCTTGCTGGCTTCTACTGCTCCCCTGCGGCCTATTCCGAGGAGCAGAAGCCTGGGCCTCGCCTCCCTCACTCATGCCTGGAAACCCACTCCCTCCCTGGGGAGGAGGAAGCAGGCCCCAGGTGGAACAGATGGAAATCCCTGGAGCTCAGGAGACACAGCAGACACA
This sequence comes from Hyla sarda, assembly GCF_029499605.1. NCBI lineage: Eukaryota > Metazoa > Chordata > Amphibia > Anura > Hylidae > Hyla > Hyla sarda. Next base: position 25,855,454 of record NC_079190.1, on the reverse strand, counting down.
CACAGCACAGCTGAAGCACGACCACACCCGTAACTAATTGGTCAGCACTCCAGAGCTGTACTCACTATTCTGCTGGTGGGGTCACTGAGTACATACATTACATTACTTATCCTGTACTGATCCTGAGTTATATCCTGTATTATACTCCAGAGCTGTACTCACTATTCTGCTGGTGAGGTCACTGTGTACATACATTACATTACTTATCCTGTACTGATCCTGAGTTATATCCTGTATTATACACCAGAGCTGTACTTATTATTCTGCTGGTGAGGTCACTGTGTACATACATTACATTACTTATCCTGTACTGATCCTGAGTTATATCCTGTATTAAACTCCAGAGCTGTACTCACTATTCTGCTGGTGAGGTCACTGTGTACATACATTGCATTACTTATCCTGTACTGATCCTGAGTTATATCCTGTATTATACTCCAGAGCTGTACTCACTATTCTGCTGGTGAGGTCACTGTGTTCATACATTACATTACTTATCCTGTACTGATCCTGAGTTATATCCTGTATTATACTCCAGAGCTGCACTCACTATTCTGCTGGTGAGGTCACTGTGAACATACATTACTTATCCTGTTCTGATCCTGAGTTATATCCTGTATTACACTCCAGAGCTGTACTCACTATTCTACTGGTGGGGTCACTGTGTACATACATTACATTACTTATCATCTACTGATCCTGAGTTATATCTTGCATTATACTCCAGAGCTGTACTCACTATTCTGCTGGGGAGGTCACTGTGTACTTAGGATCAGTACAGGATAAGTAATGTAATCTGAGTTATATCCTGCATTAGACTCCAGAGCTGTACTCACTATTCTACTGGTGGGGTCACTGTGTACATACATTACATTACTTATCATCTACTGATCCTGAGTTATATCTCGCATTATACTCCAGAGCTGTACTCACTATTCTGCTGGGGAGATCACTGTGTACATACATTACATTACTTATCCTGTACTGATCCTGAGTTATATCCTGTATTAGACTCTAGAGCTGCACTCACTATTCTGCTGGTGAGGGCACTGTGTACATACATTACATTACTTATCCTGTACTGATCCTGAGTTATATCCTGTATTATACTATAGAGCTGTACTCACTATTCTGCTGGTGGAGTCACTGTGTACATATATTACATTACTTATCCTGTACTGATCCTGAGTTATATCCTGTATTATACTCCAGAGTTGTACTCACTATTCTGCTGGTGAGATCACCGTGTACATACATTACATTACTTATCCTGTACTGATCCTGAGTTATATCCTGTATTATACTATAGAGCTGTACTCACTATTCTGCTGGTGAGGTCACTGTGTACATACATTACATTACTTATCCTGTACTGATCCTGAGTTATATCCTGTATTATACTATAGAGCTGTACTCACTAATATACTGATGGAGTCACTGTTTGCAGACATTACATTAGATCTGTTACTTGCAGTACCACTCCTCACCACTACCAGCAGCAAAGCCTTTTTTGCAGAGCCTATCTGTCTGATCCTGTTGATATATTTTATGAACATAAATAGCTTGGACATCTGATATCTTTAGAAATTAGAATATCCAAGTCATGCAGACCCTTTATTTTATTTGTCAAGGAAAAACCCTACACCAAATGTATTTTTCCCTTATTCCCTTTAGCAGGATAAGACTTCAAGGTGTGATGGGATTCAATGGCGCTGAGCAGGAGCAGACACGTCAGGTAAGGTGGAGGATGACTTTATTAAAACAATGCTACGCGGTTCACCACAGGTGCGGCTTCATCAGGCATCCTCCACCTTACCTGACGTGTCTGCTCCTGCTCAGCGCCATTGAATCCCATCACACCTTGAAGTCTTATCCTGCCATTGTCTCGCTTGGATGGGAAGGCTGCATACTGGACTTGTCTCTCACTCACTCTGACCACTGTTGTGTGTGAGTTTACACAACCGCTCATGGTAAGGGCATTTCCTATTTTACCTGTGGATCCCCTACCTTGCGGTATTACGTTTTGGAGCGCTCTTTCCTTCTTTTTTTCTACTTATTCCCTTTAAGAACCCTCCGGTTAGACGAATTAGATTCAGGTGAATACAGTCGCCAAGCTGGAATAGAACACTCAATTGTTGACTATGAAAAATACAATTTTAGGTCATTACTTGTTTCCCACTGTGAAAAGCTGACACGATGAAGAAAGCTTCGTAAATGCTGTCATCTATTCGGGGTGAATACAGATGATACCTCTGCAGTAAAGCCTATTGAGCTGTTGAATCACAATGCCGGTTCAGGAATAGGAGAGGCAAGGACATTATACTATGTGAAATACAAACAGTACGGCGGATTTGTATTACCCTTGGGTTTCCGTGCTCTTGAGTTCCTACTCTTAAAGGGGTTGTAAAGTTTTGAAAAAAGGGGTACCCCGACTTCAGGTAGAAAAAACCCAAACACATAAAAATGCTGCAGCAAGCATATAACATTGCCTACCTGTCTGCCCCTGTTCTGAAACCACAAAAAATCCATTTGTTTTGGGGACTTAATCCTGTACTTTCTGGGTGAGCAGAAATACAATTCCCAGAATGCACTGCTTCACAGTCATCCCATCCTGCCTACTCCCTTCCCGCAGCACTCTTGCCAGTTCTTCACCTAAAGCTGTTGCTGAATATCTTGTTTCACAGTAGACTATCACACAATCAGTGAGGTTGCAGCACTTGCTGTATGCATTCCCTGTCTGCTCCTCTGCCTGTGGAATTATTTATTTAGCAGAAGGTCACATGCTCTAACCACACCCCATTCTCCCTTAATGTGCTATAATGTATATGTATATGTGTATATGATGACAGGGAAAAGGTGATGTAGGCAGTAGGGGCTGGTCAGAGGTGGTGACATCACTCAGGACATGCCTACTGAGACAGAAGAGAATGAGAATGTCTCGAGTGAAAGGGAGGAGCCAGGAAGCTAACGAGACAACACCACACTGACAATGAGAGGACTACAAAACTTCCTGTCAGGAGAGAGTGATGAGCTGGGGAGCTGTTGAGACAACACCACACTGACAATGAGAGGGCTACACAACTTTCTGTCAGGAGAGGTGGGGAGAAGTTGTTGAGACAACAACACGCTGAAAATGAGAGGACTTCACACTTTCTGTCAGGAGACAGGGAAGGAGCGAGGAGCTGCTGAGACAACACCACACTGATAATGAAAGAACCACACAACTTCCTGTCAGGGTTATAGCACAGAAAAATGTGCTAAAGCCAGTATAATAACACTATATTAGTAAGTTATATATCTTTGGGAAAAAGTTTAATTTAAATACAATTTTCTGAATACTCCTTTCATCAGGAAGAGTCCCTCATGGAGAACAGCTACAAATTTCCCCTCTCATCTCTCTGGATTCCTGGACAATGCCTACTTGTTAGTCTTTGATATTAGGTTGATTATGTAGCGCCCTCTTGCTGAGACTCGGGATGACCAGCTATACTGTTTAATTTCCCTTCAGCACCACTAGAGGAGAAATGAGGAATTACACAGTACACATCAATGTGTTGTCTGTATAATACAGGACAGGACAGGTCCTCCAGAGCAAGAGCCACTCTTTGTAGCCCCTCTGGCCAGGAGACGAGGATCCTGAATCGCAGACCCTCCTCTAAACATGTCAGTCCGAGCTGGCACCTACTGTATCTTATGTGTATGGCTATTTTTACAGTCATGGATATAACAGGCACTAGTTGATAAAATGTAGAAACTGTACAGTAGTGGTGAATACATAGTATAGTGCTATGGAGCACATATATTATTAAAGGGGGTACTCTGCCCCTAGACATCTTATACCCTATCCAATGGATAGGGGATAAGATGTCTGACCCCTGCGATCTCCCTGCTGCACCAAGCATTTGTTTAGAGCGTCAGGTGCAGCGCCAGAGGCTCGTGATGTCACGGCCATGCCACGCTCGTGAAGTCACGGCCACGCTCGTGAAGTCACGGCCACGCCCCCTCAATGCAAGTCTATGGGAGGACGATAGACTTAGACTTGCACTGAGGGGGCGTGGCCATGATGTCACGGGCCTCTGCCCCGCATCGCCAGTCATCCGGCATGAGCCACCGCCCCACATTGCCAGTCATCTGGCACGGGTGCCGCAGTCAAGATCGCGGGAGTCCCCAGCAGCGGGACCCCCCCGCAATCAGACATCTTATCCCCTATCCTTTGGATAGGGGATAAGATGTCTAGGGGCGGAGTACCCCTTTAGGGTCTATTCACACGTGCAGTATTCTGTGCAAATTTGATACGCAGATTTGATGCGCAGGATTTTCTGCTGCAGATTTCAATGTAAACTGATTGACTGAACACAGCTTGAAATCCTGTGCATCAAATCTGCGCAGAATACTGCACGTGTGAATAGATCCTTAAAGCGTATCCGTCAGATCCAACAAAAAATATTTTTTTAAATATATCACTCAGTGCCTAATCCTGACCATGTACAAGCTGACAGTGGGAGGATTTTTCCTCCAGCTGTGAGCCCTGCGCTCACAGCTGTCAATCAAGGAAATGTGTCCATGACATAGGTGATGATGCATGGACACAGCAGGACTAGTGTGTGTCTGAGCAGGCAGGGGGGGGCAGTTGTTTGACTGGCTTTTTCAGTATGAAATACTGAAAATTTTCTAATGAAAGCAATTGCAAAACCTATTGGTTATACATGCTTTACAACATATCAAAAGTTTTTGTATCTCACAGTGCCCCTTTAAGGACCTTTGAATAGGTATTTTTCTATTACTCTTTGTACTAAACTTAACTTGCTTTACGATGTGTTATTTTTTTTCCAGCTCGATTGAATTTAAACCATCAATACACACAAGACTCCAAAATGGGATTTGTTATTAATGCAATATACGCCATGGCCTATGGCCTCCACAATATGCAGGTGTCTCTGTGTCCCGGATATGCCGGCCTTTGTGATGCTATGAAGCCCATAGATGGACAGAAGCTTCTGGACTGTCTCATGAAGGCGAATTTCACCGGCGTAGCTGGAGACATGATCGTGTTTGATGAAAATGGAGATTCCCCTGGAAGGTATGGTTGGATCTGTAATGTTCATTGGTTTATCAAAACCTGTCCAGAGGAAAAGTTGCTGAGTTGCCCATAGCAACCAATCAGATTGCTCTTTTCATTTTTAACAAGGCCTCTGCAAAATGAAAGAAGCAATCTGATTGGTTGCTGTGAGCAACTGGGCAACTTTTACTCTGGAAAGGTTTTGATAAATCTCCCAATATAGGTTCTTATTCGTCCATTACTCTGAGACCCCGACTGATCAAAACTTTTGACTTGTCTCTGCACCATATGAAATGTTTTTTCTAATGCCCGAAACATTTGAAGGGTCGCCCATGCTTGATGTCTCTACCAAAATTGGGAGTTATGGGAACAGAAACACAAGAGCAGCCATAGAGTAGAAAGAGGAGACAGTTACTTGGGTTTTCCATAAATATCCGTCATCCGTCTGTTTATTATCATCACTTGGGTAGATGTAAATACAAATCGGGTTGTCATGTAAGGCGCGAGGATCTCCGAAAATTTCAGTATAAAATTTCAAGTATCATAAGTCCATCGGAGTGACCCTGCATGCAGATATTTCTTCTAGGTATGAGATCATGAATTTTAAGAAGATGGGAAAAGATTACTTTGATTACATCAACGTTGGAAGCTGGGACAATGGAGAACTGAAGATGGACGATGATGAGATCTGGTCAAATAAGAATTCTGTCATCAGATCCGTCTGCAGCGAACCCTGCGCAAAAGGAGAAATAAAGGTAATGGCGGGGTTAGGGGCTTCATGTAATGCAGATGTATAAAAGGACATGAGAGGTTTAAGATTTAAAACATTTTTATCATCTATCTCTCATTTATATTTATCTATCTCATATCTATCTATCTATCTATCTATCTATCTATCTATATATATATATATATATATATATTTATATATATATATATATATCTCACATCTATCTATCTCATATCTATCTATCTATCTATCTATCTATATATATATCTCACATCTATCTATCTATCTATCTATCTCATATCTATCTATCTCATATCTATCTATCTATCTCCTATCTATCTATCTCATATCTATCTATCTATCTATCTCATATCTATCTATCTATCTATCTTCTATCTATCTATCTCCCATCTATCTATCTATCTATCTATCTATCTAATATCTATCTCATATCTATCTATCTATCTCCTATCTATCTATCTCCCATCTATCTATCTATCTATCTAATATCTATCTCATATCTATCTATCTATCTCCTATCTATCTATCTCCCATCTATCTATCTAATATCTATCTATCTATCTCATATCTATCTATCTCATATCTATCTATATATATCTCATATCTATCTATCTCATATCTATCTATCTATCTCATATCTATCTATCTCATATCTATCTATCTATCTATCTATCTCCTATCTATCTAATATCTATCTATCTATCTCATATCATCTATCTATCTATCTATCTATCTATCTATCTCCTATCTATCTAATATCTATCTATCTATCTCATATCATCTATCTATCTATCTCATATCTATCTATCTATCTATCTATCTATCTATCTCATGTCTATCTATTGAATCATATATCTATCTACCCCATTTAGACCATGATACATACAGTAGTGTATTTTTATGGGTTCTATCTTCATATACATATCCACATTTCTGGATTTACTTTTCAGAGCCCATTCCCGAATCCTGTAATGCTTTTTCTTTGTCTCATACTGATCTGTATTTCAGGTGATCCGTAAAGGAGAGGTGAGCTGCTGCTGGACCTGCACCCCGTGTAAGGACAATGAGATTGTGTTCGATGAATACACCTGTAAAGCTTGTGAGCTGGGCTCCTGGCCTACGGACGATCTCACAGGTAACTCATCACTGACAATAAAAGGGACGTCCGCTCGGGAATGGGGATTTTGGCTTTGGTACAAAAAATGTACTAATAGACTCCCTGTAACTTCTTACATTCTGGCTGCCTAAAACAACCACTAGGGGAGCTCAGGAGTTTACTGCATACACATTGTACAGTGGTCCCTCAACATACGATGGTAATTAGTTCCAAACGAGCCATCGTTTGTCGAATACATCATATGGTGAGGGATTCGTGCAATGTGAAGTATAGGAAGCTGTACTCACCTGTCCCCACCGCTCGCGATGGTGTCCCTGCCGCTCCCGATGGTGAACCCGGGCCTCTGCTGGGCTCTCCGCTGTCTTCTCCAGTCCTCTGCTGTCTTTTCCGGTCCTCCATTGTCTTCTCTGGTCCTCTGCTGTCTTCCGCAAAGCCTTACTGGGCCTGGGTAGCGACGTGATTACGCCGCTGCGTACGCCATTCCTATTGGATGACGTGCGCAGCGTATTGACGTCATCGGAGAGGGCCGAGAAGACTCCGGAAGACCAGCGCTGGACCCGGAGGGCACCCCGGAGCATCGTGGAGGGGTAAGTAATACTTACGCTGCCGGATAGCACTTAATGCGATGACCCCGACATAAAAAAGCACCATATGTCGATGCTGAAATCAACATGCGATGGCCTCTGAGAGGATATCGTATGTCGATTTGATCATATGTCGGGGCCATTGTAGGTCGGGGGGTCACTGTACTCAATAATAGAGCAGTATTCAATAAGCCCCAAAGCTGAAACACCGCACAGAATGCTATGTGTAAGCAGAGGACTGGCCACTTTATTAGGTACACCTGTTAAATTGCTTTTTAACACAATTATCTAATTAGCCAATCCCATGGCAGCCACTCAATGCATTTAGGCATATAGACGTGGTCAAGACAACTTGCTGAAGTTCAAATGGGGGAAAAAGGGGATTTAAGTGACTTTAAACGTGACATGGTGGTTAGTGCCAGAGGGGCCGGTCGGAGTATTTCACAAACTGCTGATCTACTGGGATTTTCACGCACAACCATCTCTAGGGTTTACAGAGAATGGTCCGAAAAAGAGAAAATATCCAGTGAGCCGCAGTTGTGTGGAGGAAAATGTCTTCTTGGTGTCAGAGGAGAATGAGCAGACTGGTTCAAGAAAACAGAAAGGCAACAATAATTCATGTAACCACTGGTTACAACCAAGGTCTGCAGAATACCATCTCTGAAATCACAACAAGTCCAACCTTAATGCAGATGGGCTACAGCAGCAGAAGACCACACCAGGGGCCACTCCTGTCAGCTAAGAACAGGAAACTAAGGCTACAATTCACAGAGGAACAAAAACTGGACAATGGAAGATGGAAGAACGTTGTCTGATATAATGAGTCTCCATTCCAGCTGCGACATTCAGATAGCAGGGTCAGAATTAAACAACATGAAAGCATGGATCCATCCTGCCTTGTATCAGTGGTTCAGGCTGCTGGGGGTGTAATGGTGGGTGGGGGCCATTTTCTAGGCACACTTTGGGCCCCTTATTACTAATTTAACATGGTATAAACACCACAGCCTACCTGAGTATTGTTCCTAACCATGTCCATCCCTTTATGACCACAGTGTCCCCTGTATCTTCTGATGATACTTCCAGCAGGATAATGCTCCATGTCACACGACATCATCTAATACAGGACAATGAGGTCACATGACATCATCTCATACATGACAATGAGGTCACATGACATCATCTAATACATGACAATGAGGTCACATGACTCCAATGGCCTCCACAGGCAACAGATCTCATCCTATAGATCACCGCTGGGATGTGATGGAACCGGAGATTCTCATCATAGATCTGACAAATCTAAAGCAACTGCGTGATGTCATCATGTCCATATGGAGGAACTGTGTGATGTCATCATGTCCATATGGAGGAACGGTGTGATGTCATCATATCCATAAAGAGGAACTGTGTGATGTCATCATGTCCATATGGAGGAGCTGTGTGATGTCATCATGTCCATATGGAGGAACTGTGTGATGTCATCATGTCCATATGGATGAGCTGTGTGATGTCATCATGTCCATATGGAGGAACTGTGTGATGTCATCATGTCCATATGGATGAGCTGTGTGATGTCATCATATCCATATAGAGGAACTGTGTGATGTCATCATGTCCATATGGAGGAGCTGTGTGATGTCATCTTGTCCATATGGAGGAACTGTGTTATGTCATCATGTCTATATGGAGGAACTGTGTGAGGTCATCATGTCCATATGGAGGAACTGTGTGATGTCATCATGTCCATATGGAGGGTCTGTGTGATGTCATCATGTCCATATGGAGAACTGTGTGATGTCATCATGTCCATATAGAGGAACTGTGTGATGTCATCATGTCCATATGGAGGAACTGTGTGATGTCATCATGTCCATATTTAGGAAATGTGTGATGTCATCATGTCCATATGGAGGAACTGTGTGATGTCATCCTGTCCATATGGAGGAACTGTGTGATGTCATCATGTCTATATGGAGGAACTGTGTGATGTCATCATGTCCATGTGGAGGAACTGTGTGAGGTCATCATGTCCATATGGAGGGACTGTGTGATGTCATCATGTCTATATGGAGGAACTGTGTGAGGTCATCATGTCCATATGGAGGAACTGTGAGATGTCACCATGTCTATATGGAGGGTCTGTGTGATGTCATCATGTCCATATGGAGGAACTGTGTGATGTCATCATGTCCATATGGAGGGTCTGTGTGATGTCATCATGTCCATATAGAGGAACTGTGGGATGTCATCATGTCCATATGGAGGAACTGTGTGATGTAATCATGTCCATATGGAGGAACTGTGTGATGTCATCATGTACATATGGATGAACTGTGTGATGTCATCCTGTCCATATGGAGGAACTGTGTGATGTCATCATGTCTATATGGAGGAACTGTGTGATGTCATCATGTCCATATGGAGGAAGTGTGTGATGTCATCATGTCCATATGGAGGAAGTGTGTGATGTCATCATGTCCATATGGAGGAACTGTGTGACGTCAAAAAATATCTAAAATGACAGGGGGACACTTTAAGTGTGACGTTGGATTTGCCTGACTTTCATGCCGCTTCTGCTTTCATTTTGCATCTGAAAAGACAGTGAAAGGTTATACAGTGTATGAAACAACTACAAGAAGCGATGATAAAAGCACATGTCGTATATTAGTATTGCGGCTCAATTTAAATTGTAAAGTAGATTTTTAATGAGATAACAGTGAACGCCTGACCTGCCAAATGAAAAGGGAAGATGAGATCAGACAGGAGGACGACCATCCGGGGCATGGCATCATCACTTTAGATAACAATGAACAGTCAGACTACAAAACGCCGGGCACAAAAGCTGTCACTGCCGTAATTATCATTTACTCTTGATTTACGTAAAAGCTGTTTAAACGCCAAAGATAAGTAGACAGCAGTGAATATTCATATGCTAAGTAACCTCTAAGATTTCTCATACAAGAGATTCTATTCAATTTCCTAATACTATAATTGTTTTTGCTTAAAGGGGTACTCTGCCCCTAGATATCTTAACCCCTATCCAATGGATAGGGGATAAGATGTCTGATCACAGGGGTCCCGCTACTGGAGACCCCAGCGATCTCCCTGTTGCACCCAACATTCGTTTAGAGTGTTTGGTGCAGGGCCGGAGGCTCGTGAGGTCATGCCACGCTTGTGACATCACAGCCACACACCCTCAATACAAGTCTATAGGAGGGGGCATGATGGCCATCACGCCCCCTCCCATAGACTTGCATTTAGGGGTCGTGGTAGTGATATCACGAGCGGTGCGTGACGTCACCGTATGTTGGGGGTGTCCCACAGCCGAGATCGCGGGGGTCCCCAGCGGTGGGACCCCCGCAATCAGACATGTTATCCCCTATCCATTGAATAGGGGATAAGACGTCCAGGGGTGGATTACCCCTTTAAGTCTGTAGCAAAGGTTTTATTAGGGAATCTCAATTTCCAGTAGAGTGTTAGTCCCTTTATCCTCTATATAGGATGAGTGTAAGTGTTTAAAAACCTCCTCAGTCAGTAGAAAAATACAACTGGTATAAAACAGTCAGAAGATGGGAGGAGGGCAATGCAGCTGCAGGTTGTCACTTAATGAAGGGATCAGTAGAGAAGGATATTTGTAGGGAATATCCTGTTACTGAGTAAGGGCAGGTTTACTATTGCGGTATAAGTCAGCAAACCAAACCAACAGAACACATACCTGTAGTTTCAGGTGACTTTTCAGCATATTATCCTACAAAATGTGCCCAATGAAATTATATCAACCAAACATTATCATGTTTTCAGGAAAAGCTACCATGTGTGTGTGCATGAGAAGCAGTATCATTTTTGGCCATTATATAACTTGTTTATGGCATTTTTTTTTCAGATTTCTGCACTGCAAGCTTTATTTTTAATTTTCAGTTCTGCCAGAACTGGTGGGTGGAGCCTTATGTCTGTGATGTCTCTGTGCACTGCACCAACACACGCACAAACACACACACAGAGGAGAAGTGGCTGCACTTTTTATCTCTATGTAGAAGTGCAGGATCTCCTCCTCTGTGTACAGTGTATACAGATATAGAAGTGCAGGATCTCCTCCTCTGTGTACAGTGTAGAGATATAGAAGTGCAGGATCTCCTCCTCTGTGTACAGTGTAGAGATATAGAAGTGCAAGATCTCCTCCTCTGTGTACAGTGTATAGAAATATAGAAGTGCAGGATCTCCTCCCCTGTGTACAGTGTATAGAGATATAGAAGTGCAGGATCTCCTCCTCTGTGTGTACAGTGTATAGAGACATGGAAGTGCAGGATCTCCTCCTCTGTGTGTACAGTGTACAAATACATAGAAGTGCAGGATCTTCTCCTCTGTGTGTACAGTGTATAGAGATATAGAAGTTCAGGATCTCCTCCTCTGTGTACAGTGTATAGAGATATAGAAGTGCAGGATCTCCTCCTCTGTGTACAGTGTGTAGAGATATAGAAGTGCAGGATCTCCTCCTCTGTTTACAGATATATGGAAGTGCAGGATCCATGTCTCTATCTACTGTAAACACAGAGGAGGAGATCCTGCACTTCTATATCTCTATACACTGAACACAGAGGAGGAGATCTTGCACTTCTATGTCTATATACACTGTGCACACAGAGGAGGAGATCCTTAACTTCTATGTCTCTATACACTGTATGCACAGAGGAGGAGATCCTGCACTTCTATGTCTCTATACACAGAGGCGGAGATCCTGCACTTCTATATCTCTATACACTGTACACACAGAGGAGGAGATCCTGCACTTCTATATCTTTATACACTTTACACAGAGTAGGAGATCATGTAATTCTATATCTCTATACATTGTACACACAGAGGAGGAGATCCTGCACTTCTATGTCTCTATACACTGTACACACAGAGGAGGAGATCCTGCACTTCTATGTCTCTATACACTGTAGACACAGAGGAGGAGATCCTGCACTTCTATGTCTCTATACACTGTACACACAGAGGAGGAGATCCTGCACTTCTAAATCTCTATACACTGTACACACAGAGGAGGAGATCCTGAACTTCTAAATCTATATACACTTTACACACAGAGGAGGAGATCCAATACTTCTATATCTCTATACACTGTAGACACAGAGGAGGAGATCCTGCACTTATATGTCTCTATACACGGTACACACAGAGGAGGAGATCCTGCACTTCTATGTCTCTATTCACTGTACACAGAGGAGGAGATCCTACACTTCTATGTCTCTATACACTGTACACAGAGGAGAAGATCCTGTACTTCTATGTTTCTATACACTGTACACACAGAGGAGGAGATCCTGCACTTCTATGTCTCTATACACTGTACACACAGAGCAGGAGATCCTGCACTTCTATGTCTCTATTCACTGTACACAGAGGAGGAGATCCTACACTTCTATGTCTCTATACACTGTACACAGAGGAGAAGATCCTGTACTTCTATGTTTTTATACACTGTACACACAGAGGAGGAGATCTTGTACTTCTATATCTGTATTCACTGTACACACACAGACGAGGAGATCCTGTACTTCTATATCTCTATACACTGTACACACAGAGGAGGAGATCCTGCACTTCTATATCTCTGTAAACACAGAGGAGGGTATCCTGCACTTCTATATCTTTATACACTGTACACAGAGGAGGAGATCCTGTAATTCTATATCTCTATACATTGTACACACAGAGGAGGAGATCCTGCACTTCTATGTCTCTATACATTGTACACGCAGAGGAGGAGATCCTGCACTTCTATGTTTCTCTACACTGTACACACAGAGAAGGAGATCCTGCACTTCTATGTCTCTATACACTGTACACACAGAGGAGGAGATTCTGCACTTCTATGTCTCTATACACTGTACACACAGAGGAGGAGATCCTGCACTTCTAAATCTCTATACACTGTACACACAGAGGAGGAGATCCTGCACTTCTAAATCTATATACACTTTACACACAGAGGAGGAGATCCTGTACTTCTATGTCTCTATACACTGTAGACACAGAGGAGGAGATCCTGCACTTCTATGTCTCTATACACTGTACACACAGAGGAGGAGATCCTGCACTTCCATGTCTCTATACACTGTACACACAGAGGAGGAGATCCTGCACTTATATATCTCTATACACTGTACACACAGAGGAGGAGATCCTGCACTTCTATGTCTCTATTCACTGTACACAGAGGAGGATATCCTACACTTCGATGTCTCTATACACTGTACACAGAGGAGGAGATCCTGCACTTCTATATCTCTATACACTGTACACACAGAGGAGGAGATCCTGCACTTCTATGTCTCTATACACTGTACACACAGAGGAGGAGATCCTGCAGTTCTATATCTCTGTAAACACAGAGGAGGGGATCCTGCACTTCTATATCTTTATACACTGTACACAGAGGAGGAGATCCTGTTATTCTATATCTCTATACATTGTACACACAGAGGAGGAGATCCTGCACTTCTATGTCTCTATACATTGTACACGCAGAGGAGGAGATCCTGCACTTCTATGTTTCTCTACACTGTACACACAGAGGAGGAGATCCTGTAATTCTATATCTCTATACACTGTACACACAGAGGAGGAGATCCTGCACTTCTATGTCTCTATTCACTGTACACAGAGGAGGATATCCTACACTTCGATGTCTCTATACACTGTACACAGAGGAGGAGATCCTGCACTTCTATATCTCTATACACTGTACACACAGAGGAGGAGATCCTGCACTTCTATGTCTCTATACACTGTACACAGTGGAGGAGATCCTGCACTTCTATATCTCTATACACTGTACACACAGAGGAGATTCTGCACTTCTATGTCTCTATACACTGTACACACAGAGGAGGAGATCCTGCACTTCTATGTCTCTATACACTGTACACAGTGGAGGAGATCCTGTACTTCTATGTTTCTATACACTGTACACACAGAGGAGGAGATCTTGTACTTCTATATCTCTATTCACTGTACACACACAGACGAGGAGATCCTGTACTTCTATATCTCTATACACTGTACACACAGAGGAGGAGATCCTGCACTTCTATATCTCTGTACACACAGAGGAGGGGATCCTGCACTTCTATATCTTTATACACTGTACACACAGAGGAGGAGATCCTGTACTTCTTTATCTCTATACACGGTACACACAGAGGAGGAGATCCTGCAGTTCTATGTCTCTACACACTGTACACACAGAGGAGGAGATCCTGCACTTCTATGTCTCAATACACTGTACACACAGAGGAGGAGATCCTGCACTTCTATGTCTCTATACACTGTACACAGTGGAGGAGATCCTGTACTTCTATGTTTCTATACACTGTACACACAGAGGAGGAGATCTTGTACTTCTATATCTCTATTCACTGTACACACACAGACGAGGAGATCCTGTACTTCTATATCTCTATACACTGTACACACAGAGGAGGAGATCCTGCACTTCTATATCTATGTACACACAGAGAAGGGGATCCTGCACTTCTATATCTTTATACACTGTACACACAGAGGAGGAGATCCTGTAGTTCTATATCTCTATACACGGTACACACAGAGATGGAGATCCTGCAGTTCTATGTCTCTACACACTGTACACACAGAGGAGGAGATCCTGCACTTCTATGTCTCTATGCACTGTACACACAGAGGAGGAGATCCTGCACTTCTATGTCTCTATATACTGTACACAGAGGAGGAGATCCTGCACTTCTATGTCTCTATACACTGTACGCAGAGGAGGAGATCCTGCACTTCTATGTCTCTATACACACAGAGGAGATCTTGCACTTCTATATCTCTATGAACTGTACACAGAGGAGGAGATCTTGCACTTCTATGTCTCTTTACACTGAACACACAGTGGAGGAGATCCTTCACTTCTATGTCTCTATACACTGTACACACAGAGGAGGAGATCCTGTACTTCTATGTCTCTATATACTGTACACAAAGGAGGAGATCCTGCTTTTCTATGTCTCTATACACTGTACACAGAGGAGGAGATCTTGCACTTCTATGTCTCTATTCACACAGAGGAGGAGATCCTGTACTTCTATGTCTCTATACACTGTGCACACAGAGGAGGAGATCCTGCACTTCTATGTCTCTATACACTGTACACACAGAGGAGGAGATCCTGCACTTCTGTATCTCTATACACTGTACACACAGAGGAGGAGATCCTGCACTTCTATGTCTCTATACACTGTACACAGAGGAGGAGATCCTGCACTTCTATGTATCTATATATTGAACACGCAGAGGAGTAGATCCTGCACTTCTATATCTCTATACACTATACACACAGAGGAGGAGATCCTGCACTTCTATATCTATATACACTGTAAACAAGAGGAGGCGATCATGCACTTCTATTTCTCTATACACACAGAGGAGGAGATCCTGTACTTATTTGCCTCTATACACTGTACACACAGAGGAGGAGATCCTCCACTTCTATATCTCTATACACTGTATACACAGAGGAGGAGATCCTGCACTTCTATATCTCTATACACTGTACACACAGTGGAGGAGATCCTGCACTTCTATGTCTCTATACACTGTACACAGAGGAGGAGATCCTGAACTTCAATGTCTCTATACACTGTACACAGAGGAGGAGATCCTGCACTTCTATGTCTCTATATATTGAACACACAGAGGAGTAGATCCTGCACTTCTATATCTCTATACACTATACACACAGAGGAGGAGATCCTGCACTTCTATATCTCTATACACTGTACACACAGAGGAGGAGATCCTGCACTTCTATGTCTCTATATATACTGAACACACAGAGGAGTAGATCCTGCACTTCTATATCTCTATACACTTTACACACAGAGGAGGAGATCGTGTACTTCTATATCTCTATACACTGCACACAGAGGAGGAGATCCTGCACTTCTATGTCTCTATACACACAGAGGAGGAGATCCTGTACTTCTTTGTCTCTATACACTGTACACACAGAGGAGGAGATCCTGCACTTCTATATCTCTATACACTGTACACAGAGGAGGAGATCCTGCACTTCTATATCTATATACACTGTACACACAGAGGAGGAGATCCTGTACTTCTTTGTCTCTATTCACACAGAGGAGGAGATCCTGCACTTCTATATCTATATACACTGTACACACAGAGGAGGAGATCCTGCACTTCTATGTCTCTATTCACACAGAGGAGGAGATCCTGCACTTCTATATCTCTATACACTGTACACACAGAGGAGGAGATCCTGCACTTCTATGTCTCTATACACTGTACACACAGAGGAGGAGATCCTGCACTTCTATATCTCTATACACTGTACACAGAGGCGGAGATCCTGCACTTCTATGTCTCTATACACACAGAGGAGATCCTGCACTTCTATATCTCTATACACTGTACACAGAGGAGGAGATCCTGCACTTCTATGTCTCTATACACAGAGGAGGAGATCCTGCACTTCTATATCTCTATACACTGTACACAGAGGAGGAGATCCTGTACTTCTATGTCTCTTTACACTGTGCACACAGAGGAGGAGATCCTGCACTTCCACTGTACACACAGAGGAGGAGATCCTGCACTTCTATATCTCTATACACTGTACACACAGAGGAGGAGATCCTGCACTTCTATGTCTCTATACACTGTACACAGAGGAGGAGATCCTGCACTTCTATGTATCTATTTATTGAACACGCAGAGGAGTAGATCCTGCACTTCTATTTCTCTATACACACAGAGGAGGAGATCCTGTACTTATTTGCCTCTATACACTGTACACACAGAGGAGGAGATCCTCCACTTCTATATCTCTATACACTGTACACACAGTGGAGGAGATCCTGCACTTCTATGTCTCTATATACTGTACACAGAGGAGGAGATCCTGCACTTCAATGTCTCTATACACTGTACACAGAGGAGGAGATCCTGCACTTCTATGTCTCTATATATTGAACACACAGAGGAGTAGATCCTGCACTTCTATATCTCTATACACTGTACACACAGTGGAGGAGATCCTGCACTTCTCTAACTCTATACACTGTACACACAGAGGAGGAGATCCTGCACTTCTATGTCTCTATATATACTGAACACGCAGAGGAGTAGATGCTGCACTTCTATATCTCTATACACTTTACACACAGAGGAGGAGATCCTGTACTTCTATATCTCTATACACTGCACACAGAGGAGGAGATCCTGCACTTCTATGTCTCTATACACACAGAGGAGGAGATCCTGCACTTCTGTGTCTCTATACACTGTACACACAGAGGAGGAGATCCTGCACTTCTATATCTCTATACACTGTTCACAGAGGAGGAGATCCTGCACTTCTATATCTATATACACTGTACACACAGAGGAGCAGATCCTGTACTTCTTTGTCTCTATTGACACAGAGGAGGAGATCCTGCACTTCTATATCTATATACACTGTACACACAGAGGAGGAGATCCTGCACTTCTATGTCTCTATTCACACAGAGGAGGAGATCCTGCACTTCTATATCTCTATACACTGTACACACAGAGGAGGAGATCCTGCACTTCTATGTCTCTATACACTGTGCACACAGAGGAGGAGATCCTGCACTTCTATATCTCTATACACTGTACACAGAGGAGGAGATCCTGCACTTCTATATCTCTATACACTGTACACACAGTGGAGGAGATCCTGCACTTCTATATCTCTATACACTGTACACACAGAGGAGGAGATCCTGCACTTCTATGTCTCTATATATACTGAACACACAGAGGAGTAGATCCTGCACTTCTATATCTCTATACACTTTACACACAGAGGAGGAGATCCTGTACTTCTATATCTCTATACACTGCACACAGAGGAGGAGATCCTGCACTTCTATGTCTCTATACACACAGAGGAGGAGATCCTGTACTTCTTTGTCTCTATACACTGTACACACAGAGGAGGAGATCCTGCACTTCTATATCTCTATACACTGTACACAGAGGAGGAGATCCTGCACTTCTATATCTATATACACTGTACACACAGAGGAGGAGATCCTGTACTTCTTTGTCTCTATTCACACAGAGGAGGAGATCCTGCACTTCTATATCTATATACACTGTAGACACAGAGGAGGAGATCCTGCACTTCTATGTCTCTATTCACACAGAGGAGGAGATCCTGCACTTCTATATCTCTATACACTGTACACACAGAGGAGGAGATCCTGCACTTCTATGTCTCTATACACTGTACACACAGAGGAGGAGATCCTGCACTTCTATATCTCTATACACTGTACACAGAGGCGGAGATCCTGCACTTCTATGTTTCTATACACACAGAGGAGATCCTGCACTTCTATATCTCTATACACTGTACACAGAGGAGGAGATCCTGCACTTCTATGTCTCTATACACAGAGGAGGAGATCCTGCACTTCTATATCTCTATACACTGTACACACGTAGGAGGAGGTCCTGTACTTCTTTGTCTCTATACACTGTACACACAGAGGAGGAGATCCTGCACTTCTATGTCTCTATACACTGTACACAGAGGAGGAGATCCTGTACTTCTATGTCTCTATACACTGTGCACACAGAGGAGGAGATCCTGCACTTCCACTGTACACACAGAGGAGGAGATCCTGCACTTCTATATCTCTATACACTGTACACACAGAGGAGGAGATCCTGCACTTCTATGTCTCTATTCACTGTACACAGAGGAGGAGATCCTGCACTTCTATGTATCTATTTATTGAACACGCAGAGGAGTAGATCCTGCACTTCTATATCTCTATACACTATACACACAGAGGAGGAGATCCTGCACTTCTATATCTCTATACACTGTACACAGAGAGGAGGAGATCATGCACTTCTATTTCTCTATACACACAGAGGAGGAGATCCTGTACTTATTTGCCTCTATACACTGTACACACAGAGGAGGAGATCCTCCACTTCTATATCTCTATACACTGTATACACAGAGGAGGAGATCCTGCACTTCTATATCTCTTTACACTGTACACACAGTGGAGGAGATCCTGCACTTCTATGTCTCTATATACTGTACACAGAGGAGGAGATCCTGCACTTCAATGTCTCTATACACTGTACACAGAGGAGGAGATCCTGTACTTCTATGTCTCTATATATTGAACACACAGAGGAGTAGATCCTGCACTTCTATATCTCTATACACTGTACACACAGTGGAGGAGATCCTGCACTTCTCTATCTCTATACACTGTACACACAGAGGAGGAGATCCTGCACTTCTATGTCTCTATATATACTGAACACGCAGAGGAGTAGATCCTGCACTTCTATATCTCTATACACTTTACACACAGAGGAGGAGATCCTGTACTTCTATATCTCTATACACTGCACACAGAGGAGGAGATCCTGCACTTCTATGTCTCTATACACACAGAGGAGGAGATCCTGCACTTCTATGTCTCTATACACTGTACACACAGAGGAGGAGATCCTGCACTTCTATATCTCTATACACTGTTCACAGAGGAGGAGATCCTGCACTTCTATATCTATATACACTGTACACACAGAGGAGCAGATCCTGTACTTCTTTGTCTCTATTGACACAGAGGAGGAGATCCTGCACTTCTATATCTATATACACTGTACACACAGAGGAGGAGATCCTGCACTTCTATGTCTCTATTCACACAGAGGAGGAGATCCTGCACTTCTATATCTCTATACACTGTACACACAGAGGAGGAGATCCTGCACTTCTATGTCTCTATACACTGTGCACACAGAGGAGGAGATCCTGCACTTCTATATCTCTATACACTGTACACAGAGGAGGAGATCCTGCACTTCTATATCTATATACACTGTACACACAGAGGAGGAGATCCTGCACTTCTATGTCTCTATTCACACAGAGGAGGAGATCCTGCACTTCTATATCTCTATACACTGTACACACAGAGGAGGAGATCCTGCACTTCTATGTCTCTATACACTGTGCACACAGAGGAGGAGATCCTGCACTTCTACATCTCTATACACTGTACACAGAGGAGGAGATCCTGCACTTCTATGTCTCTATACACACAGAGGAGATCCTGCACTTCTATATCTCTATACACTGTACACAGAGGAGGAGATCCTGCACTTCTATGTTTCTATACACAGAGGAGGAGATCCTGCACTTCTATATCTCTATACACAGTACACACATAGGAGGAGGTCCTGTACTTCTTTGTCTCTATACACTGTACACACAGAGGAGGAGATCCTGCACTTCTATGCCTCTATACACTGTACACAGAGGAGGAGATCCTGCACTTCTATGTCTCTATACACTGTACACAGAGGAGGAGATCCTGCACTTCTATATCTCTATACACTGTACACACAGAGGAGGAGATCATGCACTTCTATGTCTCTATACACTGTACACACAGAGGAGGAGATCCTGCACTTCTATGTCTCTATACACACAGAAGAGGAGATCTTGTAATTCTTTGTCTCTATACACTGTACACAGGACAAAACTTTTCATGTTGAAAGACAGTCTAGTATGTGGGGTGGGGAGCTTGATAACAGAAGAAAGAAGCATTTTTGTCTAATAAAATAAATTGTAAAATTTGTTATATTCGCTTGTTCTATTGATCTATGCAAAGTTTAGAACAATAGAACTTTTGATTTGTACATATAGGGGGAGATTTATCAAAACCTGTGAAGAGGAAAAGTTGACCAGTTGCCAGTAGCAACCAATCAGATTGCTTCTTTCATTTTTAACAAGGGCTCTGAGAAATGAAAGAAGCGATCTGATTGGTTGCTATGGGAAACTGGTCAACTTTTTCTCTGGGCAGGTATTGATAAATCTCCCCCATAGATTCTTATAGTCAGGCAGGGAAAGGGTGTATTTCTGGGAGAAACCTTCACCTGGGGCCTAATTAATGAAGCCCAGCAGAGAGAGGAGGTGTGTTATAAGGAAGACAATGTAGACAATGTAGTCTGGGCTCTCCCCTAGATCTTCAGTAGGGAGACAGAGTCGGTCTGAGGAGTACAAAGATAAGCTAAGTGTGAATTGTGTCTTATAAGGTTGGAGGTTGCTTGTTTTAACTTGCAGGGATTAGCCCACCAGTTGGCAGACAGGGTCTGTATTGTGTAGCTAGTGGCTAGACGGCCTAAGTTCTATCTCTAGATATCATTTCTATCCTCCTTCCATCCAAAAATCCTGGTGTATATTCTCAGACCGCTTTGTGAAAACCTAACAATAGTCAACAGATGTTTTTGGATTTCATTCGGTACAGTAACATGTGACCCATTGTGAATATCCCCTGACACACACACAAACAAGCCCCTAGATCTGAATTCTATAATCGACACCTTTGATTTTTTCTTTGTAGAGAATAATTCAAGGCGTCTCTTGAAAGCTGCGGTGAGAGCCCACACATAACTACACAACATGGTGGGAGCCTGGCTAAAATTAATATTGAAACAATTTCTTGCCTGTGGTTGGGGAATAAATCAAAGGTGACTTGTAGAGCTGGTAATAAAATATACTCGGTGGACAAGCCGAACGCCCAGTCCGTGCTGAAATTTTATTAAGAAATGCAAAAGTAACATATACTGAAGTGTGAAGTTGTTCAGAGACGATGATCTCCTACGTGATGAGTCTGTAAAATTATTCTATAAGGAAGGTCCTGACGTTTGCTTTTAAAGGGGTACTCCGCTGCTCAGCGTTTGAAACAAACTGTTCTGAACGCTGGAGCCTGTGCTGGGAGCTTGTGACGTCATAGCCCTGCCCCTTCATTATGTCACGCACCGCCCCCTCAATGGGGGAAGGGGCGTGAGCTCTTCTTTGGGAAGGGGCGTGAGCTCCCGGCGCTGACACCAGCGTTCAAAACAGTTTGTTCCAAACGCTGAGCAGTGGAGTACCCCTTTAAAAGGGATTTTCTACCTTAGTGAGCCTTATTTTCATTTGCCTTAATAGAAAGATGGGTTCTGAGTTGTACCCTTCTATGTTTCTGGATTGGATCCTTTGTATCTGCATTCAACTTATCTACACCTGTCCAGCTAGACAACTCATGCCAGCTTGTCCAGATAGCCATACTCATGCTTTTTATAGAAATCATGGCACAGCACATCAGACTCAAGGAGGAAGATTAATCGTGCAGCGTAAGGGCACACAGAATGACAAACCACATGAGCAAGAGAAATAAGATATTTGTGAGAGAAATATAGGTGGTAGACACATAAAAATAGGTACATGATATAGGTACAGGTACATGATCAAGATTAGGTACTGAGTAATATATTACATTTAGGGTTTTTTGT
Source organism: Hyla sarda (assembly GCF_029499605.1). Classification (NCBI taxonomy): domain Eukaryota; kingdom Metazoa; phylum Chordata; class Amphibia; order Anura; family Hylidae; genus Hyla; species Hyla sarda. The sequence continues at coordinate 25,832,553 of NC_079190.1, read as the reverse complement.
ATGATATGACATGGTACTCCCATACAACTTACAGTACTAATATAATGTTATCGCAATTCGTACTGGCTTCAGAATGCTTTTACTTAATTCCCCCGACAGGCAGTTGTGTAGTCCTCTCTTTGTCAGTGTGGTATTGTCTTAGCAGCTCCCCAGCTCCTCCCTTTCTCCTGAGACAACAAGCCCTCTCTTTCTGTCTCAGGAGGTGTGGTTGGATTTTGTCTCTGAGAGGGGACCCCCCCCCCCCTCACCCCTGTGTGATGTCACCACTTCTGATCACCTCCAGCTACATCACTATCTTCCATTCATATAAACATATACATAAAGAATTATGTGTTTACAGCATGCTGCCTTATGCTGAGCCATTCCACATGCAGAGAAGCAGACAGGGAATGAATACAGTTGGTAGTACTGCAACCTCCCTGATTGTGCAATAGATTTTTGGTGGTTCATTTGGTAAGTAATACCAGATGATTCTGCAGCATTTTTCTGTCTTCTGACCAGACGCCAGAGTACCTCCTTAATTCTATATTTGTGCAGTGAATTAGTAGCTGTGTATCTGAACAACCTAGCCCCAGCTGATGTAATGTTAGCAGATACAAGCAGACATACAGTGTAACAGTGGCCTGTGCTACATTTGTATCTGTGCCAGGGGCGATGGAGGATGTCGCTATGTTTTTATTGTTTGTATCTAAATACTTTCTTATTACGAAAATCATTTTATAGGCAAAGCTGCTTAAAGTAATCTGACAGATCGGGGGGCGCGGGGGCACCTGTGACAGCCGCCGTCCTCCACCTTAGCCATGCAGTGTATTATCTGCTGCATTAAGCAATGTATGTTTCCTGCCCTCGCCTATCTGGGAATATTTCTATTCTTCTCTAGGTGATAGGGTTTTCTCCAGCAAATCATTTCTGATCAGCAGGAATGAGCGTGATGAGAGACGACTTATCTACATATAATATCCCGCTGTTGCTAGGAGACAATGTTTTGCTCCCGGACAGATATAAACCATTAACCATTCATAGTGACAGCAGTGTGCCTGTGTATACCGTATACCGTACATATTTACTTTTTTATACGTTTTAATGTCCGTATCGGTAAATGCATCTGAAATGAAGTTTGCAAATAGTCTTCATTAAGAGTTTCCTTCCGTATAGTGTATACAGCTCCCCTGCTGACTCAAAGTTGCTTCTATTTTATTTAAGACTGGCTAAGCACTCTACGTTTGCCGGTCTTCCTGCCATATTGGAGCTCTTTAGAAGACCGGGAAAGCTGGATGGCACGCAGTACACATTGCAGGGCTCACAGTACTTCTCCAGCTTTCCCAGTCTCGTGAAGAAAATATCTGTCTGGTAGGGCAGACATATTGGAGCTCTCCAGAATAATGGGAGGATGAGCAAAATATCACTTCTGGGGCTTCAGAAGATTGGAAAAGCTGGGGGCACGCAGTATGCATGCCACCCAGCTTTTCCAGTCTTCTGAAGCCCCAGCAGTGATATTTTGTTATTCCTTCCTGCACTCCTCTCCCTGCCCCCGCATTAATGTCTTCTCTTCCCCCTCAAACTTCTCTTAGCCGGCAATAAATCTTCTCTCCACCGGTCACCCCAACCCCTGTCTCTGTCCCAACACTAACTATTTTGTGCACCTGCCTGCCGGAGAGTTAAATATTACTTTACATTCACATTGCTGCAGCAGCAGGATGTTAAAAAAAAAAAACCCTGGGCAATCTCCGAAGCTCCTGCCGCCACAGCAGTGTGATAGTAAAGTATGATTAAACTGTCCGGGTTCTGTTGTTTTACTTTTACTCTCAGGCTGCGGGGATTGACAGTATTAGGACATCCCGCATTTGGGTACATTCACACGGGCAGATTTTTTTGCTGGTTTTCCGCTACGCATTTGAAAGTGGGTGGGCTCTTCTCGGCTGTCCGCAGCAGATTTTCCGTGGTGGAATTTACACTGTGGAATATCCGCCGCAAGCCCCATTGAAGTCAGTAGGGACTTTAGCGGATTTTCCGCAGTGTAAATTCCACCACCGAAAATCTGCTGCGGACAGACGAGAAGAGCCCGCCCACTTTCAAATACGCAGCGGAAAACCCACAAAAAAATCAGCTCGTGTGAACGTACCCTAAGGCTTTGGGTACATCTCCTGATCATGTTATTCTCGGGCTGCTGAGATTGTCCTGGAGTTTTCTGTCTGGCTGTGGAGATTGTCTATATGGGGACATCTCTAGTATGTACTCTATGTACTACATTTTTATTTGACATATAAGACACTTATGTACCAAGTTTAATTGAAATATCTCCAGCCGTTTCCAGGTAGAAACCGCAGAAAAGTTCAGCTTGGAAATTCTATTTCGGCAGTAAACTTCCATTGTTTTCAATGGGATTCTGTTGCACCTTGCACATGATGGAATTCCAAGAAGTTCTAGCACCAAGTTCTTCCACAGTTGTGGCTGTGCCTGCAGCCCGACAAATTTTGTGTGAAAGGGGTCTAAGGGTGGTTTTACATCTGCTTTTAGAAAGAAAGCCACTGCAACTTTTGATGGAGTGTTTTTTTAAGCAAAAGCCAGAAGTAGATCTAGTAGGAAGCATTATTACAAGTCCTTCCTTTAGATTTCCGATTACTTTTAAATCCACTTCTGACTTAGGCTTAAAAAAAACTGCATATGTGATTCCATTCTTAAAGGAGTACTCGGTTGAAAACATCTTATCCCCTATCCAAAGAATAGGGGATAAGATGTTAGATTGTAGGGGTCCCACTGCTGGGGACCCCCAACAGTGGCGGCGTCTGGAACACAGAAGCTTGCAGTTTCCGCGTTTGTTACGTCACACCATGCCCCCTCCATTCTTGTCTATGGGAGGAGGCGTGACAGTTAATACACAGCCGTCACGCCTCCTCCCATAGACGTGAATGGAGGGGGCATGGCGGCTGGCATCGAGTTCGATCCATGCACCAAACGACATGGGTGCCGCAGCAGAAATCATGGGGGGGGGGGGTACCCAGCAGCGGGACCCCTGCAATCTAACATCTTACCCCATATCCTTTGGATAGGGGATAAGATGTTTTCTGCGAGTATCCCTTTTAAGTTATATTTTTGGCTTTGAAAATTGAAGGTGTTGAGTTAACAAATTTTCTAATCTTTGCCTTTACAGGATGTGACCAGATCCCTGTAGAATTCCTCCGGTGGAGTGACCCTGAGCCAATAGCAGCTGTAGTCTTTGCATGTCTTGGACTACTTGCCACCATGTTCGTCACAGCAATATTCATTCTGTACCGAGACACCCCTGTAGTGAAGTCATCGAGCAGAGAACTGTGCTACATCATTCTGGCCGGCATCTGCCTAGGCTACCTTTGCACTTTCTGTCTTATTGCAAAACCTCAACGGATTTACTGTTACCTGCAAAGAATCGGTATAGGCCTTTCCCCTGCTATGAGCTATTCGGCTCTTGTGACCAAAACCAACCGCATAGCCCGAATCTTGGCCGGTAGTAAGAAGAAAATCTGTACCAAGAAGCCGAGGTTCATGAGTGCCTGCGCTCAACTGGTCATCGCTTTCATCCTGATCTGCATCCAGTTAGGAATCATTATTGCTCTGTTTATCATGGAGCCTCCGGATACCATGTTCGATTACCCGAGCATTCGAGAAGTCTACTTGATATGCAACACCAACAATGTTGGTGTGGTGACTCCCCTTGGCTACAATGGGTTGTTAATCTTGAGTTGTACCTTTTACGCTTTCAAGACTCGAAATGTGCCAGCCAACTTTAATGAGGCAAAATACATCGCCTTCACCATGTACACCACCTGCATCATATGGTTAGCCTTCGTGCCAATATATTTTGGTAGCAACTACAAAATTATCACCATGTGCTTCTCAGTAAGCTTGAGTGCCACGGTAGCGCTCGGTTGTATGTTTGTGCCTAAGGTGTATATCATCCTTGCAAAACCAGAACGAAATGTCCGCAGTGCATTCACTACCTCCACTGTAGTCCGGATGCATGTTGGGGATGGAAAGTCGTCTTCAGCTGCCAGTCGGTCTAGCAGCCTGGTCAATTTATGGAAAAGGAGAGGTTCTTCAGGAGAAACACTAAGGTAAAATCTCCCTTATATATTATTTTGCCTCTGTTTTACAATGGACGATTTATCATGGATTCCTGGATGGTATATTCTTTACATTATCACTGTAGATTTTTGTTGTTAAGACATAAATGGATTGTAGGAGATTAGAGAAACAAGTCTACTTTTCCTTTGAAACCAATGCAATTCGTGTCTGTAGACCAAAGATGTAGTACCAGACATGGCCAACAAATAACTCCGTGAGGAACCATTTTAAGGTTCCAGTAAAATTTTAAATAAGGGTAGTCCACATCAACAACTGTGACAATAGCCTAGTTACATGGACAGACACTCTGTTTCATGTGCCTCATTTTATCTACACCACATATGTAGAATAATAAAATATATTTCATATTGATAACCAATTCAGAATATATACAGTAAACGAGGAAATAGAATTTCAAAATAGACTCAATTATGTTGCCCAGTTTTGACACCCAGGACCAAAAGGCCATTGTTAGTTCATATCCTGACCCATTGATGTTCCTCTGAAGAGAGTACAGTTTCTGACCCTGACAACTCAAGAGGCTTTGGCTTCCCCTCCCTTAGTACCCATTTGTTAAAGGGGTAGTCCAGTGCTGAAAAACTTATCCCCTATCCTAAAGATAAGGGATAAGTTTCAGATCGCGGGGGGTCCGACCGCTGGGGCCCCCCCCCCCCGATCTCCTGTACTGGGCCCCGGCTCGCTGGGCAGATAGCGGGTGTCGACCACCGCATAAAGCAGCAGCTAACATGCCCCCTCAATACAACTCTATGTCAGAGCCGGAGATTGCCAAAGGCAGCCCTCCGGATCTGGCATAGAGTTGGATTGAGGGGGCGTGTCAGCCACCACTTCGTGCGGTGGTCAACACGCCCCCATACAGGAGATCGGGGGGGACCCCAGCACTCGGACCCCCGCAATCTGAAACTTATCCCTTATGCTTAGGATAGAGGATAAGTTTTTCAGCACTGGACTACCCCTTTAACAAATGGGTCCTAAGGGAGAGAAAGCCAAGGCCTCTTGGGTGGTCAGGGTCAGAAACTGTACTCTCTCCAGAGGAACATCAATGGGTCAGGATATGAACTAACAATGGCCTTTTGGTCCTGGGTGCTCTCTACTTTTCACTATGATTACTGGGTATATGTGGTCACAGATCTGGACCATGATTTAAAGGGGTTCTCCACCCCTAGACATCTTAAACCCTATCCAAAGGATAGGGGATAAGATGTCTGATCACGGGGGTCCCGCTGCTGGGGCCCCCTGTGATCTCCCTGCTGCACCCGGCTTTTGTTTAGAGTGTCGGGTGCATCGCCGGAGGCTTGTGATGTCACGGCCATGCCCCCTCTTGATGTCACTGCCAAGCCCCTTCAATGCAAGTCCATGGGAGGGGGCGTGACGTATAGACTTGCATTGAAGGGGCGTAGCTGCGACATCATGAGGGGGCGTGACCATGACGTCACGAGCCTCCGGCCCTGCATCGCTAGTCATCCGACATGGAACGAAGTTCGCTCCGTGCATCGGATGACTGGGGTCCCAAGCAGCGAGACCCTCGTGATCAGACATCTTATCCCCTATCCTTTGGATAGAGGATAAGATGGCTAGGGGCGGAGTACCCCTTTAATTTAAAGAGGACCTGTGGTCAACCCCCCAAAAATTAGATTGTCATTACATATCTTAGGGTGCCCTGATCCCACACCTTTTTACAGTGTCTTGATACAACCTCCTGAGAGATGAGGGTTGATAGTTTGTCTGACAATTCGGGGAATCAGTCAGATGGGCGTGTACATCAGGTGATGGGCGGGATTATAGCCAGAGGGTGTGAATGTTGTACATTGAGGGGTGTGTATGCCTAATACACACCCCCTGACCATATAATCCCGCCCATCACCTGATAGTCACTCCCATTTTAATATTAAGTACACGCCCATCTGACTGATTCCCTGAATTGACAGACAAACTATAAACTCTCATATCTCAGGAATGGAAGGGGATATCAGGGAACTGTAAAAAGGATGAATGTAAAGTTTTTTTGGGTTGGTCACATGTCCTCTTTAATCTGGAAAATGTGTCTGTTATACAATAAAATAACATTTCGTAATGCAAATGGCCCTTTTTGCGGGAAAAAACTGAATGATTACAAAATAAGTGTCAATGGTAAAGAATCAGTCTGGCCCAGAAGTAACAACATAAGATATTGCTGTAACTTTCATGTTTTTTCCCCTCCTATTATTTGTACCATTGTTCTTGTCTTCCTCATTTCCATTCTCATCTCACGTGTTTACAGTAGTTTGTTCTTTGTTTTTTCAGTCTTCGCGCCTCCATCATCAGACCACCCGTTCCCGATGTAAGTCATTTTTCCAAGAACTCATTCCTTCCGATCCATGTCATGTTTTACCATCATCTGCCACTGTTAGCATCTAAAAGTTTATAAAGAAAATTGGTTTGATTTTTGAGAGTTTTTACTATTGAAAAAAACATTGACGGACCTCAGTAAAGAAGATCAACAGTGTTAGGCTGGGTCCACACTACGTTTTGTCCCATACGGGAGCGCATACGGCAGGAGGGAGCTAAAACCTTGCGCTCCCGTATGTGACCGTATGCGCTCCCGTATGCCATTCACTTCAATGAGCCGACCGGAGTGAAACGTTCGGTCCGGTCGGCTCATTTTTGCGCCGTATGCGCTTTTACAACCGGACCTAAAACTGTGGTCAACCACGGTTTTAGGTCCGGTTGTAAAAGCGCATACGGCGCAAAAATGAGCCGACCGGACCGAACGTTTCACTCCGGTCGGCTCATTGAAATGAATGACATACGGGAGCGCATACGGTCACATACGGGAGCGCGAGGTTTTAGCTCCCTCCTGCCGTATGCGCTCCCGTATGGGACAAAACGTAGTGTGGACCCAGCCTTACACCCTAATATTGTTATACTAGTGAGGAAACCACCAGTTAAGAGCAAGAACCTTAAGTGGAGGGGATGGGAGCGCAGTTCATTATTGTACCCAGTGATTTAAGCATTAGGGTATTATACTGATGTCCTTATTGTTATACTGTCATAATAAAAACTTTTTTTTAAATGGAAGATATAAGGAAAAAAGTTTAGACCAGTAGATGGAGAATTTGTGCCTCATGGCTAAGGGACAGTGTGGGTCCAAAGCCATCCTTAAAGGGTAGCTCCCACCATCCTCTTTTTTTTTTTTTCTGTCCCTGCCTATTGCCCATCTATCCCTAACCCCCTCCCTGCCTTTATTTTTTTTTTTTATTATCTTAAAAATGGCATTTTGTCTGCCTGGTAGTGTGCTCACTACCAGGCAGACTTCCCCAGCAGGCACCACGTCACTGATGCCTGCTGGGGGCCGAGTTCCGCCCATAGTTCTCCTGACAGGGTGCCTCCAGCTGTTTCACCACCACAACTCCCAGCATGCCCTGACATCTATTTGCTGTCAGGGCATGCTGGGAGTTGTAGTAGGGAAACAACTGGAGGCACCCTGTGTTGGAAGACACCCAGCCCCCGACCAATATCGCCCCCCTCCCCCTCACCTGTGCCGGACCATGAGCGGGGGTCCGTGGCAAGCAACAAGTGTATGCCCGGCTTCCTGTCATGCCCGTACACTCTGGAAACTGTCTCTATGTTTCTGGAGGATTGAAAGTCCTCCAGAACCATAGAGAGAATTACCAGAGTGTAGGAGCATGACAGGAAGCCGGGCATACACTTGTTGCTCAGAGTGTGATGGGCCCTCCTGTAAATGGCGCCCCCCTCTCTTTATAACGCGCTCCCGGTAATGACAGGACACAGCAGTGAGGAGGCGGCGTATCCCCACTGGAGCCGGGGCTGCAAGGAGAGGTAAGAGCCATGTTCCTCCCTGCTGCAGGGAGAATATTCAGCAGGGAGGCGGCCAGTGTGAGAGTCCAGGGAGCCAATGTGCAGCCCTGGATTTCACTGTGCTCGCTCTCGCCTGTTTGATTGACAGGCGGGAGCGAGCACCGCAGTGACTGGAATTCCGACTCATTTGCCAGGCTCAAATGAGACGAAATTCGGTGGTGACGTCACTGCAGAATGCATTCGGCCACTAGGAGGGCGACCCCTAGTGGCCGAATTTAAAAGTGATTTTAAACTGGTTTAAAATCACTTTTTTTAATTAAACTATATTAGAGATATGTTGTAGTACTTAAGTACTACAACATATCAATTTTTTTATTTCATGACAGTGCCCATTTAAAGGGGTACTCTTATCAACTGGTGCCGGAAAGTTAAACAGATTTGTAAATTACTTCTAAATTTGTAAATTATTCCTTCCAGTACTTATTAGCTGTTGAATACTACAGAGGAAATTCTTTTCTTTTCGGAATACAGTGGTCTCTGCTGACATCTCTGTCCATTTTAGGAACTGTCCAGACAGCATATATATGCTATGGGGATTTTCTCCTACTCTGGACAGTTCTTAAAATGGACAGAGATGTCAGCAGAGAGCACTGTGCTCGTGATGTCAGCAGAGAGCTCTGTGTTCCAAAAAGAAAATCATTTCCTTTGTAGTATTCAGCAGCTAATAAGTACTGGAAGGATTAAAGGGGTATTCCAGGAAAAAACTTTATATATATATATATATATATATATATATATATATATATATATATATATCAACTGGCTCCAGAAAGTTAAACAGATTTGTAAATTAGGAGAAAAAAAAATATATAAAAACCAGTCCTCTAAAGCACTAGGGGTATGAAAAAAGAAAATGAGTGAATAGAGTGTGGATCCAATTGTTTTAGTGAAAATAAAATTGTGTTTATTATGTAGAATAATATAGTATACAGCCAATCACCTAGCAGGGCCCTGGCAGGTGAAAGGCAATAAAATGTTAAAATATTAATAAAAAATTGCACAAAAATACAAAAGATAAATTAAATTAATATCCGCTGTAAAGATAAAAAGTCTCTTTTCAATGATCACAAGTCTCCTTGAGAAGAAATAGAATCCATCAATGCTGTATGCTAAAAATCACAAATATAGCGCGGATGCCGGGAGTGTCACAAGTATAATATAGTCTTGCAGAGACTCAATAGTAACACTTATCAAGGGTAAATCAATTATAAGTCCTGCAACAGTGTTGTGGTCTTGGATGCAGTAGCAAGTAAGCTGAATCGGTAGGTATAATTGTAGCGAATGTATCGCGGTGCACAGCACCACTCACCCTCCTCAACGAGCTTATACAGCCGCGATGGATGCAGTGCCTGTCTGTATTCCGGTCGGGGTGAGTGGCTCTCCGGGGGCTCCGAATGTCCTGGGCTGGCACGGAGAGGCGTTCGGCCTAACGCAGTAGTGTCCAGGAGTGGTGTCCAGGAGCTCTGCCGTCCGGGGCTGCGAATGAATAATCGACAACAGGTGCGTGTCCCAATGATGCGCTAGCAGTGCGCGCGTAATGGTGGTCCCGATACCTCAGGTTGTAAATTACTTCTACTAAAAAATCTTAATCCTTTCAGTACTTATGAGCTTCTGAATTTAAGGTTGCTCTTTTCTGTCTAAGTGCTCTCTGGTGACACGTGTCTCGGGAAACGCCCAGTTTAGAAGAGGTTTGCTATGGGGATTTGCTTCTAAACTGGGCGTTTCCCGAGACAGGTGTCATCAGAGAGGACTTAGACAGAAAAGAACAACCTTAACTTCAGAAGCTCATAAGTACTGAAAGGACTAAGATTTTTTAATAGAAGTCACTTACAAATCTGTTTAACTTTCTGGAGCCAGTTGATATATAAAAAAAAAGTTTTTTCCTGGATAACCCCTTTAATCCTTCCAGTACTTTTTAAGGGCTATATACTACAGAGGAAATGCTTATCTTTTTAGATTTCTCTTGTCACACCCACAGTGCTCTCTGCTGACCTCTGCTGTCCATTTTAGGAACTGTCCAGAGCAGGAGAAAAAACCCATAGCAAAAAAATGCTTCTCTGGTCAGTTCCTAAAATAGACAGCAGAGGTCAGCAGAGAGCACTGTGGTCATGACATCAGAGAAATCTAAAAAGATAAGCATTTCCTCTGTAGTATATAGCCCCTTTAAAAGTACTGGAAGGATTAAGATTTTTTAATAGAAGTAATTTACAAATCTGTTTAACTTTCTGGCACCAGTTGATTTAAAAAAAATAATTCCACGAGAGTACCCCTTTAAGGGAGGAAAGCTATTGGCGAGGCACCCCTACATGTGTGTGTGGCACCTTCCATTGTCTAGAACACATTATTGCATTATCTTTTATAATGCAATTTGTTAAGGCCCCCCCCCCCCCTACCCCCGCCCAATTCACTATAGTATTTAGTAAGCCTGGTGACAGAATATGAAGGGACAGTATACTTTATAAATGCCTTCGTATTATTCATTTATGCATGTACGGGTCCCAAAATATTGCCTCAAAGTCACATAAATACATTGACAAGACAGTTTTAAGAAGGTATACTTCAGTATGTATTGCACAAATGGTTAATCAAGGTCTTTTAGAATGAAAACAAAAAGTATGTGAACCTCTAAAATAATGATCAGTTGGTTTTCTTCTACACTCTTTGTTTAAAGAGAAATTAATCATTTTTTGAATAGTTAGAATTCTGTTGATGGAAAATGTTTAAAAATTTGAAGATGAGTTTTTGAAGTTCAAAGACCTAGAAGTGGGCCATATAGTTGTCCAGTTTACAGATGCAAGACCTCATGTACTGAAGCCTTGCTGGAAGGTAAAAACAAAGAACAGTAAAAAGGCCAAATATATAGACCTTCAAGCAAGTGACAGGACCCTAGAAAGGGGGTGTACCCGCTGCACCAAAGCCTTGGTCTCTAAAGGGTCCATAGTACCCTCTCCACAAGTATTTTAAATAGTACACGGTCAAATGGAGGCACTCTTTGAGATTTAGCATTGGGGCTCAAAAGCCTTAAAGGTGTACTCCCCTCTAGACATCTTATGCCCTATCTGAAGGATAGGGGATAAGAGTCTGATCACGGGGGACCCGCCACTGGGGACCCCAGCGATCTCGGCTGCGGCACCCAAGACATCTACTACGTTCCGTGCTGGATGACTGGCAATGCGGGACTGAGGCTCGTGATGTCACAGTCACGCCCCGCTCGTGACATCATGGCCATGCCCCCTCAATGCAAGTCTATGGGAGGGGGCGTGACGGTAGTCACGCCCCCTCCCATAGACTTGCATTGAGGGGGCATGGCCGTGGCATCACGAGCCTCCGGCGCTGCACCCAACGCTCTAAACGAACGACGTGTTCAGCAGGAGGATCGCAGGGGTCTTCCTGCTGCAGGAAGATCAGACATCTTATCCCCTAACCTTTTGGATAGGGGATAAGATGTCTAGGGGCGGAGTAGCCTTTTAAGTTTTACCTATACCCTAGGCTACCATCTAAGAATTTCGGTCTTGGTTTTTACCCCTTTCCATCACCCGTATTCAGATTTTTATGAGACCCATACATTTTTTCATTTTTCCACGCCTTATTTTTTAGAGACTAGTTGTACTTTTTACTGGCACTAGAAACAAAACAAAAAGAAAGATTTTTTTTTTAATTATTAACAAAAAAGTAAGGGTTCACATACATATGCTACCTTGACTGATTAAACCTATTGTTCAATATACTGATGAACCTATGAAATGTTTAGTACAGTGATGAATACTATTTAAAGGGGTTGTCCGGGGTTGAAATAATTTTTTTATATATGGCAGGGGATTGTGTGAAAATACAAGAGAAATATTACTTACCTACCCCAATCTCCCAACAGATGTCACTCCAACACTTCTGGTCTTTGCTCCTCAACACTTCTTCCTGGTTCCTGTGACATGTCCTCACCTAAGGAACTGCCCCATTCAGCCCAAGTAGTGTCGTCCTGTCCTTGTTTTTGTGGGGACAATATGTTACAGGAACCAGGAAGAAGCGAAAACCTGAAATGTTGGAGTTGCAGCTGTGTGGGATGAAGGTAGGAGAGTATCGCTTTTTTATTTTTACACCACCCAGCTAAATAAATAGATTGATAGACGTTGTTTTCTATGTGTAGAAAACCCCTTTTAAAGGGGTACTCCGCTTCCCAGCGTCCGGAACATTGATTTCCAGAACGCTGTGTGCGGGCTTCCGTGTTCACACCCGCCCCTTCATTACGTCATGCCCCGTCATGTGACATCACGTCCCGCCCCCTCAATGCAAGTCTATGGGAGGGGGGCGTGACGGCCGTCGCGCCCCATTCCCATAGACTTTCATTGATGGGGCAGGCCGTGACGTCACAAGGGTCGGGCCTGAACACGGAAGCCCGCACACAGCGTCCAGGAACTCAATGTTCCGGTGTGAGGTGGAATTTTTCAGACGCTGGGGAGCGGAGTAACCCTTAAAGGGCTTTTCTGGGGAAAAAAACATTGATGGCCTATTTTTAAGATAAACCATCAATATTATTACCTATCCTTAGAGAGGCCCTCAATATCAGATCAGTCGCGGGGTCCAACCCCTTTGGACCCCAATCGATAAGCTGATTAAAAAGGACTTTGTTCTTTGGTAACCATTACCGGCTCTTCAGTGTTTACCAAGCACAGCTTAAAATATGTTGTAGTGGCTGTGCCTGGTACTGGTGCTTGGTCCCACTCATTTGAATGGAACTGAGCTGCAGAGAGTAGCATGTATGTAGCAGCACCTGGTAAACAGTGATGAGGCTGCAGGGCTCGGCCTTCAGTCAGCTGATTGTGAGTGCTAAGATTCGGACCTGTACTGATCTGATCTTGATGGTGTAGTCTGAGGATAGGACATCAGTATTAAAATTCTAGAAAACCCATTCAATAGCGGTTCAAGACGCATCCTCATGGACCAGAACAACTACAGTGAAGAGGCTGTTGCCTTTGTTCTACTGACTGGTATAGGTCCGAAGAGTTGGAGCCCACAAAGATTACACATATTTTCTATAAAATCATTTTTAAGGTTACCCATCACATTGAAAGTGTAGTCCAATATGCAGGTATCATGTTATAGAGCAGGAGGAGCTGAGGGGAAGATATATACAATACAGTACAATCTGCAGGTATCATGTTATAGAGCAGAAGGAGCTGAGCAGATGATATGTACAATACAGTACAATCTGCAGGTATGTTATAGAGCAGGAGGAGCTGAGCAGATGATATATACAGTACAATCTGCAGGTATCATGTTATAGAGCAGGAGGAGCTGAGCAGATGATATATACAGTACAATCTGCAGGTATCATGTTATAGAGCAGGAGGAGCTGAGCAGATGATATATACAGTACAATCTGCAGGTATCATGTTATAGAGCAGGAGGAGCTGAGCAGATGATATATACAATACAGTACAATCTGCAGGTATCATGTTATAGAGCAGGAGGAGCTGAGCAGATGATATATACAATACAGTACAATCTGCAGGTATCATGTTATAGAGCAGTAAGACATCTTTCTAACTGTTTATATACATTACCTTTTTTGTTTTGTTTTGTTTTATTAACCCATCAAACTTTCTTTATTCTAGCATTTCATTTACTCCTGGGCCTACTCACTCCTATTGTCAGCAACCAATCGGAATGTAAGAATTTATTTTAAAACTCTAATCTCTGTTGTGTAGTTCTAGACAGGGCCAAACAACAAAAACCTTCCAGCCTAGCCGCTTCGTGTCTCGTTCGTCCGTGTAGTGTGTGTCGTCTCAGACGTGATCACTGTGTGTCGAAAAGCTGCATTTCAGCTGGATAGCACCATGGGGCTGAAAGCTACTGAGATGTGGTGACCAGAAGGGCATAGCTATTTTGGAGATTATAGAGAATATTTTCTATCTCCATTGTAACGTAATGGTTTTCATAAATTTTTTAGAAAAAAAATATAAAAAATTGTGTATGCCTGGGGGTGTTCTGAATTTTATTTTTTCACTATGGGAGGAGCTTTCTGTTGTGCTCTTTGTTGCCCTCTCCTGAGATTCCAAAAGAGGCACAAGGTACTTGACAAATCTACAATAATATTGGTAAAAATAAGCATCTGAAAGAGATGCATAAAAATGAACTATTTTATCTAACAGGAATTGTTCTTTAACCTCTTAAGGACTCAGCCCATTTGGACCTTAAGGACTCAGACAATTTTATTTTTACGCCTTTGTTTTTTCCTCCTCCCCTTTAAAAAATCATTACTCTTTTATATTTTCATCCACAGACTAGTATGAGGGCTTGTTTTTTGCGCGACCAGTTGTCTGTTGTAATGCCATCACTCACTTTACCATGAAATGTATGGCGCAACCAAAAAAATACTATTTGTGTGGTGAAATTTAAAAGAAAACAGCAATTTTGCAAATTTTGGAAGGTTTTGTTTTCACGCTGTACAATTTATGGTAAAAATGTTCTTTGTGTGTTCGTGTGTTCTTTATTCTTTGAGTCAATACGATTTGAGTCACACTTTTCTATTACTGTTGCGCTTAAAATCGCAAACTTTTTAACCAAATTAGTACATTTAAAATCCCCCTATTTTGAAGACCTATAACTTTTTCATTTTTCCGTATAAGCGGCGGTATGAGGGCTCATTTTTTGCGCCGTGATCTGTACTTTTTATTGATACCATATTTGCTTAAACAAAACTTTTTTATTACATTTTTTATAAAAAAATTTTTGGAATAAAATGTTATAAAAAAGCAGCTATTTTGGATTTTTTTTTTTCGTTCACGCTGTTCACCGTACGGGGTCATTTACATTTTATTTTATTAGTACGGATATTTACGCATGCGGCGATACCAAATATGTATATGAAATAATTTTTTTACACTTTTTGGGGGTAAAATAGGGAAAATGGGACAATTTACGTTTTTATTGGGGGAGGGGGTTTTTCACATTTTTTTTTTACTTTTACTTTTATTTTTACACTCTTATAGTCCCCATAGGGGACTATTTATAGCAACCATTCGATTGCTAATCCTGTTCAGTGCTATGTATAGGACACAGCACTGATCAGTATTATTGGTCATCTTCTGCTCTGGTCTGCGGAAAGGCAGATCAGAGCAGAAGACTCCCGGAAGACAGCGGAGGCAGGTGAGGGGACCTCCGACTGCTGTGCAGGATGATCGGATGGCCACGGCAGCGCTGCGGGCGATCCGATCATCCTGTTAAGTGATCGCGATGCTGCAGATGCCGTGATCTGTATTGATCACGGCATCTGAGGGGTTAATGGCGGACATCCGCGGGATCGCGGGTGTCCGCCATTACCGGCGGGTCCCTGGCTGCAATCCACAGCTGGGACCTGCCGCGCATGATGCCGGCATCGCTCCGATGCCCGCGACTATGCTCAGGACGTAAATGTATGTCCTGGTGCGTTAAGTACCACATCACCAGGATGTACATTTACGTCCTGCGTCGTTAAGGGGTTAAGGAATAATAATAATAAAAATATAAAATACCGGACATCTATCTGTAGGCATCTGTAGCCATTTTGGTACTGGACAGGTTTTGGTTTCACTGGGTGAGATACTTTTGAGGAAACTCTGGGTTGATGGGAAAGAAACCCCGAGCGTTTACCAACAGATGGGTTTGGTTCGGCCAATAATCCCTTGTCAAATTTCAATTTTCTTTAAAGGGAACCAATCATCAAATTTTACCATATATAGTGAATGGCAACGTGTTCTATATGATAAAATTGTCTTCCTTCTCATACATGGGAGACTTGCTGGTAACGATGATGAAGTTTGAAAGGTGTCCCCCGCCGGCCAATAAGCAGTCCCCTGAGTAGGAGCCATGCTCTTATAGTCTTATCTGCTTGGACTGGAATCACGACCCCATCAGCATGATTGACAGACCCCGTCACCGCTCTGTTCTCTGATGGGACTAGAAGAGGATGGCTGACACCCAGAGGACTACTTATGGGGCTGCAGGGGACACCTTTTAAACCTCATATCTTCGCCATTGCTTCTAGCAGGAATGTCTCCCAGGCATGGTAAGGAAGAAGAGTTTACCATATATAATGTGTTATTTATATGGTAAAATCTAATGACAGGTTCCCTTTAATAGTTGAAACATTAAAGAAGCATTCCAGGGTGTAGTTTTTCCCCATATGACGCACACATTATCATCACTGGTCCTACAGCACAATCTGTTTCATTCCAGCACAGCTGCATCCATATGTTCATTACTGTAACTTGGTCATGTGATCACCAGAATGACCCACACAAATTTACAGTGCTTAAAGGGTTACTCGTGACGTCATATCTCACACCCTGCCCCTCATGATGTCACACCCTGCCCCCTCAATGCAAGTCTATGGGAGGGGGCGTGGCAGCCGTCACGCCCCCTCCCACGGACTTTCATTGAGGGGGTGGGGCATGACATCACGAGCTCCCTGCGCCAGCTCCAGCGTTTGGAACAGTTTGTTCCATACGCTGAGCTGTGTCAGAGGAAGTGGTCAGTTCTGAGTCTGAAATACTGATCTCGACTGGCAGGACCCTCCTCGTCTTGGAAGGAGTGCTTCTGAGACATGCAGAGCGTGAAAGTAAGCGCTGCGGAGCAAAGCAAGTAAGATCTTTTCTGCTCCCTGGACAACCCCTTCCTTGGAGTTGCAGTCTTGCAACAACCGGAGGTCCACAGATAGAACACTATTCTTGTGGACCTCTGAACATCTGTGCAAAGCAAAAAGTGTCCATTGATTTTCATTGGATGTAATATAATACTGTAAGTCCCATGTGGTGGCCCCACAGGAGAACAAATGCTGCCAGGTTCCTGTGCGGATTATATGCGATTGATGGGCATCCAAGCAGAATGAAACCTGCAATAACAGACTTTATTTTTGGGGGGACATTGTCCAAAATGGACAACCCCCATAAGCCTTAGGTAAGTACCTTTTTGTTGGGTTCCAAATAGAGCAGCTGTTTTCACGTCTAATCCCTGGCACCTAATGAATAACAAAATAATTCTCCTGTTTCTTTGCTATTGTACTATTTATAGACAACTTTTATTCTTGCAACACAATTTGAATGACTGCCATAGTAGGGGATCTATTTCCTTCTAGGTGACCCCAATGGAAAAAAATGTATTCAATAGGACGAATAAAATCTAACACATGGAATCAATGAAACACTAAAAAAGGATGCATAGAACCTGTCTCTCGTGCATTGTCTGTCTATTTAAAAAAAATGTTTCTACGTTTCAATGGAAAGTTTTTAAATGTGTTATCCTATATTTGTAAATGTTGTGTTCTTTTGTCCTTTTTCTTTCAAGTATGGGTTTCTTATGGTAAGTAAAGTATATGAAGCGGTACGACTCCAGTACCATGTGTCATGTAGACGTGTTCCTATTCATGTTACCTTCTTTCCCCAATGACCTGGTCTTCCCTTCTAGTGGAAATGTAGTAAATACTTAGATCCTGTTAGTTCCTTGTCTTATAATAGACATCCATAGTATTAGTGGTGGTGTACTCCTTGGTGATATATGGGGTATCTGATTGATAAAAGATATCCATATCAAATGGGGCCCAGTTGACAAGGACTGATTTATAGTTCTATAATGGAATCCATTTTCTGTTATCATAGATTTGTATGTGCCTTCAGCTTTAAGAAGTCTGTTCTTCCAAACTGGTGTGTTAATACGAAGTCTATTGCTGCCATTTTTATACAACCATAAAAGGTTTTTCAGGATTTTCAGTTGATGAACCACTCTTAGGATAGGCCATCAAAGCCTGATCTGTGGGGAATTATCCAGATACAGCATATTGTACCTGGTCTGGATAAACAATAAAGAGGCCTCAATCTACTAAACGGTGGGATTGAGCTTCCATGATCCAAAGTTTCGGCCATTAATTGAAAGTAACAAAAACAAGCATGTAATAAGTATTATACTATAGAATGCATCAAATGTTCTTCTGTTCCTCTGGGTAGCAAACAAATATATACATTTCTATATGTAATATTTTAACCAAGAGGGGCAACTTAGGCTATTGCACTACATACTAAGAGACAGCACACCATGTGGACATTCATAGTATTACACATTATTGCTCATCTTTCTTCCTTGCTAGTACATTTTGATGTTTCTTATGGCTATGTCCTTGGAAACAGTAAGGATATATGAACCTGCCTCATTCAGGCATTCGTTGGATGACCATTGGTTCTTTTGTTGTTCTGTCCAGTTGTCAAGATGTCACCCATTTCCTAGTGCTGATTATAATTCCCCCTTCCGATTCTGTCAACTTACTTTGGCTTTGTTCATATTAAAATTCATGGATCTTATTTTGATTCTAGTTCATCATCTCGCTCCATCCATGTCCATTGATCTGGCTATACCTTTGCCCCAAATATCGTAAACCAAAAATGCTATTGTGTGTTGATTCCAGTTTTCTCCTCTGTCATGTCTTCCATGACTTCACAAACATCAAGGATCAAACCTACTTCAAAAGTAAAGACTGGAGTCTTCTTGGGTCCAGCACCTTAGTCTAGCCTGTTGAATTCCAAAAAGTTTCACAAAGGATCTACTACTTAGGCCTATATTAGAATGTGAATCCTGCTGCAGTTCCACTTCTGCTAGATGTGCATGATTTCACCCAACAACATCTAGCAAGTTAACAGATATGACAAGGTTATCCGAGCACTCTTCGGGATGCTTTCTAGGAGGGTCACTGTCACGATGCCGGCTGGCAGGTAGTGGATCCTCTGTGCCAGAGAGGGATGGCGAGGACCGCGCTAGTGGACCGGTTCTAAGCCACTACAGGTTTTCACCAGAGCCCGCCGCAAAGCGGGATGGTCTTGCTGCGGCGGTAGTGACCAGGTCGTATCCACTAGCAACGGCTCACCTCTCTGGCTGCTGAAGATAGGCGAGGTACAAGGGAGTAGGCAGAAGCAAGGTCGGACGTAGCAGAAGGTCGGGGGCAGGCGGCAAGATTCGTAGTCAGGGGAGATAGCAGGAGTTCTGGTACACTGGCTTTAAACACACAAAACGCTTTCACTAGGCACAAGGGCAACAAGATCCGGCAAGGGAGTGCAAGGGAGGAGACTAGATATAGCCAGGGAACAGGTGGGAGCCAATTAAGCTAATTGGGCCAGGCACCAATCATTGGTGCACTGGCCCTTTAAATCTCAGGGAGCTGGCGCGCGCGCGCCCTAGAGAGCGGAGCCGCGCGCGCCAGCACATGACAGCAGGAGACGGGAACGGGTAAGTGACCTGGGATGCGATTCGCGAGCGGGCGCGTCCCGCTGTGCGAATCGCATCCCCAACGGCCATGACAGGGCAGCGCTCCCGGTCAGCGGGACCGACCGGGGCGCTGCGGAGAGAGAGACGCCGTACGCGCTCCGGGGAGGAGCGGGGACCCGGAGCGCTAGGCGTAACAGTACCCCCCCCCTTAGGTCTCCCCTTCTCTTTGTCTGGTAACTGCCTCCCCTGGGATGAGGACACCGGGAAAGGATGGAGGGATTCCTCAACAGCAGGCGGAACAGCAGGAGTAGGGATGGGGAGGGAGGGCAGAGGGCGAGACTTGGCACGGGGCAGTGTGACACCAGGACGAGGGCCATGAGGGGACACAGAGGTTTGCCTGATGGGACTGGGAGGGGGGGAGAGGTATTTCTTGTGGCAGGCAGAGTCCTTAATGACCTTAGGGGGACCGGATACAGGAGGAACCACAGGGTCACGGCAGGGAGTACTGGGGACCGGTTGAAGGCAGTCCTTGGAACAAGAGGGACCCCAACTCTTGATCTCCCCAGTGGACCAATCCAGGGTTGGGGAATGGTGTTGAAGCCAGGGTAGTCCAAGGAGAACTTCAGAAGTGCAATTAGGAAGGACAAAAAATACAATTTCCTCGTGATGAGGTCCGATGCACATTAGGAGGGGCTCCGTGCGATAACGCACGGTGCAGTCCAATCTGGCTCCGTTGACCGCGGAAATGTGGAGTGGCTTGACAAGACGGGTCACCGGAATGCGGAATTTATTCACTAAGGACTCCCGAATAAAATTCCCAGAAGCTCCAGAGTCCAGGCAGGCCACGGCTGAGAGGGGAGAGCTGGCTGACGTAGAAATCCGAACAGGCACCGTGAGACGTGGAGAAGTCGACTTAGCATCAAGAGACGCCACACCCACGAGAGCTGGGTGCGAGCGTGCGTTTCCCAGACGTGGAGGACGGATTGGGCACTCCACCAAAAAATGTTCAGTACTGGCACAGTACAGACAAAGATTCTCTTCCTTACGGCGATTCCTCTCTTCCAGGGTCAGGCGAGACCGATCCACTTGCATGGCCTCCTCGGCGGGAGGCCTAGGCGCAGATTGCAGTGGAGACTGTGGGAGAGGCGTCCAGAGATCTAAGTCTTTTTCCTGGCGGAGCTCTTGATGCCTCTCAGAAAAACGCATGTCAATGCGAGTGGCTAGATGAATGAGTTCATGCAGGTTAGCAGGAGTCTCTCGTGCGGCCAGAACATCTTTAATGTTGCTGGATAGGCCTTTTTTAAAGGTCGCGCAGAGAGCCTCATTATTCCAGGAAAGTTCAGAAGCAAGGGTACGGAATTGTATGGCGTACTCGCCAACGGAAGAATTACCCTGGACGAGGTTCAGCAGGGCAGTCTCAGCAGAAGAGGCTCGGGCAAGTTCCTCAAAGACACTTCGAATTTCCGAGAAGAAGGAGTGTACAGAGGCGGTGACGGGGTCATTGCGGTCCCAGAGCGGTGTGGCCCATGACAGGGCTTTTCCAGACAGAAGGCTGACTACGAAAGCCACCTTAGACCTTTCAGTGGGAAACTGGTCCGACATCATCTCCAAGTGCAATGAACATTGCGAAAGAAAGCCACGGCAAAACTTAGAGTCCCCATTAAATTTGTCCGGCAAGGACAGGCGGAGGCTAGGAGTGGCCACTCGCTGCGGAGGAGGTGCAGGAGCTGGCGGAGGAGATGATTGCTGATGAAGTTGCGACTGAAGTTGGTGCACAATGGTGGACACTTCCGACAGCTGGTGGGTTAGATGGGCGATCTGTCGGGCTTGCTGGGCGACCACCGTGGTGATATCAGAGGCAACTGGCAGGGGAACCTCAGCGGGATCCATGGCCGGATCTACTGTCACGATGCCGGCTGGCAGGTAGTGGATCCTCTGTGCCAGAGAGGGATGGCGAGGACCGCGCTAGTGGACCGGTTCTAAGCCACTACAGGTTTTCACCAGAGCCCGCCGCAAAGCGGGATGGTCTTGCTGCGGCGGTAGTGACCAGGTCGTATCCACTAGCAACGGCTCACCTCTCTGGCTGCTGAAGATAGGCGAGGTACAAGGGAGTAGGCAGAAGCAAGGTCGGACGTAGCAGAAGGTCGGGGGCAGGCGGCAAGATTCGTAGTCAGGGGAGATAGCAGGAGTTCTGGTACACTGGCTTTAAACACACAAAACGCTTTCACTAGGCACAAGGGCAACAAGATCCGGCAAGGGAGTGCAAGGGAGGAGACTAGATATAGCCAGGGAACAGGTGGGAGCCAATTAAGCTAATTGGGCCAGGCACCAATCATTGGTGCACTGGCCCTTTAAATCTCAGGGAGCTGGCGCGCGCGCGCCCTAGAGAGCGGAGCCGCGCGCGCCAGCACATGACAGCAGGAGACGGGAACGGGTAAGTGACCTGGGATGCGATTCGCGAGCGGGCGCGTCCCGCTGTGCGAATCGCATCCCCAACGGCCATGACAGGGCAGCGCTCCCGGTCAGCGGGACCGACCGGGGCGCTGCGGAGAGAGAGACGCCGTACGCGCTCCGGGGAGGAGCGGGGACCCGGAGCGCTAGGCGTAACAGTACCCCCCCCCTTAGGTCTCCCCTTCTCTTTGTCTGGTAACTGCCTCCCCTGGGATGAGGACACCGGGAAAGGATGGAGGGATTCCTCAACAGCAGGCGGAACAGCAGGAGTAGGGATGGGGAGGGAGGGCAGAGGGCGAGACTTGGCACGGGGCAGTGTGACACCAGGACGAGGGCCATGAGGGGACACAGAGGTTTGCCTGATGGGACTGGGAGGGGGGGAGAGGTATTTCTTGTGGCAGGCAGAGTCCTTAATGACCTTAGGGGGACCGGATACAGGAGGAACCACAGGGTCACGGCAGGGAGTACTGGGGACCGGTTGAAGGCAGTCCTTGGAACAAGAGGGACCCCAACTCTTGATCTCCCCAGTGGACCAATCCAGGGTTGGGGAATGGTGTTGAAGCCAGGGTAGTCCAAGGAGAACTTCAGAAGTGCAATTAGGAAGGACAAAAAATACAATTTCCTCGTGATGAGGTCCGATGCACATTAGGAGGGGCTCCGTGCGATAACGCACGGTGCAGTCCAATCTGGCTCCGTTGACCGCGGAAATGTGGAGTGGCTTGACAAGACGGGTCACCGGAATGCGGAATTTATTCACTAAGGACTCCCGAATAAAATTCCCAGAAGCTCCAGAGTCCAGGCAGGCCACGGCTGAGAGGGGAGAGCTGGCTGACGTAGAAATCCGAACAGGCACCGTGAGACGTGGAGAAGTCGACTTAGCATCAAGAGACGCCACACCCACGAGAGCTGGGTGCGAGCGTGCGTTTCCCAGACGTGGAGGACGGATTGGGCACTCCACCAAAAAATGTTCAGTACTGGCACAGTACAGACAAAGATTCTCTTCCTTACGGCGATTCCTCTCTTCCAGGGTCAGGCGAGACCGATCCACTTGCATGGCCTCCTCGGCGGGAGGCCTAGGCGCAGATTGCAGTGGAGACTGTGGGAGAGGCGTCCAGAGATCTAAGTCTTTTTCCTGGCGGAGCTCTTGATGCCTCTCAGAAAAACGCATGTCAATGCGAGTGGCTAGATGAATGAGTTCATGCAGGTTAGCAGGAGTCTCTCGTGCGGCCAGAACATCTTTAATGTTGCTGGATAGGCCTTTTTTAAAGGTCGCGCAGAGAGCCTCATTATTCCAGGAAAGTTCAGAAGCAAGGGTACGGAATTGTATGGCGTACTCGCCAACGGAAGAATTACCCTGGACGAGGTTCAGCAGGGCAGTCTCAGCAGAAGAGGCTCGGGCAAGTTCCTCAAAGACACTTCGAATTTCCGAGAAGAAGGAGTGTACAGAGGCGGTGACGGGGTCATTGCGGTCCCAGAGCGGTGTGGCCCATGACAGGGCTTTTCCAGACAGAAGGCTGACTACGAAAGCCACCTTAGACCTTTCAGTGGGAAACTGGTCCGACATCATCTCCAAGTGCAATGAACATTGCGAAAGAAAGCCACGGCAAAACTTAGAGTCCCCATTAAATTTGTCCGGCAAGGACAGGCGGAGGCTAGGAGTGGCCACTCGCTGCGGAGGAGGTGCAGGAGCTGGCGGAGGAGATGATTGCTGATGAAGTTGCGACTGAAGTTGGTGCACAATGGTGGACACTTCCGACAGCTGGTGGGTTAGATGGGCGATCTGTCGGGCTTGCTGGGCGACCACCGTGGTGATATCAGAGGCAACTGGCAGGGGAACCTCAGCGGGATCCATGGCCGGATCTACTGTCACGATGCCGGCTGGCAGGTAGTGGATCCTCTGTGCCAGAGAGGGATGGCGAGGACCGCGCTAGTGGACCGGTTCTAAGCCACTACAGGTTTTCACCAGAGCCCGCCGCAAAGCGGGATGGTCTTGCTGCGGCGGTAGTGACCAGGTCGTATCCACTAGCAACGGCTCACCTCTCTGGCTGCTGAAGATAGGCGAGGTACAAGGGAGTAGGCAGAAGCAAGGTCGGACGTAGCAGAAGGTCGGGGGCAGGCGGCAAGATTCGTAGTCAGGGGAGATAGCAGGAGTTCTGGTACACTGGCTTTAAACACACAAAACGCTTTCACTAGGCACAAGGGCAACAAGATCCGGCAAGGGAGTGCAAGGGAGGAGACTAGATATAGCCAGGGAACAGGTGGGAGCCAATTAAGCTAATTGGGCCAGGCACCAATCATTGGTGCACTGGCCCTTTAAATCTCAGGGAGCTGGCGCGCGCGCGCCCTAGAGAGCGGAGCCGCGCGCGCCAGCACATGACAGCAGGAGACGGGAACGGGTAAGTGACCTGGGATGCGATTCGCGAGCGGGCGCGTCCCGCTGTGCGAATCGCATCCCCAACGGCCATGACAGGGCAGCGCTCCCGGTCAGCGGGACCGACCGGGGCGCTGCGGAGAGAGAGACGCCGTACGCGCTCCGGGGAGGAGCGGGGACCCGGAGCGCTAGGCGTAACAGTCACCAGTGCCTTGTATGCAATCTCTGCACATTCCTTCTTCACCTCGTACTCGTGGCTGGCCCATGAGACCTGTCATGGATGCATATAATTCAAGGTACTCACATGCTTATGTAGTTCTCTTTTAAAGAGTTCTATCAGTTTGGGGATTAAATGATTAATTCATCTCAAGTCTTCGTAACTTCTAAGCCACCTTCTAGAGGGCTTTGAAGAGCCAGATTGCTCTGCATCTGCCGCCACAGCTATCTCGTGCTTCAAAAGGAAGACTTAATCAGTCAACATGTCCTATGTTTATATTAACATATCTGAAATCCTTCCGAAAAATGAAGTAGATGGTCATTGATGTGTTGGAAACCCTTACATGATACATTAAGAATGATGTTGCCCAAATTGTGCTTCCACGGTTTTTAGGTGACCTTTTCTAGCCTTGGCACTCACACATTAACATTCACTTTGAGGAACATCTGCTTTCAGGAAAGAGAAAGTCACCGGAGACAGTGCATAAATCTGTGACATTTCAATGAGTATCTAAGTAGCCTATAGTCTTCCAACTCTTTAGGATCAATAAAGCAGGCAAATCTAAGTGATTTTAGACATCCATTTACTGCATTACCTGAATGGTTAGAATCTGCTTTGTTTCATACTTAGTATTGAAAAAATTAGGATAGACACGTATTATGCTGCTGTGGGAAAAGTGTTGGCTGAATGCTTGGCTGTATCTGTAGCAGAACAGCTGGTAAGTGACTCTGTGATTTGTTCTTATCTAAACAAGTGGATAAGATTGTCACACTCACCTTCTGCTCTCCTAGCAGACCCCAGAGCCCTGCTCCTGCTCATTGTTCTCATGTGTCCTCCAGTCTTCATGCACGTACCCTCTGGTCCTGCCTCTAGCACTTCTTCCTCTGTCAGTCATCTGTCTGCCCAAGCTACTTAACAATTCATCTGCCACCATTCCTTCCACAAGCTAATAGGTACCTGTGATTGTTCTAAGGCATTCTACAATCCAGTTTACTCATTGCTGAACTAGGTTGCTTCTAAACCATGTCTCTCTATCTCTCCGCCACCCGTCTTAATCTTCTGACTACCTACCATATTTAAAGAAGTCTGCTTGCCCTGACCTTCAGCTCCTCTATTATGAACCTCCCCTGACTTCACCTTGGCCTGTCTATTTTTTTATTCTTCTATGTTGGTACCTTGCTATAGTATTGCATTATCCAACTATTAGGACAGGCCTACAAATGTCATAGTGTTCCCTAAAGACCTGCACTCCGCTGGAAGCCAACCAGTGTACACCCCTCTGTGAAGATTCTCAAGACTACTGCATTTACCTCAAGAAGGGCTAGAGGAGAGACAGTTTCAGGCACCCCACATACGGTGACTGTGCCTTCACTTGTTGTGGAAGATACATTTTCTAGGTTTTAAGAGCTGTTCAGTTAATTATACAATCCCCATCAAGAGCACCCCACCTTTTCTACAACAGGACAGTACCCACAGTGCTTTCCAGGGGACATTAAACCATCTACACCTATTGAGCACCTCCGTCATTGCGTCTGGCCATGAAGCATGGTAGAGTCCACTGAAGGCCCTCGTGTCCACCTGCCAACCCATCAAACTGTCTACTGTGGGGCTCCCTCTGGGTCACCACAATTTGTTCTATCATGAGCCATTGCTAATACAAACTACTCTTAGGGTAGAAACCTGGAGACGCACTGCAGAAATATTCAGATCCCTGTTAAGGATTTAAAGGGTTACAATGAGAAAATCCCTTAGACAGTGTTCTCAAGTCTAAAGCTAAATGCATCACAACCCAGGGCATCCCCACCATTTCAGGTTGGCTTCGTACCAGACACATATCAGACCGTATAGCTCTTTTATTTCAAGTACCACTCGGCTGACCATGTCTACTGAGGTTATCTTTACTTTCATGCAGGAAAATCCAGTGAGACTATTACTATTAGGGTTTGAATATACATGATCAACTTCTGAAATAGAATGCCGTTCATCTACAGCATATTCTAAATATTAGATCTCAATGGCATTAGTCTAAAAATTTTAATGTTGAGCAGAAAGGACATATGTTAGCTAATATCTTTTTTTTTTTATTATATTTTTACTGAAATCTACTTCAATATTCTTTCTGCGCTGAAGCTGCTTTCTTGGCCATGATTCTTCACGGGTCTGAAGGTGTGAACTGGCCCATATCTTTCCCAAAGTCCTAGTTGGGAATTTTTGTGGTACTCTATCTTAACCAAAAGTTCAGATGTTTCATTGCCAACAAGGCTTTATAAGAATATCTGTATTTGTTTCCTATTTACAGCCAGTACTCAGGCTGGAGGTGTGATGTCATAGGCTTGGTGTCCATCATGCTATAACCAGAGTTGTCATCTGTCAGAATTTGCCATTATCTTCTTAAGGGAAATACTATCAAAGATGTGAAAGATGTAAGGGCCACTGTCGGCTAAATTCAATTTCCATGTTGTGGCTGTAGGATTCTCAAAGATATCTGAGGAAATCATCTGTTATCTGCTTAGGCCATACACCCTACTGGTAAACCACATATACCAGGATCATTACTATAACCAGGTTATCAAGTATAGTTGTCTATAAAGTTAGGTCCCCTTGGAAAGATCCCATGGTTCAGTAATCTTTTGAGATGTTAACTTTTGTATTCTAGGGTGGTATGACCTCTAAAAGTTTGCCAGTATGAAGTTCACCACCATTTTTGGTTTTTGTTTAGAAGTTCACTGCTCAAAAAAATAAAGGGAACACTAAGTTAACACATCCTAGATCTGAATGAATGAACTAATCATATGAAATACTTTCGTCTTTACATAGTTGAATGTGCTGACAACAAAATCACACAAAAATTATCAATGGAAATCAAATTTATCAACCCATGGAGGTCTGGATATGGAGTCACACTCAAAATCAAAGTGGCAAAAAAAAACACACTACAGGCTGATCCAACTTTGATGTAATGTCCTTTAAACAAATCACAATGAGGCTCAGTAGTGTGTGTGGCTTCCATGTGCCCGTATGACCTCCCTACAATGCCTGGGCATGCTCCTGATAAAGTGGACAGTCTGTGGTGCAATGTGGCATTGGTGGATGGAGCGAGACATGATGTCCCAGATGTGCTCAATCGGATTCATGTCTGGGGAACGGGCGGGCCAGTCCATAGCATCAATGCCTTCCTCTTGCAGGAACTGCTGACACACTCCAGCCACATGAGGTCTAGCAATGTCTTGCATTAGGAGGAACCTAGGGCCAACCGCACCAGCATATGGTCTCACAAGGAGGAGACCATCTCGGTACCTAATGGCAGTCAGGCTACCTCTGGCAAGCACATAGAGTGCTGTGCAGCCCCCAAAAGAAATGCCACCCCACACCATTACTGACCCACCATCAAACCGGTCATGCTGGAGGATGTTGCAGGCAGCAGAATGTTCTCCATGGGGGTCAACAGGAGGATGTTGCAGGCAGCAGAACGTTCTCCATGGCATCTCCAGACTCTGTCAAATGTGCTCCGTGTGAACCTGCTTTAATCTGTGAAGAGCACAGGGCGCCAGTGGCGAATTTGCCAATCTTGGTGTTCTCTGGCAAATGCCAAACGTCCTGCATGGTGTCGGGCTGTAAGCACAACCCCCACCTGTGGACATCGGGCCCTCATACCACACTCATGGAGTCTGTTTCTGACCGTTTGAGTGGACACATGCACATTTGTGGCCTGCTGGTGGTCATTTTGCAGGGCTCTGGCAGTGCCCCTCCTGATCCTCCTTGCACAAAGGCGGAGGTAGTGGTCCTGCTGCTGGGTTGTTGCCCTCCTATGGCCTCCTCCATGTCTCCTGATGTACTGGCCTGTCTACTGGTAGTGCCTCCATGCTCTGGACACTACGCTGACAGGCACAGCAAACCTTCTTGCCACAGCTCGCATTGATGTGCCATCCTGGATGAGCTGCACTACCTGAGTCACCTGTGTGGGTTGTAGACTCCGTCTCATGCTACCATGAAAGCACCGCCAGCATTCAAAAGTGACCAAAACATCAGCCAGGAAGCATAGGAACTGAGAAGTGGTCTGTGGTCACCACCTGCAGAACTACTCCTTTATTGGGTGTCTTGCTAATTGCCTATAATTTCCACCTGTTGTCTGTTCCATTTGCACAACAGCATGTGAAATTCATTGTCAATCAGTGTTGCTTCCTGAGTGGACAGTGTGATTTCACAGAAATGTCATTGACTTGGAGTTACATTGTGTTGTTGTATCCCAGTGATGTCATGAGATGGAAAATGCTGGAAACTTGGCCCATTTTGGTTTCCATTGCAGTGTTTTATCTCCAGTTGTGCTAGGTGTAAAAACTTATCTGAAAGGCCTGACCCATACTCTGTTTTCTGGTTAACTCCATGGTCTTTTGATGGTCTTCAGTGGTATTCTGGTTATGATTCCCGATTTCATGGTTTACATTTCTTTGATTCTCACGTTCTTCCTCCTTCTGTAAGTGTGTCTAAATCTTGACTTTACCATTTTTTACCCATTCCATTCTGCCCCTACCTGTTTCCTGGTGACAATCCAAACTACATCCCAACTATGCTACCTGCCTTCCCTTGTTCTGGAAGCTACCATTCTGAGGGCTGGAAACTAAGGATTTATGTGTAGGGAAGACTCTAGCTCTTTGCAAGGATGGGTGGATACTGTACCTATAGTTTAGCCTACAGTCCATTCATAGCTACTAGGCATGTAGACTAAGTGAAACTCATCTATAGGTGTTACATATAAAGCCTTAAGCTGGCCATACAAATTAAATAGCCGACGGCTGACAGCTATCTCTCCTAATCTCTACATATACATGCCGAGTGATACCCACATATCATGCAGTGCATGCATTTGTTCTCAATATGGCTAGGTTAGAAATGCTCTCTCGACATATATGGCGCCAGCTTACTTCCACTAAGATCAGACATGTTAAAATACAACTGCCAAACCCAAACCCAGCATCTGCTATCAGGGGAGTCAGAAGGCTCAAAATTGGTGGGTTTAGAGAAGTTAGTTATCAAACATATATGGCTAGCTGTACACCAAGTCATTCTGGTGATCCCTAAAGCCTTATTACGATTTAGTAACATATGTACAGGGGCAGAACTATATGGGTGCAGATGAAGCTGTCGCATCCGGGGCTCTGGTGCCTAGGGACACATAGGCTCCTATGTCATATGGAATGATACCAGTATTATAGATGGCACAAGGTAGATCGGGGGCTCTGTTGTAGATTATCCAATGAAGCCCAGGAGCTACAAATGAACATATATCCAACTTTTACTCAGCATACCCCAGGTTTAACTTTTAGTGCTGTACAGGTTTGGTAGTTTTTAAGAATTTAGTAGATGGCCTTATATGCAGCTTTACTATAAGTTACTACAAGCCATATACAGTAATAATTGGATGACATTTTGTTAAATAAACCACAGCATCATATCTTAAAATATTAAAGCAAATAGATTAAAAAGTGTTCGATGGAAAGACAACATTTAATGCAATTTGATTTCTCCATATTTACATAATTCTTCAATCTATTGCAGCTCTAATGGGAAATCCGTTACTTGGGCACAAAACGAGAAGAGCAATCGGGGTCACCATTTATGGCAGCGGCTCTCTGTCCATGTCAAGAAAAAGGATAGTACCAACCAGACGGCTGTGATAAAGCCCTTCTCTAAGAGCAGCACAGAAAACAGATATATTAGCACTTCCTTTCCCGACTCCAGTGCCAAAATGCTGTACGATGTTTCCGAAGTTGAGGAGCATTATCCAGTGCAGTACCGACCGCAGACTCCTTCTCCTATCAGCACTGTAAGTCAGAGAGCTGCTTCTGTTACCCGGACAGATGACGACATCCCATCTTTTCATTCGGATACTGCCCAACGGAGCGGTTCTTCTCAAGGTTCCTTGATGGACCAAATCAGCAATGTTGTGACCCGATTCACCGCCAATATCAGTGAGCTAAACTCCATGATGCTTTCTTCCAACACGCAAGGAACATTGGTGCCCAACCCTTTATGTTCTTCCTACCTGATTCCACGGGAGATCCAACTTCCCACCGCTATGACCACCTTTGCAGAGATCCAGCCAGCCCCGGCCATTGAATTTAACGGTGGGTCAGTTTCTGCCAGAAAGTCCTCTTCAGACAGCGTCAAAGATAGCACTTCAGAAGCACCAGTAGTAAAGCAAGATGTTGAGGAGTTGGTGGCTTTAACACCTCCTTCTCCTTTTAGAGACTCTATTGACTCAGAAAGCACTTCCCCTAGCTCCCCAGTTTCAGAATCAGCTCTTTGTACCCCATCTTCACCTAAGTATGAGAACATGATCTTGAGAGACTACTCTCAAAGTTCTTCCTCGTTGTGAATGTAAATTATACTAGTCGGATATCAAAAATCGGCAGTATGTATACATGATAGGGGGAGGGTTTCACAGACCTTGTTTGCACAGGCAGCTGGTGCTCCTTAAAGGCAGTACCAGATTAAAGGTCCCATCTTCCCATGCAGAGCAGTTTTGTTAGAGTGGCCTTAAAAAGTGGTTTTTAAGAAACACTTGAGGACACATGAGGGCTGGTAAGGAGTTGAACGTAGGGTGTAGGAGGGTATTACAAGTGCTTTGATGTAATGTTAGAGTTGGCTGTTTTAAAAAAAAAAAATATTTAAACAGAGTGGATTGTATCAGCTGTAAAATATATTGTCTTGTTTTGCTTTTGATTCTCTTCCCAGAAGTGAACCTTGATCTTTTATCGAGATTGGAAGACCAAAC
Source organism: Hyla sarda (assembly GCF_029499605.1). Taxonomy (NCBI): domain Eukaryota; kingdom Metazoa; phylum Chordata; class Amphibia; order Anura; family Hylidae; genus Hyla; species Hyla sarda. The sequence goes on along the minus strand of NC_079190.1, from coordinate 25,801,536 downwards.
ATGAATGTACATTTTCTTAAAGACTCAAAAATCTGGGACCAAAATGGCAGGCAGTTTTGTATGAAGAAACTATAACACAAAAAAATATCACGTCAAACAAACAAACTTACAGAGCATCTCGATCCGTATGGAATGTTTGATACCTGTCACGAATAGATGACTCTTTGCAACCGATGACTATGTACAATGTAGGGCACAACGAGCAACATGTCAATGAAGTTTTCTTTTTTTTTCTTTTTGTAAATATTCTTCATTCATTAACCTTTCATTAGGTTAAAAAAAAAACATCGGACTGGAATTTATTAACAATGAATTATATTGTCTTTTTTCACCGTGTTGCCGACAATACTAAAGTAGCAAAAAAAAATATTTTTTTGGAGTACTGTTTTGTATTTTCCCTCCTAAGGGGCGAGTTGTTTTGGTGAATATAATATTTATAGCAGAATTGTTTAATTATGGTGTTCTTGCATCCCTACGTGTCAAATGCTTTTTTTTTTCTAATGATTTTTTTATTGACAAAAGAATATTTGTGTTTTTTTCATTGCTTTTTGCATGTTAAAAAAAATGGGAAAAAAACAAAACAAAAACAAACTCAGTGCTACTCGAATAAACAGAAAAAAAATGACATGTTATTGGCAAAGCTTTTAATACATTGTGTCAAAGCCTTGAATACATTTACTATAATAACCATAAAGCCATGGTTTTATGTGGCTTGGCTATTTGTATATTATTTTAACCTTGAACTGTGACGAATTTGGATTTCAAAGCAATACAAAGTAAGGATTACATCTCCTTAAAACCAGGATTTTTGTCCATAATCTATGAAAAAAAATTACAAAACGTTACAGTCATAGGATGATGTTGTTTTTTTTGTATACTTAAGAGAACTTTGCTATTATTTCGAAGCAGTTAAAATATATATGTAAAAATGAATATATATACTTACATAGTTCCAGAAAAAAAAACATATCAGTTTTTTTTTTCCAGCTATCCTCAGGTGCCAAATACAATAATACAAAGGATAGCATGTTTATTGTTTAATTGCAGGTGATGACAATGGAAAAAGCCTTAAAAGCAGAATGTAGGTTTACAAGCCTGATATCCACAAGATTGTGTAAGGTATGCTGTCTATAAGAGAAAATATTGAGAATTTTTTTTTGAAGAAAATGCAAGGCTCTAAGCATATTAGTTTACCTTTTAAAGGGGATCCGTCACAATGAAAATGCAGTCCTATCTGCAGGTGCCATGTTTTAGAGCAAAATGAGCTGAAAAGAATGATATACATAGTTTTGGGGGAAGATTCAGTATAACTAGTAACTTATTCAATTAAACCTTTTCTTATTGTGTGCTTAGGAGTCCAGTGGGCTGTCCTATAGTCAAACAGAGACGGAGTAGGACCCTTGTACTGAATACGTTTCCAAAAATATGTATATCAATCTGTTCAGCTCCTCCTGCTCTTTAACATGCTGCCACCAGATTGGACTGAATTTTCAATGCAACAGGTTCCCTTTAAACTGTATATATTCAAGGTAGCCATTTTGTGGTCTGAAACATGGACAAAAAAGTAAAATAACATGAACTTATTTTGGCCTGGTCACTTTACTGAGACATGTTAAGCCTCATGCCTAAACGATACCACCAGATGTTCCTAAACATATATTCAGCTCACACACCAGAGTATCAGAGAATCCTCTGGAGGGCCCTGGTTCTAAAACACTGATGGGTCTCATAAGTACTTACAAGCCCATTTGGTGTCAACCATTTTTCACTAAGCGCGCTAGTCCAACGTTTCAGGCCCACGTGATCTTCCGCTCCAGTGTGTGTGTGTGGGGGGGGGGGGGGGAGACAAAGGCTACGGTGGACGGTACAGTTCCCTGCCGAAACCATACCATGATTAGCAAAGTTCTGTGCACAAGCCCTTTTCTGATGTACGGAACTTGTGCAGGAAACATCGTTGAGCGTAGAATGGTTGCCTCGATAATTGTTCCGCCCAGTGTAGCCTGCATCTCCCCATGATGGAGTTGAAGATTGTGTGGGCCTGAAACTTTGGACTAGTGCTTTGTCTCAGAAAATGGGGGCCTGAGCACTCCAAGGTAGGAGACGTGCCACGTTGTGAAGATCAGATACCTATCCCCTATCCTGTGGATAGGCGATAAGTTTTGATCCCCGGATAACTCCTTCCAGTTTATGAGTGGATTGACAAGTAACCTATTAGGTCTTATTGGTGATATGGCCTGTGCAAGAAATGCAAGAAAAATTGGGCATATTCTGTACAGATGAAAGTCAGCCTATAAATAATTTCCTCTGGTGGGCCCCAGGACCCCAATGCATTGATTATTCTTTCAAAGGAATACAGTTTCCTTACACAAAAAGGCTACCTTTTTTAAATACAGGGACAAGAAGTACTCTTAAAAATACTGTGAATTTATATTTTATCATACATTCCATATAAAGTAATGCAACAAATATCTATGAATATATATTGTATAATAACTAAAATATTTCAGAGTATATTGTGATATGTAGTTCCGTTTGTCAACATAACATCATTATTTGTATGAAAAAGTAAAAGGGGTCAAATAAATATATTACATTTTAGCAGGAGGTTTTATGCTTATCAGCATTAAATGTACTTAAAGTGGCTAATTTATCCTCTATCCACAGGCTGGGAGATAAGAGTCTGATCACGGGGGAATCGTCTGCTGACCGCTGGGACCCCAGAACGGGGCCCAGGCTGTTAGAAACTCCATTATTTTCTATGGTAGTGCTGCCGTGATCAGTTATCCTTTATCTTATGAATAAGTTGTGTGTTCACTGGACAACCTCTATAAAGTGGTTCTCTAGGATTGGAAAAACATGGATGCTTTCTACAGTGCCACTCTTAACCACAGGTGAAGTGAGGTATTGCATCGTAGCCCTGTTCACTTCACTGGAGCTGAGATACAATACCTGACACAACCTATGGACATTTCTGAAGATGTATTTTTCCAAACCCTTTATTCTCAAACTGAATAGATCTAAAGGGTTGGTTCATTTTGTAATTTACATAATTACATGGTAATTGGCAAATTATTTCGAAATTAGACGGTAGTTATAAAGCAGTGAGTTGTAAACTGGAAAAATACTGAATTATAGCAATAATGATCATTAAGGAAAGGAATATTGTTAATAGAACAGTACTAATACCGTTGGATGGGAATATAGGGTTATAATTAGTGTTGAGCGGCATAGGCCATATTCGAATTCGCGAATATTCGCGAATATATGGACGAATATTCGTCATATATTCGCGAATATTCGCATATTCGTTATATTCTCGTTTTATTTTCGCGTATGCGAAAATACGCGCATGCGAAAATTAGCATATGTGGAAATTCGCATATACGAAAATTAGCATATGCTAATTTTCGCATATGCGAATTTTCGCGCGCCAGTCTCACACAGTAGTATTACAGCCTTCTTTACACCACACAAGCTGGAAGCAGAGAGGGGTGATCACTGTGATGTGTACTGTGAAGAAAAAAAACAAAAAAAAAAACGAATATTCGTAATTACGAATATATAGCGCTATATTCGCGAAATTCGCGAATTCGCGAATATGCGATATTCGCGAATAATATTCGAATTGCGAATATTCGCGAGCAACACTAGTTATAATGCAGTTTTGCATTGTTTAGGATGAACACCCTTTTAGAGCAGTCTAAATGAGACTGAATATTAATTCTGCGATGGGGGTCAGGTCTGGGGATTTTATTTAGCTCCCAAGCAGCATTTTTCCTTTTAATAGAAAAGTAGCCTAAACAATCAAAAATCCGCCTCCTATGTTTTTGTTTTTTCACGATTGGTTTTCTTATTTTATTTACACATTTTATTTTATAAAATGTAATTGTATTTTCTCAAACATTTGCTATAAAGTATTAAAATTGTGTAAAGTAGCAATTTTTCCTTTCTGTCCTCCTTCCTCTTTATCTCTACTTTCCTTTACAGTCCTTTTCCTCCATCCTTCTCATCCTCATTTATTTGACATCCTGCATCAATTGAATATTTCCTTACCGACCTTTCTTCATCTATCCTTTCCCCCAGTCTGTTTTTTCACTTCTTCCCATAGTTGTGTCCCTTCTTGCTGCCTTCTTACTCACCCACGTTCCATCCTCCTCCAATTCTAACACCCCTTCTATCAATTGATTCTTTCCTTCCCGACCTCTTTATATCTCTTTTCCACACCTAGTCTGTGTTTTTATTCTTTCCATGGTAGTGTCCCTTCTCCCTACCTTCATACTCACACACACACACCTTCCATTCTCATTTAGAATCCTCTCCTCATCTCTCCTTTCCACCTCTAGTCAGTCCCCCCCCCCCCCAAAGTTGTGTCCTCCCTTCATTCTTTTCTTCCCGCTCTACTTCTATCTCTTCGTTCTTTCCGTTCCATCCTCACATTTCCCTCCCACCTCGTCTCCATTTCTTTCTTATCCAAGTTTTTTGCTCTATTAGAGGAACATGAAATCTCAGCCCTCGAGATATGATACAAAAATAGGCTAACAAAAAGAAAACAAAACAAATGTTACACCGTGAGCTTTCGAGCCAATGTACTGTTCTTTTTTGGGGCATGGTGTGACAAAATACCATGCCTGAAAAAAAAACTTAAGTTGGTCTGAAAGCTTGCAACGTAACATCATTTCTTATTATATCTGCAAGAGAAATAATCGTTCTTAAACTGGCTACCATGATACCAAAACTTACTCTTTTCTTATCCCACACTTTTACCCCTCCATTTTCTTCCTACTCTCCCTACATTCCCACTCGCCCTCCATTTTCTCATACTTTCTTTTCCATCCTCCTGCTAGCTCTCCCTTTCTTTCTACCCTCACACCATTCCTTTTTTCTCAACCACTCGCCATCCCTCCTACCCACTTACCTCCCTTCCTTAAAGGCGTACTCCGCCCCTAGACATCTTACCACTATCCAACGGCGGGATCCCCACTATCTCTGTGCAGCACCCAGCGTTCATTTAGAACACTGGGAGTGGGCGGCGGGGGTCGTGATGTCATGGACATGCCCTCGTGATGTCACATCACGCCCCCTCAAAGCAAGTCTACGGGAGGGGTGTGGTTGGCACGCCCCCTTCCCATAGACTTGCATTGAGTGGGCATGGCGTGACGTCATGAGGGGCATGCCTATGATGTCACGACCCCCGCCGCCAGCTTCAAGCGTTCAGAACACAATGTTACAAATGCTGGGACAGCGGAGTACCCCTTTAATTCCTTTCTTCACTCCTTCCTACCCTCCAGTGTTTCCTTTCTTCCTTCCACCTTCTTTTCTTTCCCTCTTTATAAAAAGGTTGTTTCCCCTTCCTTTGTCATTCATACGTATAATATTAACCTTTTTAAAAGACAACTACTGAATTTAAATATAAAGTGTTTTTTTAATAATCCTATCTTGGCCTTTATAGCTGCTTCCCACATTGTTATAAGAATGATGTGTTAAGCTTTGTAGACACCCTTTAAACTTATAAAATATAAAATACAACTATATTGGTGCATAAAAATATTAATTACACAAATGAGAGATTTATTTTAGCAATTATAAACTATATAAAATGTTTATCTATATTAACACTTAAAGATAGATTAACAATAAAAATAACTATATAAAATCTAATAATTACCATACTTTAAACAAAGATGTTAATTTTGACATTTCAAAAATCTATTTTTTTTTTTAATGTAGGAAGGTTCAGATTTCTTCTGCAACTAAGAGTGTTTATTTGATAAATGATGTATATGTATGGTTGGTTTTTGGTTATTGGTTTGGTGCTACTCTTATGTATTTAAAATGATGACGTCCATAGAATGATGTGGAAAACACATTTCCGAATATATTTGAGGAATAAAAGAACGTTGTTCTTTTCAGTGTAGTACGTTTTTGATAGATCGCACAAGCTTTATGCCGCTTCTTTAAAAGCTTTTCCCTTTTGTTAATTTTTTAATATCTTTTCCATCATTTTACAGTGTAGCCTACTGTGTAATTGCTCAGTGATGGTCAATTTTGTAAACATTAAGTCCATGGGAGAGGATTGAAGACGGATTGTCAGCCATAATCCACTTTCCAACCAACTAGATTTTTGATGTCGGGTAAAGGAACAATCAGGATATTAAAATAAATAAAAAATCATAACAATTAAATATAAAATAGGTGTTAAAAGTGGCATATGAACATATCAGCCATCTTAATTTAAAAAAATAAATAAAATTACCCTTTTTCCAAAATCTTCCCATATGTTTCAATTTAATTAGTTAGCAGCTGTAGTATTTTTAATATTGGATGATCGTTAGGAAAAATGCTGCGTAAACATAGCCTCAATGAAAATATTTTTAAAGTGTTATTTTTTTCGGCCTTGACGGGGTACTCCGCCACTAGACATGGCATAAGATGTCTGATCCGGCGGTGTCCCAGCAGCGGGATTCTCAGAACGCTGGGTTCGGGTGGCCATGGCTGTGTTGTCAGGTCCCCTCTATTCATGTCTATGGGAGGGGGCGTGGTGGAGACATGGAGGGGGCGTGGCGTGACCCCCCACGATCAGTCATCTTATCCCCTATCCTTTAGATTGGGGATAAGATACCTAGGGGTGGAGTACCCCTTTAAATAATCCTGACGAAAGGTAATGTATCTATTTTTCTATGGCTGTGTTTTTCTTATTTAGCCGCATTTAAAATTTTATATTCAGTATTTTTTGGCTTATGTTAGATTTAATAACAATATAAAAAGTATCTATAAAAATGTAGACAAAAAAATAAATAAATGTATATACATATATATATAGATGCAAATCAAAAATGTTGCAGTATCTTGTAATACTTTTTTTATTGGACTAACAGCATTTTGTAGAGACAAGCTTTCGGAATTCCTCCCTTTATTAAGTCCAAAGCAAAGAGATTTGCTTTGGACTTGATAAAGGGAGGAATCCCAAAAGCTTGTCTCTACAAAATGCTGTTAGTCCAATAAAAAAAGGTATTACAAGATACTGCAACGTTTTATGATTTGCATCTGCATCACTGGACTAATACGGCTACTCAAATTTACTATATATATAGATATATATAATATGGATACCACTGCGCCCTTTGGCAACATTAGCCACACCCAAATAATTAAAAAGTTAAGACTCAAACCCTTGTGCCCCATATTTAATACCCTTTTTGGAGGGGCAATTCATTATTTAAATTCATTTAGATAAAAATGGATGCCTTTTTTGATGATTTATGCCCATGGAAGAAAACCATCAAACAAATAAAAACAGCAATGTTTTTTTAAATGCTTCCCCTAATAAGTAGCATGCCCCCTATTTTTACAGCCGGAAAATAACGATAATTTTTTTGTTTTTGTTTTGTTTTTTTGTTTCTTTTATACACTGTTTGCACAAACAACCACTTCCCCATAGACTTACATGGGGCACATTTTTTTTTTTAAATAGATACAAATTTTCTGCAATTTTTGATGGACACATCTTTATTAACATATGAGCTAAAAAATACACTGTGTGAACATAGCCTTACAGAATTCCATATATAAGTAGAAACTTTTTTGTTCAATTCACAATTTAAGAAAGAAAACTTTTGGTAAAGTTAAACATATTGTTAGACGCACAAAAGATTCTTTGCAATAAAAATCTGAGAATGAATTACTAAATGTTATATTCATCTATATCTAGCATATAGATAAAGGTTTTTTTTTGTTAGGATTGGCCCCAATGTTTCTAAAATGATGAAAATTATACCCAATAAGGGAAATAAAATTTTAACATCTCTATAAATTATTGTCAAACCGTTACACAATAGGTAAGACAGTTTTCCTCCAACCTGTAGCTTAGGAATCCAATGTAGTTTCTAGGCCCAAAGCCGGTGGCTTCTAAGCAATTAACAGCTGCCCTTATGGTAAATCATGAGACGTGGCATTACTAAGGCTGCATTCACACTTAGTTTTTACATCATGGGTGCCATATCCAGCTGGGGGAGCGGCAAAACAGGCTCTCCCGTACCCCAGCCGGACCAGCGCTGAAATCCATTTACTTTAATGAGCTAACCGGAGTCAAACGGTGACGCCGGTCGGCTCTTTTTTGATCCATATCCGGTTTTGTGACTGGACCCTAAACCGTAGTATACTACGGTTTTAGGTCCGGTCAGGAAACCGCATACGGGTCAAAAATGAGTCGACCGAAGTAATTGTTTGACTCTGGTCGGCTCATTAAAGTAAATGGATTTCAGCGCTGGTCCGGGTACGGGAGAGCCCGGTTTACTCCTCCCCCAGCCGGATCCGGCACCCGTAACATAAAAACAAAGTGTGAATGCAGCCTTACACTTATTACCAGAGTTATAATAACTACAGTATACTATGGCAGCTGGCACAAGGCTAGGGTTGTGTTCACATTGTGAACCTTGTCACAGGAAAAGCAATTGAAGCCCTGACAGATCTGTCCTACAACGGACAACAATTGCGCCCAATGGACCCCATTGGCTTACTGCCAGCTGTGTGACTCTTCCCATCAAATATGACAAAACCTGAGATGGTGTCTCCAACGATCAGATGTGAACAGAGCCTTAGAATAATATCACTGTCACTTGACATCGAAGTAAGGATGATAAAACCAACACTTGGCACCATAGACATCCCTTTCTGACTGCACCAGCACAATATCACTGCCTATCTTTCACACTTTAATGTTATATATAGTTAGTTAAAAATTGTTGAAAACAAACAAAAAACAACATAACATTTTTATAATTCTGCTCATATCTGAATCAAGATAAATAAAATAGCAAACCTATATACGTCATTACATTCAGCGCCCAAACCTTGTTTTCGAAACATACTTCAATTTATTTCATGCAAGCTATAAGGTGAAAATTTACCAATAATGGTAAGGATGGATAATGATCACTTTGGTCCAAGAAGGGCATGGTTATAGGGCTGCAAAGGTAGCAAGAAAGCAACATAAGAATGCACTGGTACTGTGAATGGCACATAGTAAATTGGGAGCCCTCCTATAGATTTTGAATTTTGGGTTTGAGTCTGAAGCAACCTATATCAACATATTTATCACAGCCTAAAATGTATGGAGGATGTTAAAAATATTTTAAGACAGCCCAAATTGGCCTTTCACCCTAACCAACCAGCACCCTGTTCTTTACAGACAAAGGGGTAAGAGCCCAAATCCAGATATCTTTACATGGTTATTTTTTCCTTTTGAAGTAGATTCTGGTTTGGCTTATAATCCCCAATCATGTTTCAAGGCTCTTTAAAGGGTCAAGTATTTAAATACAGGGAAGCTACTTGTAACAGGTGGCCCCAGAAATCAAGCTCTTTTCTTTTTAGAGAAGAGCAGATTTACATAATACCCCCCCCTCCCTCCCCAGGGTGCATTGCTTAGCTCTTAAGACTCCCTGTGTCAGATTGGTAGTATCCCTAAGGAGATATGTTGCCTCCACAAACCCAAGAAAACCATCACAAATTGAAAAAAAAATGGTGCTGTCAAAGAAGAGGGCAAAATACATTTGATGGGTGTTTTTCACAAACAATAAGATCATTTTGAAAGGATTTATTGTATTTAAAAATTGCCAAAAAGTTGCTGTCTACAGTATTAAGATACAAGATGGGCCAAAAAAAATTAAAAATTTGGTAATTTTAAATATTTAATTTAATTTAGTTTGGATTGAGTCGGGTAGGATTAAGAGTTGGGTGTGTTTTTACAACCCGTCCCAACAAGTTGCCCTAAAAATTTTGAACTGGAGATGTCAAACTGAGTTACCAGTATGAAAATATATGTTAATGAGCTAGATATTGTATATGTGGTGGCTAAGATCAGGAATGTAATATGGTAAATACAGCACTCTCCCTAGGCATGAGTGCTCCGTTAGGGTCCCAAACCGTATTCAATAATATACAAAGTAACCTAGCACTCCACTCCACTTGTGGATTCCCCCACGCGACTATGGTCGCCATACACCTTAGCCATCTTAGCACAGTACCTGACCATTATTTCTTCTTGACCACTCTCTCCCTCCACAGCAATCTGGTCTGATGACTGTCTGAATTGACCAAAATGTCACTTTTTGTCAATTGGATTGCATTAATAAAATTTTCACCACAAGAGGAATGCTACGTTACTTTTAATATTATAGGATCAGGAGTGTAGTTATAGGGGGTGCAGATGTACTTGTGACCTTCCTTACCTTACCACTGAGATCAATATATCGCGAGATGAGTGGCACCAGATGACTAGCTTTTGAAAGAAAAAAAAATATTTAGTCTACAAATGGCCACCCAGTGGTTTTGATGGTATTTGTGGTCTGTTAAGGGTTTTGCTTTACATTGCCGTGATAATGTACTGAATTTGTATTATAGGACAATGGAATCCTGAACAAAATTAAGAACTCTAAGCAAGGTAAGGATGAACTAATTTTTAGGATCAAAAATTAAGGTAAGGGAGAACACCTCAATAGCGCCCACACAGGCTTCTCTTCCACTCAAGAAGACACTTGTTGCCCATTGGTAGGTGGTGGTCCTCCTAAAGACTTAACACTGAGGGTTCACCCAAACCACCCAATGACCACTTCAGGGAGCCATTTAGAATTTTGGATTATGAAGCATTATTCAGATAGCTTACTGTAAATAATTTTGCCTAGGTTCAGGTTCCCATTAAATGTCTTCCTCCTGAGGATTAATCTCCTAATGATATAATACCTCCTTATAAGTAGCTGTTAACACTCCACTCCATTGTAGTGCCAAAAACCGCGGTAAAATAGGACTTCAAAGAAGGGCATGCCGAAAACCACAAATGCACATTTTAAACAAAAGAAATAAAAAATTGCTGTGATTTTTATCTTTGTTAATACAATAAAATAGTTTTGTGTACCGATTGAAACAGTAATTTATGCCTGCCTGGTAAATGTCGCTTATATTCAATGTCTTGTCTATCAATGAAGCTTGACCTATCAGTTGTCCAAATCCTTCCGTGGTTGGAAATGATACTCATCAGTCGAGAAAAAACACAAAAAGTATTTTTGAAGTAATGGAGTGTGTATTTAAGGTGTCTGTGTCGTCCGTAAGAAGTAATAATACTATAACATACTGTACACGTGAATGACCCACTTACCAAACATGTAACCATGTAAATGAACATAGAAAAATGGATCCTGTCCCATATCAGTGTCTAGATCCATGGTGCCAACTCTATAACATTTTTGTGGGCTAAAAAAGTGCTTGTAATTTCTTTGCATATAACAAACTGTAATAAAATGTGTGAAGATTATTATTTAGAATTTTTTTATTATTATTTCACTGCTGCTTTTAACCACCTAGAGAATGTATTGTTTTCTTTTGATGTTCGATGACAACGATAATGACCATGTTTTTTTTTCTTTCCTAAGATGTACAAATGGATTGCTTACTTTAGCTTTGTATCTGTAAAAAAATGTAATTTATTTTGAAAGAAAAAAGATAAAATTGAAATACAATGCTTGATTTTTATTTATTTTTTTCCAGTTCATTTTATGTTATACTGGTGTTTATGGTGTCAGGTAACTTTTTTGAACATTATTAAAAATATGTGATAAAATTTGAGCTTTTCTTAATCATTTGTAAAGATATCTAAATGGGGATAGTCTGACTGGACCCAAACATCTCTTACTGGGGGTGGGAGGAGCATAATAAGGATTGGTCCTGCCTTACTGTAACAGGGACAAAGGCAAATGTGTTCTTGGGAGGGGGGCAATTAATAAAGCTGAGTTTGTAGCCTGTGAGCTTTCATTGAAGTGGGTGAGAGGGTGGAAAAGGAAATTAAAGTTTTGATATTTTTGGCTTTTTCAAACCTAATTTGTGGGGTGCGGCACCTGTGTTTGGTTTTGTGCCAAAATTTGCACCAACAAAAACAGAAACCCAACATTTCCCTGGAAAAATTTGAGTAACTGACAACATTGACCTAAATAGGGGAATTTATAAAGAAAATCCAACATTTTTTTGGCACAGAAGTGGCGCATTTTTTGCCACAAAAACGAATCCGTTTGAAACTGCTAAAAAAAAAAAAGAGTATTTAGAGCAGAATCAATATTGCAATGTGTCACTGAAGTCACAGCTAAAAAGACACATAGATTTTACAAGACTTATAAATTGTCCCTCCCATTGACCCTCATTTAATATTGGATTTTAGTCTAGCTTGTAGTGAAAAAAAGTATGGGAAAAATATAATATTTTCTATTAATGAACTGTGTACGCCAAAGTTTTCTTTTTTCCCCAGAATGCTGTCAGATATTTATCCAAAATATTGGTGTGGTTTTCAACTTTTTTCCTTTTTTTTTTACATTTATAAAATTTCCCCCCTGTGATCTTTCACTTCTAAGATGAAGATGTAATAAATTAAAACCTCCTCATTTGGTCATTTGAACACACCTTGGTGCATGCCCAATATCGGAAAAGCAAGTCCAAGAATATCAGGGAAAACACTCTAGAAATGTAATATGGAAGTGAAAAAATTATAAATTCCAAACAATTTTGTCACTGTAGTATCTGTGCTACTCCTTTACATGACTGGCTATTCTGCTGCTTCTGACAGCTTCAGGATCACCATCCTATATCTGCTTTAGTAAGTTTTAACCCCTTCAGGATCAAGCCCATTTTGGCCTTAAGGACCAGAGCGTTTTTTGCAATTCTGATCACTGTCACTTTAAACATTAATAACTCTGGAACGCTTTTAGTTATCATTCTGATTCCGAGATTGTTTTTTCGTGACATATTCTACTTTGACATGGTGGTAAATTTTTGTGGTAACTTGCATCCTTTCCTTGTGAAAAATCCTAAAATTTGATGAAAAATTTGAAAATTTTGCATTTTTCTAACTTTGAAGCTCTCTGCTTGTAAGGAAAATGTATATTACAAATAAAAAAAAAATGTATTCACATATGCAATATGTCTACTTTATGTTTGCATCATAAAAGTGACGAGTTTTTACTTTTGGAAGACACCAGAGGGCTTCAAAGTTCAGCAGCAATTTTCCAATTTTTCAAACTCACTATTTTTCAGGGACCAGTTCAGGTTTGAAGTGGATTTGAAGGGCCTTCATATTAGAAATACCCCACAAAAGACCCCATTATAAAAACTGCACCCCCCCCCCCCCAAAGTATTCAGAATGACATTCAGTAAATGTTTTAACCCTTTAGGTGTTTCACAGGAATAGAAGTAAAGTGAAGGAGAAAATTCACAATCTTCATTTTTTACACTCTCATGTTCTTGTAGACCCAATTTTTTAATTTTTACAAGAGGTAAAAGGAGAAAATGTATACTTATATTTGTAGCCCAATTTCTCTCGAGTAAGCACATACTTCATATGTCCATGTAAAGTGTTCGGTGGGCGCAGTAGAAGGCTCAGAAGGGAAAGAACGACAAGGGGATTTTGGAGAGTACGTTTTTCTGAAATGGTTTTTGGGGGGCATGTTGCATTTAAGAAGCCCCTATGGTGCCAGAACAGCAAAAAACCCTCAAATGGCATAACATTTTGGAAACTAGACCCCTTGAGGAACGTAACAAGGAATAAAGTGAGCCTTAATACCCCACAGGTGTTTCACGACTTTTGCATATGTAAAAAAAAAATTTTTTTTCACTAAAATTTGCGCTTCCCCCCCAAATTTCACATTTTTGCAAGTGTTAATCGCAGAAAATACCCCCAAAATTTGTAACCCCATCTCTTCTGAGTATGAAGGTACCCCATAAGTTGACCTGAAGTGCACTATGGGCGAACTGCAATGCTCAGAAGAGGAGTCCTATTTGGCTTTTTGAGAGCAAATTTCACTCGGGGGGCATGTCGCATTTAGGAAGCCCCTATGGTGCCAGAACAGCAAAAAAAAAACACATGGTCTACCATTTTGGAAACTAGACCCCTTGAGGAACGTAACAAGGAATAAAGTGAGCCTTAATACCCCACAGGTGTTTCACGACTTTTGCATATGTAAAAAAAAATATTTTTTTTCCAGTAAAATGTGTTTCCCCCCAAATTTCACATTTTTGCAAGGGTTAATCGCAGAAAATACCCCCAAAATTTGTAACCCCATCTCTTCTGAGTATGAAGGTACCCCATAAGTTGACCTGAAGTGCACTATGGGCGAACTGCAATGCTCAGAAGAGGAGTCCTATTTGGCTTTTTGAGAGCAAATTTCACTCGGGGGGCATGTCGCATTTAGGAAGCCCCTAAGGTGCCAGAACAGCAAAAAAAAAAAACACATGGCATACTATTTTGGGAACTAGACCCCTTGAGGAACGTAACAAGGGGTACAGTGAGCATTTGCCCCCCACTGGTGTCTGACAGATCTTTGGAACAGTGGGCTGTACAAGTTTTCATTTTCACGGACCACTGTTCCAAAGATCCGTCAGACACCTGTGGGGGGTAAATTCTCACTGCACCCCTCATTACATTCCGTGAGGGGTGTCGTTTCCGAAATGGGGTCACATGTGGGGTTTTGTTTTTTTTGCGTTTGTCAAAACCGCTGTAACAATCCGCCAGCCCTGTGCAAATCACCTCAAATGTAGTGTTGCTCGCGAATATTCGCAATTCGAATTTTATTCAAATATTCGCGAATATAGCGCTATATATTCGTAATTACGAATATTCGTTTTTTTTTTTTTTTTTTTTCACAGTACACATCACAGTGATCATCCCTCTCTGCTTCCAGCTTATGTGGTGTAAGAGGGCTCTAATACTACTGTGTGAGACTGGTGTGCAAATTTTCGCATATGCGAAAATTAGCATATGCTAATTTTCACATATGCAAATTGTCTCCTATGTTAATTTTGTATATGCAAATTTTCGCATATGTTAATTTTCGCACACGCGAATATTCGAATATGCGAAAATAAAATGAGAATATTATGACTATGCGAATATTCGCGAATATGACGAATATTCGTCCATATATTCGCGAATATTCGCGAATTCGAATATGGCCTATGCCGCTCAACACTACTCAAATGTACATGGTGCACTCTCCCTTCTGGGTTCTGGGCCTTGTTGTGCGCCCCCAGAGGACTTTACGCCCACATATGGGGTATCTTCATAGTCAGGAGAAACTGCATTACAAATTTTGGGGGGCTTTTTTCCCTTTTACCTCTTGTGAAAATGTAAAAAAAATAAAAAATTTTTACAATAACATTCTGGTGTAGACCCCAACATTTCCTTTTCATGAAGGGTTAAAGAAGAAAAAGCCCCCCAAACCTTGTAACGCAATTTCTCCCGAGTACGGCGATACCCCATATGTGGCCCTAAACTGTTGCCCTGAAATACAACAGGGCTCCAAAGTGAGAGCGCCATGTGCATTTGAGGCCTAAATTAGGGATTTGCATAGGGGTGGACATAGGGGTATTCTACGCCAGTGATTGCCAAACAGGGTGCCTCCAGCTGTTGCAAAACTCCCAGCATGCCTGGACAGTCAACGGCTGTACGGCAATACTGGGAGTTGTTGTTTCTCAACAGCTGGAGGCTCTGCTTTGGAAACAGTGGTGTACCGGACGTTCTTATTGGGGGAGGGGGGCTGTGTAGGGGTATGTGTATATGTAGTGTTTTTAACTTTTTATTTTATTTTGTGTTGGTGTAGTGTAGTGTTTTTAGGGTACAGTCACATGGTCAGGGGATTACAGCGAGTTTCCCAGCACAAAATTTGCTGCATCTCAAACTTGCAGCGAGAAACCCACTGTAAAACCCTCGTCCATGTGAATGTACCCTGTACATTCACAGAGGGGGGGGGGGGGGGGGTGCACCAGCTGTTGCAAAACCACAACTCCCAGCATGCATGGTCTGTTAGTGCATGCTGGGAGTTATAGTTTTGCAACAGCTGGAGGCACACAGGTTAGGAAACACTGAGTTAGAAGCAGACAATGTTTCCCAACCAGTGTGTCTCCAGTTGTTGCAAAACTACAACTCCCAGCATGCCCAGACAGCTGAAGGGCATGCTGGGAGTTGTAGTTCGGCAACATCTGAAGGGCCAGATGTTGCTGAACTAAAACTCCCAGCATGACTGGACAGTCAGTGCATACTGGGAGTTGTAGTTTTGCAACAGCTGGAAGAGCACAGATTGGAGACCATTATACAATGGTCTCCAAACTGGGGCCCTCCAGATGTTGCAAAACTACAACTCCCAGCATGCATGGTCTGTTAGTGCATGCTGGGAGTTATAGTTTTGCAACAGCTGGAGACACACAGGTTAGGAAACACTGAGTTAGAAACAGACAATGTTTCCCAACCAGTGTGTCTCCAGTTGTTGCAAAACTACAACTCCCAGCATGCCCAGACAGCTGAAGGGCATGCTGGGAGTTGTAGTTCGGCAACATCTGAAGGGCCAGATGTTGCTGAACTAAAACTCCCAGCATGCCTGGACAGTCAGTGCATGCTGGGAGTTGCAGTTTTGCAACAGCTGGAAGAGCTGGGACTGGGACCCTCCAGATGTGAGAATTGGGACCCTCCAGATGTTGCAAAACTTCAACTCCCAGCATGCCCAGACAGCCAAAGGCTGTCTAGGCATGCTGGGAGTTGTAGTTTTCAGACTCCTAGAAGCAGCAGTGAAGATCTTCACTGCTGCTTCTGAGGACCACATACTTACCTGCCGGTCCCGTCGCTGCTCGTCCACGTGGCCGGTCCCGCGCTGCTCCTCGGTCCCGCCGCTGGTTCGGGTAAGTCCGCCGGTCCCCACGTGTTCCCCCACCTATGCCGCGAGCCCCCACAGCCATCGTCCCCCGTTCTGCCTGACTTCCAGGGGCGGGCAGTGCGGGGGATCTGAACTTTCACCCCAGGTCACTGTGATTGGTCCACAGGGACCAATCACAGTGATCGCTGACCAGGACCATCAATGGATGGTCCTGGGGTGAAGCAGAAGTTGTCCCCTGCTGGAAACAGCGGGACTTCTGCTGGTTAACCCGTGCGATGCTGCGCATCGCCGGGTTAACTGAATGTCATTTATAAACGCCGGGATGCGCGAACGCACTGCACAACCCGGCGTTTATATATGACATTCTGCGGGAAGGGGTTAAATAAGTAAAAGATACAAGCAGGGAGAGGATTGTACATGTAGGGTAGGGTAAAGATGAAAGAGTTACAGTGGACTCCTTATACATCAGCTTCCTTCACATACCTAGTATACCATTCTCCAGGTGTACTCAACTATTTTAGTAAAGGTCCGCTTATCTAGGTCTGCCATTCGGTGAAAGTCCAAGCTGAACACTAAGGTCTGCTTCACACCTAGTGGCCGCAGTACCATGCAAGAAATGGGCGCTATCTCTTAAATAGTGTTGCTCGCGAATATTCGCAATTCGAATATTATTCGCGAATATCGCATATTCGCGAATTCGCGAATTTCGCGAATATAGCGCTATATATTCGTAATTACGAATATTCGTTTTGTTTTTTTTTCTTCACAGTACACATCACAGTGATCACCCCTCTCTGCTTCCAGCTTGTGTGGTGTAAAGAAAGCTGTAATACTACTGTGTGAGACTGGCGTGCGAAAATTCGCATATGCGAAAATTAGCATATGCGCATTTTCGCATATGCGAATTTTCGCATGCGCTAATTTCGTATAAGCTTATTTTCACACATGTAACTTTTCGCATACGCGAATTTCCGCATATGCGAAAATACAACGAGAATATAACGAATATGCGAATATTCGCGAATATATGACGAATATTCGTCCATATATTCGCGAATATTCGCGAATTCGAATATGGCCTATGCCGCTCAACACTACTCTTAAAGGAAAATGGTCAACCATTCACCCACACTAAACCCAATACACCGGGTTATAGTGCGGGTAAACAGGAGACCAATGCAGGGGTCTTTGACTAAAATACATACCTGCAGTACGGCGTCCGGTCCCTCTGAAGATCTGTTTTTATCTGCACTGAATTGTGCCCTGGAGGCGGGCCTGCTGCCTGGATTTGAATATTCATGGTTGCTGGTCATGTAAGTGCTTGTTCCTTCTGAGCGCTCACGTGACCTGCGACCATGAATATTCAAATTCAGCCGACGGGCCCGCCTCCAGCACGCAAAACAGCGCAGACAGAAGCCGAACTTCAGAGGGACCAAGCGTCGGACTGCAGGCATGTATATTAGTCAGAGACCCTGCATCGGTCTTCTGTTCACCTGCACTATAACCCGGTACATCGGGTTTAGTGTGGGTGAACGGGTGACCGTTTTCCTTTAATTTATTACCATAATAATAAGTCACAGGCTAAAATGAGCAACCGAAGTGTGGAGGATGTAAATCTAGTGTTCGCTGTATGACCTGAATACTGCCACCCACTGTGCCCCTGAATATAATACTGCCACACACTGTGCCCCTGAATATAATACTGCCACACACTGTGCCCCTGAATATTATACTACCACATTGTGCTCCTAAATATTATACTGCCACACACTGTGCTCCTGGTATAATACTGCCACACACTGCACCCCCTGGTATAATACTGCCACACACTGCACCCCCTGGTATAATACTGCCACACACTGCACCCCCTGGTATAATACTGCCACACACTGCACCCCCTGGTATAATACTGCCACACACTGTGCTCTTAGTATAATACTGCCACACACTGTGTCCCAAGTAAAATATTGCCACACACAGTGCACCTGAGTATTATACAGGGACACACACCATGCCCTGGGTAAAGACACCAAACATGCCACATGCCCACAGAGGGGAATGAAGCTGTGTATGAAAGGGTAAGTAGTCTGATAGGCAGCAGTGCTAGTATACCACCACAGAAACAACCCCAACGTTTAATAATCTTAAAGGGGTACTCCACTGGAAAAAAAAATTTTATCAACTGGTGCCAGAAAGTTGATCAGATTTGTAAATTATTTCTATTTAAAAATCTTAATCCTTCCAGTACTTATCAGCTGCTGTATCATTTTGTGCCTGTTAAAGTCTGAAGGGCCTAGATCAGTGATGGCGAACCTATGGCACGCTCTGTGGGCACGCGGCCACAGGCCCCCGTCACATTCCGGACATCCCTGTGTCCCAAAAGGTCATTTCGGGACACAAGGATGTCCCGGTTACCTCTCTGCGGTCCTTTGTTAGCTTTAAAAACGCAGGGACCGCCGGGAGGTAGAGCACGCAGGGACGTCACGTCACTGACGTCCCATGCGTGCGCCGGTAAAGCAGAGCGGAGCCTCGGGGAGGACCAAGGATGACGCGCGCATGGTAAGTGACCAGCGGGACATCATCTTCGGTGTTCCGACACAGACATACAGCCTCCAGCCATACACTGTATATGGCTGGAGGCTGTATGTCTGTGGGGGGATACTGCCTGTCTAATGTGGGGGAACTCTGTCTGCCTAATGTGGGGGAACACTGCCTGTCTAATGTGGGGTAACACTGCCTGTCTAATGTGGGGGAACTCTGTCTGCCTAATGTGGGGGAACACTGCCTGTCTAATGTGGGGTAACACTGCCTGTCTAATGTGGGGGAACACTGCCTGTCTAATGTGGGGGAACACTGCCTGTCTAATGTGGGGTAACACTGCCTGTCTAATGTGAGGGAACACTGCCTGTCTAATGTGGGGGAACACTGCCTGTCTAATGTGAGGGAACACTGCCTGTCTAATGTGAGGGAACACTGCCTGTCTAATGTGGGGTAACACTGCCTGTCTAATGTGGGGTAACACTGCCTGTCTAATTTGGGGTAACCCTTCCTGCCTAATGTGGGGTAACACTTCCTGCCTAATATGGTGCCACACCAACTACACAAATATGGATAGTGCTAAACATATTTAACCCCTTAAGGACCAGGCCATTTTACACCTTAGGACCAGAGTGTTTTTTGAACATCTGACCACTGTCACTTTAAACATTAATAACTCTGGAATGCTTTTACTTATCATTCTGATTCTGAGATAGTTTTTTCGTGACATATTCTACTTTAACATGGTGGTAAATTTTTGTGGTAACTTGCATCCTTTCTTGGTGAAAAATCCCAAAATTTGATGAAAAAAGTTTTGCTTTTTTCTAACTTTGAAGCTCTCTGCTTGTAAGGAAAATGGATATTCCAAATAAAAAAAAATTTTATTCACATTTCCAATATGTCTACTTTATGTTTGCATCATAAAATTGACAAGTTTTTACTTTTCGAAGACACCAGGGGGCTTCAAAGTTCAGCAGCAATTTTCCAATTTTTCACAAAATTTTCAAACTCACTATTTTTCAGGGACCAGTTCAGGTTTGAAGTGGATTTGAAGGGTCTTCATATTAGAAATACCCCATAAATGACCCCATTATAAAAACTACACCCCCAAAGTATTCAAAATGACATTCAGTAAGTGTGTTAACCCTTTAGGTGTTTCACAGGAATAGCAGCAAAGTGCAGGAGAAAATTCACAATATTCATTTTTTACACTTGCATGTTCTTGTAGACCCAATTTTTGAATTTTTACAAGGGGTAAAAGGAGAAAATTTATAATTGTATTTGTAGCCCAATTTCTCTCGAGTAAGCACATACCTCATATGTCTATGTAAATTGTTCGGCTGGCACAGTAGAGGGCTCAGAAGGGAAGGAGCGACAAGGGGATTTTGGAGAGTACGTTTTTCTGAAATGGTTTTTGGGGGGCATGTTGCATTTAGGAAGCCCTTATGGTGCCAGAACAGCAAAAAAAAAAAAAAAAAACACATGGCATACCATTTTGGAAACTAGACCCCTTGAGGAACGTAACAAGGAATAAAGTGAGCCTTAATACCCCACAGGGGTTTCACGACTTTTGCATATGTAAAAAAAATTATTTATTTTTCACTAAAATGTGTGTTTCCCCCCACATTTCACATTTTTGCAAGAGTTAATAGCAGAAAATACCCCCCAAAATTTGTAACATCATCTCTTCTGAGTATGGAGGTACCCTATAAGTTGACCTGAAGTGCACTACGGGCGAACTACAATGCTCAGAAGAGAACGAGTCATATTTGGCTTTTTGAGAGCAAATTTTGATCGGGGGGGCATGTCGCATTTAGGAAGCCCCTATGGTGCCAGAACAGCAAAAAAAAAACACATGGCCTACCATTTTGGAAACTAGACCCCTTGAGGATCGTAACAAGGAATAAAGTGAGCCTTAATACAACACAGGGGTTTCACAACTTTTGCATATGTAAAAAACAATTATTATTTTTTCACTAAAATGTGTGTTTCCCCCCAAATTTCACATTTTTCAAGGGTTAATAGCAGAAAATACCCCCAACATTTGTAACCCCATCTCTTCTGAGTATGGAGGTTCCCCAGAAGTTGACCTGAAGTGCACTACGGGCGAACTACAATGCTCAGAAGAGAAGGAGTCATAATTGGCTTTTTGAGAGCAAATTTTGCTTGGGGGGCATGTCACATTTAGGAAGCCCCTATGGTGCCAGGACAGCAAAAAAAATAAAGAAACACATGGCATACTATTTCGGAAACTACATCCCTCAAGGAACATAACAAGGGGTACAGTGAGTCTTCACACCCCACAGGTGTTTGATAAATATTCATGAAGTGGGATGTGAAAATGAAAAATTGGATTTTTTTACACTAAAATGCTGGGGTTACACCAAATTTTTCATTTTCACAAGTGGTAAAAGGAGAAAATGTCACCGTACGTTTGTAAATACATTTCTTTGGAGTAAGGACATACCTCAAGTCTGGGCGTAAACAGCTTGCACACTGGTCTGAGAGGAGCAGGTCGCATTCAGGGGCCTTGAGCTTCTGCGTTGCGGCCTATGGAGCCAGAACAGTGGGACCCCCCCCCCCCTTCAAGGGGCATTACATGGAGTAAATAACTGCGGTACACTAAATAACTAAAATGGGGTACAGTGGGACATAAAATTATAAAACAGGTTATGTTCCCAGAATGATGACCCAGAGCATAGCCAAAACTAAAAAATATGCCCGCCCCAAACCCTATGCTCTTAATCATCATTCTGGGAATGTGATGTGTGTGGCTGCCCCTAACCTGTTGCCTCAAATGCGCACCCCACTCAGGTGGAGAGAGAGCGCTGCGCATTTGAGGCAACAAAAAAAGTCCTCGATGATAGTGACTCAGTGACCCATGACCCAGAGAAAAAAATACCCCCAGAGGTCTCATCAGTTTTTTTTTTAGATGAGTTTTTTTGGGCAATTTAGTGGTTTTATGGTGTTAAAATTTGGAATGTACTCTGGACATGGTACATTGGAGTCAAATTACGGAAAATTAAAATGAAAAGGGAAAATGTAGTACTGCATGGAAGTGTGATACTCCCTGAAGCAGTTTTTAATGCAAAGGCCCGGATTATCGGGGCAAGTGTCACATTGAGTGGTGGTATCCTTCCGAATCCCCCTCCTGTTACACACTCTGCATTTTTTCTGGGATCGTCCCTTCTTTCCAGTGTGGGGGACATCACCTGGAAAGTGTTGGCCTGGGACGATCCTGGCACCTATAACTCCAGTTCCTTGGGAAGTCCGGCCTGCTCTTTACCGGTCGCCAAAGATCAGGACCTTTAGGACTTCTTCTTGGAACTGGAGGAATGTCCCTGTGTTGCCAGCGTACTGGGACAGTACAAAAGCGTTGTACATGGCAACCTGTACCAAGTAGACCGCAACTTTTTTGTACCATACCCGTGTTTTCCGCATGGCCATGTATGGCTTGAGGACTTGATCAGAAAGATCAACTCTCCCCATATACCGATTGTAGTCCAGAATACAATCGGGCTTGAGGACCGGTGTTGTGGTACCTCGCACAGGGACAGGTGAGCTCCCGTTACCATGGATAGTGGTCAGCATAAGGACATCCCTCTTATCCTTATACCTGACCAACAACAGGTTTTCATGAGTAAGGGCACGGGACTCACCCTTAGGCATAGGTGTCTGCAGAAAATTTAGAGGGAGGCCTCTCTGGTTTTTCCGCACGGTCCCACAAGCGGACGTGGATCTGGCGGCAAGGGATGTGAAGAGAGGGATGCTGGTATAAAAGTTGTCCACGTACACATGGTAACCCTTATCCAGCAAAGGGTGCACAAGCTCCCAAACGATTTCCCCGCTAACACCCAGAGTGGGGGAACATTCTGGGGGTTCAATACGGGAATCTCGTCCCTCATACACTCTAAACTTGAGAGTGTACCCGGAGGTACTCTCACAAAGTTTATAGAGATTCACACCATACCGCGCCCGCTTCGAGGGAATATACTGGCGGAAGATGAGTCTCCCCTTAAAACTGATAAGAGACTCATCAACCGAGAGCTCCCTGAGGGGTTCGTAGGCCTCCAAAAATTTGGCCCCAAAGTGATCGATGACCGGCCTCACTTTTAGTGTTGCTCGCGAATATTCGCAATTCGAATATTATTCGCGAATATAGCATATTCGCGAATTCGCGAATTTCGCGAATTTCGCGAATATAGCGCTATATATTCGTAATTACGAATATTCGTTTATTTATTTTTTTCTTCACAGTACACATCACAGTGATCACCCCTCTCTGCTTCCAGCTTGTGTGGTGTAAAGAAGGCTCTAATACTACTGTGTGAGACTGGCGTGCGAAAATTAGCATATGCTAATTTTCGCATATGCGAATTTTCGCGTATACTAATTTTGTATATGCTAATTTTCACATATGTTAATTTTCGCATACGCGAATTTTCGCACATGCGAAAATAAGACGAGAATATAACGAATATGCGAATATTCGCGAATATATGACGAATATTCGTCCATATATTCGCGAATATTCGCGAATTCGAATATGGCCTATGCCGCTCAACACTACTCACTTTGTAAAGCCGGTCATGGGCGGGATCACCTCGGGGCGGACATGCCGCATTATCTGCATAATGCAAGCATTTCCGAATGGCCTCGAACCGCCTCCGTGCCATGACCATACTGTAAAGCGGGGTCTGGTAGAGGATGTCCCCGCTCCAGTACTGTCTGACACTTGTTTTTTTTGACCAGGCCCATATGCAGCAAGAGGCCCCAAAATGTCCTCATCTCTGCTGCATCAATGGCGTACCATTCATTGGGCCTGGCCAAAACAGAATCAGGGTGGTGGGCGATGAACTGCCTGGCGTACAGATTTGTCTGCTCCACCATTAGATTGACAAAACTGTCACTGAAAAAATAACTGAAATAGTCAATTTCAGTGAATCCAGAATTGTCAATCCGGATTCTGGAGTCACCAACAAACTCCGGAACCCGTGGCTGATAAGCCTCTGGGGGTCTCCAGACAGGTTCACCGGAAGGGGGCTCCGGTAAACTTGTCTGGGGGGGGTCGGACTCCTAGTACGAGCAGCATCACCACTCGCACTAGTGCCGGCCACTTGGCCACTATCATGGGGGGTGCGTGGCCTCGCCTGGCGGCGTCTCCGCCGCCGTGCAGGGGGCTCATCATCAGTACTAGATGATGAGGAGGACGATGAAGAACACAGGAATGTTGGATCTTCATCGTCCTCACTGACAGATTCGGAGTCGGAGGCAAGAAAAGCGTATGCCTCCGCTGCCGAAAATGCCTGGCGAGCCATCGCCTTTTTTCTACGGTGGTGGGGGGGGGGTTGGTGGCGGGGGTGACGGGTGTGTGTGTGGGGGGGGGGGGTGAGTATGTAGTGTGTGTGATTGGTGTAACTAACTGTATGGGGGGGGGGGGGCCAAAAAAAAAATGGCCAAATGCAGCGCCCTGAATCCCTAATAGGGCCCGGGTCACACTAAAAAAAATTGTGGCAGACCCTTTAGGTCCTATTAGGGGGTCGGGGGGGGGGGGGGGAATTTTTTACTTCTTTTTACACTTTTTTTTTTTACTTTATTTTACTGGTTAACCCTACCTGTCCCTGGGGCTGTACTCTCTCCCTGCTCTAAGGGGGGTCTTCCTCTGTGAGGGGCTCCAATCTTCACAGAGGGGGGTCCCTGGCTCCTTCTCGCAGCTCTGGCCGCTGAATGAACTAAGGGAGCAAGCAGAGCCGCAAGAAGGGGCCGTTAACCCCTCCCCTGCCGGCTGCTATTGGCCGGCCAATAGCAGCGATCCTGGGGGGGTGACGAAATCGCCACCTCCCCATAGATACAGAGGGTGATAGGGGGTGTGTCCTACACCCCCAATCACCTTGTATCTCCGGGTCAGCGGGTCACACGTGACCCGCATAACCGGAATAGCTGAAAATCGCAAGTGTGAATTCACTTGCGATTTTCGGCGATCGCCTAAATGGGGGGGTCTGATGACCCCCCTGGGCATTGGGGCGGGGTGCCTGCTGATCGATATCAGCAGTCACCCCGATCCGGTCCCCGTCCGGTGCACAGCAGGGACCGAAATTCCCACGGGCGTACAGGTACGCCCTTGGTCCTTAAGTACCAGGGAGCAAAGGCGTACCTGTACGCCCTTGGTCCTTAAGGGGTTAAAGTTCTGCTCCCCAGTTACAGACATTCCTCCGCATCAGACCACAAGTAAGTATTGAGGATATGCATTAGCTAAAACTTATCTTTTCTTAGAATAAAATATATGTACCCAACTTTTTTTTAAATCAAACAAAAGGAAAGGTGTGCAAAAAACCTGCCACCTACAGCACCAAGTATTGATCTCTAAAAGGTGGAAGGGAACAACGTATGGTTCATTGTAACCGGTGGAGATAAAAACTTCCCCTGTGAGGCCCTACTCTTGCATTATTAATTCCCTTCTTGGCAAGTGTTACTCGCTCTTAGAAGGGCGGCCCCACACAGGAACCTCTCCCTATTTCCACCTATAAGTACTGCCATTTCACAGGGTTTTTAGGTGGAAATAGGGAAAGGTTCCTGTGTGGGGCCGCCCTTTTTAAGACGAGTAACACTTGCCAAGAAGGGAATTAATCATGCTAGAGTAGAGCCTTACAGGGGAAGTTTTTACCCCCACCTGTTACAATGGACCATACGTTGTTCCCTTCCACCTTTTAGAGGTCTTTGATCATCAATCTTTGGTGGTGTAGGCGGCACATGTTTTTTTTTGCACACCTTTCCTTTTGTTTGATTGAAAAAAAAAATTTGGGTACATATATTTTATCCTAAGAATATTATTAAAAGTTAAGTTTTAAGTAATGCATATCCTCAATCCTTACTTGTGCACACCAACACTTTTACAAAAGAGAATTAGAAAAATGTGTGCAGCTCACAACCAGGTATTCGAGGTTATTGTGGTTAAAGGATTGATCCCCACCAATCCAAATGGGTAAAAACTAAAACAAAGATTAACCACACCTCAAGAATACTACCCTAGGGTACACAGTGAATAATTGTTTGAGACATAAAGTTTTGAAAAAAAGTGCAGATTTTATTAAAACAATAAAAACCTAAATGGTTAAAAATATCAGAGCAATGTCAATGTTATCTTAAACTGTCATTGGGCCCTAATGACAGATTTAGAAAATATGAATATATATATAGCAACCACCTAATGTAGAATAATCTATAGTATATAGTAAAAAACAAATGCAATTTTTCAACGGCATATAATGATCCGGAGTCGACTATTAGTCCGGCACCTATGATGAATATAAAAGGGCTGATAGTCCGGCACTTGTAATGGAAAAGGCAAAGTCACTTGATGGACTGATGTACAGGTGTATAAAAAGCTGCCCACAGTTGTTAGACAAATGCAAAGTTCAACCTCACCCTGGCTGCTGGTCCCGTACTGCGACGGGCCGATAGTTGAAATTCTTGTGTTGGCTGCAGCAATCCCGGTGTGAGAGCCTGGATGGATATGGGCTCCGGCAGGAGACTCTCTCGGGAGCAGTCCGTGGTATCGGCAAATACCTGGATGTGGATCGGACCTTCGCTGGAGAGATCGTGGCTGGGTTCTGGTAGTGCAGGCAGCAGGTTGGTAATGCGCTCAGTGGGAGAGGATGTTTGATGAATGCAGCAAGTGGTGCACAAAGTTCTGGGCCGGCTTCAGTCTAGGTGGTGCGTGCGAATTGTGCTCTGTTCAGATTAGATATCAGCCTAGACGCGTTTCAGGGTGCTAAAAACGTCCCCTTCCTCAGTAGGCGAATGTAGGAAATAATGAATGTGCAGCCTTTATATGGTGGGTGCACATATGTTCTTGATTAATGGGACAAAAAGAACCTGTGGAGTGAACTTGACAGCAAAAACCTGGTAAGTGGACCAACTTGGAACACTGAATTTGAATCTACTATTAAATGAATAGTTATCATCCCTTAATCTTTCTATATCTCTTAGATGTTCAGTATAAAACAGATTAGAAAATATAAATCCATATACATTTATCAGTGTTATACTAGAATTGTCAAATCTAGCTATTTTTTGGTTTCACATAGTAAAACCTTCACACAAAAGAGAACTGATGTGTTGAGGAAACAGGTGGCACTCCAACATAGGTAACGCATGGAGACATCTGAGGTGTGAATTGAAGTCAAGAAGACATGTTTGTGAAAAATGTATATAAGTATGTAAATATGTTTGTAAAAGAAGAAAAATCCTGTATATAGGTGTGTGAATGAAATCAAAAGGAATGTTATGAGAAAAAAAAAAATATATATATATATATATATATATATATATATATATATATAAAATAAAGCAGAGAATAAAAAATAGTAAATGATATGTAAAATAAATATAAAATAAAAAATAAAAATGAGTGATGTGGTGTAAACTGAGGTGGATGAAACCAAGAAGATAATAGTAATGTGAATTAATGTGAAATTGTTGAAGATGTGTGACCAGTGAAAAAGGTTGATAGTGAATGTAAAGGTTTTGAATGTGGAAATTGTAGTGAGTGTCTGTGAATAAAAAATAAATAAAAAAATAAAAGTAAAATGAAATGAGAAAAAATAAATATTAAATAAAGGAATAAATAATATATATATATTAAAATTATATTAATGAAAATAATAGGAATGTAAAAAATATATAAAATAAAAAGTAGTAAAAATATACAAAAAATAAATACAAATTGTGGTGAAAATGAAATAAAATCGGATGAAATACGTGTGAATGCATCATTGTGAATCAGTAGTCATAACATACTCTTATCCAAAAATACAAAAGACATAGCCATGATTCTAAAACTCCGGAGAACATATAAGAGAGACCTGTCCTCGAACCGACAACCGCCGTGATTGGAACAACGGCGGGCGTCGGTGCCATAGCAGGTCTCTCAGAGAAAACCAAATAATTAAAAGCTGGAATTCAGCCCTTTTGGGCTCTATAGTATCAAATTCGAAAAATTTTTTGCTCTCTGCTTTGGACATTCTGAGCATGAAACTTCCTCCCCACCAATCTTTCTTAATGATTTGAAAACCTGCAAATTTTAAACTGGATGGATCCTTTTTGTGTACTTTTGCAAAATGGGCAGATAAGGGGTGTTTTTGTTCTCCCTTTCTTATATTGTTAATGTGCTCTGCTAGTCTAGTTTTTAATTGTCGCTTCGTCCTTCCCACATATTGTTTGTGGCACCCGCATTTCAGAATATATAGGACCCCTTTTGAATTGCATGTAATACATTCATCTATTTTCCACTTATATTCATTCACTGTGGAATGAATAGTGGTTATTCTTCTAACATCCTTGGATGTTGTACATCCACTACAGGATCCGCAACGAAAAAAAACCTTCATATCCATCCAGGATTGAGTTTTAATGAATTTGGTGGGAGGTTTAATAGATGGAGCTACTGTGATACCTAAGTTGGGAGCTCGTGTATATATAATCGGAGGATGTTGAGGTATAGTATCACCAATTGTTTTATCCTGTTTCAAAATTTTCCAGTGTTTTTTTATGATTTGTTCTACCTTCATGTGGGTTGTATTAAAGGGCAGAACCAATCTGTATTCTGGAATGGATGTTTTTGTGTTTGACTCCTGAGGAATGAAAAAATCTTTCCTATCTAAACTATTGATTTTTTCTAATGAATTTTGTAAGACAGCTTGTGGATACCCCTTTTCTCGGAACTGACTGGACAATTGGTCTGCTTCTTCAAGAAATTTACCATTGTCGGTGCAGTTCCTTTTTAAGCGGCGGTACTGACCTCCAGGGACATTAAGTAGCCACCTGGGTAAATGGCAGCTCTCAAAATCAATGTAGCTATTTTTAGCCGTGGGTTTCCTGAAGGTGTTGCATTTTAAACCACCATCAAAAGCTTTAATTTCCAGATCCAGGAATTCTATTTGTGAACTACTAATCGTGGAAGTGAAAACTAAATTAAGTGAGTTGATGTTTAAATTTTAAATGAAGTGATTAAGATCTTCTAAAGACCCCTGCCAAATTAAAAAAATGTCATCTATATACCGCCGCCAGAGCACCAGGTCCGCGCCAAGTTTGGGACTGATGGTATTGTCCTCCCAAGCCGCCATGAAGAGATTGGCGTAACTTGCCGCGAACTTTGTGCCCATGGCGGTACCGGTTTGCTGTAAATAATAATCACCCTCAAAATAAAAATAATTGTGAGTGAGAATGAAATAGATTGCCCGTGTTACAAACTCCACCTGTTCTAACTTGATGTTTCCTGATAATAAACATTTTTTGACCGCTTCTATACCCTGATCATGTTGTATTATGGTATAGAGGGAAGATACATCAAGTGTAGCCATGATGTGGGGCCCCTCCCAAGGGAAGGCCTCAACCATGGCCACTACTTGAGAGGTATCTTTGAGGTAAAATTTAGTTTGTTGTACAAAAGGTTGTAAAAATGTATCTACGTACTGGGATAGGTTCGATGTTAGGGAACCTATCCCAGATACGATCAGTCTACCCGGTGGGTAGATACTATAGATACTATAGATACTATAGAGCCGATACTATAGAGCCCAAAGGGCTGAATTTCAGCTTTGAATTATTTGGTTTTCTCTGAGAGACCTGCTATGGCACCGACGCCCGCCGTTGTTCCAATCACAGCGGTTGTCGGATCGAGGACAGGTCTCTCTTATATGTTCTTCGGAGTTTTAGAATCATGGCTATGTCTTTTGTATTTTTGGATAAGAGTATGTTATGACTACTGATTCACAATGATGCATTCACACGTATTTCATCCGATTTTATTTCATTTTCACCACAATTTGTATTTATTTTTTGTATATTTTTACTACTTTTTATTTTATATATTTTTTACATTCCTATTCTTTTCATTAATATAATTTTAATATATATATTATTTATTCCTTTATTTAATATTTATTTTTTCTCATTTCATTTAACTTTTATTAATTTTTTTATTTTTTTTTATTTTTTTTTTATTTTTTTTTAATTCACAGACACTCACTACAATTTCCCCATTCAAAACCTTTACATTCACTATCAACCTTTTTCACTGGTCACACATCTTCAACAATTTCACATTAATTCACATTACTATTATCTTCTTGGTTTCATCCACTTCAGTTTACACCACATCACTCATTTTTATTTTTTATTTTATATTTATTTTACATATCATTTACTATTTTTTATTCTCTGCTTTATTTAATATATATATATTTTTTTTTTTCTCATAACATTCCTTTTGATTTCATTCACACACCTATATACAGGATTTTTCTTATTTTACAAACATATTTACATACTTATATACATTTTTCACAAACATGTCTTCTTGACTTCAATTCACACCTCAGATGTCTCCATGCGTTACCTATGTTGGAGTGCCACCTGTTTCCTCAACACATCAGTTCTCTTTTGTGTGAAGGTTTTACTATGTGAAACCAAAAAATAGCTAGATTTGACAATTCTAGTATAACACTGATAAATGTATATGGATTTATATTTTCTAATCTGTTTTATACTGAACAACTAAGAGATATGGAAAGATTAAGGGATGATAACTATTCATTTAATAGTAGATTCAAATTCAGTGTTCCAAGTTGGTCCACTTACCAGGTTTTTGCTGTCAAGTTCACTCCACAGGTTCTTTTTGTCCCATTAATCAAGAACATATGTGCACCCACCATATAAAGGCTGCACATTCATTATTTCCTACATTCGCCTACTGAGGAAGGGGTCGTTTTTAGCACCCTGAAACGCGTCTAGGCTGATATCTAATCTGAACAGAGCACAATTCGCACGCACCACCTAGACTGAAGCCGGCCCAGAACTTTGTGCACCACTTGCTGCATTCATCAAACATCCTCTCCCACTGAGCGCATTACCAACCTGCTGCCTGCACTACCAGAACCCAGCCACGATCTCTCCAGCGAAGGTCCGATACACATCCAGGTATTTGCCGATACCACGGACCGCTCCTGAGAGAGTCTCCTGCCGGAGCCCATATCCATCCAGGCTCTCACGCCGGGATTGCTGCAGCCAACACAAGAATTTCATCTATCGGCCCGTCGCAGTACGGGACCAGCAGCCAGGGGGAGGTTGAACTTTGCATTTGTCTAACAACTGTGGGCAGCTTTTTATACACCTATACATCAGTCCATCAAGTGACTTTGCCTTTTCCATTACAAGTGCCGGACTATCAGCCCTTTTTTATTCATCATAGGTGCCGGACTAATAGTCGACTCCGGATCATTATATGCCGTTGAAAAATTGCATTTGTTTTTTACATCTATAGATTATTCTATATTAGGTGGTTGCTATATATATATTCATATTTTCTAAATCTGTCATTAGGGCCCAATGACAGTTTAAGATAACATTGACATTGCTCTGATATTTTTAACCATTTAGGTTTTTATTGTTTTAATAAAAATCGGCACTTTTTTTCAAAACTTTATGTCTCAAACAATTATTCACTGTGTACCCTAGGGTAGTATTCTTGAGGTGTGGTTAATCTTTGTTTTAGCTTTTACAAAAGAGACCGTTTTCTTCTGCCTACCTCCCTCAGCTACTATTCTGATCCTTCCACCCACCTGATGCCACACATCTGATGCCAAGTTCTCCTTTTTTCACCCACCTTTGTCACCGGGTACTGCTATTGCCACCCACCGCCCCACTATGTCACCGGGTCACTTTCAGGGCTCCTGATGCTGCTGATGCCACCTCCTGGCTGTCTCATGCTGCCACCATATGTTCTCCTCATGCTGCTGCCACCTCCAGGCTGTCTCATTCTGAAACTATATGGTCTCCCCATGCTTCCGCCACCCCCAGGCTTTGTCATTCAGCCACTATATGGTCTCCTCATGTTGCCGCCAACTGCAGGCTGTGTCATTCAGCCACTACATGGTCTCCTCATGCTGCCACCAACTCCAGGCTGTGTCATTCAGCCATTATATGGTCTCCTCATGCTGCCGCCAAATCCAGGCTGTGTCATTCAGCCACTAAATGGTCTCCTCATGCTTCCGCCACCTCTAGGCTGTGTCACTGTACCACCATGTGGTCTCCTCATGCTGCTGGCACAATAAATAAAACTTTTTAGGTTCATCTATTTGGTCCTAAGGCCTCATCAGGCTGTTGCCACCTCCAGTATGGGTCATTCAGCCACTATATGGTCTCCTCATGCTGTCGCCACCTCCACGCTGTGTCATTCAGCCACTAAATGGTCTCCTCATGCCGCCGCCAACTCCACACTGTGTCAATCAGCCACTACATGGTCTCCCAATGCTTCTGCCACCTCCAGGCTGTGTCACTGTACCGCCCTGTGGTCCCCTCATGCTGCTGGCACATTAAATAAAACTTTATAGGTTCATCTATTTGAAATCTTAAGTTTAAATGTTAAAAAATATCTTTAATCTTTTCAATTGTGAGGCCCTATGATCTCATCAGGCTGTTGCCACCTCCAGGCTGGGCCATTCAGCCACTAAATGATCTCCTCATGCTGCTGCCACCTCCAGGCTGTGTCATTCAGCCACTATATGGTCTGCTCATGCTGCCACCAACTCCAGGCTGTGTCATTCAGCCACTATTTGGTCTCCTCATGCTTCTGGCACATTAAATAAAACTTTATAGGTTCATCTATTTGAAATCTTAAGTATAAATGTTAAAAAATATCTTTAATCTTTTTAATTGGGAGGCCCTATGGTCTAGTCAGGCTGTTGCCACCTCCAGGCTGGGTCATTCAGACATTATATGGTCTCCTCATCCTTCTGCCACCTCCAGGCTGTGTCACTGTACCGCCATGTGGTCTCATCATGCTGCTGGAACATTAAATAAAACTTTTAGGTTCATCTATTTGAAATCTTCAATTTAAATGTTAAAAAATATCTTTAATCTTTTTAATTGTGAGGCCCTATGGTCTAGTCAAGCTGTTGCCACCTCCAGGCTGGGTCATTCAGACATTATATGGTCTCCTCATGCTTCCGCCACCTCCAGGCTGTGTCACTGTACCGCCATGTGGTTTCCTCATGTGGCTGGCACATTAACCCCTTAAGGACCCAGCCATTTTACACCTCAGGACCCGGCCATTTTTTGCACATCTGACCACTGTCACTTTAAACATTAATAACTCTGGAATGCTTTTAGTTATCATTCTGATTCCGAGATTGTTTTTTCGTGACATATTCTACTTTAACAAAGTGGTAAAATTTTTTGGTAACTTGCATCCTTTCTTGGTGAAAAATCCCCAAATTTGATGAAAAATTTGAAAATTTTGCATTTTTCTAACTTTGAAGCTCTCTGCTTGTAAGGAAAATGGATATTCCAAATATTTTTTTTTTATTCACATATACAATATGTCCACTTTATGTTTGCATCATAAAATTGATGAGTTTTTACTTTTGGAAGACACCAGAGGGCTTCAAAGTTCAGCAGCAATTTTCCAATTTTTCACAAAATTTCCAAACTCACAATTTTTCATGGACAAGTTCAGGTTTGAAGTGGATTTGAAGGGTCTTCATATTAGAAATACCCCACAAATGACCCCATTATAAAAACTGCACCCCCCAAAGTATTCAAAATGACATTCAGTCCGCGTTTTAACCCTTTAGGTGTTTCACAGGAATAACAGCAAAGTGAAGGAGAAAATTCACAATCTCCATTTTTTACACTCGCATGTTCTTGTAGACCCAATTTTTGAATTTTTACAAGGGGAAAAAGGAGAAAATGTATACTTATATTTGTAGCCCAATTTCTCTCGAGTAAGCACATACCTCATATATCTATGTAAAGTGTTCGGCGGGCGCAGTAGAGGGCTCAGAAGCGAAGGAGCGACAAGGGGATTTTGGAGAGTACGTTTTTTTGAAATGGTTTTTGGGGGCATGTTGCATTTAGGAAGCCCCTATGGTGCCAGAACAGCAAAAATCCCCCACATGGCATACCATTTTGGAAACTAGACCCCTTGAGGTACGTAATAAGGAATAAAGTGAGCCTTAATACCCCACAGGAGTTTCACGACTTTTGCATATGTAAAAAAATAAAAATAAAATTTCACTAAAATGTGTGTTTCCCCTCAAATTTCACATTTTTGCAAGGGTTAATAGCAGAAAATACCCCCCAAACATTGTAACCCCATCTCTTCTGAGTATGAAGGTACCCCATAAGTTGACCTGAGGTGTACTATGGGTGAACTACAATGCTCAGAAGAGAAGGAGTCATATTTGGCTTTTTGAGAGCAAATTTTGCTCGGGGGCATGTCGCATTTAGGAAGCCCCTATGGTGCCAGGACAGCAAAAAAAAAACACATGGCATACCATTTTGGAAACTAGACCCCTTGTGGAACGTAACAAGAAATAAAGTGAGCCTTAATACCCCACAGGGGTTTCACGACTTTTGCATACGTAAAAAAAAAAAAAATCACTAAAAGGTGTGTTTCCCCCCCAAATTTCACATTTTTGCAAGGGTTAATAGCAGAAAATACCCCCCAAAATTTGTAACCACATCTCTTCTGAGTATGGAGGTACCCCATAAGTGGACCTGAAGTGCACTACGGGCGAACTACAATGCTCAGAAGAGAAGGAGTCATATTTTGCTTTTTGAGAGCAAATTTTGCTCGGGGGGCATGTCGCATTTAGGAAGCCCATATGGTGCCAGGACAGCAAAATAACCCCCACATGGCATACCATTTTGGAAACTAGACCCCTTGAGGAACGTAAGAAGGCGTAAAGTGAGCATTTACCCCCCCACTGGTGTCTGTCATATCTTTGGAACAGTGGGCTGTACAACATTTTTAATTTGCACAGCCCACTCTTCCAAAGATCTGTCAGACACCAGTGGGGTGTAAATTCTCACTGCACCCCTCATTACATTCCGTGAGGGGTGTAGTTTCCGAAATGGGGTCACATGTGGGGTTTTGGTTTTTTTGCGTTTGTCAAAACCGCTGTAACAATCAGCCACCCCTGTGAAAATCACCTCAAATGTACATGGTGCACTCTCCCTTCTGGGCCTTGTTGTGCGCCCCCAGAGCACTTTACGCCCACATATGGGGTATCTCCGTACTCGGGATAAATTGCGTTACAAATTTTGTGGGGCTTTTTTCCCCTTTACCTCTTGTCAAAATGAAAAGTATAGGGCAACACCAGCATGTTAGTGTAAAAAGTTAATTTTTTTACACTAACATGCTGGTGTAGACCCCAACTTCACCTTTTCATAAGAGGTGAAAGGAGAAAAAGACCCCCAAGATTTGTTAGTCAATTTCTCCCGAGTACGGCGATACCCCATATGTGACCCTAAACTGTTGCCTTGAAATACGACAGGGCTCCAAAGTGAGAGCGCCATGCGCATTTGAGGCCTGAATTAGGGATTTGCATAGGGGTGGACATAGGGGTATTCTACGCCAGTGATTCCCAAACAGGGTGCCTCCAGCTGTTGCAAAACTCCCAGCATGCCTGGACAGTCAACGGCTGTCCGGCAATACTGGGAGTTGTTGTTTTGCAACAGCTGGAGGCTCCATTTTGGAAACAGTGGCGTACCAGGCGTTTTTCATTTTTATTGGGGAGGGAGGGGGGCTGTGTAGGGGTATGTGTATATGTAGTGTTTTTTACTTTTTATTTTATTTTGTGTAAGTGTAGTGTAGTGTTTTTAGGGTACAGTCACACTGGCGGGGGATTACAGCGAGTTTGAGCTGCCACGCAAAATTTGCTGCATTGCAAACTTGCAGCCCGATACTCACTGTAAGCCCCCTGCCCATGTGAATGTACCCTGTACATTCACAGGGGGGGGGGGGGACCTCCAGCTGTTGCAAAACTACTACTCCCAGCATGCCTGAGAATGTTTGGGAGTTGTGGTTTTGCAACAGCTGGAGGCACACGGGTTGGGAAACACTGAGTTAGGAAACAATGTTTCCCAACCAGTGTGCCTCCAGCTGTTGCAAAACCACAACTCCCAAACATTCTCAGGCATGCTGGGAGTAGTAGTTCGGCAACATCTTTAGAGCCAGATGTTGCCGAACTACAACTCCCAGCATGCTTGGAGTTGTAGTTTTGCAACATCTGGAGGACTACAGTTTGTAGACCACTAATACAGTGGTTCCCAATCTGTGCCCTTCCAGATGTTGCAAAACTACAACCCCCAGTATGCCAAAATTGTCCAGGCATGCTGGGAGTTGTAGTTCTGCAACATCTGAAGGGCCAGATGTTACAGAACTACAACTCCCAGCATGCCTGGACAGTAAGGGCATGCTGAGGATGTGTAGTTTTGCAACATCTGGAAGGGCACAGTGGTCCCAAAACTGCGGACCTCCAGATGTTGCAAAACTGCAACTCCCAGCATGCCCAGACGCCAAGGGCTGTCTGGGCATGCTGGGAGTTGTAGTTTACAGGGTCCTATTACAGCAATGCATGTCGCTTTACGGCGACGTGCATTGCTGTAAAGGGCCCGACCGCGGCTGAAGATATACTCACCTGTCGCCGCCGCCGCTGCCATCTTCTTCGCCGGGATCCGGGTCTTCAGGGACGAGGTAAGTACCGGGGCTGGTCCCCAGCACTCCCCCGTCCCCCGCCGCGTCCTCCGGTCTTCCTCCCGTCCTCTCCGGACTTTCAGGGGCCGGGCAGGACGGGAGGAAGTAACCGCCCCCCCTCCTGCGATTGGTCGGTTAACTAACCGACAGATCGCAGGGTATAGGAGGAGGTGGCAGGCTTGCCACCTCGCTCCTATACGTTAGCATGGTCCTGGCTGTCTGTGACAG
The DNA here is from genome assembly GCF_029499605.1 of Hyla sarda. NCBI lineage: Eukaryota > Metazoa > Chordata > Amphibia > Anura > Hylidae > Hyla > Hyla sarda. The sequence goes on along the minus strand of NC_079190.1, from coordinate 25,764,552 downwards.
CCGGGATCATGCGAAATTACTGGGCGGTCGGGTCCCAGAGACCCGATCAGCCCGGTATCGCCGCAGATCGCAAGGGCGATTTCCCTTGCGATTTGGCCCCCCTACATGGCCCCCCTCGGCGTTTGCCCTGGATGCCTGCTGAAGCATTTCAGCAGGCATCCGATTCCGATCTCTGCCCGGCGAGCGGCAGAGACCGGAAAACGCCAGGACGTACGGGGACGTCCTGGGTCCTTAAGGCCCAGGGTGCGGGGACGTCCCCGTACGTCCTGGGTCCTTAAGAGGTTAAATAAAACTTTTTAGGTTCATCTGTTTAAAATCTTCAATTTAAATGTTAAAAGATATCTTTAATCTTTTCAATTGTTAGGCCCTATGGTCTCATTAGGCTGTTGCCACCTCCAGGCTTGGTCATTCAGCCACTATATGGTCTCCTCATGCTTACGCCACCTCCAGGCTGTGTCACTGTACCGCCATGTGGTCTCCTCAGGCTGCTGCCACATTTAATACATTTTTTTAGGTTCATCTATTTGAAATCTTCAATTTAAATATTAAAAAATATCTTTAATCTTTTCAATTGTTAGGCCCTATGGTCTCGTCATGCTGTTGACACCTCCAGGCTAAGTAGCCATTTTTAATACAGATTCAATGTGAATAAATTTGGACCGAACCAAATTTTTTGGGAAAATTCGGCGAATCGTCTGAATAAAATTTTTCAAAAATTCGCTCATCTCTAGTACCTGTCACTAAATAAACTTTTCTAAACTAACTAAGGCTATGTTCTCTAACTACTCTTAACACTCCTCCTAACTTAAAAAAAAAATCAGAGCTTTAAAAAGCTGTGTATCTTACTTTTATTCTTGCTCACATAGTGCAATCTCCCAGCCGGAGAAAGTGGGAGTTTCCCAGCAGGCACTGAAGCCTGCTGGGGAACCACTTCCGCCCTCACATCGTTGCAGTGCTGCGATGAATAGAAGACCTAAAGCTCTGTGCAGCAGCTTTCAGTCTGTGTATCTTTCAGTGAGGTTCTTTGCAGCTGTCAATCAAGCTCAGTGCAGAGAAACACTTCCTGAGTTTGGTCTCTTGCCATCACAAACAGGAGACCAAAATCTGAGAGTTTGACCAGAAGGAATGTGTTCTGGCCAAGAAGGGAGACCCCTGGTGGCCAGAAGTATACAGCAGAAAAACTAACATAAACATTTTTTTTTTTTATGGAAGCCAATTACAAAAGTTTTTTATTTGGCATAATGAAACAAGTATTAAAAATCCTGTTTAATGAAAGTGCTAATTTAAATAATTTCCTGTTGCAAACTACAACTTCATCCACAGACAAGGTCATGATGGGAGCTGTAGTTCTGCAACAACTGGAGAGTCACAGGTGGGGGAACACAAGCTACTGTTCAACTGACAAGGATCTCCGCCACAGGTCTTAAGCTGATTCTCTGCCTTTTTCTAGTGAGGTCTGACCAGAGTGACATGATGCAGGAAGCAGTATTCGTGTCGCCTGCATCATAGAGGTGTCGGGCGACCGGGCAGTTCCAATTTTGGCAATTATCGCCTAAAACTAAGCTGAGCCTTCTTGTTCTTTACAGATCACTTCCCAGTATTGCCTTTTTTTCTCAGCACAAACACGAGTACAGTGATAGGTGGCACCAGTAAAGAGATAACACAGGATCCGCCGCCATTCACGGCAGAGATTAGCCACCTCCCCTCCTTGAATGACCCCTGTAAAGGTCTCCAATTCATCTAAATGGGACAGCTCCTGTCTATGGTCCATGATTCCTGACATAAAGCATATCACTAAATGCTGTTGAAAACAGCTAAGGCAAAATGGCTGCCACTATAATAATGCACAAAAAAATCTTAAAAAATAAAATAAAATCAGAAAATAGAAACTGATGATAAAAAAAGATGTTTCCGTATCTGCCTCTTATCAGGACAAAAAACCTAAGTGCTCCATTCCCGTTAATGTTTACGGCTATGTAGATACAGATATTGGCACAACCTATTTAGTGTATATAGCATAAAGGCAGGTTCATATAGACAAGCACTGGCACAGCAACGACTTTATAACCAACATGGAGGTGTTCAAATTCCAGATAGAAATAAATCAAAGTCCAAACATCAGTGAAAAGTATATTCGGGAGGCACTCACCAGTACAGTGGAACAGCAATCTTTATTTTTCATAAATAAAACGCATCTTAAGGGAGCGAGGCGCCCTTGTTCCTTTAAGCTGCATTTTATGCACGAAAAATAAATATTGAGGTTCCACTGTACCGGTGAGTGCCTCCCGAATATCCTTTTCGCTGATGTTTGGACCCTTGAATGTTTAACCCATTAAAGGGGTACTCCACTGGAAAACAATTTATTTTTAAATCAACTGGAGCCGGAAAGTTAAACAGATTTGTAAATTACTTCTATTAAAAAATCTTAATCCTTCCAGTACTTATCAGCTGCTGTATGATCCACAGGAAGTTCTTTTCTTTTTGAATTTCCTTTCCAGTCTGACAACAGTGCTCTCTGCTGACACCTCTGTCCATGTCAGGAACTGTCCAGAGCTGAAGAGGTTTGCTATGGGGATTTGCTTCTCATCTGGACAGTTCCTGACATGGACAGAGGCATCAGCAGAGAGCACTGTGGTCAGTCAGAAAGGAAATTCAAAAAGAAAAGAACTTCCTTTTGATCACACAGCAGCTGATAAGTACTGGAAGGATTAAGATTGTTTAATAGAAGTAATTTACAAATCTGTTTAACTTTCTGGCACCAGTTGATTTAAAAAAATGTTTTTTTTCCAGTGGAGTACCCCTTTAACTGGCATTTGATACTGTATTTGAGAAGCGTCCAGATTAAAATATTACAATACACATAGGAAGGAAGCAGTAACACTCTGCTCAGCTGTCGGTCTCGTAGACCTTGTAGTCAGAGCTGCTCTTCTCTTTCATTGTCACTCAATGTCATGCGCTGTCACAAATGATTTTTCATTAAAATCCTTTGGCTAAAGGGCACGCTGTAATGACACGCTGCCACGTTTCTTGCTGACAGCTACACGGTATAGCAGAATTTCACAAAAATGTTTTATTCAATCCCCTTAGGTCATTCTGACATATATCTGGCATGGAGTTGCGAGGGATTGGAGCCGTGGCTAGCATCATCCATCTGTGACCACCATATGTCAAAAAGCTTCTCAACCAAATGACATTTTTGTTCTCTGTAGTTTCGATAGGGAACGCCATTAATTGTCATTCCAGGTTCCCGTACGCCGAGTGCTGTTACATTTGTTACTCTTTGTAATTGTCATCTGATGCGGTGTCTATGTAATGTTCTTCCTGGCACCGTATTCTAGGACACTTAGGCGATAAGATTCTGTCTATGAACAGGTTATTCTGTTGCTGCGTATAATCGATTGCTTCACGTATGATTGGTCATTGCTCATGTTCCTGCCGTGTGAACACTGAATACTAAATCTTGAGCTTATGCAAGCAGGGCCAGTTCTGCCAATAGACAAGATAGGCAGACGCCTAGAGCACCCTCTTGATGGAGACGTCGCTCTGCCTACTGCAAAAAAAGTTAATATCTTACCCTGTTTTTAAGCTCTCAGCTGTTCCTGCTGTGACCAGTTCCTGAGGTTGACTGTTCCATAAATTCACAGTTCTTATGGTAAAGACATCATGTTGCATCTAGAGACCAAACCTTTCTTTCTCCAGATGGAGGGAGTGCCCCCTTGTCCTTTGAGGGGTTTTATCTGGAACAGTTTTTCCCCATAGTTTTTTGCATGAGCCATTTATATAATTAAATAAATTGATCATATCCCCCTTAAGCGTCTCTTCACAAGACTGAAAACATTTAATTATTTTTATCATTCCTCATAGCTAAGATGCTCCTTGCCCCTTATAAGTTTAGACACCCCCTCCCATTTGAGATTGCACAATTTTTGTCTATCAGAATTTGTTTTTATTTTATGGGGGAGCAGGGATTCCGCCTGTTCAGGACCCTCACCTATAAGCCAAACAGCAGATAAACAGAGTGACTTTCATTGGAATGGACCACACTGTCCATGTAACATGTGGATATGCTGATTTCCGTGAGACCTGGGTAATGCTTCATTATACCTGTGGTGGCAAAGGGAACAAAAAAGAGACAGCTAATTACTAGGGGTCCATGTGATCAGAATATCATTTGGGGACCCTGTCAGGCCCAAGGCCTGATTATTAAAATCCTATATGTGTATTATAATTATAACTGTGTGTGATGGATCATCCAAGACATGGGTGAGAGGTCATTCAGACTGTGTTTTGTGTATTGCATTTTATTGGGGGGTCTGGCTGTTTGTTTACATCTCCTTTGAAGTCAGAGGCTCTTTTTGAAGCAGCAGGAAGTCATGCACTCTGGTCCCATCATATAATCAACCAGATAAGAGGACCAGAAACAGAGATGCCCCCCTGGTGGGATCAGAGGGGAGGGGGGGAATGGAGTCTCCCTCCCAAGAAAGCAGATATGATATTTAAACAATGCTAGACTAAAAGTTGGTTGTTAAAAGCTGGGCCACAAGCTGACAAGACCATCTTAAGAACAGCTCTCTCATGGAATGCTATATCATCATGCTGTAAGAACTTCATCTTTGCTTTCTGAACTTGCCTTGCTAAACTCTTTTATATATTTTTGTAACTGTATGTCATTTGTTTCTGTATTTTTATATAGTCAGCACTGTGATACCTTTTATCAGATTAAATGTTTAATTAATCAGCTCTGGTCTTTGATCTCTAAATATATGAGCTCACCTTTCTGAAAGAGGCTCTGGTAAAACACATTTATCTAAGGGTTAATTTGGTGACTTGCTGGGACTAGTAGTGTATACCCAGAGGTCTGGCGGCCTTAACCCTTGCACTATCACACTCTCTCCAATGTCTTGGCTGGACCGATAGGGTGTGATCGTGATAGACCCTTGCAACAAAAAGGGATTGTCTGAACCAAGCACCCCTTTAAGGTTAGCAAAGTCCAATGTGGTAAGCTTTTGGATCCTTCTGACCACAGATCCATCATAAGGCCATGGCTACCATTATGAATAGAAGCCATAATGTCAGTGCGCTCAGCCTATCACCGGCCGAGGCGGGACATCGATGCGGCCGGCGATACGCTGACAGCACTGTGATGTTCCGAGCCTAAGAAGCAGGGAGCAGAGCAGCGCCAGAGGATGCCGATATCTCTGCAACGGGGGAATGTAGGAAGGTGAGCTAAAGTTTTTATTTTTTTATTTTTGCAGCCCAGGCACAGGATGAGTTAAAAGATTTTCGTTGCATATCTACTTTAAGGACACAAGCCTATGTAACTCTCCAAAATGAAGATACTATGTTAAGAACTTCCATTTTATGAAGATTTCATTGTTTTATGTACTGTCTGCCATGATGTCGAGAAGATTACAATAAAATCCATGGTTTTTATACAAACAAGTGCTCACTCCCTCCATGGTCAGCCCGGAATATAGTTCTGTACTCATTATTTAACATTGCATCCCAAGCAGAATAAAAAGCATAAAGGCCAGAGAAAGGTAGTAAATATATGTTTATTCTTACACAGTTGAAAATCCCGGATTTATTTCATTCATACCTTCTTAGGTATTCCTTCCAAACCTACAGAGGGATACCGCCGGACAGATTTTCCTGGATCGGCATGAAGCAATCTATTCTACCTAAATATAATATTTAAAACTGCTAATATTAATACTAAAATGTACAATATTCTGGGTTTTAGGTTGCCAGGAGGAAATATGTGATTACTATAATCTGTTGAAATGCCTACAGTTCTTTACAATGGGGACATACGTTTTACTGGATCAAAACTGGAGATAAAACATGTTCATTCAACCTCGTAATAAGTGAAAGTCTATGAGATATCTAAAATTTATATAATGCAACATTTGGGCCTTATCCACACAAATGTATACTCTAAGAGGGGCATTTACTAAGGGGTTTAGTCATTTTTTTCTGACTATCTTTGGCGTTAAATTGTCACAATTGCGCCTACCCTATTTTTCGTGCAACATTCTTTAGCAAGAGCTAGAAAGTAAAAAAAAAATCTCCCGCTTAATTTACGGCTAGTTTGCATTTTTGACTTGCAGTATTAACTGCGACAGTCGCAGCTGCGCAATAAACAGTCGCAACGGCCGTAGAATTGATTAAATTACTCCAGCTCCAACATGGAGCAGGAAAAGCTACTGCCGCCCGGGCTCCAACATACTTTCTCCCGCTACCCTCACTTCGCTACCGGGACACTGCAGTGATTTACATCCCCCCCTCACCTGCCAGCGCCACACAACTCCCATCTGTCTGCTAACTGTTGCAAGACTACAAGTCCCAGCATGCCCTTACAGTGAGGACACGCTGGGAGTTGTAGTCTTGTAGCAGCGAGAGCTGAGCGGCGCGGACGGGAGACAAGGGGGGGATGTATATCAGTGTCCCCATCATTATTAAGTGAGGGTAGCGGGGAGGCCGTATGAGGAGCCAGGGCGGCTGCACTGTAATGTCAGCCCGGGCTCCTGCCCTGACAACCAAAGGCTTTGTCTGTCAGGGCATGCTGGGTGTTGTAGTTTTGCAACAGCTGGAGGGCCACAGTTTGCAGACCACTGGTTTGTGGTCTGTAAACTGTAGTCCTCCAGCTGTTGCAAAACTAAACAGCTGAAGGGGACCGGCGAAGACGTTCACTTACCCTTCCGAGGCTCCAGCGACGATCGGTGACGGAGATCGTCGGGCGGCACTGTTGCGTAGCAGTGTTGTGCGGCGCTGGATCCTATGGAAGCCGGTAAGTTGCCCAAGCCCCAAAACAATGTTTCCCAACCAGGGTGCCTCCAGATGTTGCAAGACTACAACTCCCAGCATGCCTTGACAGCCTTTGGCTGTCCAGGCATGCTGGGAGTTGTAGTTTTGCAACATTTGGAGGCACCCTGGTTGGGAAACACTGGCCTAAAACAGTGTTTCCCAACCAGGGTGCCTCCAGATGTTGCAAGACTACAACTCCCAGCATGCCTGGACAGCCTTTGGCTGTCCAGGCATCCTGGGAGTTGTAGTTTTGCAACATCTGGAGGCACCCTGGTTGGGAAACACTGGCCTAAAACAGTCTTTCCCAACCAGGGTGCCTCCAGATGTTGCAAAACTACAACTTCCAGGTTGGGAAAACTGTGCCCGGCCTCCGCCCCACCTTACTGTAAGGGCCTGCTGGGAGTTGTAGTCCTGCAGCTGGGGGCAGGGGACAAGCTTGTCACTTGCCCACGCATCTCCTGCACCACACAACTACAACTCCCAGCATGTCCTTACTGTAAGGGCATGCTGGCAGTTGTAGTCGTGCGGGGCGGGAGATGCGTGAGCAGGTGATAATAAATGTACTAACCCATTTTTTTTTTCTTCTCATTTCAGATCCGTGTATCCTGTGGACTCCTTTGGATTCGGTGGACTACTTCGATGCCCAGCGTTTTTCTTTGTTTGATTTTAATAAAATGGTTAACGAGGGCTTGTGGGGGAGTGTTTTTTGTAATAAAATTTTTTTTAAACCTGTTATGTTTTTCCTTACTTTACTTGACAGTGTTACGCCGAGCGCTCCGGGTCCCCGCTCCTCCCCGGAGCGCTCGCTTCACTCTCCCCGCGGCAGCGCCCCGGTCACGTCCTCTGACCCGGGGCGCTGCGATTCCGCTGCCAGCCGGGATGCGATTCGCGATGCGGGTAGCGCCCGCTCGCGATGCGCACCCCGGCTCCCCTACCTGACTCGCTCTCCGTCGGTCCTGTCCCGGCGCGCGCGGCCCCGCTCCCTAGGGCGCGCGCGCGCCGGGTCTCTGCAATTTAAAGGGCCAGTGCACCAATGTTGGTGCCTGGCCCAATCTTCCCAATTACCAATTAGTGTGATCACCTGTGTACTTCCCTATATTACCTCACTTCCCCTGCACTCCCTTGCCGGATCTTGTTGCCTTAGTGCCTAGTGAAAGCGTTCCCCTGTCTGTTCCTAGCCCGTGTTCCTGACCTCCTGCCGTTGCCCCTGACTACGATCCTTGCTGCCTGCCTCGACCTTCTGCTACGTCCGACCTTGCTTCTGCCTACTCCCTTGTACCTCGCCTATCTTCAGCATCTTCAGCAGTCAGAGAGGTGAGCCGTTGCTAGTGGATACGACCTGGTCACTACCGCCGCAGCAAGACCATCCCGCTTTGCGGCGGGCTCTGGTGAAAACCTGTAGTGGCTTAGAACCGGTCCACTAGCGCGGTCCTCGCCATCCCTCTCTGGCACAGAGGATCCACTACCTGCCAGCCGGCATCGTGACAGTAGATCCGGCCATGGATCCCGCTGAAGATCCTACACTGGTCGCCCAGCTAGCCCTAAAGATCGCCCAACGAGATCAACAGCTGGCATACTTGACCTCCGAGGCACTGCGTATTCAGTCACAGATACAGCAGCTGCAGATACAGCAACAGCTACAGCTGCAACTACCATCTCCTCCGCCGGCTCCTGCAACTCCTCCGCAGCAACCGGCCGTTCCTAACCCCTGCTTGTCCCTGCCGGACAAATTTGGCGTAAAGATCGCCCAACGAGGTCAACAGCTGGCATACTTGATCTCCGAGACACAGCGTCTTCAGTCACAGTTACAGCAGCTGCTGCCGCAGATACAGCAACTTCAGTCACAGCAGCTGCTGCCGCAGATACAGCAACTTCAGTCACAGCTACAGCTGCAACAACCATCTCCTCCGCCGGCTCCTGCAACTCCTCCGCAGCAACCGGCCGTTCTTAACCCCTGCTTGTCCCTGCCGGACAAGTTTGATGGGGACCGCAATGATTCTGCCACAGCCACAGTCCAGTCCTTCTTCGCTGAGGTCCGTGGTGTCTTCGAGGAGCCTGCCCGAGCTTCTTCTGCCGAGATTGCCCTGCTGAACCTGGAACAGGGTGTTTCTTCCGTTGGCGAGTACGCCATTCAGTTCCGTGCTCTTGCTTACGAGTTTTCCTGGAATAGTGAGATTCTCTGCGCGACCTTTAAGAAAGGCCTATCCAGCAACATTAAAGATGTTCTGGCCGCACGAGAGACTCCTGCTGACCTACATGAACTCATTCATCTTGCCACTCGCATTGACATGCGTTCTTCCGGATGGCGTCTGGAGCTCCGCCTGGATATGGACTTTGTTCGCACGAAGCGTTTTTTCTCCCCGGCTCCTCTCTCCTCTGGTCCTCTGCAATCCGTTCCTGTGCTTCCCGCCACGGAGGCTATGCAAGTTGACCGGTCTCGCTTGACACCTCAAGAGAGGACACGACGCCGCATGGAGAATCTTTGCCTGTACTATGCCGGTACCGAACACTTCCTGAAGGATTGTCCTATCCGTCCTCCCTGCCTGGAAAGACGTACGCTGACTCCGCACAAAGGTGACACAGTTCTTGATGTCAACTCTGCTTCTCCACGCCTTACTGTGCCTGTGCGGATATCTGCCTCTACCTTCTCCTTCTCTACTATGGTCTCCTTGGATTCCGGATCTGCAGGAAAATTTTTTTTGGCCTCTCTTATCAACAGGTTCTACGTCCCTGTGACCAGTCTCGCCAGACCCCTCTACATCTATTGTATTAACAATAAAAGATTGGACTGTCTCATGCGTTTCCGCACAGAACCCCTCCTAATGTGCATCGGACCTCATCACGGAAAAATTGACTTTCTTTTCCTCAGGTTCTTTGGCCCCAAGAAGAGGGGGAGACCCAAGGGGGGGGGGGGTACTGTTACGCCGAGCGCTCCGGGTCCCCGCTCCTCCCCGGAGCGCTCGCTTCACTCTCCCCGCGGCAGCGCCCCGGTCACGTCCTCTGACCCGGGGCGCTGCGATTCCGCTGCCAGCCGGGATGCGATTCGCGATGCGGGTAGCGCCCGCTCGCGATGCGCACCCCGGCTCCCCTACCTGACTCGCTCTCCGTCGGTCCTGTCCCGGCGCGCGCGGCCCCGCTCCCTAGGGCGCGCGCGCGCCGGGTCTCTGCAATTTAAAGGGCCAGTGCACCAATGTTGGTGCCTGGCCCAATCTTCCCAATTACCAATTAGTGTGATCACCTGTGTACTTCCCTATATTACCTCACTTCCCCTGCACTCCCTTGCCGGATCTTGTTGCCTTAGTGCCTAGTGAAAGCGTTCCCCTGTCTGTTCCTAGCCCGTGTTCCTGACCTCCTGCCGTTGCCCCTGACTACGATCCTTGCTGCCTGCCTCGACCTTCTGCTACGTCCGACCTTGCTTCTGCCTACTCCCTTGTACCTCGCCTATCTTCAGCATCTTCAGCAGTCAGAGAGGTGAGCCGTTGCTAGTGGATACGACCTGGTCACTACCGCCGCAGCAAGACCATCCCGCTTTGCGGCGGGCTCTGGTGAAAACCTGTAGTGGCTTAGAACCGGTCCACTAGCGCGGTCCTCGCCATCCCTCTCTGGCACAGAGGATCCACTACCTGCCAGCCGGCATCGTGACAGACAGGCTTAGTAGTGGAAGCTGTCTTATAGACGGAGTCCATTACTAAGCTGGGCTTAGCGTTAGCCACAAAAACAGCTAGCGCTAACCCCCAATTATTACCCCGGTACCCAACGCCACAGGGGTGCCGGGAAGAGCCGGTACCAACAGGCCCGGAGTGTCAAAAATGGCGCTCCTGGGCCTAGGCGGTAACAGGCTGGTGTTATTTAGGCTGGGGAGAGCCAGTAACAATGGGCCTCGCCCACCCTGGTAACGTCAGGCTGTTACTGTTTGGTTGGTATTTGGCTGAGAATAAAAATAGGGGGGACCCTATGCCTTTTTTTTATTTTTTTTAAAATAATTAAATATTGGAAAAAAAAACACATAGGGTCCCCCCTATTTTTATTCTCAGCCAAATTCCAACCAAACAGTAACAGCCTGACGTTACCAGGGTGGGCGAGGACCATTGTTACTGGCCCTCCCCAGCCTAAACAACACCAGCACAACACCAAATAGGAGGTCGGGATAGGAGGTCAAGATAGGAGGTCGAGATAGAAGGGCGAGATAGGAGGTCGAGATAGGAGGACGGGATAGAAAGACGGGATAGGTTGGGATATGAGGACGTGATATGGGGTTGGGATATGAGGACGTGATATGGGGTTGGGATATGACAACAAGATATGAGGACGGGATATGAAGTCAAAAGCTTCCTTCTTTGTTTATTTTCCTCCCCAACAAGGTTTAGGAAGGAAAAACTGGGCAACCCCGGGTACTCAGCTAGTAAAAATAAACAAATGCTTGTTGTTTTATTAGTACAGTAAAACCTCTTTGAGATGGCTACTCAGAATTGCACAAAAAGTGGCCTTCTAGAGGGGTGTTCTTCCCAAAGAAATGAAAAAGTGTCATCTGGTCCGGTCTTCTTAACCCCTTGGGGACGGAGGGTTTTCCAGTTTTTGCACTTTCGTTTTTTCCTCCTTACCTTTTAAAAATCATAACCCTTTCAATTTTGCAGCTAAAAATCCATATTATGGCTTATTTTTTGCGCCACCAATTCTACCTTGTAATGACATCAGACATTTTACCCAAAAATCTACGGCGAAACGGAAAATAAATCATCGTGCGACAAAATTGAAGAAAAAATTCATTTTTTGTAACTTTTGGGGGCTTCCCTTTCTACGCAGTACGTTTTTCGGTAAAAATGACACCTTCTCTTTATTTTGTAGGTCCATACGATTAAAATGATACCCTACTTATAGAGGTTTAATTTTGTCATACTTCTAGAAAAAAATCCTAACTACATGCAGGAAAATGTATACGTTTAAAATTGTCATCTTTTGACCCCTATAACTTTTTTATTGTTCAGCGTATGGGGCGGTTTCTGTGCCGTGATCTGAAGTTTATAGCAGTACCATTTATGTATTGATTGGACTTTTTGATCGCTTTTTATAAATTTTTTTCTTGATATAAGAAGTGACCAAAAAAACGCTATTTTGGACTTTGGAATTTTTTTGGAGCGTAAGCCATGGACCGTGCGGTTTAATTAACTATATATTTTTATAATTCGGACATTTGCGCACACTGCGATACCACCGTATTATTTTTATTTACAGTTTTTTTTTTAATTGGGAAAAGGGGGGTGATTCAAACTTTTATTAGGGGGGGGGGGGTTAAATGATCTTTATTAACTTTTTTTTTTTTACAAAAACCATAGGAAACCATTGATCAATGATTCTGCCACTTGACTGCTCATGCCTAGATCTCAGGCACTGAGCAGTCATTCGGCGATCGGACAGCATGGAGGAAGGTAGGGGACCCTCCTGCTGTCTTTACAGCTGTTAATTGCGGCGATCCTGAACAGCCCCCTGAGCTAACCGGCAGTGATTTACTTTCATTTTAGACGCGGCATTCAACTTTTTAGCCACGGGTCTTGGCAGTTGTTAGAGGCCGGGCCCAACCGGCTATGACGCGGGGCCACGGCGTGGCCTTGCATTATAGAAAGGGAGTGGGCTGAGGATGTATAGGTACGTAAAGGAGTTAAAGGGGTACTGTGCTGCTCAGCATTTGGAACAAACTGTTCCGAACGCTGGAGCAGGCGTCGGGAGCTCGTGATGTCATAGCCCCGCCCCTCGTGATGTCACATCATGAGGGGCGGGGCTATGATGTCACGAGCTCCCAGCGCCGGCTCCAGCGTTCGGAACAGTTTGGCCCAAACACTGAGCAGCGGAGTACCCCTTTAAATTGGTGGTCTTTTAGAGAGGTATTACTGTTTTTAGTTTCAGGTTTACACAATAACAGTGTTAGTTCTGATTTTACAAACGTTAAACATGGGAGAGATTTATCAAAACCTGTCCAGAGGAAAAGTTGCTGAGTTGCCCATGGCAACCAATCAGATCGCTTCTTTCATTTTTGAAAAGGCCTTTGAAAAATTAAAGAAGCGATCTGATCTGCACCACTCTTCCTCTGGACAGGTTTTGATAAATCTCCCACTATGTATACTGTAATAGATGTTTCTATGATTTCCTTCCATGTAAAAAAAATGATTCATTTAGGAGGCCCCTTCCCCATCTGCCCCTCCCCTCCCTGCTCACTACATCGCTCACAACATCTGGCCCCCACCATCGTCTGAAAATTTAAACAAAGAAAGCCCGCGAAGGACTGAAGAGTGACATGCCTTACGTCCTAGTAGGGGGTGGGGACTTATGCTAATTACAGAGGTTATATGAAGCAGGGGCCTGCTCAATAAAGATCAGAAGTATTTTACCACTGGCCGTGTGTGTCTGTGTTATTTACTCCGGTGCTAGCACAGAGAATCAAAGGCCTTATTTTTGTATTTGGAAGGGAGCAGGATACTCACCATATCAATACCAAACGTTGTAAATAGTTTAGAAGGAAAGTGGGAAAACATTGTTCTGGACTTACCAAAAGAGGTCCATGGAAGGGTAACTGGTGAACCTGCAACAGGGCTCATTTATGACCGTGGGGTATGAAGGCTAGTCCACCTGGTCCTATCCCGGAGAAGAGTTGTACACATCCGTTAAATGGTACTCCTGTGGATACATTTTTTTTTTTTTTTAAATAAACTGGTGCCAGAAAGTTACACAGATTTGTAAATTACTTCTATTAAAAAATCTTCATCCTTCCAGCACTTTTTGGATTTCTTTTCTGTCATGACCACAGTGCTCTCTGCTGACTTCTGCTGTCCATTTTAGGGACTGTCCAGAGCAGCATATGCTATGGGGGTTTTCGCCTGCTCCGGACAGTTCCTAAAATGGACAGCAGAGAGCACTGTGGTCATGACAGAAGAGAAATCCAAAGAGAAAAGCATTTCCTCTGTAGTATACAGCCCCTAAAAAGTATTGGAAGGATTAAGATTTTTTTTTTATAGAAGTAATTTACAAATCTGTTTAACTTTCTGGCACCAGTTGATTAAAAAAAATAAAAAGTTTTCCATGGGAGTACCCCTTTAAAAGGAGGCACTGTCTCTTGCAGTTCGTTAGTATTAGAGTAGAGATGTCTGGCTGCTAGATGTGATAGTCTTTATCTTCTTCCAGTGATATCAATAATTAAAGTGCAACTGTCATGAACTTGGGATGTTATAACCTACACACAGCCTTTGTACTGTGTGCAGATTGTGTCTACAGAAGTGTTTTTACCTTAGTTCTCCCTGTTTTTGTGGTAGAGGGTGTGATGCAGGGCAGATGGAATTACCCTAGGGGCAGATGACATTAACCCCTTGTATTTGTGGAATTACCCTAGGGGCAGATGGCATTAACCCGTTGTATTCGTGACGCCAGGGCATGGTTAATCCTCAATACCATCCGAAGGTATACCCCTGGATCCTGGTCTAGGCACGGGGGGCAATAATGACTCTGACGCCAAGTTACGGAACAACAGTAGCTTTACTGAATTAGACACGTGGAATAGTCTATACAGCTTAGCCAGGCTCACGGAGGTGACCAGTGACTTCAGAGACCTTAGGGCTTGCTATGACTTGTAGTGAAATGGGACAATTCTGATGCAGGCCACACTGACTGAAGACAGGTTGACTTTGTCTTGACTGACTATATCCCATTTGTAGGTAGCTTACCAGCTCTGTCTGAGACCTGTGGGTAGTGGACTTGTAGACTTTTGGCTGCTTGACAAACTTTTGGCCTTCTCTGGACTCCAGACACACACCAAGGACTTGACTGCACTGTGGTTCAGCAAAGACTTATGGGGAGATTTATCAAAACCTGTGCAGAGGAAGAGTGGTCCAGTTGCCCATAGCAACCAATCAGATTGCTTCTTTCATTTTCCACAGGCCTCTTTAGAGGCCTGTGGAAAATGAAAGAAGCAATCTGATTGGTTGCTATGGGCAACTGCACCACTCTTCCTCTGCACAGGTTTTGATAAATCTCCCCCTTAGTCTCCAAAGAGAGTGAAGAGACTCCTCCCAGGGCTTATATAGGGGATACTCTGGTGGGGTCCCATAGCAGTGGCGTTGCTAGGGTTGGTGTAACCCGGTGCGGTAGAAAATGGTGTCACCCCCATACCTCCCCCCTCCCCCCAGTAAGTTTTTAGCCTGTTGTGACAGACACCATTGTGAGAAATTCCAGTATAATAATCAGATATACCAGCTGCCACAGAATAGGAAAGTGTTAAAGAAGTTTTTACCATTTAAATATACAGCTCCCAGAATTACTTAAAGGGGTACTCCACTGGAAAACATTTACTTTTATATCAACTGGTGCCAGAAAGTTAAACAGATTTTTAAATTACTTCTATTTAAAATCTTAATACTTACAGTATTAAGCTGGTGTATGCTCCACAGGAAGTTGTGTAGTTCTTTCCAGTCTGACCACAGTGCTATTTGCTGACACCTCTGTCCATGTCAGGAACTGTCCAGAGCAGGATAGGTTTGCTATGGGGATTTGCTCCTACTATGGACAGTTCTTGACATGGACAGAGGTGTCAGCACAGAGCACTGTGGTCAGACAGAAAAGAAATTAAAAAAGAAAATAACTTCCTGTGAATCGCTTATACAGCAGCTAATAAGTACTGGAAGGATTAAGATTTTTAAATAGAAGTAATTTACAAATCTGTTTAACTTTGTAGCACCAGTTGATTAAAAAAAAATGTTTTCCAGTAGAGTACCCCTTTGAGCAGTGGTGAGGTTATGCTGGGAGTTGTAGTTTCACTGACCATAACTGTAGAACTGACAAGCGACTACAGCTCTGATAGGACATAGTGAGGAGAATGTACAATGATATCAGTGACTACAGGTGACGTCTTCTCTCTAGTGAGGAGAATACACAATGATATCAGTGACTACAGGTGACGTCTTCTCTATAGTGAGGAGAATACACAGTGATATCAGTGATTACAGGTGACGTCTTCTCTATAGTCTTCCCTTATCTAATTCAGATGGTACATACCGCCTGGTCCAGCTAAAACTTCTCTCTGCAGAATGTGACGCCCAGACGTCTCCTCACTATGTCAGCACATTCTCATCCTCTATATGAAAACAATAATTATTATAAACCTGCCAGACACTGTATCCTCTAAATATAATACTACTTTACACTATACTCTTTGATTATAAACCTTCCATACACCGTACCCACTGAATATAATACTACCACACACTGTACATTCTGAATATAATACCAACACATACTGTACCCTCTGAATATAAATCTGCCACATACTGTACCCTCTGAATATAATACCAACACATACTGTACACTCTGAATATATTACTACCACCCACTGCGCCCTCTGAATATAATACTTAGAGATGAGCAAACTACAGTAAATTCAACTCGTCACAAACTTCTCGGCTCGGCAGTTAATGGCTTTTCCTGCATAAGTTAGTTCAGCTTTCAGGTGCTCCTGTGGGCTGGAAAAGGTGGATATTGTCCTAGGAGAATCTTTCCTATGAATGTATCCACCTTTTCCAGCCCACCGGAGCACCTGAAGGCTGAACAAATTTACGCAGGATAAGTCATCAACTGCTGAGCCGAGAAGTTCGTGACGAATCGAATTTACTGTAAGTTCGCTCATCTCTAATAATACTACCACAAACTGCGCCCTCTGAATATAATACTACCACCCACTGTGCCCTCTGAATATAATACTACCACAAACTGGGCCCTCTGAATATAACGTTGCCATACAGTGCACCCTCTGAATATAATATCACAACCGCAGTAACACCCCTCAACATCCGTTAGCTGATGCTATTACCACGGGAGGGGGGTATTGGTGGTGTTGCTAGTGGATGATCGGGGTGCTACTACTGGGGGAGGGTGTTGCTGAAGGATGATGAGGGTGCTACTGGCCATCCCCCTGGCAGTATTACCCCCATCATCCATCGGCAGGATCATCTTCCTGGCAGGAGCACCGCCATCATCCACCATCAGGATCTGCTGATGGAGGTGCTGCTGCTGGGGGGGGTAGTTGCTGGCGGATGATGAGGGTGCTACTGCCAGGGGGGGAGCATTAGGTAGGCAGCAGTTCCCCCACATTAGGTAGGTTGCAGTTTCCCCACATTAGGTAGCATCTTTTCCCCACATTAGGCAGCATAGATTCCCCACATTTGGTACCAGTTTCCCCACATTAGGTAGGTACCAGTTACCCCACATTAGGTAGCAATTTCCCCACATTAGGTAGCAGTTTCCCCACATTCGGTAGCACAGATTCCCCACATTAGCTAGAATAGACTCCGCACATTAGGTAGCATAGACTCCGCACATTAGGCCGCAGGTTCCCTTGCAGGTTCCCCACAATGCGTCAAAGTCTCCCCACACACACACACACACACACACATGCACACACACACACACACAAAAAACACATACAACACAGAGAGACACACACACAAACACACACAGTCAGAGAGACACACACTCACAGACAGACACACAGAGTCACACAGTCACACACACACACAGTCACACAAACACACAGTCACACACAGACACACAGAGTCACACACACACAAACATAGATAGAGACAGACACACACACTCACCCATCCAGCGCAGCGATCCTTCTCACCGGGCGCAATGCGAGTGACATAACTAACGTCCCCCTGCGCGGCCATGCGGTGTGACGTCAGGCCGGCGCAGACGTGGGAGCGGAGGCCGGGCACAGTACTGGTGAAGGTGAGGGGGGCGTGATGACGGACGGGCACACTGAAAGGGGGGGGTGCTAACGGATGGGCGCACCGCACACACAGCACAGGCGGGGGGGTGCTGACGGATGGGAGGCCGGTCGGGCACATAGGGGGGTGTCAGTGTAGCTGGGGAGGGGGTGTGGGTGCTGCGGAGCGTCTTGGTGTCACCCCATTAGGTTGGTGTCACCCGGTGCGGGCCGCACCCCCCGCACCCGGGTCGCAACGCCACTGTCCCATAGGTCACCCTTCGGTCACATGGTCACTGACACCTCACTGGGTTACAATCACATGACAGATGTTCTTAAAGCTACAACATTTTATATACATTACATAGCATAACAATAACTTTACAAGGGGTACAGATGCAGGGGGCCCAGGGGACACTGCAGGGAGGCTACCTGACAGGGCAGCAAGACTAAAGGGGGCTCCCAGCGTGCTCTCTGCCTCTAGCACTGCGGAGACAGGCAGGGGGAGGGAGTGCTTGCCAGGATAACACACGCCATGGCGCTCACGGGGTATAAACTAAGGGGTGCATACGCTGGGACCTGTGTGTCAATCACACAGCGGTCCCAGCGCTGACGTACAGGAGATAGACGAGGTGGTGGCGGGGCATTGCAAACCCCGCGCCACTCCTATCCGACTGTGCAGCTGCTATCAAAAAAAATTTTGGGGGCTGATAAAGACACTACTGTAGACACAATCTGCACACAGTACAAAGGATGTGTGTAGGTTATATAGCCCCAAGTTCACGACAGTCGGGCTTTAAAACAATTGTTCTGAAATTTCCTCTGAAGTGGTAGCGAGTACAGCTACTCGTCCCTGGAAGCCCACAAAGGTCCTAAGCTACTTGCTTTGGAAATCGTATACAAACTTCTCTCCACAGGCTTGTGACGCCGGACTTTTCCTCTCATGAAGGATGCAAATAGAAAAATAACCATCTTTCTTTTAGCTAAGATAGTCTCCTCAGATGTAACTAGGTAATTCCAAAACTTCTAGGGTTCTGCCCAAGAGGGCCTCAAGTAATTCCTACCTATGTGTCTCACCATCTAAATATGCCCTGAAACTAATATGGCTGCCATCCAACTGTGTTTAAGGTATTTTGAAGATATAGGGGGGAGATTTACCAAAACCTGTCGAGAGGAAAAGTTGCTGAGTTGCCCAAAGCAACCAATCAGATCGCTTCTTTCATTTTTCAGAGGCCTTTTCAAAAATGAAAGAAGCGATTTGATTGGTTGCTATGGCCAACTCAGCAACTTTTCCTCGGGACAGGTTTTGATTAATATCCCCCATAGTGTTCCAAAACTGGGGATATTTGTCATGTAGGGATGAGCGAATCGAATCTGACGAATTTGTTACGAATTTCAGGAAAAATATGATTTGCAATGAATGCGAATATGAACCACATACGTACATCTAAGTATTGTTTCATTGTGTTCCTGTTAAAGTCTTAAGGGACAAGATACTGTGAAAGACCAGGCAAAAGTACACACCTGCTGGTGTTGTAGACAAATAATGTTTTTAAGCGTACTGGAAAGCATTGTACTCCCTCATAAGTGCATACCGGGCTAGTGCCGTAGCGGTGGGGGGGACGGGCTAGCAAAAAAAAAAAATAGGTGGGAGCTACCCTTTAAGTTTTATATAATGCTTATCCTCAATACATATTTACAAAAGAGACCATTTTCTTCTGCCTACTTGCCTCAGCTACTATTCTGTTCCTGCCACCCACCTGATGTCACACATCTGATGCCAAGTTCTCCTTTTTTCACCCTCCTTTGTCACGGGTACTGGAATTGCCACCCACTACCCCACTATGTCACCAGGTCACTTTCAGGACTCCTAATGCTGCTGATGCCACCTCCAGGCTGTCTCATACTGCCACTATATGTTCTCCTCATGTTGCTGCCACCTCCAGGCTGTCTCATTCTGCAACTATATGGTCTCCTCATGCTTCTGCCACCTCCAGGCTGTGTCATTCAGCCACTATATGGTCTGCTCTTGCTGCCGGCAACTCCAGGCTTTGCCATTCAGCCACTATATAGTCTGCTCTTGCTGCTGCTAACTCCAGGCTGTGTCATTCAGCCACTATATGGTCTCCTCATGCTGCCCCCACCTCCAGGCTGTGTCATTGAGCCACTATATGATCTCCTCAAGCTGACGCCAACTCCAGGCGGTGTCATTCAGCCACTATATGGTCTCCTCATGCTGCCGCCAACTCCAGGCTGTATCACTTGGCCACTATTTGGTCTGCTCATGCTGCTGCCAACTCCAGGCTGTGTCATTCAGCCACTATAAGGTCTCCTCATGCTGCCATCAATCACAGGCTGTGTCATTCAGCCACTATATGGTCTCCTCCTGTTTCTGCCACCTCCAGGCTGTGTCACTGTATCGCCATGTGGTCTCCTCATGCTGCTGGCAATTTAAATAAAACTTTTTAGGTTCATCTATTTGAAATCTTAAATTTAAATGTTAAAAAACTATCTTTAATCTTTTCAATTGTGAGGCCCTATGGTCTCCTCAGGCTGTTGCCACCTCCAGGTTGGGTCATTCAGCCACTATATGGTCTCCTCATTCTGCCGCCACCTCCAAGCTGTGACATTCAGCCACTATATGGTCTCCTCATGCTACCGCCACCTCCACGCTGTGTCATTCAGCCGCTATATGGTCTCCTCATGCTTCCACCACCTCCACGCTGTGTCATTTAGCCACTATATGGTCTCCTCATGCTGCCTTCAACTCCAGGCTGTGTCATTCAGCCACTATATGGGCTCCTCATGCTTTCTCCAACTCCAGGCTGTGTCATTCAGCCACTATATGGTCAGCTCTTTCTGCCGCCAACTGCAGGCTGTGTCATTCAGCCACTATATGGTCTCCTCATGCTTCCGCCACCTCCAGGCTGTGTCACTGCACTGCCATGTTGTTTCCTCATGCTGCTGGCACATTAAATAAAACTTTTTAGGTTAATCTATTTGAAATCTTCAATTAAAATGTTAAAAAATATCTTTGATGTTTTCAATTGTGAGGCCTTATGGTCTCGTCAGGCTGTTGCCACTTCCAGGCTGGGTCATTCAGCCATGATATAGTCTCCTCATGCTGCCGCCACCTCCACGCTGTATCGTTCAGCCACTATATGGTCTCCTCATACTGATGCCACCTCCAGGCTCTGCTGCTGTGCTGCTAACATGCATGTCATACTGAATAACAGTATTATTTCACTAACCCAGCACTATGCGTGTTACAGCAAGGCAAAGTGTTCTACACCCCTATTGAGGCTCTCTGTAGGCCAGAAATAGAAATTTTTAATACAGATTCGGTGCAAAAAAATTCAGACCGAACCAATTTTTGGGGGGAATTCGGCAAATCGGCCGAATCAAATTTTTCCAAAAATTTGCTCATCTCTAATGTCATTTATGAGTCCAAGAAATTTTGGTGCCAACTACTGATAAAGCCATTCTTACTTCTAACTATTTGTTCCTCTAACTCTTTCATTCATAGCCCCTACTATTTAGGACCCTAAAAACAAGATCAATATGATAAGACATATTAGTTCAGTGTCGGATGCTGAAATATTCTGCTGGTAGTTACAACGAGATGAATATATGACTATGAGGCATTCTCTGAGCTCATTGTGCGGGATCATTAATTCTCTGCTAATGATTAAAATGATTTTCACATTCATTTTGACCTAAAACAGAAGAACATGAAGAATGAAGCAAATAGCGTACAGAATAAATCTGGCTGCAACGTGTAGATAAATGGCTATTAGTGGAGCAGTCACCGGCATTCCAAAATTATACTCTATCATGGGATAAGCTCCTGTCAAATTCAGCAAATTACAAAATAATGCTTAAAGGAGAACTATAGTGCAATATATATATATATATTTATATATATATATATATATATATATATATATATATATATAGTGGCATGTCATCCCCAGCAGGAAGCCACAGCAGACACGGGATGGGGGGGGGCGTGTTGGCCGCTGTGTCCAGCCCCATACAGGAGATCGCAGGGGGGCCCCAGCGGTCAGACCATCCCCATCTATAACTTATCCGAAGGATAGTGGATAAGTTATATTGCAATACAGTTTTCCTTTAAAGATTACCTGTCACCAAACTAAACTTTTTATATATTGTTCCTTATATAATTATAAGACACTTTGCTATTTACTTGCTGTTAAAATTCTTAACCTTTATATGTTTTTAATGTGATTTAAAAACAGCCACTAGGTGTCTCTGTTCTGTTCCCTGCATAAAATAAACAGTTAGTTTGGTCTCCTCCGGGCCTGGCAGGAGACCAAACTCAGGAAGTGGGTGCGGGGCATGGGGAGGCACAGCTCTCGCAGGCTTCTGTTACGTCCCACCTGCTGGGAAACACCCACTTTCTCCTGCCGAGAGCTCACACAACGTGAGCAAGGGGAAAGGTATGATACACAGCTTTTTAAAGCTCGGAAAAAATTATTTAAGTGCAGAAGGGGAGTTTAGCAGTAGTTAGGGAAAATAATCTGAGTTAGTTTAGAAAATATGGTTTGATGACGGATACTCTTTAAGAAGCATAGGCTTAGATAGCAGTCGGACTGTCGTCAAGTGTGTTTTGAATGGGGAGAGGTGAGTATGTCTATTTTTAGCTTTTCCTCTGTGAGAACAGATGATCGGATATGCTTAAATTCTAATGCCCAATACATCTATCTCTCAACATCTGCCATTGGGGGAAAGTCAGGAGAAACAGTAGATGGTGGCCGTGCCACTGCCGGTCTGCCGGTCATTAATCTAAGAAGAGGGACAGCTCTTCTCTTCCTTTGTCTCCATTACTACCCTTCCTGTTCTGCATTCTCACCGCTTACTGTTATCACAGAGGAGGGAGATTTACTATGGCAAATATGGCAGAATTCTAATGCAATTTACACCAAAAATATGCTTTGCACCACATTCATAATTTTTTTAAGACAGTTTTTGCACCTCGTCCAACAAGAGGGAAGGGCTTTGCTGGAAAGAGGCTTGGCTTAAAGGGGTATTCAGGCCATAGACATCTTATCCCCTATGCAGCACCTGCATTCTATGCCGGGTTGCTTCTCCAGTCTTGGAAACCTCTGTGTTTCCAGGACCGGAGACACGATATCACACTACGCCCCCTCAATTCATGTCTATGGGAGGGGGCGTGATGGCCATCACATCCCGTTCAATAGACATGAATGGAGGGGGCGTGGCATTACATCAGGTCTCCAGTGCTGGAAGAACAGAGGTTTCCAAGACTGGAGCAGACACCCGGCATAGAATGCTGGTGCTGCTCGGAGATTGTGGGGGGTCCCAGCCGCAGGCTCCCTGTGATCAGAAATCCCCTATCCCTTGCATAGGGGATAAGATGCCTATGGCCAGAATACCTTTTCAAAATGCGACAGCATGCAAATTTATGTCCACATTTTGGTGAAAAGTCTAAGGAAGATTTAACCCAAGGGCCAAATCACATGGCAGAATTTGTAAGTGCAATTCAGCTTACAATTTCGGCTTTGAAATTGTGCTACATGAAGTTAACATTGTGGTGATAGGGTTTGCACTGTGCCATTGACATGACAGATATTCCGCAGCAGAAATTCTGCAATTATCGATTTCAATCAATATCAGTTGGCACTAGAACCGCTCTCCATTGATGCCAATGCATTTCTGAACAGATTCTGCTAAAGAAAATGAACAATTTCATTCCTTTTGTGGAATAGGGACAAATCTGCTATGTAAATTGGGACAGCGGAAATCCCATTGACTCCAATGTTAGCTTTATGTAGCAGAATTTCCAGAATTTGTCATCTGTATTCCACTATAAAACTCCTCCATGTGAAAGGATCCTTAGGCCTCGCTCACAAGGAGTATTTCCAAGCGTAATCAGGTCGAAAAATTCAGCTCAAGAAAATTCTGTGTAGAATCTTCGCAGTGTGAATGGGGCCTAAGGGCTGATTCACCCAGGAGAATTTCCTAGCGAAATTCAGTTTAAAAATTTAGCTCTGGAAATTCTAAATGCAGCAGCGGTGACCACTTGGACATGCACGTCTCCATTGAAGGCAATGCATTTCCAAGCAGATTCTGCTAAAAAAATTAACGTGTCTATTCGCAGAATCCAGATTGCAGAATTTCTGCTGCAAAAAATCTGCCATGCAAAATTCCCTGTTTGAATGGGACAGCCAAAATCCCATTTACTACAACGTTAACTTCATATAGCAGAATTTCCTCTGTTCTGCTGCTCACTCATTTTGACATCCACTGCTCAGAAAGGGGCGTGTCTGAGGCAAGCACTGACCCCGCCCTCACTCACCATGCGTTCACTTCCTCCCTGAGTCTGTCAATGGCAGTCTAAGCATGCTGGAAGTTTTAGTTTTGCTGGAGGCACTGCTGGAAATACATTGGTTGGGAAGCACTGCCTTAGAACCATCTTTGAATTGTGCACTAATCCAAGCATGCACTGAAATACACAGTGGGGTGACTATGGGAATATATACAAACAGTCAATGAAGTTTTCTGGGACTTGTATATTGATGGCCTAGACTATCCTTAGAACAGGATATGATGAATATCAGATAAGTGGGGATCTGCCTCCTGTCACTCCCTCTGATCAGCTGAATAAAGGGGCTGCGGCGCTCTGTGGACCATCCTTCCTAAACTATTAATTGTTTACCAGGCACAGCGCCACATATTCTGTAGTGGATGTCCTTTGTACTGTAGCTTAGTATCATTTACTTGAATATGACTGAGTTGCAGTAAGCTGCAGTACCAGGAACAACCACTACATGGTGATGTGCCTGTAAACAAGAAAGAGGCTTTATGGTTTGCAAAAGGGATGCTGGGACCCTACGTATGGTATAAACCATCAATCTTAAATGGGCGCTGTCAGAATCAAAAACGTTTTATATGTTGTACTTCTTGGCAAAACATTAACCTTTCTAATATACTTCATAAAAATGTGATGTCCTTTTTACAGAAATCATGGCTTATAAAAAATCCATAATTCTGTCTGACTGCAGCATCATCTATGTCCCAGCTGAAGCACAGGCTGTGAGGGCGGGACCAGCACTCCTCTATGCTCACTCTTGTCCTATCAGACTGCAGCATGAAAACAGAGAGGAGGGGGTTACAGAGTAGCCAGCAGTGATTGGGTGAAGATACCCAGCACAGCACAGCAGACTCAGGGAGGAAGTAAATGCATGGTGAGTGAAGGAGGGCTCAGTGCTTGGCTCGGACATGCCTCTTCCTGAGCAGTGGATGTCAGAATGAGTGACCAGCAGAACTGAGGGATTTGTGACCAAGTACAGAAGCTAGACACATAAAAAAAAGACATGTAAAGCATCCGGATGACCTAGTGAGTAACATGTGATAAGAAGTACGTTTCAAAGTCCTGTAAAACCTTTTTACAGACATGAAAAGAGGAGAAGATGAGGAGAAAGAGGAGAGGACATGTTAATTTATATTTTGCAGGCAATTTTAGTGGGGGGGGGGGGGGGGTAACAAAATACAACTCAACAAAGATTTAAAAAATTGCCGACTGTAGTGCAACCCGTCCCCTGGTAACGGAAAGCATGGACGTTCATGTTTAAATAATTTCTGCCGACCACATTACAGTTAAAAGCGAACCAAACACATGTAGAAAAAAATGATGTAATTTGTAACAAGAGAAAATATAGAGGATTATGGAATAATGGAGCCATTGTATCTTAATTAGTGTCAGAACTGTAGTAAGCGTTCTACTTATTGAGTCCGGCTGCGAGTGTCCCGGTGCCTGTCCTGTTGTGAGTGAATTAGAACCTACATGAGTCATTACAGGACTGTTCCGCTTCTGCCATCGCTAGTTGGTGGGCATCGGAATCATCAATTTACAAACCCTGAAACGAAAATAATATCAGTTTGCTTCTACCATGTAGATCTCTCACAGCTCAGTATATGCAAAGTGGAATATATACGAGAGTTATACGGGAAAGCACTAAACAGCGCCCTAAATGCTATCTACAGCTGTATATTACAGGGAACCTGCCACCTGTTTTATGCTGCCAAACAGCGGGCAGCATGAAACAGGTGCAGGGAGCGGGGTTACCCAGGCGTGTCAGAGAAATTATAGTTAAAAAAAAGCCTCTGCAACCTGGGTAAGTAGTCATTGGGCAGGTTCCTGGCAGCTGCTCTACGCCCCATTGGTCCTAAATGATGCCACTCTACACCATCATTTCCCAACCAGGGTGGCTCTAGCTATTATAAAACTACAACTCCCAGCATGCCAGGGACTCGCCCCAGATATCAGTGGGATTGATTGATCCTGTAAATGCACTGATCACAACACTTAAAGCAGGTACGGTATTTGATGAGACTCATCAGACCCCTAGAAGCTGGATTACGGGAATTTGATGACTAAAGATGGTCGTCAGAGCTCCAGTCACCAGCTTGACGATTTTCTCCTATGGTCTACCTTCTGACAGACTATACAAGTAGATTGCCGATAGCACTGATCAGTGCAATGCCTATGCATAGCACTGAACATTATTAGCAAACATTAGCTATGAATGCAGACAAAAAAAAAGTTTTTATGAATGTGAATAAGCCCCTTCCACAATAAATAATTAAATTACCTTATTTTCCCATTTTACAAATAAAATTTAAAAATGTAAAACAATAAGTAAACATATTTGGTATCGCCAAGTGTAGAAATGTCTGAACTATTAAAATAGATTGTTAATAATCCTGTACGGTGAACGGAATAAATGAAAAAAAAAATGCTGATTTTTGGTCACATCACATCCCCAAAAAAATTGAATAAAAAAGTGATTAAAAAAATCACATATATGCAAAAGCAGGACCGATTAAACACATAAAGATCACAGCACATAAAAATGAGCCTTCATACAGTCACGTGTACGGAGAAATTAAAAAGTACCATATTTATCAGGGGTATATCACGCACCGGCCTATAACACGCACCCTCATTTTACCAAGGATATTTGGGTAAAAAAAGTTTTTTACCCAAATATCCATGGTAAAACAAGGGTGCGTGTGTGCGCGTGTATACCCCGATATACCCCCAGGAAAGGCAGGGGGAGAGAGGCCGTCACTGCCCGCTTCTCTCCCCCTGCCTTTCCTGGGGTCTAGAGCCCTGCTGCCGGCCCTTCTTTCCCCCTGGCTATCGGCGCCGCTGCCCGTTCTGTCCCCCTGACTATCGGTGCCGGCGCCCCTGCGCCGATAGCCAGGGGGAGAGAAGCGGCGCCGACAGCCAGGGGGAGAGAAGGGGCAGCGGCACCCATTGCCGGCGCCGCTGCCCCGTTGCCTCCCCCCATCCCCGGTGGCATAATTACCTGGGTCGGGTCCGCGCTGCTGCAGGCCTCCGGCGCGCGTCCCCTGCGTCGTTGCTATGCGCTGCACGGCGCGGCGCATGATGTCAGTGCCCCGCGCCGTGCATAGCAACGACGCAGGGGACGCACGCCGGAGGCCTGCAGCAGCGCGGACCCGACGCAGGTAATTATGCCACCGGGGATGGGGGGAGGCAACGGGGCAGTGGCGCCGGCAATGGGTGCCGCTGCCCCTTCTCTCCACCTGGCTGTCGGCGCCGCTTCTCTCCCCCTGGCTATCGGCGCCGGAAGTGGGGCGCCGGCGCCGATAGCCAGGGGGAGAGAAGGTCCGGCAGCAGGGCTCTGGACGCCAGGGAAGGCAGGGGGAGAGAAACGGACAGCGACGGCCTCTCTCCCCCTGCCTTTCCTGGGGGTGTATTGGCGTATAACACGCACATAGACTTTAGGCAAAAAAATTTTGCCTAAAAAGTGCGTGTTATACGCCGATAAATACGGTACTAGCGGTCAGAATAGGGCAATTTTAAACTTTATTCAAAAAGTAGTACAGTAACAGATAAACATGTTTATGGTATTGCCCAACAGAATAAAAAGAACATGTCAGTTTTACCGTTCAGAGCTCTGTGTAAAAGCCAAGCCCCCAAAATTAGCAAAATTGTGTTTTCTCTTCAATTCCCCCCAATAAATAATAATTTTTTGCTTTTACCAAAGTTGTCATTACAAACTACAATTGGTCGCGCAAAAAAACAAGCCCTCATGTGGATAAAAAAATAAATAAAAGAGTTATGTCTCCTCAAAGGTGTGGAGGAAAAAGCAAAAGCTGAAAAATTAAAGGTGGCGGTATAACCCCTCCACCAATAAAAATTCTAAAAGCCAATACTACGCAAAAGTTGTACTTTTTTGATAGGCTCAGAGATTCAAAGAAAATTTGTCAAGTCCTGCTCTTAGCTAACTGTGGACCAAATCAATTCACAGTCCCCACCTACAATAATGGAATGATCCAATGTACTGTATATAGACTTGCACTGAGGGGGCGTGGCATGATGTCACGAGGGGAGTGGCCGCCCCTGCAGTGCGCACACAGCGTTCGGAACGAAATGTTCCGATGGTGGCCAGTGGAGTACCTCTTTAACTGAGTGTGGACCGAACCAATGCACAATATTACCTACAATAATAGACTGAACCAATGAGTTGTCCCGGCTGTCTCTTAACTAACTGTGGACAGAACCAATGCAGAGTCACCACCTACAATAATGGATCGATCTAACACAGCAGCACATTAGTGAACCATCCCTGATGAAGGAAAACCGAAATTACAAAATGTTTGGGAGTTTTTTTTGGTGTACATACCGACCTGTGGGGACGTCACTAACAGCACAAACTAGCAGAATATTTGGAGGGCTTGTGAGGTTAAGACGCTTGGGCAGTCTCCCAGCAGCCTTTACTACATACTGAACAACATGGACTTCCCATAAGAATACTAGCACCCAAGGAGATCTATACGTCTTCAGAGTGGCAGTAAGGTATTTTTATAAACTCATTGGGGGAGATTTATCAAAACCTGCCCAGAGGAAAAGTTGTTGAGTTGCCCATAGCAACCAATAAGATTGCTTCTTTAATTTTTGAAAAGGCCTCTGAAAAATGAAAGAAGTGATCTGATTGGTTGCTATGGGCAACTCAACAACTTTTCCTCTGGACAGGTTTTCATAAATCTCCCTCATTGTCCTCTTTTTAGCCAGTGTTGTTTTATCGAACAGACTTTCAGCATTTTACCTATTATCAGGCTGCCATAAAACCAAGTCCAATTCAGCGCTATAGATTTTTTAAATTGACTTTACGTGTAAAAAATATCTAGAATCATCTCCTTATGCTTAAACAATTTAAGCCAAATATAATAGGGTTGTATATCAGCCCCCCAATATGATAGTATGTTAACCTCTTCAGGACACAGGGCGTATGGATATGCCCTGCATTCCGAGTCCTTAAAGACCGAGGGCGTATCCATACGCTCGGGGGAAATCCGGTCCCCACCGCAAGCCGGTTGGGGACCGGAGCCGGATGCCTGCTGAAATCATTCAGCAGGCACCCTGGCACATCGCCCAGGGGGGTCCTGAGACTCCCCCATGTCGGCGATCGGAGAAAATCGCATGTCAATTCAGACATGCGATTTTCTCCAATTCCAGGCTGATCGGGTCTCTGGTGACCCGATCACCCGGAAAATAGGGCTGATCGGAGCTGTCAGCAACAGCCCCGATCAGCCTAAAGGATAGGAGTGAGGTCGCAAAGCTGCAATCTCCTCCTATCCCCTGGCATTAGTCAGAACGGAGTTCTGACCAATGGCAGCGCAGGACAGGGGGTTGCCATGGCAACCCCCCGTTCTGCCCGCCCCTGGATGTCGAGGGGCTCTGGGAAGAAGATGGAGGCCGTAACTGCAGGAGAAGATGCCTGGGGACCTGGGATCTTCGCTGGAGCCTGCTGGATCCTGATCAGGTAGGGAATCGACAGTGGGGGGGGGGGGGGAATTGAAAGTGAAAGTAAATTGATCTTTACTGTGGCAACCACTAAGGGGGCCAAACTGCAACTCCCAGCATGCCCAGACAGCCAAAGGCTGTCTGGGCATGCTGGGAGTTGTAGTTTTGCAACATCTGGAGGGTCACAGTTTGGAGACCACTGTTACAGTGGTGCCCAAACAGTAGCCCTCCAGATGTTGCCAAACTACAACTCTCAGCATGCCTTGACTGCCCAGGCATGCTGGGAGTTGTAGTTCTGTAACATCTGTCCCTTCAGATTTAGAAATTTTCATGACATTTTTGAAAATTGCTGTTCTACTTTGAAGCCCTCAAATTTTTTCAAAAAGTCAAAATATGTCCATTTTATGATGCCAACATAAAGTGGACATATTGTGTTTGTGAAGAAAAATAAAATTTATTTGGAATATCCATTTTCCTTACTATTAGAGAGCTTCAAAGTTAGAAAAATGCAAAATGTTCAAAATTTTCAGGAAATTTGGGGATTTTTCACCAAAAAAGGATGCAATTAACGCCGAAAATTTACCACCAAAATAAAGTAGAATATGTCACGAAAAAACTATCTCAGAATCAGAATATTCGGTAAAAGCTTTTTCGCGTTATTAATTCGTAAAGTGACGGTGGTCATAATTGCGAAAAAGGGCTCAGTCCTTAAGGTAAAAAAGGGCTCCGTCCTTAAGGGGTTAAAGGGGTTGTGCGCTGCCCTGCAGTTCGGAGCTCCGCTCACAGCGTCCGGAAGTTCATTACTCCGAACGCTGTATGCGGGCTTCCGTGTTCGCGGCCGCCGGGCGTGACGTCACGCCCAGCCTCTTCGTGACTCCTCGTCCGCCCCCTCGTTTTACAATCTTTTTATTGGGTTTTTCAAAACATAAACATAACAGACATTTATAACATAGAGTTAAACAGTCATGACATCTCTTACATGGGGGGGATCCGTCACATAATACAATATACATTCATATTACAAGGATATTATTGCAAGATTATGCGTATGCGACAATCAACCCTTCAATAGTAAGTTATGTAGAACAACAAGCAACTATTGAGTCCAAGGTAGGACTAGAGTAATGATGGAAACATAGTAATCAAAACAAGTAAAGATAAAATAAAGGACTTGTGTGCAACTAGCACTGTTACTTCAGGTTTAATCACTCTGTAGATCTCATTCTCGTGGGTACGCCCGAGTAGTCGGACTTCATCTTCTCCCTATAGGGATGTGTGGCTTTCATCATCTATACTGTTTGTTGTTTAATTGTAGCTATCTGTTGAACAGCATTTCACTGTGTCATGGAGGTTTGTAGAGAGTTAACCATGGTTCCCAAGATAAGGCATATTCTTCCCTTTTGCCTCTCTGACCCGCTAAAACCAGTTCATGGGTGTAGTGGATTAATAAAGTATTTATTAGTTCTCTAATGGGAGGAGAATCTTTAGATTTCCATTTGGATGCTACTAGGTTTCTATACATTAGGCATATGTGGGTTACCGGAGTTTGAATTATTTTTGGAAGATCTTCTATCCCCAGCAATAGCAGTAATAATTCATCTTTAATGTGAAAGCCTTGGGGGGGGGGGGGGGGGGAAGGCTAATCTTGATATCATAATTTTAACTTCTGTAATAAATTGTAAAATAATAGGGCATGTGAGGAAGTGTTTTAAGGATCCCTGGCCGCGGCAATCTCTCCAACACATAGGGGATAAATGGGGAAATATTAATGACAATTTTTTTTGGCGTGAAATACCACCTATTAACCATTTTGCAATGGTGTTCCCACAAATTGGCACACTCTGTTGCCTTTTTAGCTGTTGTAAAGGAGCTCAACCATTTAGTTTCAGAGAAGGTTTTCCCTAGATCCATTTCCCAACTTCTCATGCCTGAATTCTTCTGCAACCATTTGTCTTCGTTATAATAAGTATAAAAGTTTTTTAGTCCTTTCTCTTTTTCTTTTACGGGTTCCTGGAGCCAAGCATGTAGGACTTTGGGCATGGAACAATGTGAGACTGGATGTTTTGATAGATGTTTATATAATATTGCATATGATTTTTTATCTGAATCTTTGAGGTTGTATAGTGATTGCAATTCTGGAAATGGTAGCAGGTCGTTTTTCTGAACAAATCAGAAATGTAGATTATACCTAAATCTTTTCAATGAGTTATGGCCAATTTGGGGAGGAAAGGTAGAAGAGTTTGTAAGTGTATTGGGGAGCTAATGGTTCCTTCAGTTTCGTCTATTGATGTGGTTTTTAAGTTCCAAATTTTCCCGGCTATTTGGATGGTCGGGGGAGATCTGGGTTTATTAAGCAAGTGAATTCGTGGAATATGAAGTAGTATGTCTTTCCAGTCGTTTATGCCCGCCATTTCCGATTCTAGTTTTACCCAAGGTTTTTGTAGTTCCATGGGAAGTAACCATTCCAAAGATTGTCTTATAATTATGGATTTATAATAAGCGTGGTAGTTGGGTAATCCAATCCCACCATGACTGAATGAATTTTGTAATGATATTAGGGAGACTCTGGGTTTAGAATTACCCCATATAAAGGAAGTCATTTGTTTATTAAAATTACTTAGAATTTTTTGCAGGAATGTATACTGGAAGGGAACGAAGGATGTACAAGACCTTTGGCATAATAAACATCTTATATATTATCGAGCGGCCCATCCAGCTCCACTCTCCCTTTGCGTATTTGTCTAAAGAAGATTGGAGATCAGACTTCAGGCTAGAAAAGTTTGATCTGACCATGTTGGAGATGTTTTAGTTTAGAGTTATTCCCAAGTATTTCATTTTAGGTGGATCCCATTTATATAAATATTGGGTTTTTATTGTGTCTTTGGTTTGTCGATCTTTATGAATGCTCAGAATATTTGATTTTGGTTCATTAATTTTATAGTATGTAAGGTCGCCAAACTTGTGAAGTATTGTTACGCCGAGCGCTCCGGGTCCCCGCTCCTCCCCGGAGCGCTCGCTTCACTCTCCCCGCGGCAGCGCCCCGGTCACGTCCTCTGACCCGGGGCGCTGCGATTCCGCTGCCAGCCGGGATGCGATTCGCGATGCGGGTAGCGCCCGCTCGCGATGCGCACCCCGGCTCCCCTACCTGACTCGCTCTCCGTCTGTTCTGTCCCGGCGCGCGCGGCCCCGCTCCCTAGGGCGCGCGCGCGCCGGGTCTCTGCGATTTAAAGGGCCACTGCGCCGCTGATTGGCGCAGTGGTTCCAATTAGTGTGTTCACCTGTGCACTTCCCTATATCACCTCACTTCCCCTGCACTCCCTTGCCGGATCTTGTTGCCTTAGTGCCAGTGAAAGCGTTCCTTGTGTGTTCCTTGCCTGTGTTTCCAGACCTTCTGCCGTTGCCCCTGACTACGATCCTTGCTGCCTGCCCCGACCTTCTGCTACGTCCGACCTTGCTTTTGCCTACTCCCTTGTACCGCGCCTATCTTCAGCAGCCAGAGAGGTGAGCCGTTGCTAGTGGATACGACCTGGTCACTACCGCCGCAGCAAGACCATCCCGCTTTGCGGCGGGCTCTGGTGAAAACCAGTAGTGGCTTAGAACCGGTCCACTAGCACGGTCCACGCCAATCCCTCTCTGGCACAGAGGATCCACTACCTGCCAGCCGGCATCGTGACAGTAGATCCGGCCATGGATCCCGCTGAAGTTCCTCTGCCAGTTGTCGCTGACCTCACCACGGTGGTCGCCCAGCAGTCACAACAGATAGCGCAACAAGGCCAACAGCTGTCTCAACTGACCGTTATGCTACAACAGTTACTACCACAGCTTCAGCAGTCATCTCCTCCGCCAGCTCCTGCACCTCCTCCGCAGCGAGTGGCCGCTCCTGGGATACGCTTATCCTTGCCGGATAAATTTGATGGGGACTCTAAGTTTTGCCGTGGCTTTCTTTCCCAATGTTCCCTGCATCTGGAGATGATGTCGGACCTGTTTCCCACTGAAAGGTCTAAGGTGGCTTTCGTAGTCAGCCTTCTGTCCGGAAAAGCCCTGTCATGGGCCACACCGCTCTGGGACCGCAATGACCCCGTCACTGCCTCTGTACACTCCTTCTTCTCGGAAATCCGAAGTGTCTTTGAGGAACCTGCCCGAGCCTCTTCTGCTGAGACTGCCCTGTTGAACCTGGTCCAGGGTAATTCTTCCGTTGGCGAGTATGCCGTACAATTCCGTACTCTTGCTTCAGAATTGTCCTGGAATAATGAGGCCCTCTGCGCGACCTTCAAAAAAGGCCTATCCAGCAACATTAAAGATGTTCTGGCCGCACGAGAAATTCCTGCTAATCTACATGAACTTATTCACCTAGCCACTCGCATTGACATGCGTTTTTCCGAAAGGCGTCAGGAACTCCGCCAAGATATGGACTCTGTTCGCACGAGGCGTTTCTTCTCCTCGGCTCCTCTCTCCTCTGGTCCCCTGCAATCTGTTCCTGTGCCTCCCGCCGTGGAGGCTATGCAGGTCGACCGGTCTCGCCTGACACCTCAAGAGAGGACACGACGCCGTATGGAGAACCTCTGCCTGTACTGTGCTAGTACCGAACACTTCCTGAGAGATTGTCCTATCCGTCCTCCCCGCCTGGAAAGACGTACGCTGACTCCGCACAAAGGTGAGACAGTCCTTGATGTCTACTCTGCTTCTCCACGTCTTACTGTGCCTGTGCGGATGTCTGCCTCTGCCTTCTCCTTCTCTACAGTGGCCTTCTTGGACTCTGGATCTGCAGGAAATTTTATTTTGGCCTCTCTCGTCAACAGGTTCAACATCCCGGTGACCAGTCTCGCCAGACCCCTCTACATCAATTGTGTAAATAATGAAAGATTGGACTGTACCATACGTTTCCGCACGGAGCCCCTTCTTATGAGCATCGGATCTCATCATGAGAGGATTGAACTTTTGGTCCTCCCCAATTGCACCTCGGAAATTCTCCTTGGACTTCCCTGGCTTCAACTTCATTCCCCTACCCTGGATTGGTCCACTGGGGAGATCAAGAGTTGGGGGTCCTCTTGTTCCAAGAACTGTCTAAAACCGGTTCCCAGTAACCCTTGCCGTAACTCTGTGGTTCCTCCAGTAACCGGTCTCCCTAAGGCCTATATGGACTTCGCGGATGTTTTCTGCAAAAAACAAGCTGAGACTCTACCTCCTCACAGGCCTTATGATTGCCCTATCGACCTCCTCCCGGGCACTACTCCACCCCGGGGCAGAATTTATCCTCTCTCTGCCCCAGAGACTCTTGCCATGTCCGAATACGTCCAGGAGAATCTAAAAAAGGGCTTTATCCGTAAATCCTCCTCTCCTGCCGGAGCCGGATTTTTCTTTGTGTCCAAAAAAGATGGCTCCCTACGTCCTTGCATTGACTACCGCGGTCTTAATAAAATCACGGTTAAGAACCGCTACCCCTTACCCCTCATCTCTGAACTCTTTGATCGCCTCCAAGGTGCCCACATCTTCACTAAATTGGACTTAAGAGGCGCCTATAACCTCATCCGCATCAGAGAGGGGGACGAGTGGAAAACGGCATTTAACACCAGAGATGGACACTTTGAGTATCTGGTCATGCCCTTTGGACTGTGCAACGCCCCTGCCGTCTTCCAAGACTTTGTCAATGAAATTTTTCGTGATCTGTTATACTCCTGTGTTGTTGTATATCTGGACGATATCCTAATTTTTTCTGTCAATCTAGAAGAACACCGCCAGCATGTCCGTATGGTTCTTCAGAGACTTCGTGACAACCAACTCTATGCCAAAATTGAGAAATGTCTGTTTGAATGCCAATCTCTTCCTTTTCTAGGATATTTGGTCTCTGGCCAGGGACTACAGATGGATCCAGACAAACTCTCTGCCGTCTTAGATTGGCCACGCCCCTCCGGACTCCGTGCTATCCAACGCTTTTTGGGGTTCGCCAATTATTACAGGCAATTTATTCCACATTTTTCTACCATTGTGGCTCCTATCGTGGCTTTAACCAAAAAAAATGCTGATCCCAAGTCCTGGCCTCCTCAAGCAGAAGACGCCTTTAAACGACTCAAGTCTGCCTTTTCTTCGGCTCCCGTCCTCTCCAGACCTGACCCTTCCAAACCCTTCCTATTGGAGGTTGATGCCTCCTCAGTGGGAGCTGGAGCTGTTCTTCTACAAAAAAATTCTTCCGGGCATGCTGTCACTTGTGGTTTTTTCTCTAGGACCTTCTCTCCAGCGGAGAGGAACTACTCCATCGGGGATCGAGAGCTTCTAGCCATTAAATTAGCACTTGAGGAATGGAGGCATCTGCTGGAGGGATCAAGTTCTCCTGTTATTATCTACACCGACCACAAGAACCTCTCCTACCTCCAGTCTGCCCAACGGCTGAATCCTCGCCAGGCCCGGTGGTCTCTGTTCTTTGCCCGATTTAATTTTGAGATTCACTTTCGTCCTGCCGATAAGAACATTAGGGCCGATGCTCTCTCTCGTTCCTCGGATGCCTCAGAAGTTGAACTCTCTCCGCAACACATCATTCCACCTGACTGCCTGATCTCCACTTCTCCTGCCTCCATCAGGCAGACTCCTCCAGGAAAGACCTTTGTTTCTCCTCGCCAACGCCTCGGAATCCTCAAATGGGGTCACTCCTCCCATCTTGCAGGTCATGCGGGTATCAAGAAATCTGTGCAACTCATCTCCCGCTTCTATTGGTGGCCGACTCTGGAGACGGATGTTGTGGACTTTGTGCGAGCCTGCACTATCTGTGCCCGGGATAAGACTCCTCGCCAGAAGCCCGCTGGTTTTCTTCATCCTCTGCCTGTCCCCGAACAGCCTTGGTCTCTGATTGGTATGGATTTTATTACTGATTTACCCCCTTCCCGTGGCAACACTGTTATTTGGGTGGTCGTTGATCGATTCTCCAAAATGGCACATTTCATCCCTCTTCCTGGTCTTCCTTCTGCGCCTCAGTTGGCTAAACAATTTTTTGTACACATTTTTCGTCTTCACGGGTTGCCTACGCAGATTGTCTCGGATAGAGGCGTCCAATTCGTGTCTAAATTCTGGAGGGCTCTCTGTAAACAACTCAAGATTAAATTAAATTTTTCTTCTGCATATCATCCCCAGTCCAATGGACAAGTAGAAAGGATTAACCAGATCTTGGGTGATTATTTGCGACATTTTGTTTCCTCCCGCCAGGATGACTGGGCAGATCTCCTCCCATGGGCCGAATTCTCGTATAACTTCAGGGTCTCTGAGTCTTCCTCCAAATCCCCATTTTTCGTGGTGTACGGCCGTCACCCTCTTCCCCCCCTCCCTACTCCCTTGCCCTCTGGTCTGCCCGCTGTGGATGAAATTTCTCGTGACCTTTCCATCATATGGAGAGAGACCCAAAATTCTCTCTTACAGGCTTCATCACGCATGAAGAAGTTCGCGGATAAGAAAAGAAGAGCTCCCCCCGTTTTTTCCCCTGGAGACAAGGTATGGCTCTCCGCTAAATATGTCCGCTTCCGTGTCCCTAGCTACAAGTTGGGACCACGCTATCTTGGTCCTTTCAAAATTTTGTGTCAAATTAATCC
Organism: Hyla sarda; assembly: GCF_029499605.1. Taxonomy (NCBI): domain Eukaryota; kingdom Metazoa; phylum Chordata; class Amphibia; order Anura; family Hylidae; genus Hyla; species Hyla sarda. Next base: position 25,727,609 of record NC_079190.1, on the reverse strand, counting down.
TGTCTCTTATAAACTTCTTCTTCCTCCCTCTCTTCGTATCCCTAATGCCTTTCACGTCTCTCTTCTCAAACCACTCATCCTCAACCGTTTTACTCCCAAATCTGTTCCTCCCACTCCTGTTTCCGGCTCCTCGGACATCTTCTCGGTCAAAGAAATTTTAGCTGCCAAAAAGGTCAGAGGGAAAAATTTTTTTTTAGTGGACTGGGAGGGTTGTGGTCCTGAAGAGAGATCCTGGGAACCTGAGGACAACATCCTAGACAAAAGTCTGCTCCTCAGGTTCTCAGGCTCTAAGAAGAGGGGGAGACCCAAGGGGGGGGGTACTGTTACGCCGAGCGCTCCGGGTCCCCGCTCCTCCCCGGAGCGCTCGCTTCACTCTCCCCGCGGCAGCGCCCCGGTCACGTCCTCTGACCCGGGGCGCTGCGATTCCGCTGCCAGCCGGGATGCGATTCGCGATGCGGGTAGCGCCCGCTCGCGATGCGCACCCCGGCTCCCCTACCTGACTCGCTCTCCGTCTGTTCTGTCCCGGCGCGCGCGGCCCCGCTCCCTAGGGCGCGCGCGCGCCGGGTCTCTGCGATTTAAAGGGCCACTGCGCCGCTGATTGGCGCAGTGGTTCCAATTAGTGTGTTCACCTGTGCACTTCCCTATATCACCTCACTTCCCCTGCACTCCCTTGCCGGATCTTGTTGCCTTAGTGCCAGTGAAAGCGTTCCTTGTGTGTTCCTTGCCTGTGTTTCCAGACCTTCTGCCGTTGCCCCTGACTACGATCCTTGCTGCCTGCCCCGACCTTCTGCTACGTCCGACCTTGCTTTTGCCTACTCCCTTGTACCGCGCCTATCTTCAGCAGCCAGAGAGGTGAGCCGTTGCTAGTGGATACGACCTGGTCACTACCGCCGCAGCAAGACCATCCCGCTTTGCGGCGGGCTCTGGTGAAAACCAGTAGTGGCTTAGAACCGGTCCACTAGCACGGTCCACGCCAATCCCTCTCTGGCACAGAGGATCCACTACCTGCCAGCCGGCATCGTGACAAGTATCTTTTGTGTTATTGGAAGGGATACGAGTGGGTCGGAAAGAGATAAAATTATGTCATCCGCAAATAGTCACATTTTTGGGGATGATTTTGAAATAGGGATGCCTTTAATTGCATGTTTGTCTCTTATTGTTTTTGCCAATGGTTCTAGGGATAACAGGAATAACAGTGGGGAGAGGGGGCAGCGCTGTCTAGTACCATTTGTGATGCTAAAGGGAGTTGACATTATACCATTAACAAGGACTGTGGCACTTGGATTACTGTATAAAGCAAAAACAGATTTGATGGTTTCTTCAGGAAAGCCAAATGAGCACATTACTTTAACAACATAGGACCAGTGAATTCTATCGAAAGCTTTCTCTGCATCTAACAACACAAAAATAGAAGGTATCTTGTTCCTGTTTGACCAATGGATTAAGTTTAAAACTTTCCTTACTCCGTCATTTGCTTGTCTGTTAGACATGAAACCCACTTGGTCACCGTGAATAATATGTGAAAGAACTAAGGATAGTCTGTTTGCTAATATTCTAGCATATAGCTTTACATCGTTATTCAACAAAGATATAGGCCTAAAGTTGGTTGGCCAATCTGGGATTTTCCCTGGTTTTGGGAGTGTAACTATGATGGCCTCCACGGATTTCTTAGGAAAGGATCCCTTTATCTTAGCTTCGTAAAAGAACTGTTCTAAGTGGGGGAGGATTACAGGTTCAAATGTTTTATAGTAATCTGAGGTGAAGCCGTCAGGGCCAGGAGATTTGTTTAGTTTCATGGAGGCAATAGCTTCAGAGATCTCTTTTGAGCATATGGTTTTTTTTTTTTAAATCTTCAATGCATTGAGGAGGCAATTTAGGTAGGTTGCACTCTTTCAAGAAGGAGTCTATGTTTTCAGAATTGGGTTGAGGTGTTCTTGTCATCTTTTGACAAATTGTATAGTGATTCGTAATACTTACTAAAGGCATCTGCTATATTCTGTGGGTGTTGTATTTTTTTCTTTCGTTTGAGGGTGAATTAAGTGGGGGAATTCTAGTTTTCATGTTCAAACCCTTGACCCTCATAGCCATTAAAGATGAGGCCTTGTTATAATTACAATAATAGTTATATTTTAGTCTTTTGGTTTGTTTATCAAACTTAGAAGACAATAGTTCTGTTAGACGTAATCTTGCTGCTTTTAGTTTTGAATTTGTTTCTATATTTAGGGAATTGCTTTGCTTGTCTTTGGATTCTAGTTGTGCAATGGAGTGTAAAGCTTTGTCTATTTTTTGGTTAAATCTTGCAGTCTCTTGAATAATTAAACCTCTAGCATAGGCTTCGTGAGGGTTCCAAAGAGTCGAGTACTCCCTAGTAGAACCCTTGTTGATTTAAAAAAATTCTGTTAGATCTTTCTGTAGTTTGGATTTGACCTCAGGAAGGTTCATAACAAAGGAGTTATTTCTCCATATGAATTTATTTTTAGGAAAATCAGATTATCAAAGATAGTGGAGCATGGTCAGCCCAAGTTATGTTGCCTATAGAGCAGCTCCTGACATCAGAGAGTGTGTGAATTGTGGTTAGAGAATAATCTATTCTTGAGTAGGAATTATGGGTTTGGGAATAATAGGTGTAATCTCTTTCTATTTCATGTTTACACCTCCAAATATCAAATAGACCTTCGTTGAACAACCATTTATTGATTGTTGTAACTGGCCTGGTACATTTTGAGTTGGAGTCTATTTTGAAGTCATTTGTTAGATTTAAGTCTCCACATATTATCAGTTTCCCATATTTGATTTTATTAATTTTTTTCATTAATCTGTTTAAAAATCTTATCTGATCAGAGATTGGTGCATACACTGATACTATAGTATAATCTTTGTTATTGATCTTACAGGCTAGGATGACGAAGCGACCTGATGGGTCCGTAACAACTAGTGTTGAGCGGCATAGGCCATATTCGAATTCGCGAATATTCGCGAATATATGGACGAATATTCGTCATATTCGCGAATATTCGCATATTCGTAATAGTCTCGTTTTATTTGCGCATATGCGAATATTCGTGCATGCGAAAATTTACATATGCGAAAATTTGTATATACAAAAATTAGCATATGCGAAAATTTGCATATGCAAATTTTCGCATGTGCGAAAGTTTGCGCACCAGTCTCACACAGTAGTATTAGAGCCTTCTTACACCACATAAGCTGGAAGCAGAGAGGGATCACTGTGATGTGTACTGTGAGAAAAGAAAAACAAAAAAAAAAACGAATATTCGTAATTACGAATATATAGCGCTATATTCGCGAATATTCGCGAATTCGCGAATATGCGATATTCGCGAATAAAATTCGAATTGCGAATATTCGCGAGCAACACTAGTAACAACCTGTGATGTTTGAAGTGTTACTGTCTCTTTGATCATTATAATGGTACCTTTTTGTTTGAGCACAGGCCATAAAGATATTAGTGAAGTGTTTATACTTAAGTTTGGAGCTATCGTGTACATTTATATGGGTTTCTTGAATGCAAACTATATCTGCTTTAGAATTACGGATGTCATTTCCCAGGAAGGCCCTGCGTCTGGGAGAATTTAATCCTCTGACATTGTGGCTATAAATTTTAAGAGTTATAAGTTATAAGTGTAAGGTGTGCTTGTGGGGTAGGTTTTACCTTTGAAGAAATGAAAGGTCATTGTAGCGTTTATGGGCTGTAATGTGAATAGGACCCCGTTGTGGAATTCGTGTTCCAAAATGATCCACGAGAACCTACAGCAATTGGAGAAAATACAGTGCAGTTGTAAAAACAAAAAAATTTTCAACATAAAACAAAATAACCAAATTAGTTGAAGAGTAAACAAACAGAGCTGAGTCAACATGTGCAAGTTGGGGTAAGCTTGCATTAGGAAGAAAGGAAGTGTTCGACCTGGAATGTGACTTCATATGTGGTTAGTCTGTCTTGGACAACGTGAGTCTTGTTAAGTCGTTATTGTAGCTTGAGTGAGAGACTGATTTTCTTTCAGAGGCGGGAATGGAGATGAATCAACCGTGATGTCCCATTTTTCTAGTGTTTCCTTTGCTTTGATGGGGCAAGTGAGAATGTGGTTTATTCCGTTTCTTATTACAATGATTTTCATCGGGAATCCCCATTTGTAGTTAAGACCATTTTTCCTAAGCGCATAGGTAATGGGGGAGAAGTTTCTTCTCGCAGCTAGCGTGGCCAGAGAGAGGTCAATGAATATCGAGATACCCTTGTATGGATCTGGGAGGGTACCGACTTTTCTATTTGCTGCTAGTAGTTTTTCTTTTGTTTGAAATAACAAAAGTCTCACTATTATATCTCGTGGAATAGAGTCAGGTAGGTTTTTTGGCTTGGGCAGTCTATGCGCCCTATCTATGGTAAGTTCAATATCTGAGCACTCAAGCATTTGAACAAAGCTTGCAGATAAGGAACTATTTCAGAGTTGGAGATTTTTTCTGAAACCCCTCTAAATTTTAGATTATTTCGTCTATTTCTGTCTTCTATGTCGATGACCTTTACTCTGAGGGATTCAACTTCATCACAGAGAAGATCTTGGGCGTCTGCTAGTTTGTTGTGCGCCACCACACACTCTCCCATCTTTTTTTCTGTGTGGTCTACATGTGCACCTAGGGCATCCACACTTTTATTTAGCTCCGCTACTGTAGATTTTGTGTCTTTTTGGATCTGGCGTCGTAGCATCAGCAGCATGTTTTTGACTTCTGTGGCTGTGTCTGAAGAAGCGGGCATGCTTCCTCTACCAAAGTCTATGGGAAGGGGGCATGACAGCGGTCACGCCCCCTTTCCATAGACTTTCGTTGAGGGGGCGGGCGAGACGTCACGAGGGGGCGGGCGAGACGTCACGAAGGGGCCGGGCGTGATGTCACGCCCGCCGGCCACGAACATGGAAGCCCGCACACAGCGTTTGGAGTAATGAACTTCCGGACGCTGTGAGCGGAGCTCCGAACTGCAGGGCAGCGCACAACCCCTTTAAATTTAAGACAAATCTATCAAGCGATTTTCAAGTTATCACATGGCATACGCGAGTGAATTCATCACTATGTTCGGTTAATTATTATTATTATGATAATAAGAGATGAGCGAATTTTTGAAACATTCTATTCAGCCGATTCGCTGAATTTTCCCAAAAAATGTGGTTTGGTCTGAAGTTATTCGCGGCAAATTGTTATTAAAAATGGCAATTTCTGGGCTACAGAGAGCATCAATAGGGGTGTAGAATACCCTGTGTTCTGTGTGCTGTGTTAGTGAAATAATACTGTTATTCAGTATGACATGCAGATTAGAGGCATTGCTATTAGAATCACTGTTGCAGAGAGGCACAATGACAGAGCCAGGAGGTGGCATAAGTATGAGGAGACCATATAGTGATTGAATGACACAGTGTGGAGGTGTTGGCAGCATGAGAAGACCATATAGTGGTGAATGGCACAGCCTGGAGTTGGTTGAAGCATGAGAAGAGACCATATAGTGGCTGAATGGAATGACACAGCCTGAAGTTGGTGGCAGCATAAGGAGAACATATAGTGGCTGAATGACACAGCATGGAGGTGGCGGCAGCATGAGGAGACCATACAGTGGCTGAATGACACAGCCTGGGGTTGGCGGCAGCAAGAAGAGACCATATAGTGGCTGAATAGCACAGCCTGGAGCTGGCATCAGCTTGAGGAGAACATATGGTGGCAGAATGAGACCGCCTGGAGCTGGCATCAGCATGAGGAGAACATATGGTGGCAAAATGAGACAGCCTCGAGCTGACATCAGCATGAGGAGAACATATGGTGGCAGAATGATACAGCCTCGAGCTGGCATTAGCATGAGGAGAACATATGGTGGCAGAATGAGACAGCCTGGAGGTGGCATCAACAACATCAGGAGTCCTAAAAGTAACCCTGTGACAGAGTGGGGCGGTCGGTGGCAATACCAGTACCCGGTGACAAAGGTGGGTGAAAAAAGGAGAACTTGGCATCAGACATGTGGCATCAGGCAGGTGGCAGGATCAGAATAGTAAATGAGGCAGATAAGCAGAAGAAAACGGTCTCTTCTTGGCAAGTGTTACTCACCCTAAAAAGGGCGACCCCACACAGGAACCTCTCCCTATTTCAATCTACAAACACTGCCATTTCACAGGGTTTTTAGGTGGAAATAAGGAGAGGTTGCTGTGTGGGGCCGCCCTTTTTAAGACGAGTAACAATTTCCTTGAAAAGGTGGAACGAAACAACATATTGTCCATTGTAGTAGGTGGGGGTAAAAACTGCCCCTGTAAGGCCCTACTCTCACTCTATTAATTCCCTTTTTGGCAAGGATTACTCAACCTTCAGAGGAAACTCTCCCTCCCTTCCACCTAAGAACCCTGTGAAATGGCAGTGTTTGTAGGTGGAAATAGGGAGAGGTTCCTGTGTGGGGCCACCCTTTTTAGGGCAAGAAACACTTGCCGAGAAGGGAATTAATAGTGCGAGAGTAGGGCTTTACAGGGGAAGTTTTTACCCCCACCGGTTACAATGGACCATACGTTGTTCCCTTCCATCTTTTAGAGGTCAATACTTGGTGGTGTAGGTGGCACATGGTGTTTTTTGCACACCTTTCCTTTTCATATATTTTATCCTAAGAAAAGGTATGTTTTAGCTAATGCATATCCTCAATACTTACTTGTGGTCTGATGTGAAGGAATTTCTGTAACTGGGGAGCAGAACCTTAAATATGTTTTGCACTATCCATATTTGTGAAGTGTTGGTGTGGCACCATGGTCAATCTACTCTGATGCATCAAGTATTGGTGGGTGGAAATCCTGGCTAATCCAAGCCTGATTCATCCTCACAAAGGTCAGTCTCTCCAGATTTTTACGTGGGCTGATGAGTTGGGGTTACTATAGCCCCCGCCGCACTAAACACCCGCTCTGATTGCACACTATTGGCCGGGCAGGACAGCTTTTCCAGGGCAAACTCTGCTAGTTGCGGCCACAAACCAAGTTTGGCTTCCCAGAAGTCCAGCAGATCTTCAGGGTGTGTTGGCATGGGCATGTCAAGGTATGACACCCCCTGCTGGTTCAGGTCCTGCTACAGGTCTACCTGCTGCTGATGAGTTGCTTCACTATGCGGGTGAAGAAAGCTACTCATCAGTGTCTGTAGACTCAGGCTGCTGCTGATGGAGCTGGTACTGTTCCTGCCACCCCACACCTCCCAAGCAGCCATGGCAGTGGAAGGTGAGTGCAGAGGACCCCCTGAGTAAGACCTGCGAGAGGACGGACAATGGCGCAGATAGGCATCGGCCAACTGACTACGTACGATGTCTCTGTAGTAGGTCAGTTTGTCCTCCCTCTCAGTGGGTGTAAAAAAGGCCCCCATTTTGTGCCGGTAGCCAGTGTCCAATAAGGTGGAGAGCCAGAAGTCATCCTGCTGCTGAATGGTGACAATTCGGCAGTCACTATGCAAGCAAGTGGGCATGCATCGTGCCATTTGTGCAAGTGACTTGGAGGGATTCCCTGCCTCCATCTTCACTGCATACTGCCACAGTGTGTCTGGGTCCTCTGCCTCATCTTCCTCATAACTCTCTAGCTCCTCTGGCTGCTCCTGCTCCTCCTCTCCTGTCAGATGACTATAAAAAACACCCATTTTGTGAAACCTAAACTGTTATCCACTGTTCCCCTCCTCTTTCAGTTCAGCCCCCACGGGGCTCATGTGGTCATGAGATTTAGGCACCACGTCTCCAGTGCTCTTACCAGCCATCGTTTCCAACACATGTTGTAGTAAATGAAGCAGTGGAATGACGTTGTTCATCCCGTAATCCTGGCGACTTACTAATAATGTGGCTTCCTCAAAGGGCCTGAGCAAACGGCAGGTGTCAAGTATGAGCTGCCTCTGGTTGACATTGAAGTTACACAGGGGAGTCCCCCTACCCGCTTAGATCATCAAGAAATCAGTGATGGCTTTTCTCTGTTCGTATAGTCGGTCCAACATATGAAGGGTGGAATTCCTAAGCGTGGAAACGTCGCAAATCAGACTATGTTGGGGGATACCGTTCTGACGCTTTGGCTCAAGGATGGTGTGCTTTGTGGTGTACGAGTGGCTGAAGTGCATGCAAAGTTTCCTTCCCATTGTTAGGATGTCTTGCAGATGGGGGGGAACACTTCAGGAACTGCTTGACAACCAGATTGAACATGTGTGCCATGCAGGGCATATGGCTCAGGCTTCCTTGTTGCAGTGCAGACAAGATGTTCTTCCCGTTGTCGGTCACCATGGTTCCCATTCCCAGTTTTCGTGTAATAAGCCATGATTCAAATTCTTGATGGATGACTTTTAGCAGTTCCTCCCCTGTGTAACTCTGTTCACCAAGGCAAACCATGTGAAGAACAGGGTGACACCGCCTTGCCCTGCACACATGGTATGCTGGAGGGGCACTGAGACTTGTTCATGCAGTGGAAGCTGAGGACACGGTGAAGGATGAGGAGGCGGAGTCGCTCACTGTCACAGGACCAACGGCCTGAGAGCATGGAAGTGGAAGCGGCTTGACCTGTCCAAGTTGCTGTTGTGGCAGTGCAGGAACCACATTTACCCAGTGGGCCATAAAGGACATGTATTGTTACAGCTCCACACGTCAGTGCTGCCGTGCACTTTGGTACACACCGACAGGCTCAAGGACTGGCCCACCTTCTCTTCCACAAATTTATGTAGGGCTGGTACTGCCTTTTTCGCAAAGAAATGACGGTTTGGGACTCTCGACCTTGGCTCGGCATAAGCCATCAGTTCTCTAAAAGGTACAGAGTCCACCACTTGAAAAGGAAGGGACTGCAGCACCAGCAACTGGGACAGGAGTACATTCAGCTTCTGTACCATTTGATGAGTGGGCGCATACTGTTGTCTCTTGGACATGGCTTCGCCGATTGATTGCTGGCGGAATGACTGAATCGAAGTAGGAGGAGCAGGAACATCTGAAGCGACAGAAGATGGGTATGACAGACAGTTCCCTTCGGCTGAGGTGGTGGAGCCTTGACTAACTGAAACAGGGAGCGCCACTGGATGATGCAGCAGGCTGGACCACCGCATCTGAGCCACGGTTCTCCCAGGCCGCTTTATGGTGACGCTGCATATGTTACAACTACTAAGCAAAAGTAATCACTTGAAAAAAGCGCACATCCACCAGTAATATAATAATAAGTGCAAAAGTTTTTATTTGAAACACATATCAAGTTTTTATTTGACACAGGGCCGTGGTGCCAACATTGGGATCCTGGCCACGCTTCACCTTCTGCCAACACATCTTGCATGTGGCCAGGTTAACATCCTCCGAATGCTTGAAGAAAAACTGTCACACCACCAAGTAGCTGATTTTCCCCCCCAACAGTCTGCACATTGACTGCTACTGCCGCCGACTCCAGGAACCCCTGTTCCACTACCTCCCAGGAAGGTAGGCTGCCGCAAAGCAGGTGTCTACCCAAGGCACGTATGACTCCAGACTTCCCACTTCTACCACCACGCTGCCTGCCAACCACGTTACCACCTTGCTGGCTCAGCTGCTGCCTCACGGGCAACCTGCAACCCTCTTGTCCTGATGATGATGAAGCCCCCGGCTCCCAAATGCAATTGACTTCATTATCATCGAGTTGTGTCTGCACGTCACTGATGTCATCTTCAGGTTCCTCAACAGTGTCTGCTTCAAGAGCCTGAACCTCACAACACCACCTCCCATACCACTCATCACTACTTGCCTGCCTAGCGGAGGAAGCGGCAGATGTCTCCTCCACTTCTTGGCTGCGCAGAAGCTGCTGACTGTCCTCTAGTAAATCGTCCTCACTAAATAGTGGAGCTGAACCTACAGCATACGCTACTTCTGTGGGGGAGGGAACAGCATAGGACAGAGGCAATGGGAGGACAGGGACTGCTCCTGGACCATGCCAACTGAGGGTTGTGTCTGAGGAACCCACCGACTATTGACTGGGGGTGTCAGATGTCACTTGTGATGAAGTGGATGACCTAGTTAACCAATCAATGACAGCAGATGGATTGTTGATCGAGACACGACTGCTAGCTGATACTGGGAGCTGAGGCCTCTCGCTGCGACTCCTGCAGCCACTCGCCCCTACTCTGCTGCGACCCCTGTCTGCACCTTATAAATTTAGGCCCCTGCCACTCCTCTGTGCACGTCCTGGCACTTTTCTGCCTGACATACTTAGTGTGTATATGAGGGGAGGACAATACGCTCCACTATGCTTAAAACAGTATTTGTCTAGAACAGCAGCAGGTGTGTACTTTTGGCTGGCCTTTCACAGTAACTAGGCCCTTAAGACTTTAAAATAAAAAAAATTGTACACAACTTAGATGTACGTACGTGGTATGCACTTATGAGGGGAGGACAATACACTCCACTACGCTTAAAACAGTATTTGTCTACATCACCAGCAGGTGTGTACTTTTGGCTAGCCTTTCACAGTAACTAGGCCCTTAAGACTATAACAGGAACAAAATTGTACACCACTTAGATGTGCGTAGGTGGTATGCACTCATGAGGAAGTACAATACGCTCCACTACACTTAAAACAGTATTTGTCAAGAACAGCAGCAGGTGTGTACTTTTGGCTGGCCTTTCACAGTAACTAGGCCCTCACGACTTTAACAGGAACAAAATCGTACACCACATATGTACACACAGGTTACACTTAATAGAGGACAATACGCTCCACTACGCAACCTGTATTAAGAACTAATAGCAGGTGATTATGGCTTTTAGTGCTCTGCTCACCCTAACTGGCTGGCTACTATTAGCTTTTCAGTTGTTGTACGCACCAGTGCTGCAGCACACAGTCGCTGTGTAGTACAGCCAAAATTGCACTTTCTCTCTCAATCTCTCTACCTTCCCTATCTGTGCTTCTAGGCTGGATTTGGGCTTGAGATGAATAGCTGCTGTAAAAATGCTTTTCTGTGCAATACACACTGCTCTCTGTGCCTCTCTGTCTCCCTGCAATAAAATGCTGAAGTGACTGGCCGCAAGATGGCTGCTGAATATATAGGGCTGTGACATCACAGGGGTAGCTGGCTGCTGATAGGCTGCATGCTGCATGTGATTCAGGGTCCTCCAGCCTACCCTTGTTCCCACCTTTCCAGAGTTCCTTGCCCCATGTCCTGATATGTGGAGCCTCCATCTTAGATGCCCTGAAGCCTGGACCGCACTAAATCGAGTTTAATGAAGTGATTCCTGCAATCGAATCGTGGCGATATTCGGATTCATTGCAAAGCGAATTTTTCCTGAAATTCGTAACAAATTTGAAATTCTTAGATTCGATTCGCTCATTCCTAATTATAATGTAGACATATTTATAGCATACACTGTAAGGCAATGTTCCTACAACCTGTGGCTTTTAAGCTGTAGAGAAACTACTCAAAATATCCTGATACTGCAGGCTGTAATACAACAGAGAATGAGATCCATATATAAGCCTTCCATTTCTTATGTGGAAAAAAATAAAATAATAATAGTAAGTATAATTAAATCAATTAAATTAATTAATAAACAAAATAATAATAATAATGTAATTAATAATATAGGTTATAATTATTGCTATTATTATTTGCCATTATTAGAGATAGTAGTATTATATATTACTATAATTGCAATTATTTAGTATTATAATTATTATTTTTATTATAATTACTATTCTTATTCTTCTTATTATTATAATTATTCTTTTTATTCTTCTTATTATTATAATTCTTCTTCTTAATAATATTATTATTATTATGATTATAATTATTATTCTCATTATTATTATTTTTCTTCTTATCATTATTATTATTATTATTATTAATAATATATTTTAATTATTTGTTGTGACATATTGTTATCATTATATATTTTTTTTTTTTTTTTTTATTATTATTATTATTTTTTTTTTTTTTTTTTATTCATCCATATTTCAAGCATATACTGTGAGGCAATGGTCCCCATCCTGTGGCTCTCAAGACTTCAGCTGTCAGAGCATGCTGGGAGTTTTGCAACAGCTAAAGAGCAACAAGATGGGGAACACTGCTATAAGATAAAGACTGATATTGTGAGATACAGATCAATATAACAGCCTCTCTTGTCTTATATAGGTAAAGAAATAATAATAATAAGGATTTTATTCATTATATTGTTTATTATTATTTATTCGAAATATGTATTTACTATTATTTTTATTAGTACTACTTTTATTTATTTATTTATTTTGTAATAGTAGCAGTAGTAGTAATAATACTATCATATAATACTGGTATTTATTATTATTATTATTTTTATTATTATTATATAAATAATTATATATTCTTGAGATAAGAAAAGACCATCTAAACTTTTATTTGCCATTTCTGCAGTGAAGAAGGATAAGAAAGGGAGTTACGAACATAACAAATGAGTTGTCATCCAGAGGTGACACAGAGAGCCGTCAACACCATGGAGCAAGAGCTTCATAAATGTTTTTATATATAGTTTGATTTTGACACTTGAAGCCATAAGATATTGGTGTCATAAAAGCCGCCTTCAGCAGTCTGAGGATCACGCCGCCTCATATTTCAGCCGATGCTGGAACAATTTTTAAAAAGCCGTGGGGTAAAGAATTTAAGCAGCTAAAATAGAAATGTGTCTGAAAAAAAACCTAAATAAATACAGCGCAAATGATCACAACAACGCTATAAACACATGCCGGAACAATGGAAAATAATTATACTATAAAAAACAAGTATTCAGAAGCAGAATGGAAAACATTGTCCTTCTGAGAGCTCGAGAGAGAGAGTTCTGTAAACATTTGACAAGCATCAGGCCTACACTACATGGGTTGTTTGTGAGGTTTAGGGGTTTATCAGCCCCTTATGGAATAAATTCCTTCTATGACACATAGGGCCTATTCACACCGGAATTTCAGAAGTGTCAATGGGAGTGCGGAATCCCATAGAAGTGTACAGTGATCCCTCAACTTACAATGGCCTCAACATACAATAGTTTCAACATACAATGGTCCTTTCTGGACCATCGTAAGTTGAAACCAGACTCAACATACAATGTACAGACAGTCCAGATCTGTGAAACGTGTCAATGGCTTGAAGAACCGATCAATCAAAATGGGCATTCACTGGTATTAAATGGGTATTCACCTGTATTACTGAAGTGTACGCACTGACTGGTGTCTGGTATTACATGTTCTGTACACTTTACCTGTACCTGGGTTAGCTGCTCTTTTGGACACCAGGTGAGGGCGACTCCATTACTTTTTTGGGACCTTGCGTGTACTGTACAGGACCCTGAAGACGCTCCTGTCCTCTACATAGACCAGTGTTTCCCAAGCAGGGTGGCCCCAACTTTTGCAAAACTACAACTCCCAGCATGCCCGGACAGCCTTTGGCTGTCCGGGCATGCTGGGAGTTGTAGTTTTGCAACAGCTGGAGGCTCCCTGCTTGGGAAACACTGACATAGACAGTGATTACAGCTCCCAGCAGATCTTTCTTACTTTTATATGTAAGGATTTGCTTTATCTATATTAGTTATCTACTTATTTTTCTTTAATCCTCACTTTTTCCTATTTTTGGATGACATTTTGGTGCCTTTAGAACCAATTACCAGGTTTCCATAGAGTTCTGGTCTCAACATTCAATGGTTTCAACTTACAATGGTCGTCCCAGAACCAATTAATATTGTAACTTGAGGGACCACTGTATTGGGCTTTCATTTGAGGCGGAATTCCGCCATGTGAATAGGCCCATAGGTAAAGATGAAGATCAAATTTCTCCACAATGCTTTATCTGTTTCCAGCCTAGACAATGCTCTGGAGTCCAGGCTGTGTACCTCACAAACTATGGTCTAAACTAGATACAATTGTATAAACTTCTACACTGACAGCAAACAGTTGTATCCAGTCTAGACAATGCTCTGTGAGTTTACAACCTGGAGCCCAGACTGATACATTGTAAATAGCTAGTCCTGCTCTCAGGTGAGAAGTGATACAATTGTATCCAGTCTAGACAATGCTCTGTGAGCTAAGCAGCCTGGATTCCAGACTGATACATTGTACACAGCCATTACTGCTCTCAGCTGAGAAGTGTTACAATTGTTTCCAGTCTAGACAATGCTCTGTGAGTTTACAACCTGGAGCCCAGACTGATACATTGTAAATAGCTAGTCCTGCTCTCAGGTGAGAAGTGATACAATTGTATCCAGTCTAGACAATGCTCTGTGAGCTAAGCAGCCTGGATTCCAGACTGATACATTGTACACAGCCATTACTGCTCTCAGCTGAGAAGTGTTACAATTGTTTCCAGTCTAGACAATGCTCTGCCTGGATTCCAGACTGATACATTGTACATATTTAGTCCTGCTCTCAGGGGTGTACTGACCGGTCGGTACGATCGGACGTGGTCCGAGGGCCCTGCCGGGTAAAGGGCCCACCGCTGTCGCCACTACTGGGGATCTAGGACACTTGTCCTGAATCCCCAGGCAGACAGCGCTGCCTTTACCTACTGGGGGAGGGGGAAAAACTCTGCTGCCTACACCTACTGGGGGAGGGGGAGGGGGGAAATATCTGCCACCTACAGCTACTGGGGGGGGGGGGGGAGAGAAACACTGCTGCCTAAAGCTACTAGAGGGTCTCTGCAGCCTACACCTACTGTGGGGGGACCCTGCTGCCTAAGCCTACTGTGGGGGAACTCTGCTGCCTACATCTACTGTGGGGGAACTTTCCAGCCTACACCTACTGTGGGAGAACTCTGCTGCCTACACCTACTGTGGGGGAACTCTGCTGCCTACACCTACTCTGAGGGAACTCTACTGCCTACACCTACTGTGGGAGAACTCTGCTGCCTACACCTACTGTGGGGAACTCTGCTGCCTACACCCACTCTGAGGGAACTCTGCTGTCTACACCTATTGTGAGGGAACTCCGCAGCCTACACCTACTGTGGGGGAAATCTGCAGCCTACACCTACTGTGGGGGAAATCTGCAGCCTACATCTACTATGGGGGAAATCTGCTGCCTACACCTAATGGGGGGAACTCTATTGCCTACACCTACTGTGGGGGAACTCTGCTGCCTACACCTACTGTGGGGAAACTCTGCTGCCTACACCCACTGTGGGGGAACTCTGCTGTCTACACCTACTGTGGGGGAACTCTGCTTCCTACACCTACTGTGGGGGAACTCTGCTGCCTACACCTACTGTGGGGGAACTCTGTTGCCTACGCCTACTGTGGGGGAACTCTGCAGCCTAGACCTAATGTGAGGGACTATCTACTATGTTCCTGCCTAGCTAATATGTGGACAAACTACCAAACTAATAGGAGTGCTACCTACTATCTACATAGGGGGTTTTCATGCAAGGGGCAGCTATGTGGGGGATTTACCTACAGGGAGCATGACTACCTACCTGGGGGACATTAACTACCAGGGGCCATGATCTACTAGGGGCCACTACCTCCTGGGGACATTACCTACCTGTAACTTCCATAAACAGCACCTTATTTTCTGTCCACTAACACAAAATACTCTGATAGGGCCCCTCCCGAGACTAGACTTTGGATCCACCACTGGGAGGAGGGGGGTGCTGGCTATGTACTTGACTAACTACCTTGCTACCTTACCTGGATGCCTAACTACTTACCTATAGACCTGGCTATCTAACTACCTACATACCTTGCTGCCTAACTACCTAACTACATATCTTGCTATCTACCTACATACCTAGCTACCTAACTATGTACATACCTGGCATTCATACATGGCTGCCTAATTACCTAGCAACCTACCTATGTGGCTAGTCACCTACCTACATATCTGGCTTCCTGATCTACCTCCCTAGTTACCTATTTACCTGCCTGCCTACCTACCTGCCCTTTACTGTGCAGGACACCAAGGAGGGCATCATTACAGTTTGTGGGCCTATAGGTAGAGGAGGGGACGGCATTGAAAAATGTAGAGTCAAACACGTTTGTCTTGCAGATGTTAAAAGATCGACATGGCGGTCTGATCCAGACAGAGAAGAAAAGGACAGAGGACGCGGCCAATCATAAAAGACATAATTGTGAGTCCCTAGATGTAACTGAAATTACTTCTATGGTGTACAGATCCTGTGTACAACTGATATCTACTGCTATATGGTCCTGTATATAATCGCTTATATTGTATAAAGATCTCTGTACAGCTGGTATCTACCGCTATATGGTCCCGTATATAATCACCTAAATTGTATACAGATCCTGTGTACAGCTGGTATCTACCACTATATTGACACTGTATATAATCCCTTATATATGTATATAGTATACAGGTCCTGTGTAGTATACTGGTCTGTGTATAGTGGTTTTATTCAGAACAGTATGGCGGTATTATCCAGTTATTGTGTGGTGGTAGATATTTACTCCTTGAATACTGGTATTATTGGTCATGCAAAATTATATTACCTACCTTAATGTGTTTTTATATATACAATTTAGTTTATTTTGTATATAGGGGTGGTGGAGGGATTTGGGTGGAATAGGGGCAGAAGTGTGACCAGTGGCAGAGCATCACAGGGTGCCCTTGCATTTTTTGGACCGGGGGCCATGAGTGTTGTCAGCCCACCCCTGCCTGCCCTCAGCTGAGAAGTGGAGACATTTGTATCCAGTCTAGACAATGCTCTTTGAACTAAACATCCCTTACTCCAGACTGATACATTGTACATAGCTAATCCTGCTCTCAGCTGAGAAGTGATACAATTGTATCCAGTCTAGACAATGCTCTGTGAGTTAAACATCCTGGACTCCAGACTGATACATTGTACATAGCTAATCCTGCTCTCAGCTGAGAAGTGATACAATTGTATCCAGCCTAGACAATGCTCTGTGAGCTAAACATCCTTTACTCCAGACTGATACATTGTACATAGCTAGTCCTGCTCTCAGCTGAGAAGGGATACAATTTTATGCAGTCTAGACAATGCTCTGCGAGCTAAACAGCCTGGAAATAAAATAAAATACGTAACTATATTTTACACTGTGTGAACAGTGCCTTACTCTGGAAACAACCGAAAAGACAAAAAAGGAGTCCGGAAATCACAAATGATTTTCAGCCCTCTACACACCTCATTATTTGTATTATTATGTGTAACTCACTACTGCCCCCTTGGGAGGCACTGGCATATGACAGGTACAGTGAATGAAATGAGCACCAGGATGTTTGTGCACCAGCTAGAAAATTGTAATTTGTGTCCAGAAGTTGGAAATATTTTGTGAAAATACATCACGCCGCTCGTATTTATAATATCTTTAAACTGTGAAAATCTGAGCGTGCCGATGATACAGATGTACACAGAGTAACATACCCTCTGGGACATACTAATGGGAATCGCTTAATGTGCCAGCTGTCCTTGGCGATACATAAGGCTCGAGCACAAAATGGGGAGGGGGGGGGGATTTCAAATTGTAATTTGACGACCAATTCAATAAAGTCCCAAATTGTTACTAAAATAATCTGCTCTCTGATAATATAAAGATGCAAGTATAATCACTTCCTATGCAAAATCGACATTTCATGCTATATCACACGACTGCCGTTTTATTTTATAATGATTAGTTTTATACTAGAGCAGTGTTTCCCAACCAGGGTGCCTCCAGCTGTTGCAAAACTACAATTCACAGCATGCCCGGACAGTCAACGGCTGTCCGGGCATGCTGGGAGTTGTAGTTTTGTAACAGCTGGAAAGGCACATATGAGAGACCACTGTCCTATAGACCAGTGGTCTCCAAACTGTGGGTCTCCAGCTGTTGCAAAAGTACATCTTTCTGCATGCCAGGACAGCCTTTGTCATACCACTAAATGTCTATTATTTAAATGGGTGTTGTCAGATTAAAAAAAACTTTTTATATGTTGTATGTTGTACATCTTGGCAAAACATTAACCTTTCTTACATATTTCATAAGGATTTTTTTTTATATTATAGAAATCATGGCCACTAGGGGTCCCCATACCATCCAGAATATAATCCTGCACAGCTGCAGCATCATCTTTGTCCCAGCTGAAGCGCAGGCTGGGACAAAGTCCAGGAAGTGATGGTGGGACTAGCACTCCTCTGTGCTCACTCCTGTCCTATCAGACTGCAGCATGAAAACAGAGAGGAGGGGGGTTACAGAGCAGCCTGCAGTGATTAGATGAAGAAACCCCGTATAGCACAGCAGACTCAGGGAGGAAGTGAATGCACGGCAAATGAGGGCGGGCTCAGTGCTTGCCTCGGACACGCCTATTCCTAAGCAGTGGATGTCAGAATGAGTGAGCAGCAGAATAGAGGGATTTGTGAGCCAAATACGGAAGCTAGACTCATAAAAAAGACATGTAAAGCATCTTCATGACCTAGTGAGTAACATATAGTGATTTAAAATACAAAGTAGGGGGAGGATTTCTCATTGTAATTTGCGAACCAATGCAATAAAATCCCAAAGTGTTACTAAAATAATCTGCTCTCTGATAATATAAAGATGCAAGTTACAAGTTACCGGAAGGGGTTACAGAGCAGCCTGCAGTGATTGGATGAAGATACCCAACACAGCACAGCAGACTCAGGGAGAAAATGAATGCACAGTAAGTGAGGGCGGGCTCAGTGCTTGTCTCAGACACACCCCTTCCTGAGCAGTGGATGTCAGAATGAGTGAGCAGCAAAATAGAGGGATTTGTGAGGCTGGTTGATCACAGGCCAAACATGATTCAGCCTTTGGCTGTCTGGGCATACTGTAGTTGTATTTTTTCACACCTAGAGGTCCACAGTTTAGAGACCACTGACCTAGATCACGAATACCCAACCTATGGGAGTTCAGAATGCCTATCCATTCCACCAATTTAAAGGGGCTGTCTGGCTTTAAAAAAAATCAATAGAGAAAGTTCCTCTCCTCAAGATTCCTCTCTCTTAGCCAGAGTGGTCCTGCCCTGTGCTGTATAGCATAGACAACCCAATGATTTCAGTGGACACTGTGTAATGTGTTATTCCTCCTCTGGTGGCGCTACAAAGAAATTATACACTGACTGCAAAGTTTCCAACCATATGCTAGCTGATCATTGAGTTAATCAGTAGGGGGCATATTGTGATCAGCTTATTGTGAAGTGTTCCTTTTAGCATGTAGAAACTGTCTAAAGTTGAGAAACCCTAAACCAGCTTAAAGGGGTTGTCTATGAATAGAAAACCAGAGCTAATTTGTTCAAAAACAGCGCCACCCCTGTACCCAAGTTGTGTGTGGTATTGCAGCTTAGTTCCATTGAAGTGAATGAAGCCAAGTTGTAATACCACAGACAACCTGAGGACAGAGGTGGTGCTGTTGTTGGAAGAAATAATCTCTGTTTTTCTATTCCTGGACAAGCCCTTTAGAGGGGTACTCCGCTCCTAGACATCTGATCCCCTATCCAAAGGATAGGGGACAACATGTCTGATCGGGGGGTCCCGCAGCTGTTACGCCCCCTCCCATAGACTTGCATTGAGGAGGTGTGGCGTGACATCACAAGGGGGCGTGACCATTATGTCACGACCCCCCGCGTCGGGTCCAAGCGTTCGGAACAAAATGTTTTGAACGCTGGGGCAGCGGAGTACCCCTTTAAAGGGAATGTGTAACCTAGAAGCAGATACTGAAACATGTTCTTTTTTCTGTTAACAGTTTCTATTTTCTGATTGTAATTGTTTTAATTTTTTATACATTATTATGGATGCTGACATTTAGCCTGAACTGTTTTTAACAGCATTTAGAGATATACTTTACGGCAAACGCTAAGGACATAGGCAACAATAGACAGGAGCTGTCCTATTCATATGAATTAGAGATGCTAATGGACACTGGCCCTCATTTACTTACAAAATCGGGTTGTAAGTCTATCTTGCTTTCTTACCCGACTGCTTTTTTCCCCTGGTATTTATTATTATGTCGCATCCTGTTTGTCGCACGTGGGTTTTGTAGGTTTTGGTTTCCAACTCCTCTGAGTTGTCGGGAAAAAATCCACAACAATTCAACAAATTCGGGTTGGAAACCTTTATAAATACGTGGGAAAGCTCAGAAATGTCGGGTTACGCCCCTTTTTCGGGTTTGGGAGAATCCACATCGGGTCCGTCGGGAAAAAATGTTGCATCGTGTCGCAGACTGGCGCACGATGTCTGCGACATGGCGCAGGCAAAGATGCGACAAAAAAAAACAACAAAACAAGTCGGGTTTAGAATAGTAAATGAGGGACATTCTCTGTGACCTTTTCAGGGTTCATTCTACAGGGAGGGGCAATTGATCTCTGCTGTGAATGGTGGTGGATCCTGTGTTATTTATATAGCATATATATATATATATATATATATATATATATATATACTGTAATCCTGAGAAGAAAGGCATTACAGGGAAATCATCTGTACAGAACAGGAAGTCTCAGCTACATTTTAGACTTAGTGGCCAGAATGGAAACTGCAAGATTTCAGGATTAATATAGAATACACATAATAAAATTGAAAATGAGATAAAACATCACTAAAAATTCTTTAAAAATATGACTAACATAAAAACTTAATGTAAACAATAGGTCATTTTCGGACGATGCTGGAAAACATTTTTCTTTAAATTAACTGGTGCCAGAAAGTTAAACAGATTTGTAAATCAGTACAAAACAAAAGGGGATGTGCAGCTCACAATTAACTAGCCGAGGTAAAGAGGTTGTGCACCTACACCTGGTGTTCGGGGTTTGGAAAATAGATTTAAACAGTAACCAACCCCTCAAGACTAGTACCAGTTGCCTGAAACATAGATGAACAATATGATAATAATAGATACCTTGATCGTGCTTCAATTATAAGTTTGAAAAATTTTGAAAAAATATAATTATTTTATTTAAAATATAAAATATCAGATGGTATATTTTGACCTCTTAGCACAGGGCTCTTGTGCAGAGGAAAACAGATATATATACCGTATTTTTCGCCGTATAAGACGCACTTTTTTTTCCACAAAACTGGGGGGAAAAAGTCGGTGCGTCTTATACGGCGAATACACCCCTATCGCGGCGGTCCCTGCGGCCATCAACGGCCGGGACCCGCGGCTAATACAGGACATCACCGATCGCGGTGATGCCCTGTATTAACCCTTCAGACGCGGCGATCAAAGCTGATGTCTGAAGGGAAAGTGACACTAACCCGGCTGTTCAGTCGGGCTGTTCGGGACCGCCGCGATCTCACCGCCGGGTTAGTGCTTACAGGACACCGGGGAGGACCTTACCTGCCTCCTCGGTGTCTTCTCCGTTCAGGGATCCCCTGTATGGCCGGTGCTCTCCTTCCTCGTCATCACGTTGTCGCGTACGTGCGTCGGCGTGCGTAACAACGTGATGGCGGCGACGGAGATCGAGGATACCCGGCCGGCAGCAGAGACGTTCCGGAGCGACGGGGACACGGCGACAGCGATGGAGCGACATCCAGGGCAGCGGTGACGGGTCCGGAGCGGCGTGGACACGTGAGTATTACCTCCTCCTGCAGTGGTCTTCAATATGCGGACCTCCAGATGTTGCAAAACTACAACTCCCAGCATGCCCGGACAGCCGTTGGCTGTCCGGGCATGCTGGGAGTTGTAGTTTTGCAACATCTGGAGGTCCGCAGGTTGAAGACCACTATTGGGTTCAAAATCTTTATTTTTTTAGATTTTGCCCCTAAAAATTGGGTGCGTTTTATACGTCGGTGCGTCCTATAGGACGAAAAATACGGTAATTAGAACATAAAATCAAAATAAGAACAAACACCGATATCTAACATTAATAAGATGATATAAAATTTGATGGCACTTTCGGTAATCCGGCGACTGATAGTCCAGAAATGATCTAATGTCCCGTGAATAATATGGGATTCCGATAATAATGAATGTAAATGGATGAAGTATAGTTACCAGCCTGGTGCAAGTCCCAACATAGCGTCACCTGAGGATAGATGGTGAGGTCCGCAAGTCCTGGATGGTAAAAGATGCTGGCATGCGTCACCGCGGCGGTCTGCCTGTCACAGACCAGATAGAGTAAAAGCCGCTTCCAAGATCGTTCTCTATGGATGGTATCAAGCGATGGATTATTGCAGACCTCTTGGTATCCTGATGGCGTGTGATGTCACCGGCGCTTGGCAATGCTGCCTGGAGGTTGGACTCAGATGGTGTTGCTGGTTTAGCACAAAGTATTCAAGACTGGACAGAATCTTCAGGTAAGTGCGTGGTTAGGTATCGGTGGTGTAAAGCTAGCTTGGATAAACCTAGACGGTTTCAGGGCTCTTATATGTAAAACATGGCCCTTTCCTCAGCAGACATGCCTACTGAGGAAAGGGCCGTGTTTTACACATAAGAGCCCCGAAACGCGTCTAGGTTTATCCAAGCTAGCTTTACACCACCGATACCTAACCACGCACTTACCTGAAGATTCTGTCCAGTCTTGAATACTTTGTGCTAAACCAGCAACACCATCTGAGTCCAACCTCCAGGCAGCATTGCCAAGCGCCGGTGACGTCACACGCCATCAGGATACCAAGAGGTCTGCAATAATCCATCACTTGATACCATCCATAGAGAACGATCTTGGAAGCGGCTTTTACTCTATCTGGTCTGTGACAGGCAGACCGCCGCGGTGACGCATGCCAGCGTCTTTTACCATCCAGGACTTGCGGATGGTAAAAGACGCTGGCATGCGTCACCGCGGCGGTCGCCGGATTACCGAAAGTCCCAACAAATTTTATATCATCTTATTAATGTTAGATATCGGTGTTTATTTGTCTCTGTCCATTTTAGGAACTGTCCAGAGCAGGATAGGTTTGCTATGCTGATTTACTTCTACTTTGAACAGTTCCTGACACGGACAGAGGTGTCAGCAGAGAGCACTGTGGTCAGACAGAAAGGAAATCCAAAAAGAAAAGAACTTCCTGTGGAGCAAATAGCAGCTGATAAGTACTGGAAGGAAAAAGATTTTTAAATAGAAGTAATTTAAAAATCTATGTAAGAAAGGAATAAGTCCGGCAACTCACCGTTCATGCACTGACTGCTACGAGGCTCAAATCATATTCATGAGGCGGAGATCTGTGAGGGAAGCTCAGGAGGCGATTAACCGGTTGATTTCGTGCAATGGCGTCAAAGTTACGTCATTGCAACCCCCACTTATATATCCGGGTCGATCTGGTCCCGTGACCCGGTCCATATAATAGAATAAAAAGATATAACTTTATTAGAATGTGCAAAAAAAATGAGCACTGAGCTGAGCACTTGTTCTCTGAGAAAGATGCGTAACTTATCCAGTATTTTATACGTGGGGTCAGTACTACGTTTTTCATATGTATTATTGTCATTAAGCTGACGCATAACCTCATTGTCATACTGTTTAGCAGACAGTATGACAATGCTACCACCCTTGTCTGAGCGAGTAAACGTGATATCAGCATTCGATCCAATCCAATCCAATGCCTCTCTCTCCTGTCTTGATAAATTAGGAACCTGTTCAGGATAAATCAAGGCTTTCACTTCTCTCAAGATCGCACAGGTCTAAAGGTGAACCTGGAGCAATGGGGGGATTAAAGGAGGAAGGCTTTTCCTTAGTAAATCTGTTACCATCACTTTCGCCATGTGTAAAGACATCGGCGACTGTGGTGGAAACATCGCTTTCAGACAAATTAGCGAGTAAATATACAGTTTGCAATTCTGCAGTGTTCAAATCATGTGATGGTATAAAACCCAAGGGGCCTATCGTACATGGGGTATTTTCTTTGCTGTGTTCTACATTACCAGTGCATTTGGAAAAAAAAAAAATCAAATGAATTTTCCTAAGTGCTTTAAATAAATCAATTTCGAAGGAAACATAATCAAAATTTTCACTAATACCGTAATTCAGTCCTTTAGATAATACCTTATAACACATCTGTGGAATCTCTATACCAGATAAGTTGACCAATAGTCTATCTTCTTCTAACTCCTCCAGGATACTGTCTTGCATTTGTAGAACAGACGGTGATGGTAAGTCTCTCTGTTTCTTTCTCTTTCTTCCACCCCTCCTCTTTCTTTTTCTAAAGGGCCACTAGGACCCTGTTCACTCCTTGCGTTAGGACCCTTTTCACTCCTTGCGTTAGGACCTTGTTCACTCCTTGCGTTAGGACCTTGTTCACTCCTTGCGTTAGGACCTTGTTCACTCCTTGCGTTAGGACCTTGTTCACTCCTTGCGTTAGGACCTTGTTCACTCCTTGCGTTAGGACCTTGTTCACTCCTTGCGTTAGGACCTTGTTCACTCCTTGCGTTAGGACCCTGTTCACTCCTTGCGTTAGGACCTTGTTCACTCCTTGCGTTAGGACCTTGTTCACTCCTTGCGTTAGGACCTTGTTCACTCCTTGCGTTAGGACCTTGTTCACTCCTTGCGTTAGGACCTTGTTCACTCCTTGCGTTAGGACCTTGTTCACTCCTTGCGTTAGGGGCATCTCTAGATGACTCATCTGAGGTGTCTGATTCTGTAGTCCAATAGTCAGGACTTCTATTCTTTCTATTCTTCTTCTTCCTATAGTTCCTATTCCCACCTCTAATATTGGTACTGGTTCTCCAGGAAAATTTATTCTTAGTATCATAGTCTTTCTTATCTCTAAGAAACTTATCCCTCTTTTTCTCTTTTATTTCTGCTTGAAGTACTAAATTATTTTTCCCCATATTCCTGAAAAAACTATCAAACTGATTTTCTGATACTCTTGTTTTATATTCATTTTTAGATCTAACTAAATCTTCCGTAATATTAATGTATTCCTGTTGATTTTTCTCTAAGATAATTTTAACCAAATTATTAGCATGAGAGATTTGTGCTGCTTTCCAAGTGTTGATAAATATGGGATCATTCAGGAATTGAGAGGGTGTTTTAAATGCCTGTAACCCACGAGGTGCCCGACCACAATCATAGTAGGCCTTTAATGAGTTAATTGTCCAAAATGTACGTAACTCTCTCTCTCTGTAAGGTTAAAAATCCTGCGTTCAAGTGCTTTAACGCTTAAAATTTGTATTTCATTTTGTGTGTTGTATAAGTTAAAAAAGGCTTCCGTGTCCGATCTTCCTGCCTCCATATTTCCAGATGCAGAGGGAGTAGCAATGGACTCATCTATTTCCATAATATAAATATGCAACAAACCGAGAGTGCATATACCCAAAAGACAAAAGAAAGTCCACCATAATTAATACAGAAAAAGAAAAAGGGTGGCACCTAACCGTATATAAAGTGCAAAAATATGTAAGAAGGTATCAAAAATAGTCCATATACTTAAAGGGGTACTCCGCCCCTGGCATCTTATCCCCTATCCGAAGGATAGGGGATAAGATGTTAGATCGCCGCGGTCCCGCTGCTGGGGACCCCGGGGATCGCCGCTGCGGCACCCGGCCATCATTACTGCACAGAGCGAGTTCGCTCTGTGCATAATGACGGGCGATAGAGGGGCCGGAACAGTGTGACGTCATGGCTCCGCCCCTCATGACATCACAGCCCGTCCCCTTAATGCAAGTATATGGCAGGGGGCGTGATGACCGCCACGCCCCCTCCCATAGACTTGTATTGACGAGGGCGGACCGTGACGTCACGAGGAGCGGAGCCGTGACGTAACGATGCTCCGGCCCCTGTACCGCCCGTCATTACGTGCAGAGCTATCTCGCTCTGCGCAGTAATGATAGCGGGGTGCTGCAGCAGCGATCCTCGGGGTCCCCAGCAGCGGGACCCCGGCGATCTGACATCTTATCCCCTATCCTTTGGATAGGGGATAAGATGTCTAGGGGCGGAGTACCCCTTTAATAAACATGATAGTGGCAATCCGTTGTTCAAACTTGCTCCGTGCGTTACGGTGGTGCCAGGACCCAGGTAAGTAGTATACACAATATATGTAAGAAAGGAATAAGTCCGGCAACTCACCGTTCATGCGCTGACTGCTACGAGGCTCAAATCCTATTCATGAGGCGGAGATCTGTGCGGGGAGCTCAGGAGGCGATTAACCGGTTGCTTTCGTGCAATGGCGTCAAAGTTACGTCATTGCAACCCCACTTATATATCCGGGTCGATCTGGTCCCGTGACCCGGTCCATATAATAGAATGAAAAGATATAACTTTATTAGAATGTGCCAAAAAATAGCAAAAAAAGGCAAAAAAGTGCACTAGTATAAAAAGATATATATCGCTCTAAAGTATAGCGATTATGGTGTATTAATAAAAGGAGAGAGATCTACTTTTTCCTTCAAACCTGCCGGCCCTTGTGCCACCCTTTTTCTTTTTCTGTATTAATTATAATTTAAAAATCTGTTTAACTTCGTGGCACCAGTTGATTTCAAGAAAATTTTTTTCCAGTGGAGTCCCCCTTTAAAGGGGTATTCCACTGCCTCAGCGTTTGGAACATTTTACTCGGAACGTTGGGTGTGGGCTGCGGGATTCGTGATGTCACGCCACTCCCCCTCAATGCAAGTCTATGGGAGGGGGCGTGGCAGCTGCCACGCCCCCTCCCATAGACTTGCATTGAGGGTGAGTGGTGTGACGTCACGACCCCCGCAGCCCACACCCAACGTTCAGAGCGAAATGTTCTAAAGGCTGGGGCAGTGGAGTACCCCTTTAACATGACCTTTCGGTTGTGCCGCTGCTTGGGTTGTGGTTGGGACGTGACCTCTACTGAGTGACAAATATCTTCTTATTCTGTTAACGGCCTAAAGAGATAAAGAAGAAAGTGACTCATAACATAAGTGTCTACCATTCGCACGTCTTCTACACAAATCAGCTTTAAAGCGATGGCAGAAAAGAGCATTTAAGTATTTACTGCCGTGCGGCCCGGGCACAGAGTGTTCTGCTGCAATGACAGCGTCCTAGAAGTGGTGCAAGTGTCCTATCTAAAAGTCACATATATTCTCGGAATTTTTTTTTACTGTTATGACTGCTATTGTTTCTGTCTGGAAGGATAAACAAAAAGATTTATCGCTTTCTCTGAAGAAATAAATCCGTCACTAGTAAATACAAATCCTTCAGTCGTCTTCTTCTGCCAAGACATTAAAGGGGTTATCCAGGAAAAAACTTTTTTTTTATATACCGTATATACTCGAGTATAAGCCGATCCGAATATAAGCCGAGACCCCTAATTTCAACCCAAAATCCCAGAAAAAGTTATTGACTTGAGTATAAGCCTAGGGTGGGAAATGCATCATCCCCCCCTGTCATCATCCAGACCCGTCATTAACACTCTCATCATCACCGCCTGTCATCATCCAGACCCTCATCATCATCACCTGTCATCATCCCCTTGTCATCATCCCACACATCCCCCTTCATCATCCCCTTGTCATCATCCCCACCCCCCTTCATCATCCCCTTGTAATCATCCCACACCCCCCCTTCATCATCCCCTTGTCATCATCCCCACCCCCCTTCATCATCCCTTTGTCATCATCCCCACCCCCCTTCATCATCCCACCCCCCCTTCATCATCCTCTTGTCATCATCCCACACCCCCCCTTCATCATCCTCTTCTCATCATCCGCCCTCAGTGGTCCTCAACCTGCGGACCTCCAGAGGTTTCAAAACTACAACTCCCAGCAAGCCCGGGCAGCCATCGGCTGTCCGGGCTTGCTGGGAGTTGTAGTTTTGAAACCTCCGGAGGTCCGCAGGTTGAAGACCACTGCGGCCTTCGACATCATCCAGCCCCCTCTCACCCCCTTTAGTTCTGTACAGTACTCACCTCCGCTCGGCGCTGGTCCGGTGCTGCAGGACTGTCCGGAGAGGAGGTGGTCCAGTGGGATAGTGGTTCCGGGCTGCTATCTTCACCGGGGGCGCCTCTTCTCCGCGCTTCCGGCCCGGAATAGAGGTGTTGCCTTGACAATGACGCAGAAGTACGTTGACAATGAACGTACCTCTGCGTCGTTGTCAAGGCAACGTGACTATTCTGGGGCCGGGCCCGAAGTGCTTAGAAGAGGCCTCCCCGGTGAAGATGGCAGCCCGCAACCACTATCCCACCGGACGACCTCCCCACCGGACAGTCCTGCAGCACCGGACCAGCGCCGAGCGGAGGCGAGTACTGTACAGAACTAAAGGGGGGTGAGAGGGGGCTGGATGATGTCGAAGGCCGCAGTGGTCTTCAACCTGCGGACCTCCGGAGGTTTCAAAACTACAACTCCCAGCAAGCCCGGACAGCCGATGGCTGCCCGGGCTTGCTGGGAGTTGTAGTTTTGATACCTCTGGAGGTCCGCAGGTTAAAGACCACTGCGGGTGGAGAGTTCACTCAAGTATAAGCCGAGGGGGGTGTTTTCAGCACGAAAAATCGTGCTGAAAAACTCGGCTTATACTCGAGTATATACGGTATATATCAACTGGCTCCAGAAAGTTAAACAGATTTGTAAATTACTTCTATTAAATTTTTTTAATCCTTTCAGTACTTATGAGCTTCTGAAGTTAAGGTTGTTCTTTTCTTTCTAAGTCCTCTCCCTGATGACACGTGTCTCGGGAACCGCCCAGTTTAGAAGCAAATCCCCATAGCAAAGCTCTTCTAAACTGGGCGGTTCCCGAGACACGTGTCATCAGAGATTACTTAGACAGAAAAGAACAACCTTAACTTCTGAAGCTCATAAGTACTGAAAGGATTAAGATTTTTTTAATAGAAGTAATTTACAAATCTTTTAAACTTTCTGGAGCCAGTTGATATATGAAAAAAAAGTTTTTCCCTGGAATACCCCTTTAAAGAAACAAAAAAAGGAAGAGCTCAGAAAAAAACGTGCGGGTGAAGTCAAGTCATGGATGTGTTGGAGCAATAAAAATAAATTCTTGCCAAAGATAATCCAGATTGGGCCTCCCTATAAATGTGTAACAGGACCCCCACCTTCCATGTGCCCTTGATTATACTGAGGTCTTATGTGGTGGAGAGGCCTTATAAACCATCATGGGCCTGAGCCACGGTGCTACCTCTGCACCCCTATAGCTACAACCCTGTACCTATCTTTTACAAACTGACCACATAAGATCCAAAAGTAGGAAAGAAAGAAGGAATACAAAGGACAGTGGGGACAAATACCCCAAACCACATAAGAATGTTCTTATATTGGGTTGTTGCAAGAGTCGCAACTATAAAGGCCTTGTATTAAAGGGGTATTCCAGGAAATAAGTTTTTTTTTTTTTTTATATCAACTAGCTCCAGAAAGTTAAAGGGGTACTCCAGTGGAAAACATATTTTTTTTAATCAACTGGTGCCAGAAAGTTAAACAGATTTGTAAATGACTTCTATTAAAAAATCTTTATCCTTCAAGTACTTTTTAGCAGCTGTATACTACAGAGGAAATTCTTTTCTTTTTTAATTTCTTTTTTGTCTTGTCCACAGTGCTCTCTGCTGACACCTGATGCCCATATCAGGAACTGTCCAGAGCAGGAGAAAATCCCCATTGCAAACCTATCCTGCTCTGGACATTTCCTGACAAGGACAGGGGTGTCAGCAGAGAGCACTGTGGACAAGACAAAAAATAATTCAAAAAGTATAGAATTTCCTCTGTAGAATACAGCTGCTAAAAAGTACTGGAAGGGTAAAGATTTTTTAATAGAAGTAATTTACAAATCTGTTTAACTTTAACTTTCTGGCACCAGTTGATTTAAAAAAAAAAAAAAATGTTTTCCACCGGAGTACCACTTTAAACAGATTTGTAACTTACTTCTATTAAAAAATCTTAATCCTTACTAGTGATGGGCGCGAATATTCGCATTTCGAATTTTTACCGCGAATATCGCAAATTTGCAAATATTGCGATTATATTCGCTATATATTCCACATTTCGAATATTAGCTTTTATCTCGCATATGCGCATATTCGCATATTCCTTCTTTTCACTTGTGGGCCAACTAGAATGATGCAAATACACTTGTCAGAGGTTATCAACAACATCCCCAGCAACCAATAGGAAAGATGCCCACCCCCTCACTGTTTTCTTCCTCCAATACGCGAATGTACGAATATAACAAATACGCGAAATTCGCGAATATAGGACGAATATTCGTCTATATATTCGTGAAATATCGCGAATTTGAATATGGGCAATGCCGCTCATCACTAATCCTTACAATAATTATTAGCTGCTGAAGTGGAGTTGTTCTTTTCTGTCTGGCAACAGTTCTCTCTGCTGACATCTCTGCTTGTCTCGGGAATTGCACAGCGTAGAAGAGGTTTGCTATGGGGATTTGCTTCTACTCTGGACAGCTCCCGAGACAGGTGTCATCAGAGAGTACTTAGACAGAAAAGAACAACTCAACTTCAGCAGCTCATAATTACTGAAAGGATTAAGATTTTTTTTATAGAAGTAATTTACAAATCTGTTTAACTTTCTGGAGCCAGTTGAGATATTTATATAGATAGATAGATAAAAGTTTTTTTCCTGGATAACCTCTTTAATTGTTGCTCCTGCAGTCACACTCTTCCTCCAGTGGAATCCCAGTTCACCTAGATGACCAGAATTCTGGCAAAGCTGGGTGCCAAATGGGCTTCTCTGTTGGCACTGGTAGCACATATCCAATATTGTGGACAAAAACTTACACGGATCAGGGAGTGGACATGAAGAAATGCCGTTGTGTTAAAGGATATATATTCACAGTGCTAAGACCAAAGCGTTTTGAGGTAGGTAGCTCTCAAAATGCGTTGGTATTAGCACTGTGAATATATGCCCACTTGATCAGGCTAATGCATAGCAGTGTCAGCCCTAAAAATAAAATAAAATGGCAGGAGGTCAAAAAGAGGGTAGTCTGGGTCCCAGGGCTAACCTTATTCCCACAAAGCTCCCATTAAATATTTAAGGATGTCACTGACACTGTAATGCATGAACCTGATGAAGATGGCTTATCAAAAAAATACCATCCAGAACATTATCCTGTCCGGCAGAAGAATCATCTTTGTCCCAGCTGAAGCACAGGTAGGGACAAAGTCCTGAAGGTGAGGGGGGGGGGGGGACTAGTTCTCTCCTGTGCTCACTCCTGTCCTATCAGACTTCAGCATGAAAACAGAGAGTAGGGGGTTACAGAGCAGCCTGAAGTGATTGGATGAAGAGACTCAGCACAGCACAGCAGACTCAGGGAGGAAGTAAGAGCATGGTGATGGAGGGCAGACTCAGTACTTGCCTCAGGCACGCCCCTTCCTGAGCAGTGGATGTCAGAATAAGTGAGCAGCAGAACGGAGGAATTTGTAAGTAAAATACAGAAGATAGACTGTAAAGCACATCTGCATGAACTAGTGAGGAACATCTTTTTCTGATATATGACAGATATGCTTTAAAGGGGTACTCCAGTAGAAAACATTTTTATTTATTTTTTTAAATCAACTGGTTCCAGAAAGTTAAACAGAGTTGTAAATTACTTCTATTAAAAAATCTTTACCCTTCCAGTACTTTAAGCAGCTGTATACTACAGAGGAATTCTTTTCTTTTTGAATTTCTTTTTTGTCTTGTCCACAGTGCTCTCTGCTGACACCGGATGCCTGTATCAGGAACTGTCCAGAGCAGGAGAAAATCCCCACAGCAAACCTGCTCTGGACAGTTCCTAATACGTGCATCAGGTGTCAGCAGAGAGCACTGTGGACAAGACAAAAAAATTCGAAAATAAAAATTTTTTCTCTGTAGCATACAGCTGCTAAAAAGTACTGGAAGGGTAAAGATTTTTTAGTAGAAGTCATTTACAAATCTGTTTAACTTTCCGGCATCAGTTGATTTAATAGAAAAAAAATGTTTTCCACTGGAGTACCCCTTTAAGTACCACTTAAATTGTCTTAAAAAACATAGTTAACTTTCCACTGGACTACACTTAAAGGGAAACCAGCGTGGGCGAAAAAGTTGAACCCTACGCTACATGTTTCATGTATTACCAAGTATGATATAAACTCCCATCAGTAAGATGGCGTTCGCGCGCCCGTAACAGCTGCTGCTTACAGACAGTGGAGATGGGAATCTTATTCATTATCTGCCAATAAACACTGGCGTTATCTTCAAAAATATCAAATGTCATTGGGCACCAACATAGATAACTCTGCTTATTCCGTTTCCTCCTGCCAGAATTTTACATATCTCAATCTCCGATTTAACGGATTTAGTTATTATTACATTATTATCTTTTTTTATTTTATTTTTTGTATTTGCATAAATTATAACTTTTTAAATAAACTGTATACAATATAATCAGACAGTATAATCACAGTATGTTCATTTTTTTTAATTTTATTTATCCAATATAATCATAAACTAAAACTTAGATTTACATTACAGAATATGAAAAATATAGTACCAGGTAGCACTGGGCACCTACACACTATCCTTTAACCCCTTAAGGACGCAGGGTTTTTCGGTTTTTGCACTTTCGTTTTTTCCTCCTTATCTTTTAAAAATCATAACCCTTTCAATTGTCCACCTAAAAATCCATATTATGGCTTATTTTTTGCGTCACTAATTCTACTTTGCAGTGACATTAGTCATTTTACCCAAAAATTCACAGCGAAACGGAAAAAAAAATCATTGTGCGACAAAATCGAAGAAAAAACGCCATTTTGTAACTTTTGGGGGCTTCTGTTTCTACTTAATGCATATTTCGGTAAAAATGACACCTTATCATTATTCTGTAGGTCCATACGGTTAAAATGATACCCTACTTATATAGGTTGGATATTGTCGCACTTCTGGAAAAAATCATAACTACATGCAGGAAAATTTATACGTTTAAAAATGTCATCTTCTGACCCCTATAACTTTTTTATTTTTCCACGTACGGGGCGGTATGAGGACTCATTTTTTGCACCGTGATCTGAAGTTTTTATTGGTATGATTTTTATTTTGATCGGACTTTTTGATCACTTTTTATTTATTTTTTAATGGTATAAAAAGTGACCAAAAATACGCTTTTTTGGACTTTGGAATTTTTTTTGCACGTAAGCCATTGACCGTGCGGTTTAATTAATGATATATTTTTATAGTTCGGACATTTACGCACGCGGCGATACCACATATGTTTATTTATTTTTTATTTACACTGTTTTATTTTTTTATGGGAAAAGGGGGGTGATTCAAACTTTTATTAGGGAAGGGGTTAAATGACCTTTATTAACACTTTTTTTTTTTTAACTTTTTTTTTGCAGTGTTATAGGTCCCATAGGGACCTATAACACTGCACACACTGATCTCTTATACTGATCATTGTTATCCCATAGGGACCTATAACACTGCACACACTGATCTCTTATACTGATCATTGTTATCCCATAGGGATCTATAACACTGCACACACTGATCTCCTATGCTGATCACTGCCGTGTATTAACACGCCTGTGATCAGTGTTATTGGCGCTTGACTGCTCCTTCCTGGATCTCAGGCACGGAGCAGTCATTTGCCGACCGGACACCGAGGAGGCAGGTAAGGGCCCTCCCAGTGTCCTGTAAGCTGTTCGGGACGCCGCAATTTCACCGCTGCGGTCCCGAACAGCCCGACTGAGCAGCCGGGATACTTTTACTTTCACTTCAGACGCAGCGGTCAGCTTTGATCGCCGTGTCTGAAGGGTTAATACAGGGCATCACCGCGATCGATGATGTCCTGTATTAGCCGCGGGTCCCGGCCGTTGATAGCCGCCGGGACCGACCCGATATGACGTGGGGACACCGCGTAACCCCGCAGCATATCGTGGGAGCCGGCGGAGGACGTAAATATATGTCCTGCGTCGTTAAGGAGTTAAAGGAGTACTCCGCCCTAGACATCTTATTCCCTATTCAAAGGTAGGGAAAAGATGCATGATCGCAGGGGTCCCGCTGGGTGGGAGACGTGACGTCATTCCATGATCCCTCCATTCATGTCTATGGGAGGGGGTGTGATGACCGTCACGCCCCCTCCCATAGACATGAATGTAGGGGGCGTGACATCACAGGTGGTCATGGCGTGATGTGACATCACAGGGGGACGTGGTTTCAGGCCGCATCTTCCGCCACGGGAACCCAGCGTTCTGAACAAACTGTTTAGAATGGGTCTCAGCTTCAGGACTCCCGCGATCAGACATCTTATCCCCTATGGATATGGGATAAGATGTCTAGGGGCAGAATACCCATTTAAGGTATTGTATCATTTGAAAACAATCTATTGTTTAAATCAAGTTTTTATGGGACCTTTTTTTCTTTTTTTTTTAAAGCATTTTCAGTGATTTATTTTTTTTTTTCATTTTACCATTGATATTTTAAAATACCGTATTTTTTGCCCTATAGGATGCACCGGCGTATAAGACGCACCCAATTTTTAGGGGCAAAATCTAAAAAAATTAAGATTTTGAACCCAATAGTGGTCTTCAACCTGCGGACCTCCAGATGTTGCAAAACTACAACTCCCAGCATGCCCGGACAGCCGTTGGCTGTCCGGGCATGCTGGGAGTTGTAGTTTTGCAACATCTGGAGGTCCGCAGATTGAAGACCACTGCATAGGAGGTAATACTCACGTGTCCCCGCCGCTCTGGACCCATCACCGCTGCCCTGGATGTCGCTCCATCGCTGTCGCCATGTCCCCGTCGCTCCGGAATGTCTCTGCTGCCGGCCGGTATCCTCGCTCTCCATCGCCGCCATCACGTCGTTACGCACGCCGACGCACGTACGCGACGACATGATGACGAGGAAGGAGAGCGCCGGCCATACAGGGGATCCCTGAACGGAGAAGACACCGAGGAGGCAGGTAAGGTCCCTCCCGGTGTCCTGTAAACACTAACCCGGCTATTCATTCGGGCTGTTCGGGACCGCCGCGGTGAAATCGCGGCAGTCCCGAACAGCCCGACTGAACAGCTGGGTTAGTGTCACTTTTCCTTCAGACGCGGCGGTCAGCTTTGATTGCCGCGTCTGAAGGGTTAATACAGGGCATCACCGCGATCAGTAATGTCCTGTATTAGCCGCGGGTCCCGGACGTTGATGGCCACAGGGACCGCCGCGATAGGGGTGCATTCGCCGTATAAGACGCACCGACTTTTTCCCCCCAGTTTTGGGGAAGAAAAAGTGCGTCTTATACGGCGAAAAATACGGTAATCCTGCTGTTTCCATTTTGGCCACCAGGCCTAAAACTAAGCTGGGACTTCCTGTTCTGTCTTTGATGATAAGGATGAGGCTGCTGGAAAGTGAACTGTGCAGAGTTACAGTGAAAGGTGACACCAGTAGATAGAGAAGACAATAGAGGAAGCTCACAGCTCAGTCTCCCCCTCCCTGTGGATAGACCTCTGCAACAGGTCACAGAGTATGCCCAGACATGTTTTCCATGCATGTTAATGGCACAGCTCTTGTCTATTGTTGTCTATGTGTATTGGGCTTGCCGTAAAGCATCACTAAATGCTGTTAAAAACTACTCAGACAAGATGGCAGACACCGTAAGGATAATTAACACCATTATTGGATAATAAACAACCAGAATAGAGAAACTGATTAGAAAATAAGAACATGTTACAGTATCTGCAAAAATCTGTAAAAATAAATCTAGGTGATAAATTCCCTTTAAATTGGCAAAAATGTTATATTTAATTTCCTAGTATTTTCTGTAGCACAACATTGTCATATACTCACTTGCCATGTCATTGCCTGTCACAAGTTGTCATGGAGCCATGGACTAGAAAGATTGCTGCTCAGTCTTCTAGCAATCAGTTGTATTCAGTGGCATCCAAATACATGTGTTCAATCCCTCTGTAGCGCCGCCACAGGAGAAATAAAGCATTACATGTTCCTATTGAAATCAATGTAAGGCATGTTCATGTTGGATCCTCCAGAGACACTCTCTACTGTGGTAAAAAGATAAAGGTTCTCAAAACCTTAAAGAGGTACTCTGCTGGGAAATATTTTTTTTTTTAAATCAACTGGTGCCAGAAAGTTAAACAGATTTGTGAATTACTTCTATTTAAAAATATTAATCCTTCCAGTACTTATGAGCTGCTGTATGCTCCGCAGGAAGTTCTTTTCTTTTTGAATCTCCTGTCTTTCTGACCACAGTGCTCTCTGCTGACACTTCTGTCCATGTCGGGAACTGCCCAGAGCAGGAGAGATTTGCTGTGGGGATTTGCTTGTACTCTGGACAGTTCCTAAAATAGACAGAGGTGTCAGCAGAGAGCACTGTTATCAGACAGAAAGGAAATTCAAAAAGAAAAGAACTTCCTGTGGAGCATACAGCAGCTGATAAGTACTGGAAGGATTAAGATTTTTAAATAGATGTAATTTACAAATCTGTTTAAATTTCTGGTACCAGCTCATTAAATAAAAATGTTTTCCAGTGGAGTACCCCTTTAAGGACATGTGGGTTTTTGCCTTGAGGACACAGCAAATTTTCATTTTTGTGACTTCGTTTTTTCAAATGTGATTTAGTAAATGTTGGGGGGGGGGGATTGTTTTTACGCAGTGCGCAATGCAAAACGGACACAGTATGTTTCTATTAACAGTTTTTCTATTATTGTACTACTTTAAAAAAAAAAAAAAAAAAACATTTTCTATAATTTATTTTACACTTTTTAAGTCCTCATAGGGAACTATTACGAGTAATCATTAGATGGCATTCACTGTACAATACTATGTTATTGCCTGAGGCAGACTGTATTAGAGGAGTGATAATTGGTGACACGGAGGTGAGAAGAAGACCTCCGGCCGCCATTTTAGCTCATTAGACCCCCGGCAAACTAGAGAAATGGTCAGTACTCTGGCAACTGACATTCAATGTGGATAAGTGCAAAGTAATTTACCTGGGGTGTAAAACCCTCGGGCAGAATATTAAATGTGTGATACAGTCCTGACCTTAGTATCTGAGGTAAGGGATTTAGGGGTGATTATTTTAGGAGACTTAAAGTAGGCGAACAATGTCATAGAGCAGGGGGGAAATACTAGTAGAATGCTTGGGTGTATAGGGAGAGGTATTAGCAGTAGAGAGGGAAGTGCTTATCGGTGTATAGGGAGAGGTATTATCAGTAGAGAGGGAAGTGCTTATCGGTGTATAGGGAGAGGTATTATCAGTAGAGAGGGAAGTGTTCATGGGTGTATAGGGAGAGGTATTAGCAATAGAGGGGAGTGCCAATGCCAGTGTACAGAGCACTGGTGAGACCTCACTTGGAGTATTGTGCACAGTACTGGAGTCCGTTTTTTTCAGAAGGGTATAGATATTTTGGAGATAGTTTGGAAAAAAAACTATTAAACTGCCGTATAAAACTGCAGACAGAGGGGATATGATAGAAATGTTTAAATACAAAAAGGGAATCAACACAGTAAAGAAGGAAAGAAGATTTATATAGGAGAATAGGAGAAAAACTACGACAAAAGGACATAGTGTTATATTAGAGGGGAAAGGTTTCTTTCCCCTCTAATATGTTTCTATTTAAAAGAAGAAAAACTACCACAAGAGGACATAGCTTTAAATTAGAGGGGCAAAGGTTTGTGCAGTAATATCAGGAAGTATTACTTTACTGAGAGAGTAGTGGATGCATGGAATAGCCTTCCTGCAGAAGTGGTCGCTGCAAATACAGTGAAGGAGTGTAAACATGCATGGGATAGGAATAAGGTTATCCTTTATATAATATAGGGATAGGCATAAGTCTATCCTTCATATAAGATAGGGATAGGTATAAGGCTATCCTTCATATAAGATAGGGATAGGAATAAGGTTATCCTTTATATAATATAGGGATAGGCATAAGTCTATCCTTCATATAAGATAGGGATAGGTATAAGGCTATCCTTCATATAAGATAGGGATATGTATAAGGCTATCCTTCATATAAGATAGGGGTAGGTATAAGGCTATCCTTCATATAAGATAGAGATCAAACTGACCAGCACCAGCCACTGTTACCCTTAGATGTCATGATCATCATTGATTACGACATCTTAAAAGTTAAAGGGGTATTCCAGGATTTTTTTTTTATTTGACTATGCTACAGGGGCTGTAAAGTAAATGCAGTTCATAATACAGTGACCCCCCCGACCTACGATCATTTCAAGATACATTGGCCTCTCATAGTCCATCGCATGTTGAAGGCAGCATCAACATACGATGCTTTTGTATGTCGGGGCCATCACATAAACGGCTATCCGGCAGCGCAGACTGCTTCAGCTGCCACCGGATAGCTGTTTACGGTGCCCCGTGTGGTCCGCTGACGATCACTTACCTGTCCTCGGGGCTCCGGCGCGTCATCTTCGGGATCCCCTGCATCGTCGGCGCTCTCCATCGTCGTCATCACGTCGCTGCACACGCCGTCCTGTCATCCAATAGGAGCGGCGTGCGTAGCGACGTGAAGGCGGCGACGGAGAGCGAGGATGCCGGGGAAGCAGAGGCCTTGCCGGAGCATCGGGGACACCCAAGGGACGTGGTGACAGCGATGGAAGGCGACATCCAGGGCAGCGGTGACGAGCGGTGACGGTCCGGAGTGGCGGGGACAGGTGAGTACAACTTCCTCTAACAGTGGTCTTCAACCGTGTAATGAATAACACCACAATGCAACAAATGAATACAGACAAGTAACACATATGACAGGATGGTACAGACCAGTAATGCATGTATATCCCCTAGCCACCTGTATAAACATATGCACTATCCAAACTCAAATAATGAAATAAATGGCAACTAGGTAAATGCTGGCAGTGTATACATGAGGTCCATTCTGGCAAAAAAGAACCTATGTCTGAATCACAGTCCGTACAGTGTGGTGAAATGAAAAAGTAAGTCAGCCCATGCTCCACAAGTCCCCACGCGTTCCGTTGCTCATTGCAACTTCTCATGTAATTTGCTTCATACCATTTTAGTTATTATTTGGGTGTGCATGTGCTATACAGTTTGTGGTGAGTCTTTTTTTCTTACATGGTTTGGAATGCATTCTGTTTGCACCCAAGTGTACTGATTTATTAGCGGAGCCCCCCTATACATACTGCATTAGCTGCTGATAACAGCCATCACTCATGTTCTATAAAGCAAGCACAACTCCTGCTCATACATGTGGGCCCTGGTGTGTTAAAGGGTACCTCTCATCAAAAAAACTTTTGATATATTATAGATTAATATATGCAGAATAACTTTACAATTGCATGTTATTAAAAAATATGCTTCTTTCTACTTAACTTTCCACTTTGAAGAAATGACCACTAGGGGTCTCCCTACCAGTCCTGGCAGCAAGCATTTCAGACTCATGCTGGAGTCCTAAACACTACGAGCTGCCAGTCTGCTTTGTTCACAAAGGAGAACACTCAGAGCTGCCAGCCTGCTTTGTTCACAGCCTGTTTGGCTGTGAACAAAGCAGGCTGGCAGCTCTGAGTGTTTAGGACTCCAGCATGAGTCAGAAATGCTTGCTGACAGGACTGATCGGGAAAAATACAATAGAAAGAAGCATATTTTTCATTAACATGCTATTGGAAAGTTATTCAACATTCATTCATCTAAAACATATCAAAAGTTTATTTGATGAGAGGTACCCTTTAAGTATTAGGCAGCCCGGGACATGTATGCCCCATGTCATCTATGGGTTAAAGGGTTAACTTTCTTTTAAACTCTTCCTGTCAAAAAATCTGAAATTTGCACAGTAGAGTTATGAACCCAGAATTTCATATATCCACTTAAAAAAATGTATATTCTCACATTAAAGCTACGCTCGCATTGAAGCAGTCAGCACTAGGACCCCGTGCAGCAAAATCCTATTGATAGCAATAGACTCTGCTGCACTGAAAATTCCGAGCAGAATTTCTATGTGGAATTATGCTCGGAAATTCCTCAAGTCTGGAACCCGTCTTGTACCACAAAATGATACCTCAAAATCTACAATTTGTTTCCCAAAAATCAAAACCCTAAGTACAGAAATAGTCATAAAACAAAATGTTATGACTGCCAGAGTCTAAGGAGGGAAAAAACAAGAAAATATCCTACAGTCCTTGGTACGGATAATGTTTTGAAGTTGTCCTAGATTAAAAAACATAGCTGTTTTCTTCTAAAAACGGCACCGTACTGGTCTGCAGGATGTGTGTGGTTTTGCAGCTCAGTCCTATTCATTTAAAAGGCTATAATCCATGGACAGGTGTGGCGCTGTTTCCAAAAGAAAGCAGCCATGTTTTCCTAACATTTTAAAGGGGTAATCTGGAGGGGAAAAAATTTCAGGTCGACTGGTGACAGAAAGTAAAACAGATTTGTAAATGACTTTCATATAAAAGTCTTAATCCTTCCAGTACTTATCAGCAGAGAGCACTGTGGTCAGACTGAAAAGAACTGCACAACTTCCTCTGGAGCATACAGCAGCTGATAAGTATTGGAAGGGTTAAGATTATTGAAGATATAGAAGTAATTTACAAATCAGTTGATTCGAAAATATTTTTTTCCACTGTTGTACCCCTTTAAGTAGAACTACTGTCCCATTATATTGTCATGATAAAATATATGTCTCACCACAACTATTTTCTCCAGAAGAAAAAGAGGGAATTATTATATCTGATAGATGAGGAAGGAATGGCGAGAAAATAGAATCAATATTTTCCCTGATTTTTGGCCGATCCCTGATAAATGACCAACACTTAGACATCAGGGACCAGGTGACTTGAGGGTTACCAATGGGACCCCACCAGAGTCTCTCCATAAAAGTCCTGGGAGGAGTCTCTTCTCTCTCTTAGTTTCTGAGTCTTTGCTGAGTGCAGTCGAGCCTAAGAGTCTGGAGTCATAGGAGCCTCGAGTCAGGTCTGCAGCCACAAGTTACAAGTCTACAAGTAACTATAGTCACAGCTTAGTCAGTCTCCAGTCAAATCAAGTCAACGTGGCCTGCACTAAATTGTCCGAAACCACTGCAAGTCTCAGCAAGCCCTTAAGGTCTCTGAAGTCACTGGTCACCTCTGTGGGCCTGGCTACACTGTATAGACTTTACCATCTGTCACTCAGTAAAGCTACCGTTCTCTGTAACTTGGCGGCTGAGTCATTATTGCCCCTGTGCCTAGCCCAGGATCCAGCGGTATACCTTCGGGTGGAATTGAGGATAAACCACGCCCTGGCGTCATGAATACAAGGGATTTATGCCATCTGCCCCTAGAGTAATTCCATCTGCCCTGCATCTCACACCCCATACCACAAATTGTAAATAGCCGTTTCACTTTTTTTTCTCTACTCTGCCTCTAGGGAGAGGGGTAGATTGGTCAAAGGTTATTAAATCTTATGTACTCAAGTAGAAAACAGACATGGTGCACATCTACAATCTTGCACAATGATCTAATTGCTTCTCAGCATAATTTAAAAAACTAACAGGTTGTTAGTATATACGTTTTGATCAAAAAGTACAAGCCCACTCGCCACGTCAAGGCCACCTATTTAGAGTGGGTCCCTAACGTCCCTAGCATAAAATGGCGCAGCACCGGGCGGCGACCACCACCGCCGCGACACCAGTGCCCACAGGGGGAACGACCCACTGGCAGAGCGGCCCCAACGCCACTCAAACCAGTCCATGGGTAGCACCTCTCCGCAGACACGGCGCCACGGCAGCAACGGACGCCGCACAACACCACACCAGTGTGAACAGGATGTTATAGCACACTTACCATGCTCTCCCAGTCAAACTGGGAGCCTGCCAGGAAAGAAAAGGCCCATGTGTAGCTAACTACTACTTATATAGGGTTGGGCTGAGGGGGTGGGGTAGAGTGCAGACAACATATTCAAAAAAAAATAAAAAATAAAAGAGGGGATAGAAAACACAATGTGTACTCAAGTAGAAAACAGACATGGTGCACATCTACAATCTTGCACAATGATCCAATTACTTCTCAGCATAATTTCAAAAACTAACGGGTTGTTAGTATATACATTATTAAATCTTAGCTTGGGACTCTAAGTGTTGCTTTGGAAGAGAGGCAGCTGAAAGAGAGTTGTAAAACAGGAGTTTGAAAGCAGGAGTTTGAGATTGATGTGAGTGTTACTTTCCTTACACTGTAGGGACTTTAAACTCACAAGGTCTACTGAGAATTTAATTATAATATTTACTGTCTGTTTTTGGCTGTTAATCTGTGAAATCCCCATAATTACATGACCTCCATGTTGGAAAATGCAGTCCAGTGTACATCTTGCACAATGTATACAATCCTTGAACAGCAGTTTGAGGGTGCATATTGTTGTGCGAGATGTGAGCGAGTTGTTCATTTGTAAACCCAGATCCTGGATCTAGAGGAGCAACTGGTAATGCTGAGACGCATTGACAACTTGGAGAGGAGTCTCCTGCTCACTGAGCAAGTACTCTCTGGGGTAGAGGTGGGGGAGGATAGTGGGACAGAGGTGCAGGACAGTCAGGCTGTTAGCTGGGTTACAGTTAGAAAATGGGATAGAGGGAAAAGTGTCAGGGAGGCTAGTCCTGA